>NC_139560.1:257716-857716 GCF_965112155.1 Podarcis liolepis | reverse complement strand
GGGTTGCAAGGGCGCCTTCCTGGAGCCACACGCCGGAGCCAGAGACAGAAAGCCCTTCCAAGTTGGGGAGGGGGAGCTTCCAGCACAGCCTTTGGCTGAGAGCAGCACCCGGGCTCTCCCTGGGGCAAGAGGGGGCTGGTCAGCGGGAGACAGCAAAGGACCACCTCTCAGGGGGGCTTCAGGTGTGATTCCTGCATGGCAGGACTTTGGACTAGACCTAGGAGTCTAAATCAGGGGTCGGCAACCTAAGGCCCATGGGCCACAAGCAGCCCACAGGGGTCGTTCAACCGGTGCATGTTGTTGTTGTTTAGTCGTATCCACCTCTTCGTGACCCCATGGACCAGAGCACTCCAGGCACTCCTGTCTTCCACTGCCTCCCACAGTTTGGTCAAACTCATGCTGGTAGCTTCAAGAACACTGTCCCACCATCTCGCCCTCTGTCATCCCCTTCTCCTTGTGCCCTCCATCTTTCCCAGCATCAGGGTCTTTCCCAGGGAGTCTTCTCTTCTCATGAGGTGGCCAAAGTCTTGGAGCCAAAAAACCAGTGCATGAGCTGCCCCCAAACCAAGCTGCCCGCTCAGCGAGTCCCCGTGTGCTGTGCTAAAGTGGCCCAACACAGCATGGGGACTCGCTTCTGTGGCATCATAAATTGCATCTGCGCAGATGCAGATGCTGAAAATCACTGTCGTGCGCACACATACACACACACACACACACAATCCTGCCCACAAAGGAATCTCTGCTGGAATGAACCGGCCCAGGCGAGGTAAACTGTGGGAGTGCAAATATCCAGAGTGTGGGGATGAGGTGGGATTGCTATGAGGAATTATAAAATATGGAGCAAGCCACTGTGTCAGCAATGAAAGCACTGCGTTGACTGGGTTTGATTCATTGACAATAATTTCTGATCACATCTCACAAGCCTTTCCACCTCTGGAATTTGCGTTCTCTACACCTGACAGGCACGTATAAGCATTCTAAACACAGGCCAGTTGCTTCACTGGGCATCCTCAGTATATAAAAACAGGTTAGTTTAATCTTTAGATATATCTTAAGGGCCAGGAAGAGAGTTCACAAGGAGAGGGCAAATACTGCCATCCTATTTATTCCTGTCTATGACCTCCGGGGTTTTGCTGAATGCATTCCTCCTTTTATTCCTATTTTATTTACTCTGAACTACATATGCGTGCTCAAGTAGGAAATAGTTTCTTTGTAGTTAACAGAATTTCTTCTGATCTGACTTTGTCCCACGTGGGGGTTTTGAAATGCTCAGAGGAAATCTGATTGGTTCTCACGAACACTGTGTAAAAAGTTCTTTTGTGAATAAAACGACCTGGGCCAAGGGGTGGACAGTTTATTATTGACACTTCCTCCCAAAGTCTTGCTGGTCAAGCCTCGTGTGTATTTTATTAATCAGAGTCCAATCCTTACTTGCTTTGGGAATGCTACAGTAAACCTTGCCGGCCCCTGGTCTAAATCCTGTCTTCACTAGAGATCCGGGCAGCTGCAAGGATCAGAGGACCCGGCCTGTGGAAAGGACAGCACCATGCAGTGCTTTGTGGGTGTCCCTGTGGGTGTCTGTCTGGCCACTGAGAGAGCAGGACGGTGAGAGGGATGGGCCCCCCTGGGCCTGATCCCGCAGGGATGCTCTTGGGCTTGCTGCAGGAAGCTGGGTGCCACCAGCCTTCCCTAGGCCAATCATGTTGGGCAGGAGCCCCCTTGCAGCTCAGGCGCCCCAGTGAGGAGCCCTCTAGGAGGAGAAACTGCCTGCAGAGAAGACTTACGCCACGTGCCTAACTGGAGGGCGGTTGGGCACAGGGAGAGAGCGCCTGGACTGGCGAGGGGAGAGCCGTTCTCCAGGGCACGGGGGCGTCTTTGCCGGGGTTGAACGCACCACCTGGTGTGGCTCCACAGGCGTTCTCACCCGTGGACCAGACTGGCTCCTCACACTTACCAGAAGCCTTGCCAGGAGAGCATGAGGGGTTGGAAGCATTGCTGCAAATAAAGAGGGGAATAAACAGTAAGGCAAGACCTCCTGTGTCCACGCACTGTGGGAGAAAGCAGGCGTGGGGGGCAGCAGCAGCATCTGCATTCTGCAAGGGGCAGAAGAGCAAAACCCCAAGGTCTCTGCCAGGCTCCTTGCAGGGAAGAGTTCAGGTCCCGGGGCCTGGCCTGCGCAGAAGCTTCAGGAATCAGAGCTGGTCTGCGCAGGACTCAAGCTGCCGCCCCCACCCCCATTAGGCACTCAGCAGCCCCCCCCCCCGAAAGGTAGTTTGCAGAAGAACAGCATTTACAACACCTGCCCAAATCAGGCAACATCTGCCTTCCGCTTGCGCAAGCTGACTTTATGAAAGCGGAGATTTCAGCAAAGAGCCAGCGCTCCCGGCAAGGGCGCACCCAGCCGGCCTTGGGGCAACGGGATACGAACCCCCGGCTTCGTAGAGGAGCTGGAAGTCGGGCTCATCCTTCTCTTGCCTCTGCGCAGCCAGGAAGATGAGGCTCTTGCAGAGCGGGGTCAGGGCGTTGCTCAAGTGGATGGGGATCACAAACTCCAGGAGGTACGGCCAGAGGACCTGCAAGGGAAGGGAGAAGCAGGCCTTGGCGAGGCAGAAGAGCAGGGGCTCCCTGGGCAGGCAGGCAAAGCCAGATGGTGCAGGAAGCTCCCCACCTCCCCAGCGCAGCCACTGCAGACTGATGAGCGCATGTCTCAAAATCTGGCCCCAGCCAGAGCATTCCAAGCAAGGCAGAAGCCGCTGGTGCAGCGTCCAGGGGCCCAGAGCAAGACCCACACGCAGCTCAGCGCCTGCTGATCTTCCCAGTCTCCAAACCGCTTTGGAAGCTCTCTGCGCTCCGTTTGGAGGCCCCCAAATCCCTGGGACACTTTCCAGGTCAGGCAACAGACTGTACCACACACACTGCAGGGAGCGCAGTTTGGTCATAGCTGCCCCGTGCAAGAGCACAGGATGGGACGGCCGCTCTGCAGCTGGTTTTAAAGAGGCCTCTGCGTGACCAGCCTTTGCTAGATGTTTGGCAGCACTTGGTGGAGCCCAGCAGAAATCCTTGATCGGCCACCCAGGAAGCAGCCACGTCAGGCCCTTTCCTTAGGGAGACTCACGTCGGCCATCCTGTCGACCGTGGTGCTGATGAGGAAAAGCGTGTTCACGCTGATGTCCCGGACGTGGCCGTCCGTCAAGTCCTCCGTTTCCAGGGAATGTCTCCGTGGGAGCTGGGGGGGCTGGACAGAATTAATGTTACATAGGTAAAGAGCCCAACCCCCCCCCAAAAAAAAACCCACTTCGCTTCTCACAAGGCCTTTGCAAAGTGAAGCCACCGTGGACACAGGAATGGCAGGTGGGTCCCACAAACCCTCACTGAGACCCTCGGCACCCCATCAGCCCACGTGGGAAGATTGGGGACCCACCCTGAGGCCTGTGGGGGCCTGGAATTCCCAGGGCCAGGTCAAGGAAACTGAACCGGAGAAACTGCCTTGGACCCGGAGGAGATACCCACAAATGGCTCCCAAGGTCAGCCCCCTGCTTGTTCCACAGATCTTGAGTTGTGGAGAGGCCTGGCCTTGAGGCTGCCTGCCTGGGCCCTGCTGCTCCTCTGCAAGAGCCTCACCTGGTCCATGGGGAGGGCACACTGGCGGACGAGGAACTCGATCAGGGCTTCTCCGCCTGGCTGCTCCAGGTACCCGTGGTGGGCCATGGCGCTGATCAGTTGCACCACGGCCCGCTTCACCTGCGGGAAAACATCCAGGGAGTTGCCAGCTGGGTGGGCTGCCCTTGGGACCCTCCCCCCTCCTCTTGCCCCCCCCCAGACTTCAAGGGAGGGGGCTGCACAGAACTGCCCTGCACACAGGTCTCCAGAGGAAAGTGTAGTGATCAGATGGGATTACTATGAGGAATTATAAAATATGCATCAAGTCATCGTGTCCGTGATGAAAACATTGCATTGACTGGGTTTGATTCATTGACAATAATTTCTGATCAAATCCCACAAGCCTCTGCACCTCTGGCCATTTTTCCTCTACTGCCCACTTCTCTACGCCTGACAGGCACGTATCAGCATTCTGAAACACAGGCCAGTTGCTTCCCCAGGCATCCTCAGTACATAAAGATAGTAGGTTACTTTGATGTAGTTTGTTAATCTTTAGATAGATCTTACGGGCCAGGAATACTACCCATCCTTCTTCTCATGTCTACTGCTTATTTATGACCTCCAGAGTATCCTAAAAGCATTCCTCCTTGCTCCCTATTTTATTTACTCTGGACTACTATGCATGCTCAAATTAGCTCTTTGTAGTTTTAACTTTAACTTTGTCCCCATGTGGGTTTTTTTGAAATGCTCAGAGGAAATCTGATTGGTTCTTACGAACACTGTGCAAAAAGTTCTTTTGTGACTAAAACGACCTGGGCCGGAGGGTGGACAGGAATTATTATTATGCGCACCCCTCCCAGAGTCTTGCTGGTCAAGCCTCCTGTGTATTCTATTAATCAGAGTCCAATCCTTCCTTGCTTTGGGAATGCTACAGAGAGCAGGGAGGGGGGCTCTTGCTGCCCTGGCAGTGCTCCCCCAGCCTTTCAAAACATCAGGTTGCACAATTCCGGCCTCCCTGGCCTGACTTTAACTGCAACCTTTCAGGGCAGCTGCCCTGAGTGGGATGATGAATTTCCTACATGAAAAACAGGTCTAGGCAGCAGCTCCAGGCCCCCTGCCCAGAAAGGGAGCCACGTTCAGCCCTGTCATGGATGAGGGGCTGGGCCTGGCCACGTCCTCTGCAAGATCCAGACTGTCGCCAGGGGCAGCAGCTGCACTGGGCTGGGCAAACTCCTGCCCCACAGGGCGCCTTAGGCAGGAGGAGCAACTCCCCCCCCCCCCCGCATCTCTAAGTGGAAACCACAGGCTGGGCACAGGGGACACCACTGTCCCCTCTGGCCCTCCGGCATAAAGGACAACCCAGAGGAACCTTGCAGAGCAGAGAGGGCTTGAGGGAGGCATAGAAATGCTTGCAAGAAGCTTCTGGTGAGCACTGAGCCCGGCTGGAAGTTAGCAGAGGAGACATTGAGGGGAGGAGAGCTGCCTCTTTCTGTCCGTCCGTCCGTCCCCCCCCACTCACCTTATTGCTGTTGTCCTGCAAGGGCAGCTTCATGGAAGAAAGGATGAAGGGCTTCTTAATCTCCATCTGAGAGGCTGGGCAGAAGAGGGACAAGCAGAAAGGGCCGTTTAGCCGACCAAAGCTCCACGCAGGCACAAGGCAGCCCTACGCCACCGCCGCCACACCTCCAGCCCTCCATGCTCCTTCGACCAGGGACCGCAGCATGGGACCCCCAACTGCCCCCCAACCCAGGGCTCTGAAGACTGCCACCCATGGAGGAAAGGAGTGTGGCTGAGGCCACGGAGGCTATTTGGGCAGTGCTGGCCGGCAGCCAGGCAACGCAGAGCTTCTCATGCAGAGACACCCAGCTGCTTCTCTGTCCCGGCCTCAGAGCAGGCTGTCCTAGCAAGAGCCCAGGAGCAGCCAGAGCCCACGGCCGTGAGCCTGGCTGAACCGAGGAGGGGGGTAATCTGCTGCACCCACAACACCCTCCCTTTGCAGTCCTGGCTTGCTCATTCTGAATTGGCCCAGCCCTGGCACCGCCTGCTGCGCGGCCCCCAAGCCTGCCTCTGGCGGGACCTCACACCTTTCTCTTTCAAAAAGGGACCAGGAAAGATTGCTGCAGAGTTGCACTTCCTGGCCCAGGCCTTTTCAGACAACCCAACAGAACGACCCCAAAGAGTCACAGCAAGGAGGACAAACGGGGTCTAGACCTGGGGGCAATTTGATGCTTAAGGGGGGCAATTCAAGAATGAGTTATGAACAGTAAATGGCCCTTTAGGCTTCCTTCATATGAACAGGAGTTCACTTTTTGAATAATAAGAATTATATGTCACAGGGGAAGGGGGGATCAGGGTTTTAGAGATGCTTAGGTGGGGCATGGCCCAAAAAAAGACTCAAAGGCGGCAAGAGGCAGCCAACTCAATGCTCACCCACCCTTGCCAAAACCGGGCGTGGGATGAGCCAAACTGCAGCCATGGGGACCCAAGTGCAGCAGTGTAAACAGAGCCTGCCCCTGAGGAAGTGCAGGGGGGCATCTGGCCACAGCTGCTCCTTCTCTGGGGAGCCTAGGAAAGGCAGCCCCCTCCCCTCCCCTCCCCTCTGTCACTCACAGGCACTGTTGATGATTTGACGTAGGATGGTGAGGGTTCCCACGCGCGTCCGCTCATTGCCCGACTCCAGCTTCGGAAGCAGAAATCCCAGTAAACGGTCCGGGAAGGAAGAGGCTGCAAGAGGGAAAAGTTGAGACCAGGATCGCCACCGTCGTGCGAGGAAGAGGAGTGGCCTCAGTACTGGATTGGTGACCATTTCTTAAGCTGGGCTACAGGCTGGATAAACTATGAGGAAGGGGGAGGCTTGCGTTTTCTTGCCGAGTTATTTTCCTGTTTAATTGTATGCTAGCTTGTTGTTCAAATGCATCTCTTTGTGCTGAAGGGGGGCGTTTATATTTCCCTACTAACAGTGGTAAAATGAGCTGTAGTCCTATCTTAAAGGAGCAGGCGGCTGATGAGGCCAGAAGGCGTCTTCAATGGTTTTATAGCAGGTCTCTTGCCGAGTCGTGCTTCCTTTGGGTGAGTGTCCCACATTGCAAACTCTTTGGGGGTATAGTTTTGGTGTTTCGAATTTGTTGTAAAATCAGGCAATTGCATTTCATCCAGCAGAGCTTTGCTGTTACTGAAGGCAAATGAGCATCATGGTCACAAATCCAATACGTTCAGGATTGGCACAGTCCGTAAGAAATCCGGTTGCAGCAGTATTCACTTAAACTTACAATAACTTATCATAAGTCTAAAACCTTAACCCCAAACATAATACTGTGCTCCCTCATCCACTGCCAGCTGTGGCCAGACAACCAGGGCAGCCTTCCAGGTGGACACACAAAGGGCTCCAAGCCAGGACCTGGAGTCACAGGGCAGCCTCCTCAGCCTTAGGCCAGGCCAGTCCCTGCACCAATCCAGGAGCCAGGGGGATCCTGTGCAGCAACAAAGGAGCCAAAATGGACACGTGTCACAAAACCATTTGATGACCGGGTCAGGCAGCGGGAGAGAAGGACTTAAGGATTTGTCGGCTGAATGTTATAAGCTGCCGTTCAAGTCAAAATGAAAGAAGATTCCAAGGCAGTGTAGAAAGAAATGCAAAGTTACAACTGCAGTGGACGCTCGGGTTGCAAACGTGATCCGTGTGGGGATGCACATTCGCAACCCCAGCGTTCACAACCCGCGTCTGCGCACGCCCAGGTTGCAATTCGGCGCTTCTGCGCATGCGTGACCGCCGAAACCTGGAAGTAACCCGTTCCGATACTTCCAGATTTCGGCAGTCCGTAACCTGAAAAAACAAAACCTGCAGCGGCTGTAACCCGAGGTAGGACTGTATGTTGTAACATAGTCAATACAACTAAGAGGAATAAAAGCATTCCACCAACTAAAGATACCATAATTCAAAAAGCCTGGGCAAATGAGGTCTTAAGTTGACACTGAAAATCCACTCACTCAAGGAGCCACCACAGAAAAGGCCCTTCCCTGCAGCACTGAGAAATGTGCTCCATTGCCTTCAACATGTTGTGGCTCTTTTCTGAACCTTTTCCAGCTGGGAACTTGAAGACCCCTCAGCTCAAAACACTGAAGCAGAAATCCCCCAGCACCCCCTTCTGAAAGGAGAGGAGCTAGAGTTTTGCTCCAGAGCTGATCCCACAAAACACCACGACCAAAAGCCAATGCGAGAGCCAAGAGAATCCACATGGGCCCCCTCCTCCCCCACCCGGACACGGGTTATCCATCAAAGCTGCTCCTGGGCCAAACCCTGGCTCAAAAGCTTAACTGAAACGAGACCCCGTTTCAGGCTGCCCCCAGACACTTCAGGCACCTCGTCCCAAAAGGGGGGATTGGAAAATGGGAGATAGTTGTTCTAATCTTTTGGGTCCAGTCAGGATTTTTTTTTTTTTTTAGACAAACGGTCTCACGACCGCCTCCTTCAACTGTACTGATGTGCTGGAACTGCAACAAGGCCCTCTGTGCTTTGTAAAAAGAGATAACGACAGGGATCTGAGGAAATACAGGCTTGCCAAAAGATTACTCAAGAGATATGGGGAGGTGGAGAGAGAAAGAGGAAGAGCTCTTGCACAACGGAAGTGTGAACTGGAGGGCAAAAAGAAAAGAAGTCGCACTTTGACAGTGGACAAACGTTGCCAGATGTCTGTGTCCCTGCCAGAAACAGCTCCTTGAAGAGCGATGGCTAGCGAGCCCTGTGATTTATGGCACTGCAGGAACCCCAAAGTGGGAAGGGAGCAAAACACAGCAGAACCAAAGGTGGCACAGCAGGACAGCCAACCTTTGCAACCCCGAGTGCCAAAAAGGAAGTTCTGAATTTCGTTCCAAGTCACACGCACATGGGCTCCTATTGCTCAACATGTCACACCCAGAATTTTCAACTCTGCACTGTCGCCAGGAACTGCGGCACCTGCAGCGGGCAATGCCCTCCTGCTCAAGGACTCGTGACGCAGGACACCCAGCCCGACATTTTTGACCCGGAGGACGGACACATCAGGTGCAGCACACAGCAGGGGCCCGTAAGGCACAGCTGGAAGGGGCATTCCTTCTCCCAGGGCCACAAGCCTTCCAGGCACACATTGCCCCCAAGCAGGCAGCGGCTGTGCAAGCTCTGCACGTTGCAGAACAGGAAGGAAAAAGCTCCTGCGTAACTGGAAGAGCAGAAGTCTGCTCCTCTCCAAGATTAGCAAAATTAAAAGCGGGACTTTGACTTACAACGGATGGAGTGCTTGCAAAAAGCAATGCAAGGTCCTGAAGTCCCACCGAAAGCCCTGCCCACCCTGCTCTCCCCTGCAAGCATTTCACCACACTCTGCCCAAATCAGGTTTGCAGCCTTGAGGACTAGTAAGATGGTTGCTTCTTTCCTTTTTCTTTTCTTTTTTCTAAAAAAAAGATTATCAGGAAACTCAGCCCCACAATCAGCAGCAGCCACAGCCAACTCACAGTGGTTATCCAGAGAGAGAGAGAGAGAGAGAGAGAGAGAGAGAGAGAGAGAGAGAGGAGAGAGAGGGAGGAGAGATCTCCCTGGGCTCTTACCAAGCACCGTGAAGCAGCGAAGGACCTCATTGTGATTCTTCAGCTGGACTGGCGTGGAGGAGTCCAGAGGGGAGCAGATCTGCTCGAGGGAGGAGAAAAGGCCAGTGAGGCAGGAACAGGGGGGCAGCCATTTCACTACATTTATTGTAGGGGTGCAGATATCCAGAGTGTGGGGGTCAGGTGGGATTACTATGAGGAATTATAAAATATGCATCAAGCCATTGTGTCTGCTATGAAAGCATGGCGTTGACTGGGTTTAATTCATTGACAATAATTTCTGATCAAATCCCACAAGCCTCTGCATTTCTGGCCATTTTCTCTGCCTGACAGGCACGTATAAGCATTCTGAAACACAGGCCAGTTGCTTCATCAGGCATCCTGGGTCATAAAGATGATAGTCAGCTTTCACATTTTTAGCAGTCATATGAACCCCTAGATATTTCACTTTCTTAACCAATATTAATCCTGTCTCCTTCTGAAACCTCTCTTTCTCAATCTCTGTTAAATTTTTCTCTAACACCTTAGTTTTCAACTTATTCAGCTTAAATCCCGCAACTTAACCAAATTCTTGAATTAATTGCAATACTCTTTTAGTACTGGATTCTGGCTCCTGTAATGTCAAAACCAAATCATCAGCAAAAGCTTTCAATTTATACTGTTTAAGCTCCGAGTTGTATACCTTTAACCAATTGGTCTTTTCTAATCATATTGAGCAAAACCTCCAGGACCGATATAAAAAGCAATGGCCTATAAAACGTTTATGACCTCAGGGTTTCCTAAAAGCATTCCTTCCTCTTTTATTTACTCTGGACTACATATGCATGCTCAGAGTAGTCTTTGTAGTTAACAGAATTGCTTCTGATCTGACTTTGTCCCACGTGGGTTTTTTTGAAATGCTCAGAGGAAATCTGATTGGGTCTTACGAACACTGTGTAAAAAGTTCTTTTGTGAATAAAACGACCTGGGCCGGAGGGTGGACAGGAATTATTATTATTGGCACCTCCTCCCAGAGTCTTGCTGGTCAAGCCTCCTGTGTGTATTCTGTTAATCAGAGTCTAATTCTTCCTTTGCTTTGGGAACGCCTCGATTTATTAATTAATTATTATTATTATTACTATTATTATTATTATTGCTCTCCAGCAGCAGCAAGCCAGTGCACCACCTGGGGCTGCTGGGAAGGGTGGTCCAAAGCGCTTGGAGGGCCCCTGCCTAGGCTGGAGAGTTTAAAGGGCTGTCGTCATGGTCCCCCGGCCCCCTTTCCCCACCTGGAGCTGCAGGGCGTTGAGCAGGGCTTCCAGCTGCGTGTCCAGCGTGCGGCTGCCGATGTTGACTGCTGCCTCGAGGATCTGGCACAAGCTCTGCTCGGAGGACACAGGGCAGGAGAGACACAGCGCAGCCCCAGGTTAGCAGCCCCACCCTCTGGGGAAGCAGCCCTTTCCCAGCCCCACACCCAGGTGAGGCCCCCCCCCCACACCTGCAGACCAAGGGGAGAATGGCTCCCCTGTCTTGGCAGGACTGCCCAGCCCGCAAACCAGACGGGACGCTTGGCAGCTTGGCCTCTGCCTCTCACAGTCTTGGCGGTGCTCAGGGAAGGCAAGGGCTGAAGCCTAAAGGACCGGCGAGCTTTGGCAGCAAAGCCCAAGGACAGAGGCCCACAACCCCCCGTCCTCTCTCCCTGGCACCCTTCTCCCTGCCTACCTTGGACACATAGTAGGCCTCTGCTGGCTTCCTGTAGAGAGTCAGGATCCCCGGGATGAGGCGAGGGAGCTGCTCCTCCAGCTTCTCACTGGGCAGCAGGTGGCTCATGGGGCCAAGCGCCTCCACAACAGCCAGTCGAAGCTGCAAAGAGGGGCGGGGGGGGGGGTCCACGGGCCTTCTATTTATTTATTTATTTAATTTTTATTGCATTTTCAATTTTATCATAATCACAGTTTCCATACATAATTCAATAAATTCAAACATTGCTCTGTCCGAGCATGGACCTCCTCCCGCCCCTCTCTCTGACTTCCGTACATATTTTTGCTTTGTTCTTAGCATTTCCATAACCACCTTCTTACCTTCTCTCTTATTTTTGTATTTCCACTCATTAAATGTAAATCAGTCCCTTATATTCCCATTACAAAACATTTCAATTCAAAGCCACAAACGTTTTCAGGTGTTTAGAATGTTCTTTCAAATAAATAAATAAATAAGTAAATAAATAAATATTATTTGTACCCCACCCATCTGGCTGGGTTTCCCCAGCCACTCTGGGCGGCTTCCACAGAGACCAAAAATACACTAATATGTCATACATTAAAAACTTCCCTGAACAGGGCTGCCTTAAGATGTCTTCTGAACGTCAGGTAGTTGTTTATGCCTTTGACATCTGGTGGGAGGGCGTTCCACAGGGCGGGTGCCACTACCGAGAAGGCCCTCTGCCTGCTTCCCTGTAACCTCACTTCTCGCAATGAGGGAACGCCAGAAGGCCCTCGGCACTGGACCTCATAGCATTGCTCCCAAACAAGCCACCCCAGCAAAGAGAACCAGGTTTATTTGAGATCCTGATAATTTCAAAAGCTCTCCCTTCCCATGCCCTATTCCTCCTACTCCACAGTCCCTGGGTCTTCCAGACCCAGCTGAAAGACTTCCTCCTCCTGCCCAAATGGCTCCCCAGCTCCTGCCATGGCTGCCATCTTGTTTGCTCCTTATCCTGTACTCTAAAGGGGCTGTATCTCACCCTGGAAGGGTGATTTACTCTGCAGGACATACAGAGCAAGTTGCGTGTGCAAGGGAGAGACTGGGAGCCAGCTGACGTCAGCCGCCTCCAGCGTCATCTATGGAAACGCGGGTCTATAAACGAAAGCGACAGCGACACACCGGCCCTCGTGGGTGGAGGAGTCACAGGGCCAAAAAGGAGAGCCCAGCGGCAGAGATTTGTCCGGAGCAGCAGGCAGGGGGGAGGGAAAGGCTCTCCTCCCCCAGGGACCCCTGACCCCCAGCTCAACCTCTCGCCCCACCTTTGTTTCCCGGGTCTGCAGCCAGTTGTTGAAAAGGACTTCGTAAGCGCTGAAGATGTCGTTGGAGAAGGTGTCTCGCCTCACCGTGGGGTCCGGCGCCTGGTCCAGATTCGCCATGTACTCCTGGATGCTCTCGCTGAAGTTCTGCAAAGCTACGGGACAGATTTCATGCCAGCTGTGGCTCCACACTGCCCCACCCAAGTTGTCCCTCAGCACATCTGGACGGCTTTAAAACAGGAATTCGTTCGGCCATGAGATGCCTCCGGGATCAGAAGCAGCAGTCCCTGGGGCACCCAAGTGAGGGAAGGGGGTTGTGGAGCTCTTGTTCTGCTTGCAGGGTTCCCATAGTGGCCCCTTGGCTGGGCCCTGGGGGGCACAGCCCACCCCCTCTTAGCTTGATCCAGCAAGGCTCTTATGATGCTCAAAACTATCAGCTGCCCTTTAGTTTCCCTGAGAGACAGAGCACAGCAGCCTTATCAAGAGCTAGGCCCCTTGCCTGCAAGTTCAACATGCACAGCACCCGCCCCCTGCAGGCCCCACCCTCAAGACTCTTTGTTTGAGGGGTGGGCAGGAGACCCTTCGCCCTCCTCGGAATCACCCAGACCAGAAAGACCCCCTTGCGACTAGTCACCTTGCGTAGGATCCGTTTGATGTGAAGGCCGGGCTCAGGAATCCTGGACCTCAGCAGAAAGAAAAGCTTCTCCAGAAATTGTCCTGAGCACAGCCTCCCCACCCAACATATTCTACAGAGGTTTGGGGCTTCTCTGCACCTCCCCTTTCCTCAACTCTTTCCAGGCACAGCCTGCGCTTCAAAGCTCCGTGTCCGGGCACCTTTTGGGGGCTCTGGAGATTTCCCTGCAGAAGCCTGCTCTTTAAAGCTCAATCGGAGCAAATGGCAATCTGGGAAAAACCTGATGTTTGCTCTGATTGGGCACTAAAGAGCACTAAATATCTACCCTCAGACACAGCGCTTTAGAAGTTGGACCCATACCTGGAAAGAGCAGGGCAAAAGCTAAGTGTGGATAATTTTTAACACAAAATCAAACATACAAAATGTACAGTGGTACCTCGCAAGACGAATGCCTTGCAAGACAAAAAACTCACTAGACGAAAGGGTTTTTTGTTTTTTGAGCTGCTTCGCAAGACGATTTTCCCTATGGGCTTGCTTCGCAAGACAGAAACGTCTTGCAAGTTTGTTTCCTTTTTCTTAAAACCCTTAATACAGTTGCGACGTGACTTCGAGGAGCAACTCATAGAACGCGGTGTGGTAGCCTTTTTTGAGGTTTTTAAAGACTTTGGTGATTTTTGAAGCTTTTCCAAAACTTTCCTGACACCGTGCTTCGCAAGACGAAAAAAATCGCAAGACGACAAAACTCGCGGAACGAATTAATTTCGTCTTGCGAGGCACCACTGTACATGTAAAGAAGATCAGTGAGAATTAATACCACAATAAACAGGCTAAGCACTCAAAGCTGGAAATCTGACTTTTAAGAAGCCAGTCATGGGTATGGTTAATGGGTGCAAATGTTCTTCTCACGATGCGTTCAAGCAGGGATTGGCAACCTAAGGCCCAGGGGCCGGAAGCAGCCCACAGAGGCTGTTTAACCGGCCCAAGAGCCGCCCCCGAACTGAGCTGCGAGTCCCCACATGCTACACTAAACTGGCGCAGCACACCGCGGGGACTGTCTTCCGCGACTCCAGAAATTGCTTCTGCGCCAGCACAATTTCCGGCATCTGGGCATGCGCAGCAATGATTTCTGGCATCACGCTGCACCGACCCGGCCCACGGAGGATCTCTGCGGGAGTGATCCGGCCCATGCCCGCTAAGCCTTGCCAACCCCTGCATTCAAAGGTCAAAACATTAAGAGGGGGAGAGGACAAACATTTCCCCCCAACTTCAATTAGTGATTTTAAAGACGAGAGAGAGTCCAACAGTGTTTAGTAGTAAATGCAGTCCCACCAACACATTCTCTGACAGTTTTGCACTAATCAGAAGACAGAGACGCACAGGCAAGCGTGTTCTTGGGCAACAGCCATGGCTTTGGGATGAGCCCAATGTGGCCATCGCAGTCCAGAGCATGAAGAACGCCACTAAATCAGCCGGAGAAATCGGAGCCACAATGCCTTTCCTACCTGATGGAACGCGGGGCCTATTTATCCCACTTCCTGTCCAAGAATCCTAAATAAAATAACATTTGGCTCCTGGGCATTCAGTGACTTGACCCACAGCCCTCCAGGGACAAATGTAAGCCGTGCCCTGTTAATAGGGACACAGGCAAGAAATCTGCAAGAGAAGGACCAGGAGCAGAGTTTGGTTTGCAGGAGGCAGAGGCAAGGAGCTTTCTGGGTTTGATGCCAACATCAGGCATGGCTGGCCAGAGTGCCGCCATATTCATCGTTAGCAAGAAGCCTCACTCATTAACTTTGGAATGGCTGGGGACTGAGTGCCATTTAACGCCACAGCTAATGTGGGGCATTTAGAAGATGCCATTCTTCTTCAGGATAAATGCTCTTCACGGAGAGAAGGAGAACACACACCACTTGAGCATATTCCAATGTTTGGCCTGAGATCCCCTTCTGCCCAAGCGCTGAGCACATGCAGCCCTGCCTGATCCCCTTCCACAAGGGCACCTACGAGCCACAGCTCCTGCCTGAGCCACCAGAGAGCAGGGGGGGAACCCTGACCGCCTTACCGTAGCAGAAGACGGTCCTCATGTTGTCCTGCTTGGCCATCCCCAGCATGGGCAGCATGGTCCCCAGAATGGAGTTCAGGAACGGCACCATCCCAAACACTGGCAGGGAGGAGGAGAGGGAGGGAAGCTGGATGAAACCAAGTCCTTTGGGGAACTCGAACTCAGAGCGTCAGCCTGGATAACCTATGGGGAGCTGGTGGTGGTGCAGAGGGGAGCCCCCACACCTGGTCTGTGGCCCCAGAGGACACCTGTGGTCTCCTAGCCACACCGTGGTTCCAGACCACCCATTCATGTCCTGGCCCCTCTCCTCTCCAGGGGGAGAGAACTGCTAGGGATTTGGGGGGAGGAGAGAACCACTGACCGTTGGTCATGGAGAGGTTGGCGAACGTCTGCACAATGAAGTAATGGGGCACGATGCCAGGCTGGAACTTGGTCAGCACCTCCTCCATCACCTTGTTGATGAAGCGCCTGCCAACCGCCACCAGGACATTGCTGGCCGCCTGCTGCCACTCAAAGATGATCTCCTGGAGCAAACGGGAAGAAGAGGCCTCGCTGCAACATGGGCCTGCCCACCTCAGGCCCAGGCGCCCCATGGGGCAGGCAGGAGGACCAGGGAGCACCCACAGGCGGGTCTGTCGTGGCTCAAAGGCAGCCAGAGGTCATTTTCACTTTGTGGCTTAGGGCCCTCGTATTTACGGGACCGCCTCTCCTGGTTTGCCCCACAGAGGACCTTAAGGTCCATGAAGAACTATAGCTTAGAGGTCCCGGGCCCTAAGGAAGTCAGACTATCCTCCCCCAGGGCCTTCTCAGTGATGGCTCCGACCTGCTGGAATGCTCTGTCCCAGGAGACCAGGGCCCTGCAGGATTTAACCTCCTTCCGCAGGGCTTGTAAGACAGAGCTATTCTGCCTGGCTTTCAATTTGAACTTAGCCTGATCTTTTATTCCCCTTCCTTCCCTCCTCCTTCCCTCCTCCTCCCCTTATATGATTACCCGCTCTGGGATCCCACAGCTAATTCTCCACTGGCCCAAATAGGACTAATTTAGCCAGCTAGCCCTGGTGATCATCAGAATTTTCCCCCTAAATTGATTTTTGAATTTTGAACGTTTTATACTGTATTTTATGCTGTTTTTGTTGCATCAATTAAGTGTTTTAAATTTGTTGTTAGCCACCCTGAGCCTGGTTTTCTGAACCGGAAAGGGAGGGGTATAAATAAAAATTTATAATTATTATTATTTGCCAAGAGCAAGAGGAGAAATCCCAGGTCCTCAGAAGATGGGGGTCTGCGTGCCCAGAGCAGCTTGCAGGTATCTCAGCAATCTGGGAAAAGCCCCCTCCAACCAGGACCCCAAGCGCAGCAGCGCTCCCTGTACCTTCGACTTGGTCATCTCGCTGGAGGCCAAGAAGATGACGATCTTGGCTGTGCTCTTGTCCAGCTGGGCCAGGTTGCTCCTCACCACTGCCTCCATGGCCCTCAGGATGATGATGCGGTGCGGGTAAGCCAGCTGGAAAGGGGGCAGGAGGAGACGGGGGTCAGGGGCTGCCCAGAACAGCCCTGCACTCCAGGCCAAAAATCCAAGGTCACTTGTGCACCCCCCCCCCTCAATATGGGGCACAATCCACCAGGAGGCTGTTGAATGGTTTCTTTAACTATTAAGGTTCATTACTGTTTCGCAAGATGTGTATTTCTTTACAGGCCAGAGCAAATAAGAGGACCTAGTTTTACAGCTGTGAAGCCGGTGCTGTTAAGTTATGTTAATTAAGCTGTTGGGCATAGTATATAAAGAGCAGCACCTAGCTCTCTCAGTTCCCTGGAGGATGGGTCGCACTTATTGATATAATGTGATTTAGTGCAAAAGGAGTTTTTGTTTTTGTTATTAAAACCTAACAAAAGTTATTTTGCGTTTCTTGACTGTGTGGTCTCCCCAGCCACGCCTTCTGCAGCACAACTGATCTGCAAATAACCAACAGAGGTTCCCTGGCACCAGAATCCCAATTCTAAAGGCGAGTTTCCTAGCACTTAAAGCAGCAGCAAAAATAAAAACAAAAAACCCCAGATGTCTTCAATATTGGGTGGGGAAGGAGGCAAAGCTTTCAGCAGTTAGCAGGGCTCATTTTCACCTCAATCCCTCCTGCTCTCTCTCCCCCTCAGCCCAAAGAGCATTCAGCCTCCCTCTCCTGCTTCCATGTGCCAAGAGGCTCTCTCCATCTCTCCATGCGCCACAGGCATCGCAGGGGCCCCATCCAACTTCACGATTCTGTGCCATTCGGCCAGAGCCAACCAAGCAGCCAGGCCTGCCCTGCCTCACCTTGTCGTGCTGCCGCAGGTACTCCTCGCAGGCGTTCAAGATCTCCTCCGGCTCCGCTCCTCCCAGGTAGCACAGAGCGCTAAATATTTGCTCGTGGACCAGAGGGTCTTTATCTGTTGTGGCATCCATCAGGGTCATGGCCAGCCCTGAAGAGGAGACAGAAGGAAGCGAAGGCTGGAGAGGAGGGTCCACAAACATTTCCATTACAGCATCCCCCCCCCCCAGCCATCCATGGGTTGCGACAGACACCCTCCTCCGAGGTCAGTACTCCTGCCAGGCTCATTCCATGGGCCCTGCCTATGGCCACACCTCCAGGAGTCCTGTTGGTGCTGGAGGGAGAAAGGTTGTTTTCTGCTGCTCCAGAGAAGCGGACACGGAGCAATGGATCCAAACTACAAGAAAGAAGATTCCACCTAAACATTAGGAAGAACTTCCTGACAGTAAGAGCTGTTCGACAGTGGAATTTGCTGCCCAGGAGTGTGGTGGAGTCTCCTTCTTTGGAGGTCTTTAAGCAGAGGCTTGACAACCATATGTCAGGAGTGCTCTGATGGTGTTTCCTGCTTGGCAGGGGGTTGGACTCGATGGCCCTTGGGGTCTCTTCCAACTCTATGAGTCTATGCTGTTGTGCCAGGAGCAACTATCTTGGCTCCTTCCTTCCTTCTTTCCTCTCAGGGAGCAAGAGGCCTCTGCACCACTGACGGAGCTCCCCAACTGCGGGCTTCCACCTGGATTTGTGCAAATGTGGCCTCTTTGTTAGCACGGCACTCCCAAACCCAACCCTCGTCTCTTGCACACAGCTCTCAGGTTTGGGAGGGCAACATCTGCCCCCTAGGATTCCTTGCAGGATTAGGAAAAGGACATAGGAGTAAAAAATAAATAAATGCATGGAGGCCCAATGGAAAGATCCAGAATTGTGTTTTTTTTATGAATACAGAAAGTGGTCAAGGTCAACTGGGAGCAGGCCAGGCTGCAGCAGACAAACTGCCGAGCTGCCTGAGTCTCGGACTCCCAAGCTGCAGAACGAGGCGAGGAGCAAAGGGGAACGGCTTTGGCCTGGTCTTGGAGGCTTCACTCCATCTTCCCAAGCAACGCTGCCCTGTCACAGGGCACAGAGACCCGGCTAAGCACCCGGGACCACCCTGCTTGAGACGCCACCGTCCTAGCTAGGTGCTCATTTGCCTGACTTAAGAGCGCCATAGAAAATATTCCATTCTTCCACCAGGCACTCGGAGCACCCAGAATTCGCCACCACCTCCTCTTGTCAGCCCTTGGGGTCCTCTCACCATCAGCCTCGCCAGCTCCCACCCAGCTCTTCTGCTGCCTGAGAGTTTGCGGAAGAAAGTACACGAAGGGAAACCCAGAGCACACACGGCTGGACTCCTCTGCTCTTCGAACAGCCTGCCAGGGCCAGGCCAATGTCAAAGAGCCCTTTGGCTCCAGGCACAGACCACTCCGAGGGCCACTCAAGAGGACGCAGAGAGCTCTCCACAAGCCTCCTTGGCCTCACAAGAGGACCATGACGGCAGCAGCCCTCCAGGAGAGTCCCTGGGCAGTGAGGCAACTGCCAAGCCGCTTAGTATTCTCTGCGCTGCCTCCTAATCAACAGACGAGGAACACGATGGGATGCTGGTAAGAGGAGCATTCCTGCTCCCTGGGAGAAGGGTGAGAGGCGCCGGGTATTGGAGAGGACGGTGATGATTAATTTTCTTCTCATTTCTATACCGTACAGATTTTAAAGAAAAAAGATCGCAGAGCGGTTTACCAGACCTTAAAACATCAAATAAAACAATCCAGACTAAACGGGGGCTGAGATGATGCTGGTGTCTGCACTGGCAGAGCATGGCCAAATCCTGCATGGAGACGATGGGGCAAATCACCCCTTGAAGCCCACTGGCTCTTACAGCACAGGGGCAGGGAACCTTCAGTGGCTCTCTGGAGAGCCCCGGGCTCCAACTCCACCAGCCACAGCAGGAGAAGAGTCAGGGATGGTGGGAGTTGTGATCCTGTTGTGGCCTCTGAACAGGAATCCAAGCAAGTGGAATGGGGCTGCCCTTGTGGGCTGCCCCCTTGGGAGCATCTGGCGGGCACTGCGAGACTAGGAAGGCATGCCTAGAGGGACCTTTTGTCTGACCCGGAGGGCGATGGCGTGCTGCACAGAAGATGAAATTAGCTGCATGATTATTCATTGCTAAAGGTCGGGGGGGGAGCTAAGAGGCTCAGCCAGGAGCAGGAAGCCCCCTGTGTGCTCTGCAAAGGCGGCACATCTTGGCTGCAGCGCAGGAAAGGCTGAACAAAGCAAACCCCTTTCGGAGCTACGTGGCAAACATCCATGGCCACTTATCCCGTGAGCCACGGCAGACATGGAGGGGTCCGCCATGGAACGCCACTGGAAGTCTGTCACAGAATGTGGCATCTTTCGGAACCAAACTACATTAAAAGGCTCTCTGTGACCATGCAAGTACAAGGCCTTCCATCTTCTCACACAAACTCTGGCCACCTTCAGCCTAAACTGGCTTAAGACAGAATGCAGCAAAAACAGGGGGAAATGTGGTACTTCCGTCCGTCTGGTCATTCTACCAAAAGTCAAATCCACATGCAAGAATGATCTGTCTGCCTCCACCCCCTGCCAAAGAGACACAGGTCCCTTTCAAAGGGCATTTTGACTCTTAAGGTGGCCCAGAGGCATCCGACCTTGCAATGGAGAGCCCCGAGGGAGTGCCTAACCCTGGCAAGTCCGGCAGCTGCTTTCAAGCCTCCAGCCGTCTTCCACAATGACCAGGAGGCCGAATCCTGCTTCCCCACCAGCTTCAGGAATATTGTTGTGCAGAAGAAGCTCTTCTGCATGAATCTGCCACGTTCTCTAGTCTATTCCCAAGTAGAAAATGCAAAGGCCGACGCCTGCTGCATGCGGAATAAGGGTTCCCTGACTTGGTGCCGGCTCTACAGCGATCTCAACGCATATTTGCTCTGCATTAACGGGGAAGACAAGCGCACAGGCAGGCAGGCTGGCCAGACAGTATTATGAAACGCGAATCATTCTGCTAGCCAGGTCAATTTATTTTCTGTCATATTTTACTCCCTCTCTCGGCTGCTGGCTCCCTCTCCTCTACTGCTAAAAAGTACTGAAGGGGCAAGAATGCTTGGGGGGGGGGCATTCTGCACCAGCAGCCCAGATGGGCAGCATTCTGCAATGCATAAGCAAGAGAAATCTCATGCAGCTGTAAAATTTGCCTATGTGTCTAAAGGGGGGGGGCAAGTCAGGAATCCCGCACCCCTGAGACGCCATCCTTGCAGGAGTCCCAAAGTTAATTAGCCGACTTATTGAAGCCATTAACTTCAATGAGGCTACATTAAAAAGCTTCCCTTTGCAATCGCAGAAGAGTTGCGGGTGCAGGAAAAAAGCCAAGAATAATATGTAGCAGGTCAAGGCAATTTCCAATCTATGGGTTAGGGAGAAATTTCAGCCAGGAGAAGCGGTTTGTGTCAGGAGGTGCAACTCTGGTCAACATAAACTCAGTCCAAACCCACCTGAACTGCCCCTTTAGAGATCCTCACCTATCAAACTTCCAGGCCTCTTGGCCTGGAAACTGATAGGCGAGAGTCACCTTGGCATATCAGATTCTTCCTGCAAACAGCTACAACCTGTTTTCTCCTCCCTCCTTCAATCGTTGTTCTGGCTGCCTAGGAAGCTGCCTTATACAGAGTCAGGCCATTGGCCCATCTGGCTCCATATTGTCCACACAGACTGGCAGCAATGGCTCTGCAGGTTTCGGGCAGCGTTGTCCCCCAGCCCTACTTGGCAATGGGTGCAAGGAGGATGGTTAATATTGATATGCTGCCTTCTCCCCACTCCAGGTGGCTTACACAGATAAAACAGAAAAAGATAAAATCACAGAAAAGACCATCGCTAAAATGTAATTAAACATTAATAATTTTTTAAAAACCCTAAAAGGATCCATTAAAAACAGAGTCAACAATAAAAACATCATGGCACCAGCCCTTTCCTCAAAATCAATCAGTTCCTGAAGGCCTGGGGGAATAAAAAAAAAAGTCTTCACCTGCCGAGGGAAGGACAGCAAGGAGGGATCCAGCCTGGCTTCCCTCGGAAGGGAGTTCCATAGTTCTCTGGGGGCAGCCACGGAGAAGGCCGTCTTCCAAGGCCTCATCCAGCGTGGCCTGTGAGGGAGAAGGACCTCCCCCAGGAATCTGGGCAGGTTCGTATGAAGGAATGTGGTCTTTCAGACTGAACATGGGGCCACCTCCCTGCCAGGCTGATGCTGTGCCACTGAGCCCTGGCCCTTAGCCTGGCATTGGGCTCAGTCTTCTCCTTCTGGCTCAGCAGGAGCCCCAGGAAGCCACCAGAAAACGGTCTCCTCATCCACCCTCCAAGACCACTGTGCCCAGCAAGCAGGTGGGGACTGGGGGTGTTCCCAGCCGTTAACAGCGCTGGCAAATCACTAGTCAAAGTGCAACCAGAAACCATTCACAGTTTCCACTTGGGGCACGAGAGAAACCTGACTCTCCTTTAAAGGCCTCTGTAAATGGGGGGGGGGCTGGGAACCTAAAACTGGAAGCCGTTACTTTTGCCCTGACCAAATCTAGTTAGGCAAGAAAACCTTAAATTGGAGTTTGTGGGGGAGGCAGATGACTGTCCCATGGAACTCCACTAAGACCAAGACCAATGGCTGCAAGCTGAAGGCTTCAGTAACCTCTGAAGCCCCTAAAAGTGGTATTGGCGTTGGAAAAATTGTCCCCCAAAGCCCCCAAGCCTTTAACCTGCACACAAATACACAGAGAGAGACACACCAGTCCTGCCTTCCATGGTTCTGCTGCACTTACGTTTCACCCGTGACTCAGACATCTTCCTTGTCTTTGGGTTTCCAGCCCAGTGAACCGAGTCCTGCTGTGCAAAGTGTGAGGTTCCAGAAGACCCTATTTTGGTGCCGGAGGAGGAGGACACGCTCCCGGGGCAAATGCCTCTCGTAGTCTGGGAGCAAAGGCTAAGAGTCACTGCTCAGCTCCAGAGCTGGAAGGGCCAGAGTTCATCCTCTGAGGCTCAAGGAAGGGTCGGGGTCGGGAAGCCCCCAGTGAGCCAATTCCCAGTTCCACGGAGACAACCAGCAACCAGCAGAGGAGCTCTATGTCTCCAGATCTCTGGCCATTTCCAGACGACAGGTAACAATGGTTGCTGCCTCCAGCTCCCTCATCCTTTCAAAGCGAACGTCCGAGAAGAAGACGCAGGAGGGCACTGGGTTCTGAAGCCGCTTCCTTCTTTCTTGCCAGGCCTGTGAAAACGACAAAAGCTCTTAAGACAGGTCTTCACACATGCTCTTCATGCTCACGTCTATTCATGCGCCGGCCAGCTCATTGAAATGGGTTTCATTGAGGCAGGAGAAGCAGAAGCAACTTATGGGCCAAGCAAGCTCACAGCGATTCAGCTGCATCAATATTGCTGTGAAAGATCAGAGGGGTTTGAAAAATGAGTGACACCGAGGTGGTGCCTTTCTGGACCAGAGTGTCCACTGAAGGCAGCATGCACAGCTAAAACCAGAAGTCGAAACACAATCCTGCCCCACATCAGAGAGGCAACCAAACAAGCCACACAATTAGCAATATTTGGAACCTGAAGTCTCCAAAGCACAATGGAATTTCCCTTCCTCAGACACTTTGAATTCGTACGTCACCCCTACAAGAGGAGTTCCACGAGTAATAATAATAATAATAATAATTTATTATTTATACCACGCCCATCTGGCTGGGCTTTCCCAGCCACTGTGGGCGGCTTCCAACAAAATATTAAAATACAGTAATGCATCAAACATTAAAAGCTTCCCTAAACAGGTAAGTAAACAGAGTAATGAGAAGATGCCCATTCTCCCTTATCCAGGTTCAATCCCGCTATGAAAAAAGACACAAGAGAGGCTTTCAGCAGAAACTAAACATACGGGACCCAAATGGCAAGGAAGCGAACTCTCCCACTAGTCCACTGCCTTCTCCGCCAAACAGACACGGCCAAGGCCCATTCTGCGCCTGCAGTCCATCCATCAAACTAGCCGAAGGCCCTGGCATCACGCATGACACTGACGGACACTAGATGTGCAATGAAGCCACGACAGAAAGAAGGGAGTTGCATACAGATTGTGTAATTGTCAAGAATCCTCTTGACAATGAATAGCTAATTGGTTAAATTATTTGCCCTAACCTCCCTGGCTGATAGAACATAGGTGATAGAACATAGATAACAACTTTAGAAGTTGTAAAATCGGTGGCCTCACTCAGCAGCCGCTTCACCCTCTCCGCCCCTGCACAGCCAAGCCCAGAAATGGCGCAAGAGCTTATCCTGAAGGCAGGAGAGCTTCTCCGCCACACTCAGTAATCGGCCCCTGCATCTGGGATTAGAGAGGGGTGTGAGCACTGAAACCTCAGTTTCAAAGCAGAGCACCATTTAACTGGCCTCCGGCTCAGGGAATGGCAAGACCCAACAGTCCTCCAGGCAGAATTTTAGGAGAACCCAAGATTTATCCCAGGCTGCATTCTGAATGTAGCGGGAGCCCAGCAGGTGAGGAAAACCCCAGAGAAAAACCCTTTGCAAAAGCCTCAAGGAATTTCCAAGGACTTTAGAGGCGGAGACCTCTGAAAGCGGCACCTCAAACACGACAGCTGCTTGTGGCTGCGGAGAACTCTTCCTGCAGCTGAGGAGCTGGACCCCAGACCCCCAAAGCTGCCCTACGCCTGCCAGCCTGCCAGGGGCACCACGGCCTCCTCTTGCTTTTGCTGCAGCAGCAGCAGCAGCAGACTCCCAAACCAGGGCTCTGGAAGTCAGGACGCCGCAGACATCGCAACCTTGAGGACGGAAGGAGAAAATGAACATTTCTAGAGGGCTCTTTAAATGCACGGAGCAGTCGGGGGATGCAAGAGGAGAGGAGGGGCAGAAGAGAATTTGCAGCTGCAAAGCATTTCATACAAATTATGAAATGTGTATTTAAAATAATGACTATGGATGATTTGCGGAAAAGCTGAAGGAAGTCCAGAAAAGAAGCAATTTGTGAAAATTGGATGTGAAATTTTATGTATATTTTGTTTTGTTGTGAATTAATAAAAATTATATATATATATATATATATATATATATATATATATATATATATATGCTTTCGTAGATTTTCACGGGTACAGGAATGCAGGTTTTGGTGTCTTCGGGTGTCTTCCCGTGTAAGAGTTGGGGTGTCTAGGCGACGTTTCGACGAGGTCTCACTCGTCATCTTCAGGCTGGTGCTTTCGGCTTCTTGTTACTGGAACAGAGCAGGATCTCTGTTGCATGGAACTCAAACACTGAGATCCTGCTCTGTTCCAGTAACAAGAAGCCGAAAGCACCAGCCTGAAGATGACGAGTGAGACCTCGTCGAAACGTCGCCTAGACACCCCAACTCTTACACGGGAAGACACCCGAAGACACCAAAACCTGCATATATATATCATATATATATATATATATATATATATATATATATATATATATATATATATATATATATAAGAATTTGCAGCTGCAAAGCAGAACCCGGGAAGGGGAAGCCACGAGACGCGCCGTCCAGGCTCGGGGCGCCGAGCGAGGCAGCGGAGCAGCGGAGCCGGGGAGAGAGGAGGCGGCGGATCGGGGCGACGGAAGGGGGGGCCGAGGCTTCTCCCTTCCCGCGCCCCCTCCCCCTCCAGGCACCAGCCGCGCCCTGGAAGAGAGGGGAGAAAGGGGCAGGCGGGGAAGGAGGGTCTCCGGAGACCCCGAGCGGACAGGAGCCCAGAAAAGCTCGAGGGGCGAGGAGGCCGCCGAGCCGCCCCCCCCCCCCGGACACCTGGGTCCCTCCGCCGGCTGCCCAGGAAAGGAGGGAGGGAGAAGCCGAGGGAGCTGCAGCGGGGGGGGGGAGAGAGAAGCAGGAGCAGCCCCCCCGGCCTTACCTGGCCCGCCTTCCTCCGCGGCGGCCCCTGCGCGTCTCACCTGCCCGCCTGCGCTTCCGGGTATTTAAGGCCCCGCCCCTCACCTGCGGGAGGGGGCGTGGCGTGGGGAGAGGCCCCGCCCCCTGGCGATCTTCCCCTCGAGGAGCGGGGAGAGGCAGGCGCTGGCCGGAGGGGCGGGGGGACTCAGGTGGGAGCGAGAGGCGCCCCCCCCCCCGCATTGCACCCCGGTCTCCTCGCGGGAAAACGCAACGGAGACAACGTCCTTTGATTAGAATCAGATCCAAAGCCGACAAGGGCCCCGCTTGCTGCGCCTGGACGGGGGGGGGGGGTCTCGGCCGGTGATGGGGAGCAAGAAGGGGCTGCACCCCGGATCGGCGGAGAAGGACAGAGGTGCAAGGGGGCTCTTTAAATGACAGCCAGGAGGGGCGGCCTGGGATGCCCCCGACGGGCGCTTGATGCACGCCCCCTTCCCCCCGTGCAGCTTGGGGACGGGCCAGCCAAAACGAGGGTCCTCTTCTCAAGGCCGCCTGGCAGGAAGAGCGGCCCCGGGGTCGGGGCGGGAGGGGGCGCCCGAGTCCCGCGGCTCTTTCGGAGCCCAGCGCGGCAGAGAGCCCTCCTGCCCCCCCCCCGGGCATCCCTTGGATCGCGGGTCCCTCGGCGGCCAGCCAGGCCTCCTGCGTGCCAGGGCCGCCCGTGACGCCGGCGAAGCAGCGGGCAGCAGAGGCGCCCCGGGCCGAAGAGTGGGGCATTCCTTGGAAAGGGGTCGGAGGGTCATCCATCCCAACCCCACGCCAGGCCCGGGTCCCGGGTCCCCAGCCTCACCTGAGCCCGAGCTGGCGCATATTCGCTCTCGGGGGAAAAGCCGCTTTCTCCCCGGGGAAACGAGAAAGGGAGCTCAGCTGGAAACCAGCGCCCCGCTGCAGCCGCAATCCCACCGGAAGTGAGGGCTCACTCATTTCGCTTTCTACCTCTATGGCGCCCTCTCCCGACTCCGCCCCTTTCCTCGTAAGGCAGAGAAATCGGCGCATGCGCAGTGAGGAGTAGCTGCCCCGCCCCGCCGCCGCCTTGTCTCGTGACGAGCGATGCGGAGGGAGGCACCGCCCCTTCCCTTTCGCCATTGGATAGCAGACCCCCGTCGCGCTCTCTATTGGTCCGCCCGCACAACGTAGCCCGAAGGTGCCCGCGCGACGGTTGGCGAGGAAACGCCTCGGTCTCCTAAAGCCATTGGCGGAGAAGAACGCCCGTCACTGAGGAGACAGACACACCCCGCCCTCCGGCTGAACAGCTTGCAGGCGGGGCCAAACTAGAATTCCCATCATCCCTGAGTACTGGTCCTGTTAGCTAGGGATGATGGGAGTTGTAGTCCCTAAACAGCTGGAGGGCCAAGTTTGGCCACGCCTGTAAGGAACAGGCCAGTCCGGACTCCGACCAGGCGGGCGGCGGAGGAAGGGGAGCTCGGAGGAAGCCCTTGGGTGGGATGGAGGCCGCCCAGAGGCATGCAAATAAGCAGACACACACACACACATTTCTCTCTATATATACAGTATTTAAAGCTTTTTAAAAAATTTTTGCGTGAGCCGCCTCGAGCCCCAGCCTGGCTAATATACATATTTCTTAATATTTTTATTTATATATATATTATTTATATATTTTTTATTTATTATATATTTATTTATTTATTTATTTATTTAATATATATATATGGTGAGCTCCCATTGCTGGGTCCCTGCTCCTGCCAACCTAGCAGTTCAAAAGCACATCAAAGTCAAGTAGATAAATAGGTACCGCTCCAGCTGTACGCCGGCTGCCTTGGCCAGTAAAGCGAGATGAGTGCCACATCCCCAGAGTGGGCCACGACTGGACCTAATGGTCAGGGGTCCCTTATTATTATTATTATTATTATTATTATTATTAGCCAGCCTGGGGCTCGAGGGGGCATGCAAAAAAGCTTAAAAAGTGACAGGCACAAAAATTCCTCTTTCCCTGAATCGAGTTCAAGCCCCATTGAGGCGCTTCTGGTTCCCACTGGACTCCAGAGAGACTTTTCCCGCGTTGGCGCTGGTGCTCCTCAGGCAAGCCAGTGCCAGGGGAGGGGAGGCCTGGCCGGAGTCGCCTTCCTCCTCCCCCCCCCAAGGGGCAGGGAAGGCAGTGGTGGCTGGGCTGCCCTGTCCCCGTTTCCCAGAGGGAAGCCCCTCCAGGGGGCAGAGCCTTCCTTGGTGGTGGCCTTCCACTCCCCACATACATCACATCCCTCCTCCTCCATGGTCTCCTGAGAAAGACGGAGGCCAAGGACAGGGTCCCCTTTAGTCCAGGGGGCGCTTCTAGGCTCCAGACGGACCTGCTTGGCTGCTCACTGATGTCCCCACTCAGCAGAGATGGAGCAGGCAGCGCAGGGGTTGGCACTGGGCAGCCCACGTAAAGATGGGAATTCTCACAAAAAGGACAACATCCCTGGGCTGATGCACAAACTTTTTGCCTGGCAAAGGAGCCGTGAAACTAAAACCCTTGCCTTAGTGCCACAGTAGGGAGTAACAGCTCCTCTGGCCATATTTCTGAACATTTTACTCTCTCATGATTCAGCACATGCTTGCAAAATCCAGTGAGCTCCAGTCTTGGGTACAGTTCAGAACCCAGAACAGTACGTTCAGCATCTCTGGAATAAGTTAAAACTATACACCGTCATCCTACCATTCAGTCCGACCATAAAATAAAGTCATTCTGCCGTTCTGGAAGAACCACATTGCACACATCGCTAGGAAATACATTTCAGCCTCCCCCCACAAATCCTCCGGCTTTTTCCTTTTTTGCAAAGGAAAATTAATGAACGAATGAATGCTTTGATTCCTCCACATAGCCACTTCAGAAAGGCTCCCTTCCTCATCCCCACACGCCAGAGAAGTTACTTAGGAAGCATGCTAAGTATCAACTGCTGTTACGTTCAACTGCTGTTACACTTGAAGGTGGCAAAGAGGTGAACTTCCCCTGCGCTGTTTAACAAATAAGAAGATGGTCTAAGAAGAATAGGGTTGGCGCTCGGTGGCAGAGGATTTGTCTTGGATGCAGAAGGTCCCACATTCACTCCCTGCCATCCACACTTTCAATAAATAAAAGCTAAGAAGACAGTTGCAGTTCAGGGAGTGCAGGCAGCCCCACGTTTGGCCCTCAATGGCATCTCCCCTGGACCAGAAATGCTGGAGAGCCATTGCTGCAAGTCAGTATAGAATATAATACTGAGCTGGATCAGGGACGCGGGTGGCGCTGTGGGTTAAACCACAGAGCCTAGGACTTGCTGATCAGAAGGTCGGCGGTTCGAATCCCCGTGACGGGGTGAGCTCCCGTTGCTCAGTCCCAGCTCCTGCCAACCTAGCAGTTCGAAAGCACGTCAAAGTGCAGGTAGATAAATAGGTACCACTCCAGCGGGAAGGTAAATGGCGTTTCCGTGTGCTGCTCTGGTTTGCCAGAAGCAGCTTAGTCCTGCTGGCCACATGACCCGGAAGCTGTATGCCAGCTCCCTCGGCCAATAAAGCGAGATGAGCGCCGCAACCCCAGAGTCATCCGCAACTGGACCTAATGGTCAGGGGTCCCTTTACCTTACTGAGCTGGATCACAGACCCAGCAAGGTCTGACTGGTTACAGAGCAGCTTCCTCTGTTCCCAAGAGCCCTCTTCAATCAGACTCAAGGCTCACTGGGTTCAGCCTCCTGTTCGCTGCAGTGGGCAACCAGCTGCCCCAGAAAACCCACAGGCAAAATCCAGCTTGTAATACAGTAAGAGACTGTATAAGTTTAAAAAGAAGCAATAAAATAGAATTGAAAATCCATTTGAAGGTTTAAAGCAGACATGCTGCAGGCCACGTGAATTACTGTGATCCGTGGACCACTTTTCTTCTCGTGGTGTCCGTATTCTGAGCCTGCCCTTTCCCAGCCCCCAACCCCACATTCAGCAAGCACTGGCAGGTCAGATCCCAGCAGGGATCTCTCCAATATATTTGATCCATCTTGTCACTGGATCCTCGGTGCTGACCGGGGTTGCTATCTGACACAAAGATCAAACACTGGTTCTTACTTGGGATTTCTGCCTGAACCAAAAGCGTGCGACTGTTTTTCACCAACCTCTAAGCAAGAGGGAGCTTCAGCTGATGGCACCAGCTTCCAGGAGGAGATGGCATCAGCACACAGGTTCTACTGGGATGCCCACTGAATCTGCCACTTAGTAAGTGCCGGTTGCTGTCCTTGAGCCATGTTCAGAGTCTGTTCTCTCCATGAGCCAAGTTTCTGTCGAGAGGCATCTTCCAGCCCCAGAGAAGAGAGTGGGGGGCTTACCTTGCCAAGGGAAGGTAGGACCCAATCAGAGCTATTAGATCGGGACCTCAGATCTATTGCTAACTCGCCCACAGCAAGAGGAGTCTTGCCTTCCTTCTTGGCCCCCAGTTTTCGTTCCTCCAGGGAGGGTTTGGCTGTCCTGCCTCCCTCACAGCTGCAGGAGCAAGAGAGGAAGGAGGAGAAATATATCCAGTGCTGCAAGATTGCTGAGGACCAGCCTCTGCCCAGGAGCGCTCCCAGAGAAGAGGCCGGGAAGGACCTCTGTGCCACCTGCTGGAGCGGCTTGGAAATGATTCCACGGATCCTCACGGCTCCTCGCTTCAGGGGTGATCTATATTCTGTCATAGCACAAGGCTGCGACTGGATAGGGACATGTTTTGGCTGCCAAAGTCACAGAAGCTGGGGAGGCTTGGCACCTGCTGTGAATGCGTCAGTTTTGCTCGCTGCTCCAGGCCCTGCTCCAGGGTGGTGTGAGAGCGGGACTGAGAATATAGGGAGCTGTCTCAGGCCCTTGGTTCATTGACGCCAGTATTGCCTACACTGACCGGCAACTGCTCTCCGTTGTTTCAGGCAGGATTCTTTACCAGGCCTCCCTAGAAATGCCAGGAACCAAGACGGAGACCTTCCACATGCCAAGCAGGCCCTCTGTCACTGAACTGTGGCCACAGGAACCGGGAGACCCGAGTTCAAATCCTCCGTCAGTCGCCAGGCTCACTGGGCCACTCACTGCCAACTGTCCTTTCTAGGCAATAACAATAACTCAAACAAACGACCCACAACTCACCTGGCTTCTGCGATTGCCCACCTGAGAAGCAGCCCTGCGTGTTGTGAAGCAGTGATGGGCTCGCCGCTGCCTGTGCCCTTTGCGGCTGCTGCCTGTGGGGACCCCGGTGGGAGTGACGCAGGGCAGCGCCTGCCCCCCTCCCCGAGGCCGCAGGTTCTAAAACTGCTTGTTACGCCTCGGTTCTAGAACTCTGCCTCTGGAATGCTTGTTCCGCCCCCGTCACTGTGGAAACTTCTGCATCTGAATAGCAACAAGGACTCTCTGGTCTTGCCCTTCCCTCTGCTCGGCCAGTGGCAGCCAGACCACTCAAAAGATGCGCAGGGGGCCGTGCTAAGAGCGAGAGAGAGGCCGCCACTGGGGTGCTTTCCCTGCCTTGTAGAGCTGATGTGTTTGTCTGGACTCTGGTTCCTCTGGAGTTTCCTGCCCGCCTGGGTGCAGCCCCTGCCCCTTGGCCTGTCGCAAGAGAGGGTCCTCCTTGCCGCCCTCCCGAGAGAGAGAGCCGTGGGCCATGAAGAGCTTCTCTAAGCGCGAGGCGGACAGGAGGACGTTCCTGGAACAGGTTCGGGAAAGCAAGGAAAATGGCTACCTCCTCTCTTCCAAGAAGATAGGCTCGGGAGCCTTCTCCAAAGTCTACCTGGGTTATGCCACCCAAGAGAAAATGATGCAGAACTACAAGCTGGCCTCAGACCTCAGGAGCAAGCGGCACTCCATGGTGGGCACAGGAGCAGGGGGGGCTGGGAGGGAGGGAGGGAGGTGGGGAGTGCCAGTGGGTGGGGGCACCAGGAAAGAGTCTTGCCCAGCAGAAGACTCGCCACGGCTTGGCTGGCTCCCGTTCCTCCCAAGAAGCCTCCTTCAGGCTCTGTTGTGGAACTGCCCACTCTGCTTGCCGCAGTTCCTACAGCAAGCATTGGCCTGCTGGGTCCGGCCAAGCCCACCGTCCAGCCCACCACCCTCTTCTCACAGGGGCCAACCGAGGTGACCGTTATGGGACGCCCACAAGCCGTTTCTGAGCACAGCAGCAACACACACCGGGCTTGTGCTCTCCAGCGACTGGCATTCAGAGGCACAATAACTGCCTCCTGCAGTGAAGGTAGAACCTAGATACTGTGGAATGCTAGCTCCGGCCCATCCAGAACCAATTGGACTTCTGGGTCCAAAAGGGATCCCCAGGAGCGGCACCATGGGTCAGCTCTGGCAGGATTCTGGGCACCCGCCGCTGCCCAAGGATGTTAATTGTGGTTGCTGACCCTGGGACAAGTCCATGCCCTTGGGCAGCCCACAAGCAAGCGATTAATTCAAAAGATACCTGGAAACTGTCACCTTTTCCCCAGCCTATCTTCTTTCCTTCCTTCCTTTGCCCTGACTTGACCAAATTGTTGTGTATGCAGCTTCTCATTGTGTGTTGGGTCTCTGTGCTTTGTGGCAACATTCTCCCCTTTCCCCCATACAAACACCTCCACACCCCAGACTGAAGGCAAGGGCGGGCGTCTGGATGCTTTGCTGCCTGCCTGCCTTCTTGGTGCAGCGAATGCCAGGCCAGCCTGTGAGGGTTGCTCACCCGTAGGGAGATTTCCCCACAGGGAGAATGGAGTGTTGTGAATGGAGTCCAGCCAGGAAGACCTGCTTCCTGGATTAAGAAGTTTGGAACAGACCTGCTTCCTAGAGATGGCCTTGTACAGCAGATCCTCACCTGCCCACAGACCCCGGTGGGCTTCCATTGTGTTGGGTTGACGCAGGAAGCGGCTCCCACCAGGAAGTTGCCCTTGCAGGCGAAGGCAGAATGGCTCAACTCACACGCACTTCCTTGAGCTCCACCTTCAAACTCTGCTTTCTCTTCTCCCAGGTTGCTATAAAGATCATCTCAACGGCAGAAGCACCTGTAGAATATACCAAAAAGTTCCTCCCAAGAGAAATCTACTCCCTCAATGTTACCTACAAGCATCTTAATGTGGTGAGTCAGTGGGGGGGGGCCTGCGCTGGGCCATTGGTGCTTTGGACAGGAAGTTTCATGAGTTCCACCTGCTGACCTCAAACCCCCCCCCCCCAATGTCAGGTGTGAAGGACAACCTGTAATTCAGACACAGGCTTTGCAGACCCAGAGAAAAGAGGAGCTGGCCCTTCAAAGCCAAGGGCCCCAAGACAGAAAGCCTTTATTTCCCAGGGACATTTATAGAACTGCAGCCTTAACTAGTGAGGGAACTCCCTGCAGCTGACTTCTTATGCAGTAGAAACTGGGAGGATATTCTCACAAATTTGACCCCCAAAACTCAACACAAGGCTTTGGATTTTGCTCCCCACCCGGATGATGCGCAGAGGAGACTGGTTGGTGCAGAGCAGCCCTCACGCCAAGCTCCCTTTGAGCATCCCAGAGTCTGCGCATGCGCATTAGAGGGGCTGTCACCTGCGTGGCTGCTCTTTGCCACAACACCCAAGACCACAGGGGCTGCCATTTGTGTCATTCATGTGGCACATCTTGCATTGCATGCCTTGCACTCAGGCAGTCAAGTGTGCTGCAGTTCTAAAGGATAATGGGAGTATCCAAACAGTTCCACTAGCATAGGCACTTTTAAAAAATAATAATTTTGTATTGGTTTTTTCACTAATTTATACGTTTTAGCTTAACCGTTTGAAACATTAAAATACAAGGTTCTTTTGAACCTTCAAACCTCCCTCCCTCCCTGGGTTCCATGTTCAAGATCAGCTTTGCTGCATCTTTTACCCTTATCCATCTATTAAATTCCTGCCAACCTAGCAGTTCGAAAGCACGTCAAAGTGCAAGTAGATAAATAGGTACCGCTCCGGCAGGATGGTAAACGGTGTTTCCGTGTGCTGCTCTGGTTCACCAGAAGCGGCTTAGTCATGCTGGCCACATGACCCAGAAGCTGTACGCCGGCTCCCTCGGCCAATAAAGCGAGATGAGCGCTGCAACCCCAGAGTCGGCCATGACTGGACCTAATGGTCGGGGGTCCATTTACCTTTATTTATTAAGTATCTATAATTTTCATTAAAAAATCACATTACAAGTCTCATTACATCCCTATCAACAATTTTAACTGTTTACAGTGATCTTCTAAATAAGTTAAAAATGTACTCGTCTTTTAAAAATACTTGATCTTCCTGGTTTTGGATCTTCCCCGTCAGTTTCACCATCTCTGTATAGTCCATCAGTTTCATCTGCCGTTCTTCTTTTGTTGGTACTTCTTCCTTCCCTCCTGGCATAAGCACTTTTGTCTGTTCAGCAGAACTTTTGCTCCTCTCCTGACCTGACACAGGTCTGGGTTCTTTCCCCAAAGTTCTGGGGCACAGGCGGGCAGAGGAAAGGAAGGCGAAGCTCCTTTGCACAGGGAAAAGTCCTTGCGCTTGTGGAACTGCTTAGCTCAGTGGATGCCAGACTCTTTTGGGTCCCCCATCCTCTTGGGCAGTCCACCTGGGTCCCCTTGTGACGAGGGTGGGCCGCTCCCCTGCAGATCCAGCTCTACGAGATGTACCGGAACAGTAAGCGCACCTACCTGGTCCTGGAACTGGCCTCCCGGGGAGACCTCCTGGAGCACATCAACGCCACGTCGGACAGGAGGGAGCTTCCTGGGCTGGAGGAAGAGGAGGCACGAAGGCTTTTCCGGCAGATTGTCAGTGCCGTGGCACACTGCCACAATGTCGGCATCGTCCACAGGTGACAGAAATGGCTGGGGGGGGGAGGGGAACAGCTGGGAGGCGGGGGCAGGGAAGAGCCGCTTCTGGGACCTGGAAGACCTCCAGGGTCGCACCCAGACTCCCTCTCAGGAAGAGGAAGGCAGCAGCCAGGGGTCCAGAGAAAAGGGCTGCCTTGTTGTCTTTCTGGGCCGCGGTGGGAAATGTTTTTTTAGGCTAAGAGTTTGTTTTCACAAATTACGCTTTGAATTCGACTTCCTAGTTCTACCTTCATACTCACCAGTTTTGGACTGATACACAGATTGTTTAATAACCCAAAAGGGCACTGCAGTTCTCCACACTTTCCAGGATACGACTCATTCGAGTGTTTTCAAGTTGGCCTTCATTCTGACAGCACTGAAGGGCCAGGAGGACTCTGGGCGAAACAGACCCCAGACAGCCACGCCAACACAGCTCGTTGCCCGAGAAGGGCTCTATCATTTTGTGTTATTCTCTTTTAGTTTTTCTGCCTGTGGCAGAAGATTGCAAGGCAGGCAGGCAATGTCTGCTGGATGTTTCAGAGCGATCTTGTGCGCAGGCCTGAGCCCTGGGCATGGGCGCTTCCTCAAGCATCTCTGGTCCCCTCTGGCTGATGTGCTGCTTCGCCTTCTGCCACAGGGCTCCAGCAGAACCAGACTGTTGCAAAAGCCCCAAACAGCAGTTGAAAATAAAGAAGGGAAACCTGCAGATGGGTGTGATTCTTTGCAGCAGGTCTGTTTCCAGGCTCCTCCTAGTGCTTACTAATGAGTCTGCAAACTTCAGTGTGCATTCTCGTTCTTCATCTGCACATCTTCATGCTCTCATGGCGCACCTGGGTAAGTAGAGAGAGCGAAGATCTGTAGCCCATTCAAGCTCCTTTTTGTTCCCTCAGAGACTTGAAATGTGAGAACATTTTGCTGGATGAACGTGGCTTCATCAAGCTGACTGGTGAGTTTCCTTCCATGGGGACAGAGAGAGCGGCCTCCCATCAGCCAACATCATTTGTTTATGTCAAGTGAGCACTGGGTTCAAAATACAACAGCCCAGATAAGGGAGCCACGGCCAGAGGACCTCACGGCATTCACTTAGCGAAATAAGAGCATGTTTTTAGGACATCAAATTAGGCTCCGCCTTCTACATAAAACAGCCATTTCCCTCCTTTCAGCACCGCGATATGAGGGCTCGCTGCCCGCCGACCCACCCCAATTCTAATGTTTTCAGAAATTCAGCTGGGACACACTAATTCCGTTGTGAGATGTCTATAGAGAATTTATGACCCCAAAGCGTTTCTGTCTCTCTCTCAAGGGAAATTGGGCAGGTAAAATCTGCTTGGCAAAGCTGCATCCTCCAGTCGCCTCAAGTGAATTAAAATGGAAGGATTTATTGGTCCTTATTGGCAGAGGCTGCGGAAACATCAGTCCCAGAAGCAGGATCTTCCTAGTGGGAGCTTCTCTGCCTTTTATCAGCTGTGGCCGAGCCTCCCTTTCGTTGCTCCCACTGCCCCACCCAATTCCCAAAGGCAAGAATGACCAGCTGGGAAACTTGGGCATGGATGAAGCCGCTGAGGGACACAGCCCCTAAAACAGCCATTAATTTGCTTTCTTGTTTGTTTATTGGTCTGTCTGTCTGTCTGTCTGTTTCCTGCCTTTTTCCTTGACAGCTTACAGATAAAAACAAGAAAACCTGGAAAAACCAATAATAAATAAACAATAAGCCATTGACAAAATTAAAAGTATACAGTAGTACCTCAGGTTAAGAACTTAATTCGTTCCAGAGGCCCGTTCTTAACCTGAAACTGTTCTTAATCTGAAGCACCACTTTAGCTAATGGGGCCTCTCGCTGCCACCGTGCCGCTGATGCGCGATTTCTGTTCTCATCCTGAAGCAAAGTTCTTAACCCGAGGTAATATTTCTGGGTTAGTGGAGTCTGTAACCTGAAGCGTCTGTAACCTGAAGCGTCTATAACCCAAGGTACCACTGTATTCATACATAAAACCGGTTTAAAACATGTCACTAACTACAATGAAAACAGCCCAACACCAGCTCTTTGATTAAAAGCAGTCCATTCCCCAAAGCCGGATGGAACAATGAAGTTTTCACCTGCTGGCGGAAGGACAGAGAGGAGGGAGCCCCCACCCAGCTGGTGCCTTCCAGGTGTTGGGAGTCCAAAATGCCCGGAGAGCCCGAGGCTGGCAAAGGCTCTTCTCAGCTGCCAGGTGGAGAGCTGGTCTTCTTCTCTGCCCCCACTGCAGATTTTGGGTTTGCCAATCGCTATTCCCTGAAGAATTCCCTAATGAACACCTTTTGTGGCTCCGTGGCCTACACTGCCCCTGAAATCCTCATGAGCAAGAAGTACAATGGGGAGCTGGCTGACCTATGGAGCCTGTGAGTACAATTTGGGGGCAGAACTGCAGGAGCATGTGGGGGGGCACCAGGGTCATGCCAGGTATGGGGCCTGGGCAGGCACAGGCAACAAGCCAGGGCTTAAAGGGCTGCGTGTCTCGTTGGTTAAAGAGCCTCTGCTCTGCAGGTAGAAGGTAGGTCTGGAAATATCCTGCAAGGAGCCCTGGAGAGCCCTTGAGGCAGCCAGGGGAGACTGTACTGGGCTAGATAGACCACTTTGGCCTGGCAGGCAAGACCTACAATGGATGCTCTGGCCCAGAGAGGAAGCCCCTTGCCCTGGGCCAGCCGGCGCTTGGGCTGGTGGTGACCCCTCTCTGAACTCCTCCTTCCCGCAGTGGGGTGATCCTCTACGCCATGGTGACAGGGAAGCTCCCCTTCAAGGAGCGCCAGCCACACAAGATGATCCACGTGATCAAGCAGGGACTGGCTTTCCGACAGCCCATCTCACCAGGTAAGGGCGTAGCAACACGCGGCTCGGCTGCAGGGGCCCAGGGGGAGGGGGGAGGCTCAGCTGGGCCCACATCTGCCACCCCAGGACCCAAGAAGAGGGGGAGACGGGCGGGCCTTCTGGAAAACCACTAGGACATTTTTTAAATGCCATTAGAGTTGCCCTTCCTTACAACTCTAGAGCCCCGAAGCCGTTCTGCAATCTCCAGGTACTTTGCAGAATCTCCTGTGCCGCACTTGCAGAATTCCCTGCCGGTGGTCAGGAGGAACAGCGGCACCCCTGGAGCCACCCTCAGCCATTGCCAGGGAAGAGGATGCAGCCGCCGCAGACCCATTGGCCTGGAGCAGCCCCTTCCCACTGGCACCGTCACCTCAAAGCACATTCTTGCTGGAGCTAGAGTCACGTCAAAGCAGGCAGTGCCCAAGGCTGTGGCCCCAGGGCTTTGCTCCTCCTTCCTCTTGTGCAGGGGTAGGCAAACTAAGGCCTGGGGGCCGGATCTGGCCCAATCGCCTTCCAAATCTGGCCCGCGGACGGTCTGCGTGTTTTTACATGAGTAGAATGTGTCCTTTTATTTAAAATGCATCTCAGGGTTATTTGTGGGGCATAGGAATTTGTTCATTCCCCCCCCCCAAAAAAATAGTCCGGCCCCCCACAAGGTCTGAGGGACGGTGGAGCGGCCCCCTGCTGAAAAAGTTTGTGGACCCCTGCTCTGGTGTCTCAAGTTCACCCAGTGCTTCTGGCCTGGCCCTGCTCTAGACTCTGGCCAAAGTCACATGGTCCTTCACATTGCATCCCAGGGCTGGGAGCCTGGCCACACGCATCAGGCTTGCTGGCATCAGTGGTTCCTTGACAGCATTTCCAATGGAGGCATCTGATCACGAGGCTCTACAGCTGCCTGCACTGTGGGCATGTGATTAGTTCCGTGCCCTGTGCCAGCCCCCCTGCCCAGAGCTACGTGGCAGGCCGAGCCCTGAAGCCTGGCAGGGTGTCCCAGAGGCAAAATGAACCCCACTGCAGGATGCCAGTGAAGGGGTGCAGCCACAACCCCTTACCCCGTGCCAGAGGGCACAAGGACAAGATGCAGGGCTGCAAGCCAGCCAGCCAGCAGCACTTGAGACTCCGCAAGGGAAATGGAGGCAGATCTCCTGGCCCAGGCGCTGCTCACTCCCTGAGCCCTCCGCCCTCCTCCCCCAGAAGCCCCACCAGTTGCTTCGTGCAGCTGGCACAACCCTAGGATGAAGAGCCCACTGCTACAAACACCCCCCTTTTCATTAGAGCCCCCAGTGGGTGGCGGCTGCGGCTGTGGGTCTCACCAGCTCTTCTCCCTGCTGCAGAATGTCAGAACCTGATTGAGGGTTTGCTCCAGCTGAAGCCAGCTGCCCGCCTGGGCCTGCAGCAAGTGGCCACGCACCGATGGATGCTGCCTGCCACGTCGGCCATCTTCCACCGAGTGATGAGCTCCATGGGGGTCCACCCGGAGTGCAACCTAAGCCCAGAGAAGTCCCAAGCGGCACAAGGTAAGCGGGCAGGACCCCCAGCTGCCCTCCTGAGAGCAACACACCCACCCCCTGCCCTGAGGGACGCGCAGATAAGGACAGGCAGGACAGACCCACCCACCATCTCCCAGGGGAGCAGGGAGCCACCCTGGAAGCGCAGCCCAGCCTCTGCCTCTTTGGGTAACAGGGAACCCTGCTCAGGAAGGTACAACAGACCAGGCCTCTGTGTGTGTACAGAGCTGCCCTGCCCTGGGCACCGTTTCTGGGCCAGCAGCTCTGCCCCCTGGAGGCAGCCAACTCCAGGAAGACCAGACCCCTTGGGTGGCAGCCTGGCCAGAGAGCAGCAGCTGAAGGAACAGTGGCAGGTTCTTCCTAGCCCTGGGGCATAACAGAGGTTCTCCTGCCGTCCTGCCCCTTAGGCTGGGCTGAGGCTGACAGGGAAAAGAAATACCCCGGGGCTGCAAGTGGGGGGGGGGAGTGGGGAGATGACAAGGCTCAAAGTTATTAGGGTGACTTGGGAAGGCTCCTTCTGAGCCAGTGTCGTAGCGTGGGTTGCTGGCACCCGGGCGGCCAAGTGTTGTGCCTGATATGCCCCCTCAGAAATGTGTGCCTGGGGCCACGGGCCCCGACCCCCCTTTGCCTGCAGCTGGTCTCCTCCCAGAAGCAGGAGTCCTTGCAGAGCCCCTGGCCAGCCCCATGTGTTGTGGGCTGGAAAGTGCCCACCTGGTCGGGCAGAAAGGGCGATGCAGCCCCCGTCCCTCCACTAACCGGCTCCCCTTTTGCAGCGGAGCCCCTGGGCGCCACGTCGCAGCTGCCGGACCTGGAGAGCTCGGCCAAGGCGTCGGAGGGCGCCAAGGAGGGCCAGGTACGTCCCACGCCGCGCGCAGCTTCGGCCACGGGCGCCTTCCCGGCGCGGGCGGCCAAGGTGGCGGCGGAGAAGAAGAGCAGCCCCGACGGGGCGGCCGGCGCGGCCAACTGCATCCTCCAGCTGCCGTCGCCGCGCAAGACGGAGCGCCCGCCGCGCCTCTCGCTCTACCGGCCCAGCCTGCTCAGCAGCCTGCAGCCCTTCCACCACCTGCCCAACTTCCGAAAGCCCGGCTCCGGCTTCTCCACCAGCGCCTACGTGAGCAGCAAGCGGCTGGCCGACAAGGTGCCGGCGCGGGCGGCGGCGCTGGGCGCGGGTGGCGGCAGCAGCGGCGCAGGCGGCTCGGCCAGCCTCTCCAAGCAAGTGCACTCCCTGTACAGCATGACGCCCTGCCCGTGAGCCGCCGCCGCCGCCGCCGCGCAAGTCCCCGCGCAAGCTGCAGCCGCCCGCCCGTCCGTGCGCCCGTCCGGTGGAGCCGGTGCCTCCCCTCGGCCGCGCCCTGGGCGGGGGACACAGCGCCCAAGGACCGGATGCAGTGAGCACTATTAAAGATTATTCAGAGTCCCTCCGCGCTGCTGCCTGCTCGTGTGTGCCCGCGCGGCACCGACCGGCAGCCGACCTGGGACTGAGGAGGCGCCGCCGCCGCGGAGCCCGGGCGCTCCTTGCTCGACCGACTGCGCGTCTGCTGCCTGCTGTTTTCTCTATATACATCAGTGTATCCTGGCTTGGCGTGGCTCTTCTTGCCGTGTGTGCGCGCGCGCAAAGGGGCAGGGGCGCGCTCCACCCCCCAAAACCGAACCCCGTGGCTCGCAGGCGCCTCTGCATTCATGCCCGGAGCAGCTCCCCACTTTCCCCAGGGCAGCCCTTTCGCACGTGGAGGTTGCATGCGGGGCCAGGCGCGCATCTCTCGCGCATTCCGATCCTGCCCCCAGCCCCCCCTCGAAAAGGCCAGGGTTGCTTCCTGTGTCCTTTGCACCGGGAGCTGCGACTGAACCAGCCCCACAACACAGCCCGGGGGGGGGGGGCTGGGTCCTGATCAGGGCAGGGATTGGGGTTTGCTTTCCCCAGAAAGAGGAGCTCCTCTCCCTCGCCCCAGGCCCCTCGCTCCTCCTTCCCAGGGATCCCTGTGGCCTTTTCAAAAACCTCCCACTCGCTTGCCTGGCTCAGATCTTCTTGCGGTTGCTTCAACCCTCTTCTAAATCCACATCTTCAAATAAACGCAGCGGAGACCCAGCGGAGACTGAGCTCTGCCGTCCGTTCAAGCCCCTGGTCCCAAGCCACCTTTCAGGGAATCCACATACCGTATTTTTCGCTCTTTAAGACCATAAGACGCACCTAGTTTTTGGAAGAGGAAACAAGAAGAAGAAAAATCCTAAATCCCAGAAGCCAGGGCAGCAAGTGGGAGCGCTGTGCTGTGATCCTGTTGGCTGTCCTGGCTTCTGGCTTAGCTGTGCGCAGCCTCTCCCCAGCAGGGGATGAAGGCTCCCTGGGCAAAGGAAAAGCCCCAACACACACTCCATGGGGCTCTTTAAAGGGAGCGCTGAGCAGAGCCTCCCACCTGCATTTGCTCCATAAGACACACACATATTTCCCCTTACTTTTTAGGAGGGGAAAAATGCATCTTATAGAGCAAAAAATACGGTATTTCAGACCCTGGAAGGGGCAGAGAGAAAAGAAAGGCAGCCAGCGGCTTCAGAGGCCAGCGTTGCCGGGACCAAGTCTGGCCAGGAAAGAGTTAATCACCCCCCTGCGGAGCCACTTAAGGGATGCCCTCATTTGCACCCATGCAAGACATGTCCCCCCCCCCCCGCTTGGCCCTCCATGCTATGCACTTTCTGCTGAGCAAGAGACACAGAGAATCTTTCACCCACCCTCAACCTGCTCCCAGAGCTGCCCTCTGCCTGCATGCCATCAGCTGCCACAGGCCAGGGTTGGTCCAGATGACCCTCAGGGCCCCTTCCAACTCTACCTGAGCCCCCCCCCACCTGCCTGGAGATTCTTCCCCATTGAGCCACAGGAGAGCAGCTCTGTCGGATCAGACCCCTCAAGTCCCAGCCAGCCCAGAGTCGCCTTCCCTCCCTCCCTCAGGCAGGCAAAGGGCCCTTCCGGAGAGAAGATGGGCTTCTCACTCTCTCCTATTGCCAGAGCTCCTGGGCAGCCCCTGAAGCTGAGTGTTGGGAGGTCCAGGGCAGACGGAAGAAAGGCCTTCTGGACGCAGCCCAGGGTTGGACTGTGGAACTCCCTCCCCCAGGCAGAGGCAGAGAGGGCCACCCATCCGGAGGGCTTTGAAAGACAAATCCACGGAGGAGTCGGCTGTGGATGGCTACTATCTGCAGGCTGCAAAGGCTGTTTTGTGAGCTACCAAGAGCCTCATGCAGCTAAGAGCAGCTGATAAGACTGCTCTCCCTTGGTGGAATCGCACCCTTTGCCCAGCCTTAAGCCCCTGCAGCCACCTGAATCCATCTCTTCCTAGTACAGTGGTACCTTGGGTTAAGTACTTAATTCGTTCTTAACCTGAAACTGTTCTTAACCTGAAGCACCACTTTAGCTAATGGGGCCTCTCGCTGCTGCTGCACTGCCAGAGCAAGTTTTCTGTTCTCATCCTGAAGCAAAGTTCTTAACCTGAAGCACTATTTCTGGGTTAGCAGAGTCTGTAACCTGAAGCGTATGTCACCCGAGGTACCACTGTATTCCAAGCTCCCTGCAATTTCAGCTCAGAGCAGAGTCTCTCATGTTGGAAAGGGCTGAGGACTTCTGGAATGGGGGGGGGGGAGGAGTGAAGGGGAGCAGACGAGGAGCAGGGAAGGCGGGTTGCAGCTAAGAGGAGCCCTTCCTCCGGATCAGGCCCAAAGCCCACCTAGTCTCGCATCCTGTTTTTTCAGTGGCCATCCAAATGGGAAGCCTTGAACAGGACTCTTCCCCCCTCCCTGGGCAGGAAACAGGCAGCTCATTACTGGCGGACCAAGAAGGCAGCCTTCCAGAAATGGCCCCATCCTTTCCAGGCTCAGAGCAGCCTTCCAGATGTTTTGGACTACAACTCCCATCATCCCCAGGGTTGTAGCACAAAATACGCAGAAGGCAGCAGGCTGGGGAAGTCTGGAGGAGAACATCCTGGAAGGGGTCCCCGTGCTGAGAGGCAGTCCAGACATCGCTGGTGTGGATCACAACATGGGGGGGGGGAGCACATCCGCCATTGCAGCAGACATTCCGCTTGGAAGGAGGCCGGGGGGCAAGTGACTGGGGGGGCACCTATGGCCAGACCCACAGGGCTGTCTTCTTGCTCAGACGCCAGAAGGAGGGCAGGAACCTCAGAGAATCAAATGCCATATACAAACTGGGTCTTTCTGTGCTGGCAAACATTTTATTTGGAGTCCTTGGGTCTGCCAACTCATCACCCTCTTTCTGTAGGTGGCGGCAGAATTATTATTATTTGTTTATTGAAACTATATAACTCCCTATACCCGGAGGTCCCAGGGCGGTTCACGGAAAAGCTCAACATAAAAACCACAATATTATCAAAATGAAAACACCCCCGCCCTGGGCAGGCCAGCCCCCTCCCGGCCCAGGAAGGGCACCCCGCTATGCCTGGACAAACTGCTGGCAGGGAGGGCCCACGCTCCAGCTCCTGCCCTTTCCCTTCCTGAAGGGGCTCCGTTCTGTCGCCCCACTGCTGGCTGCTCCTTGGCCAGCTCTCCTTTGCAGTCTCAGGGGCTTTGGCCTCAAGGCTGGCCAGGGGCGGAGGGAGAGAAGGACTTTGTTGTCCCGGTTATCTGCGCCTCATCTCTGCAGCCCTTCGGAGCCGGACGCCTGGATCCTGCACTGATGCTGCTGCTGCTGCTGCAGCTGATCTTCCTCCTCCAGATCCAGGCGCTGCAGCTGCTCCTCAACCTCTGCAGGGATCTCCACCTCCAGCAGGTTCTCCATCCCGGCCTCCGGCTCGTCCCCAATGAGGACCTGCTCAGGGCAGAGGGAGGAGGAAAGGGACCATCAGGCCTGAGCCCCAAGCAGCATCCGTCCCAACCCCAAACAGCTGCGCAAGAGCATCAGGTCAAACCGGAAGGGCCTGGGGGGGTGGAAAGCCTCCCCCGCACACCCCAGGGGGGTTACAGAAGCAGAAACGGAACAGGGGGCAGGGATTCCAATGAACAAGGGGAAAGGGGGGAAATATTCTGGGTGCTCAGCAGCTTCTGCACCGCTTCCTTTTGTGGCCCGAGAATCGTCCAGCAGCCCAACTGGACCCCACAAACCTCAACCACCACCAAGCAAAGGCGATGGCCGCCCACCCGCCTCACGGGCTCTGCCTGGATGCTTGGAGATTATTTGCCGTTTCTGTTCCCTGCTTCCTGATTAAAAAGAGCATCACATTCTTTCATCTTTCCTCCAAGCTAAACACATCTGGATCAACCTGCCTTTTCCTTTAAAGCAGAATATGTCAGACTCTTCCCCCCCCCCCTGAATCCCTCTCAGATGGGTCACGTCTCCCTACTGAAGACTGAACAGGCCAGGGCTGCTCCTGACCCAAAGGAGCCCCCCTCCAACAGCACCCAATCCAGAGCACCCCACGGCCATTCGGGGATTCCCCCACCCCAAGGATCTCCCTGCCATCCCGGGGCCTGAGTGGCTAGAGGGAGCCAGGCCGCCAATCCTTGCCCCCCCCCTTCCTGCCCACCTGAATCAGCTTTTCGCAGGCGGCCAGGACACCTGGGTCCTTTTCCCACTTGTGCAGCTCCCGCAGGATGAGGTAGGTGCCCTTCTCTCGCACCAGTCGGCGCCCCGGCTTGGTGGCTGTGAGCTGTGGAGAGAAACGGAAAAGGGTCGCCTGTCGCTGGGGTGGCGTGCAGAGGGTCAGCCTGGAGGCGCAGGGTGGGAATCGAGCCCCCCCGGAGGAAGCTGAACGAGGGAGGGAAGACAAAGAGCCCCCATGCACTGCCTCCAGGGGAACGGGGCAAAGGCGGTTTTCCTGTCCCAGCAAATATGAATCTCTTTAGGATCAGGCCGGCTGGAAGCAGCAGCAGACCTAGAGGGGTAAGGGGTGGGGGGCAGCCTGAAGGAGGGAAGAGCCTCCACAGGCCAGGAGGGTGAGGTGGACGATGGTCAGCTGTGTGCGCTTGTGGAACCTACAAATTGTCTCTCCAACACCCAAACTGAGGACCTTCTCTTCTCTGGGGCAAACTTGCCCGCAGGTCCCAGCAGTGCCTCAAACACTCCGGCTGCTCTGGGGCTGCTGAATCAGCCGTGAGGGTTTTCTCTGCAGGAGAGCGCTAGCAAGGGCCCTGCCTCCAAGATCAGGGGCAGAGGCGGGTCTGGATCCCAGTCGCTGGAAACCGCAGAGGAGGAAGGTGCCCTTGCGCTCGGGCCCAGGATCCCCGTTCCCCTTTGGGGCCCCTGGCTGGCCCCTGGGAGAACAGGAGGCTGGACCAGGGGCCCCCGTGGCCTCATCAGCAGATGCTCTCCTCCAGTTCTTCAGAGTTGGAGGCAGGGAGGGCAAAATCCACATTCTCTGACTCTGCAATCCACATGGATTTAAGTTTGCACAGAGCTGAAATCTTTCTTTCCAAGACCCAAGCTTCCAGGAGTCTGTTTTTTTAAAACCAAAAAACTGAGAAGGTGGAGGAGAGGGGAGGAGAGGAGGACGGCAGAGATTTGGAAAAGGCCCTTCCTTGCCAGGGGGGTCTGAAGGCCATCTCAGGCCGGGACTCACCAGCATAATGGTCTCCAGCAGCATCTTGCGGATGTCGGGGTCTGGCTCCCTCTTCTTCTCCGCTGGCAAGTACTGGAGGTCCAGGGGCAGCCCTGGGGCCAAGACAGCGCAGGCTGAGAGGGGCAAGCGAGCGGCCACAGCGCCCCACAGGCCCACCTCGCCAGGAGGCCCCCGCAGGACTGAGGGGGCTAAGATACCCCTGCCCACCCCCCGCCCCCGCTGGGGCTTCCTGGGGCAGACTCTGCCCCCCCCAAGGTCCAGCATGGTCTCCCCCCCTCCCTCGACCCTTCCAAAGGGACCCACTTTCCATCTCGTCCTCCGGAAACTCCTCAGGTCCAGCCAAAGGGAGGAGGAGGAAGGGGAGGATGTCCACCTCGTCGCTCAGCAGCCACTCGTGGTGCCCTGGGGGAGACAAGCCAGGCAAAGACCCTGCTGGGGTGGGATTCTGACATGATTGAGGATCACAGAGACAGTTGGAGAGATAAAAATCAAGATATGGAAATATGAAAATATTGATGAGAGATGAGAGGCAGGACCGAGATTTGGTGATGCTTCGAGGTTCAGACTGTGGGAAGCCGTGAAATCAAAATTACAATTCGGAAGACAATTTGATTTTTATTTTAGTTTTTTATTTTTATTGGATTATGAATTGATATGTTAATTGGATGTTTTTTATTGGAAAATCGATGAATGCTCTAACAGCAACAACAACAAGACCCTGCTGGGGTGGGGTCCAAGCCCCCCCCCCCTGCAAGAGACTGGGGGCACTGGCAGCGAAAGGAGCACAGAAACTGCAGGACCTGCGGACTCCAGATGCAGGGACAAATTTAGCAGCCCCCACCAACCCACAGCCAAAGAAAAACAGCAGGTTTATCTGGGCCAGGAGAGAGAGAGAGAGAGAGAGCGCACCCCCCCCAAACCCCACACTCACCATATTCAAAGCAGCAGTTGCGGAGCGTGCCCACCACCCCTCCTCGGCGGACGGATGAGCGTGAGTACTGTGTGAAGGGCAGCAACCTCTGCACCACACACCTGGCAGGAAGAGGGGATCTGGGGTCAAGGAGGAGCCCTAAGGAAAAGCAGGGGCTTCCCTCCCTCCCATAATGCACTGCAGGCCCATCAGAGGCACCTGTCACTCAAGCAGGGGGCATCTCAAACGCTGAATGAAAGGCCTCCCTTCCAAAAAAGAATGACCTCTCCCTGCCCAGGTAGACCCCTTGACACCCCTGTTCATCCTTCCTGTCAGAGCTCCATCCTCTTTTCTCTAGAAAGCACGGAAACACCATTGACCTTCCAGCCACAGCAGTACCTATTTATCTACTTGCGCTGGTGCGCTTTCGAACTGCTAGGTTGGCAAGAGCTGGGGCAGAGCAATGGGAGCTCACTAAGTCACACAGATTCGAACCACCTTTTTACTAATTGTATCACCTGGGGGAAAGAAGCTCCCCCTCCCAGCTCACCAAATTCAGAGAGGAAACATAGAATCAGAGAATTGTAGAGTTGGAAGGGACCCTGGGGGTCATCCAGTCTAACCCCCTACAATGCAGGAATCTCAACTAACTCCTACATGGCAGATAACCATCCAACCTCTGCTTAAAGTCTGCCACCTCTCATGGGAATCTGTTCCCTAGGACCCTCGTACCTACGGGACCGCCTCTCCTGGTATGCCCCACGGAGGACCTTAAGGTCCCCAAACAGCAACACCCTAGAGGTCCTGGGCCCTAAGGAAGTCAGATTAGCCTCAACCAGAGGCAGGGCCTTTTCAACAGTGGCCCCGGCCTGGTGCAACGCTCTGCCTCATGAGACCAGGGCCCTGTGGGATCTGATTTCTTTCCACAAGGCCTGCAAGACAGAGTTGTTCCTCCTGGCCTTTGGCTTGGAATCAACTTGATCCCCTTCTACTCTTTCCTTTCTCCTTCTGTGATGGAACTCCTATTTGGGGACTTGCCTGGCTTTTTTCTGGCCCACGTAGGACCAGTCTGGATAGTTGGCCTTGGTGAAGACTTGACATTTTCATCCCCCAAAAAGTTTTTGAGTTTCTGCTGAAACGAGGCTGCATTTTAATGTTGTGTTTTAATCTTGTTTTTTAAGTTGTATTTCAATCAATTGTTTACTATCTGGTGTTAGCCGCCCTGAGCCCGGTCTTGGCTGGGGAGGGATGGGCAAAAATAATAATAATAATTAATTATTATTATTATTATTATTATTATTATTATTATTATTCCACTGTCAGTTTTTCCTGTTTAGTTGGAATCTCCTTTCTTGCAACTTGAAGCCCCTGGTTCGAGTCCTACCCTTGGGAACGCACTTGCTTTTCAGAACATGCCTCTGTTGGGACTGATATATATTTGCTGCTCCCCCTTTCTTCTCGGCAGTCTTCACAGCAACCCCCCCCCAGCAATTCCTCCACATGCAGAGGCACCCCATAACCCTCCCTTGACCCCAGCGCCCTCCCCCCTGCCCACACCTGCCTGGATCTGTCCAAGAGGAAGTCTCGGGCTTCGGGCAGCTGGCTGAGGTTCGACAGCAAGGGTCCCAGGTAGTGCAGAGAGGCCTCGGGGTTGAAGTCTTCGGTGCAGCAGGCGTCCACCAGAGCCGGCAGCCCCCCCAGGCTCTCCTGCTGGAGGGCGGCCAAGAGCGCTCTGCACGAGGCCTCCTCCCGAGACAGGTTGGAGAGGAGCGTGCAGACCTCGTTGGCCATGGGGAAGGCGGGATCCAGCAAGCGCTTCAGCAGGACGGGAAGCCCTTCCCTCAGGGCCCCGTGGGCAGCGGGCTCCGTGGCCAGGTTGATGAGGGCGAGGTAAGCGTCCGTGGCCATGCAGGGGGAGCGGTCGCTGGTCAGGGCCAGCAGGGCGGACACAAGTTCCGGCTCCGAGGCCAGCAGCCGCCTGCCCTCCGGGTCGCCCGTCAGCCCCATCACATAGTGCGTGGCCCGGTCCTTCAGGTCCACACGGGTATCTGGGCGGAGGAACGCCAGCAGCTCGTGGGTCGGCTGCTCTGCCATGCTGGGAAAAAGGGGGGGGGTCTGCAGAGAGAGAGGGCACTCCATGAGCCGGCCTGTGGTCGGAGACCCCAACTACGCAGGGAGGGTGCTTCCTGATGACCCCCCTTCCTCCCACCCTTCCTCTTAAAAATAAATCCTTGAAAAACAGGCACGATCCTGGACTATGCAGAATTAGATAAATTAACAGGAAAGGTTCAAAACCTGAGGGACCAGAGATTCTGAGAAGACTGGAGTAAATATATGAACTATTTGAAAAGTAATTGTAATGAACAGATTACGCTAGTAGGACTGCAAGAAGTTCTGTAAGGAGGGCTATTTGAAATATTGCAAGAAAGACTATATGAGGAGAGTTATTAGTTAATGATAATTAAGAGTAATAGAGAAATTAAGAAATGCATAATAAGTGATAAAGAACGAAAAATCATCAGAGGAGTTGATGGAAGTCTAAAATATTGTATAAGATAAGAAGTTATGTTATATGATTGTTGGAAATGATATGTTAAAAAAACCAATTAGATGTGTATATATATATAAAAAAGAAAAACAGGCAGGATCCAAGTTTATGGAATTATACAAGGCAGGGAGAGAGTGGATAGGACAGTTTCCCTCCTCCTCATGAGACTAGACCTTGTGGACATGCCATGAAGGTGAATGTGGGAAGATTCAGGATGGATGAAAGCAAGTCCTTCTTCGTGCAGCACATCGCTAACCTGTGGAACTCCCTCCTGCAGGAAGCAGTGGTGGCCACCCACTTGGATGGCTTCAACAGAGAATTAGACAATTCCCAGGAGGAGAGGGCGCTGCTTTCCTCCACCAGCAGAGGCAGCCATGATTCTGAATCCCAGTTGCTGGAAACTCCAGGAGGGGAGAGGGCTGCTCTTGGGCTCGGATCCTGCCTGGGGGTCTCCAACAGGCAAAAAACACCTAAGAACCCAAGAAGAGCCTTCTGGATCAGGCCATTGGCCCATCTTGCCCAGGATTCTGTTCTCACCCTGACCAGCCAGATGCCCCAGAGGACATCAGAAGCACCCACTGCCCTCCAGCTGTGAAGGGCAGAGCCAGCCATTGTGGTGACATCAAGAGCCAGCTGCTCCTCCCTGAATGTGTCTTTCAAAGCCCTCTGGATGGGGGGCCCTCTCTGCCTCTGCCTGGGGGAGGGAGTTCCACAGTCCAACCCTGGGCTGCGTCCAGAAGGCCTTTCTTCCGTCTGCCCTGGACCTCCCAACACTCAGCTTCAGGGGCTGCCCAGGAGCTCTGGCAATGGGAGAGCGTGAGAAGCCCATTTTCTCTCCAGAAGGGCCCTTTGCCTGCCTGAGGGAGGGAGGGAAGGCGACTCTGGGCTGGCTGGGACTTGAGGGGTCTGATCCGACAGAGCTGCTCTCCTGTGGCTCAATGGGGAAGAATCTCCAGGCGGGGGGGGGGGGGGCTCAGGTAGAGTTGGAAGGGACCCTGAGGGTCATCTGGACCAACCCTGGCCTGTGGCAGCTGATGGGATGCAGGCAGAGGGAGCTCTGGGAGCAGGTTGAGGGTGGATGAAAGATTCTCTCTTGCTAAGCAGAAAGTGCAGAGCATGGAGGGCCAAGCCGGGGGGGGGGCATGTCTTGCATGGGGGCAAATGAGGGCATCCCTGAAGCGGCTCCGCAGGGGGGTGATTAACTCTTTCCTGGCCAGCCTTGGTCCCGGCAACGCTGGCCTCTGAAGCCGCTGGCTGCCTTTCAAGAGAGATGCTTTGCTCTCTGCCCCGCCAGGGTCTGAAACAGGTGGATTCCCTACAAGGCGGCTTGGGACCAGGGACTTGAACGGACGGCAGAGCTCAGTCTCCGCTGCGTTTCTTTGAAGATGTGGATTTAGAAGAGCCTGAAGCAACCGCAGGAAGATCTGAGCCAGGCAAGCGAGTGGGAAGTTTTTGAAGAGCCGACAGGGATCCCTGGGAAGGAGGAGCGAGGGGCCTGGGGCGAGGGAGGGGAGCTCCTCTTTCTGGGAAAAGCAAACCCCAATCCCTGCCCTGATCAGGACCCAGTCCCCCCCCCCCCGGCTGTGTTGTGGGGCTGGTTCAGCAGCAGCCCCTGATGCAAAGGACACAGGAAGCAACCCTGGGCTTTTCGAGGGGGGGCTGGGGGCAGGATCGGAATGCGCGAGAGATGCGCGCCTGGCCCCGCATGCGACCTCCACGTGGGAAAGGGCTGCCCGGGGAAAGTGGGGCGCTGCTCCGGGCATGAATGCAGAGGCGCCTGCCAGCGACGGGGTTCGGTTTTGGGGGGGAGTGTGGGACCCTTTCCTCTTGGGGGCGCGCCCCCGCCCCTGCCCCTCTGCGCGCGCACACGCGGCAAGAAGAGACCCGGGCGCCTCACCTGCCTCTCCGCAGCCGCCACGCGCCGAGCCTCTTCCGGGGTGGCGGGAGCTCGGCCAATCGCTGCGCGAGGGCGGAGAGCGAAGCGCAGGACCCGGATGCACCGGGCCAATGAGAAGCGGCGCCCGAGCGCAAGGCCCGCCGGGACTTGTAGGCTGCAGCCGCCAGACCCTCCCGAGGGCTCCCCGGCGGCTTTGGCAGCTGCGGGCGCAACTGGCCCTCCGGGGATTCTCTGCGTGACAGGGGGGCCGAGGGGCTCTGGCGTGGACTGAGCCAGGATCCGAGATCAATAGGCAGGTAGGATCCTAGAATGCAACAGGAGGGAAGCAGAGTCAGCCAATCACACCGGACCCATTGTGTACATAATGTATATAAAGCCTGAGGTTTTGGGGGGAAATTCAATTCACTCCTTACGAGATGCAATAAAGAGCATGGAATCACTACAGGACCATAGCTGTCAACTTTCAGATTTGAAAATAAGGGATCAGCAGCCTCACCTGTCTTGGGGACAGCCTACGGGAGATCTAACCATCCGGGATAGCAGTGCTGGAATAAGGGAACTTCCCGCAAAAAAAAAAGGTAAGGTTGACAGCTATGTACAGGACTCAAAGTATATTTCACTGGTGACAAAGCTAGGCTCTTGCTGAGCTGACCACCACACACCGCACCACAGCCCACCACTGGCCACACTGCTGCATCGCACCACACATCCAGGCGACAGTTCCGGGACCCAGAATGGCAACAGACAAAAGCTTTATGCCGTCCAGCCCGGCCTCAGGAGATTGGGGAGGATACGCCACCCACTTCCAGTTCCTCCTGGAGGCAAAGGACCTCACCAGCGCAGCCAAGAAGAGGGCGACACTCTTCAGCATCTGCGGAGAGGAAACGTTCGAGATCGCCCGGGCTCTCCTTGCGCCCGAAAATATCTCGACTGTTCCCTACGACACAATAATGGAATGGCTGAAGCGGCACTTCTCGCCACAGCCCTCAGTGGTCGAGGATTACGAATGCGAGAAGTTCCCCTTCAGCCATTCCATTATTGTGTCGCAGGGAACAGTCAAGATATTTTCGGGCGCAAGGAGAGATGCTGAAGAATGTCAATGGTTCTAGGATCCTAGCTCAGTACATAACACCCCTCCCCTCAAAGTTCCCATCACGCCCATTAGGCAGGTAAGATCCTAGACTGCAACAACCGGATTGGCCTGCAGGAGCAGCCCAATCGGGCCCCAGGAGGGAAGCAGGTAAATAATGTATATAAAGCCTGAGGCTTTGGGGGGAAATTCAATTCACTGTTTACAAGATGCAATAAGAGCATGGAATCACTACATGGCTCTGAGTACAGTATATTTCAGGCTCCTTCCACACTGACCCTCTGTTCTCCCGTCCGGGGGAGCCTCTCCTGGGATGGCCATGAGGGTCGGCTGCCCTTCTTAGGGCAAGGACAGACTCGTTTGCTGACACCAGCGGAGATCTGGGTCCGACATCCCCGGACCCCCAGCCCTGTAGAGTTGGAAGGGACCTCGAGGGTCCAAGCTCCTGCAGGCAGGGATCTCTTTTTGTCTTGGCAATTAATTTGAAACAAATTATCAGCAAATTAATCTGAATTTAACACCAATTTTTTAAAAAAGACTTTCCACCCGCCTCCAAGATGCATCTTTCCCCTCCCTCCTTTGCTGCTCACAGTAAAATACTTTTTCTTAGGAATGGATGGAAAACCATTAGAAACTATTTCCATTGACTACACAAGCTCAATTCCTGTTTAGACATTTACCCAACTACTTCCTCAATTAATCAAATATAATATTTTTTTCTGTTTTATTAAATAAATATAATTAATCTTTTTTAGTGATCCATTAGTCATAATTTCAAATCATATTTCCTCCCATACAACTTAATCATCCTGCCTTTTTGCGTTTGCTGCATTCTAATTAATAATACTAATATTTTACAGACTCCATAAACATCCAGGGAAGCCTGCTTTACCTTGTTGTGCAATTCCCTTTTCACAAAACAGACCGCAGTCCATTTTCCCAGGCTCAACACGCTCCCCTCCCAGTCTTGCTATGCAATTCTTAATCCCAAACACAGCATGTCCTTATCTTTTCTCCCAGACTTGTTATTCTCATACCAAATACCAGAGAGCCTTACATCCCCCTCCCTCAGTCTTTACTCAGGAATTCAGAGCTGCTGCTTCCCTCTTTCTGAACCCAAAGGACACCCCTCCTCCTGCATATCAACATCCCCAGGGGTCCCCAAATCTGACATAGCATGTTTAAGCAAAATCAGTCTTTAACAGTATTTTCTTTCAGAGATTCCATCCTTTGGTCCCTTTCATACTGTCCCTACTAAGTAATGAATACTGGGGGGGGGGGGGACTTATACCCAATATGTTTTATACTGTATGCTGCCCAATGCAGGGATCTCAACCAGATCACACCTGACAGATGGGACATATCCAGCCTCTGCTTACCAAGGAAGGAGAGCCCGGCATCTTCCAAGGGGGTCCATTCCACTCAAGTGTCAGAAAACTCCTCTTTCTGGGGTCTTTCTGAGCTGCCCTGGCCCTTGCCTCTCCATAGGCTCAGAACAAGCCAGCCAGCCAGCCACTAACCCCCCGCAGGATGGGGGCCGTCAAGGTCAGGCCTTCACCTTCTCCTGGGTGTTGGTGTTTGGGGCAGGCAGGTCACATATCAACACTGCAAAGTCTTAAGTAGTTAAGAAAAACGCTTAAACCTGACAAACTATGATGGGGGAACAGCAGTTCCCCTCCATTGCCCCCGTCCAGCAGATTCCTCCCTTTATGTGTTCAGACTGAGGCTCTTCCATCCCCAGGCAGAGGAGTGGGTGAAGCACTGAGGTGGCTGCTGTTTCCAAGAGACACCCTGATGGCGCTGTCTCCAGCTCTCAGAACCACCAACCCATTGCACAACTGGGCACCCTCAAAAATGGGTCTGGAAAGGCCATGACTATTGCCATCCTTTGACATTGATGCCAAGGTTGGAGAGGATCGGTCTCTGAGCATGTTCAGAGTGCTTTCATGCTCAGTACCAAGATGGTCCTCGTAGGACTATATTCTGCATTATCCTTCAAGGCTGCTTGGGGAGGAGGAGGGGGAACTGGTGCACTTTTACATTTCCGATTTGCCCAATGCGACCTCTAGCTTGGGAGCACATTCCTTCGGGTGAAATGGAACTGTTTGGGGAGTAAAGGTGTCATAAATTCTACTCAGTATTGATCCAGAGCAGAACTCCGACGTATAGTTAGCAGAGTAAAAACTTAAACAGGTTGCAGGATTCCAAAAAAATAGACCAGAGGCAATTAATATTTCATCCAGCAGAGATTTGCTGCTACTGAAGGCAAATGAGCATAATGGTCACAAATCCTATACATTCAGGATTGGTACAGTCCGTAAGAAATCCAGTTGCAGCAGACTTCACTTAAACTTGCAATAACTTATCGTAAGACTAAAGCTTAACACTATATATACTATGTACAGAATATCACACTAGAAGGAAGATAAGAGAAAGTGAAACCCTGGCGCCTTGACAGAAGAGATAAGAGAACCGCTTTAAGCCACCTGTACTCAGCTTCCCAGAAGGAATAACCCAAACATCATGAACCCTCTGCTTGTTTCCTTTTACGCAGAGAAGCTTCCAGAACCCTCTTGAATGAAGTAGAATAGGAAAGATCTCTGCCCATCAGATCAATACTACCAAGAAATGCAAACTGGCAAAAGGTGCTAGAAGATGTGCAAAGATGGCAGGAGATCGACACACTTGAGTCCTCTGGCAAAGTAACACAAGCACACTTGGGGGTTGGACTGGATGAGCCTTGGGACCCTCCCAACTCTACTATTCTATAAACTCCCCAGCCCTCGACTCTGCCAACTGCTTCCTTTAGACTCTGTAGGATTCCACGCTCCTTACTGTATCCAGATCAGGGAACCTGTTTCACCTGTTGCACTGAGTTGAAGTCAAGAAGAAAACCTTGTTCTGGAATACATGTTGCCACCACATGGGTGCCCCCATGGTGCCCCTATCGCCAACCCACACCGCTTCTGGCCTGATTCACAGCCAGACAAGGCGGGCCTGGCGGGAACAAGAACCACTCAGCAGACATTCATGGTTACTAAACATGCTTTATTAGCCCTGTAAATGTCCTGAATCACATCTTTGAGCTCATCAGACTCCCTTTTGTGCCCTGGTTCTAGGAACAGGTCTGGCCTTCCCAGGTCTGTGTCTGAGCGGTTTCTTTTTTGCTCCAGTGCTTTCCCCAGGAAAAGCGGCATTTTACCGCTGAATCGGAGCAAACGGCCAATGGCCTTTCTGCGGATTGCTGTGGGCTCCAATTCGTGGTGAAATGTGGATTTTCCCAGGGAAAGTACCAGGACAGAAACAAAACCCGCTGGCACACATTCCTGGAAAGCCCAGACCTGTGCCTGGAAAGGGCAGAGCAAAGTGGGGGTGAGGCCTTTGGGTGCTGTTTCTCCCAGGAAGTTTAATCTGGAACCCGATGTCCCCAAAGAGCCAAATAATGTGGTCAGTTCTGTCAAGCATCAAACATTTAATGCAAAACTTTATGCAAATTTCAAAATAATGCAGATTTACTCTGTAAACCACCTTGAATCTCTGTTAGGGGGAAAGGTGGGATACAATTAGTAGTAGTAACATAATAATAATAATAATAATAATAATAATAATAATAATAACAACAACTCCAATTGTGGGTCCCACCCCCCACTGGGCTGCTCAGTTGCTGACCCTCAGTTAACTAGCCGGGGAATTCTTAGAACTTTTGTTTTAGAAGCACAAGGAGGCAGAGACAGAAGTGGAGGATGCCAGAAAAACGGCAATGGGGAGCGATGGGAGCCCTGCAAACAGAAAGAGGCTGACAGCCACAAAAGTTAAGGAGCACTTAGTGGTGTAAATATTTGGCTTTGGAAAGAAAGAAACTCTACTCAGCTGCCAGGCAGACAAACCCCTGAAAGAGGAAAAAGAGGAGAGGAGAGGAGAGGGAAAAAAAGAGGAGAGGAAAAACAGCAAGAAAGGCAAGCGGGAAATGGAGAGTCCTTAAGGCTTCCTCTGGTCAGAATGCCTTCTCTGCAGGCTGCTGTCCGCTTCAACTGCAGATATTGGAGCAAAAGAGAGAGAGATTGCTGAAAAACCAACCAAGGCAAGTGCGTGGATCTCCCTCACTGAGACCCCAAAAAGACAGGAGATTCAAAATAGGGGAGGTGTTGGTGTGGGAGTGACCAGAAGGTTTTGTGGCTGCTTGTAGAGGGCAAAACACAGGACCCCCCCTGGCAAAGGTGCAAGAAAACCAGGGCTCCTTCCCTGCCCCCCCATTTCGTCCTGTAAGGGCAGCTCCTGAAAAACAGGGCAGGCAGGAGAAACCCTGCGCCTTCCAAGCAGTGAGGATGGAGAGAAAGGGCTCTTTCGCTTCACCCTTTGACCGCAAGGGGGGGCAGCTGGGATCAGGGGGCCAACAGCTGCCCCAGGAGCTCCTCCTGCACTCCCAACGCAGAGCTGCCCCCGCCGGCTCTGGGCAGCCAGCTTATCCACAAACACCTCCCTCCCATCCCAAGCACTGAGTCCACAAACACAACTCCATGCCAACATCATTATGTTGTGTTGAGTGATGGTCAGCCTGCCCAACTTATTTCCCCCAGAAGATGCCACAGAAGCGCTAAATAAAGCAAGGAGGGGCTCTGAAAGATTTGTCTTGCAATATCTGCAGGGGGGGGCATGATCAACCCCTCCCCCCCCCTGTCTGTCTCGGCTCCAGGTTGTCAAATGCAGAGAAAGAGCCACACACACACAGCCCCCCTGCGGAGGGAAATAATGGGCTTGGCAGCTTTTGCAGCAACTCCTGTAAGGTCCCTCTGTAAGCGGGAGGCTTCCAACCCAAGAGACCTTAGTGGGTCATCCGGGGGGCACCGGCAGGGCGAGGGCCCGTCTCCATCTTCTCAGCCTTCAGCTTCCCACTCGCCTCGGCGCTGAGAGCCAAACGCTTCCCCCAGAGTCCCTCTTCGGCCCAGACGTGGAGGACACCTGCCGTTTGGAGAAGGAGGAGAAGGAGGCATGAGGCTTCATGGGCACGGCACAGCGATGGCCTGCAGGCGATTAAAATCCCAGGTAGGGACACAACCCGTCTCCCGGCATCACCTACAACTTCGGAACTCCCTGCCGATTGATATGAAGCAGGCGCTTCCCCCGAATTCTTTCCAGTGTCTGCTAAAACATTCTTCCGACAAGCCGGCCCAGATGCTTAGAAAGTTGGTGTGAGTTTTAATATGATTTGAGTCTTTTGCTTAAATTGGGACGCAGGTGGCGCTGTGGGTTAAACCACAGAGCCTAGGACTTGCCAATCAGAAGGTTGGCGGTTCGAATCCCCGCGATGGGGTGAGCTCCCCTTGCTCTGTCCCTGCTCCTGCCAACCTAGCAGTTCGAAAGCACATCAAGTGCAAGTAGATAAATAGGTACCGCTCCAGCGGGAAGGTGAACGGCGTTTTCCATGCGCTGCTCTGGTTTGCCAGAAGCGGCTTAGTCATGCTGGCCACATGACCCGGAAGCTGTACGCTGGCTCCCTCAGCCAATAAAGTGAGATCAGCGCTGCAACCCCAGAGTCGGCCACGACTGGACCTGATGGTCAGGGGTCCCTATACCTTTACACCATTAAATTATAGTTAAAGCTTCTAAGTAGTTTATCTTTTTTTGCAAACCACTTTAATAATAATAATAATAATAAATTTTTTATCTATACCCCGCCCTTCCTGGTTCAGAAACTGGGCTCAGGGCAGCTAACAACAAATTGAAAACACTTAATTGATGCTACAAAAAACAGCATAAAATACAGAATAAAACATGAATAACAATAAAATCAAAAATCAATTTAGGGGGGAAATCCATCCAATAAACATTAGATGATCCCCAGGGCTAGCTGGCTAAATTAGTCCTACTTGGGCCAGTGAGGAGGCCAGGGGAGAATTAGCTGTGGGGTCTCCGAGTGGGTGATCTTCATAAAAAGGGGAGGGAAGAGAAGGGAAATAAAAGATCAGGCTGAATTCAAATTAAAGGCCAGGCGGAATAGCTCTTACAGGCACTGTGGAAGGAGGTTAAATCCTGCAGGGCCCTGGTCTCATGGGACAGAGCATTCCACCAGGTCGGAGCCATCACTGAGAAGGCCCTGGCCCTGGAGGAGGTTAATCTGGCTTCCTTAGGGCCCGGGACCTCTAAACTATGGTTATTCATGGACCTTAAGGTCCTTTGCGGGGCAGACCAGGAGAGGCGGTCCCATAAACTTTGACGGCTTTCTTTCCCCCTCAGACAAGCTGTGCATAATTTTTATGAAATCACCACCACCATCTCCCTGGCCCAGGCTCCCCCCCCCCCGCTCTCTAGCACTAGAATGGACCACTGAGCCAAAACCCAAGGGGGGGGGGCTCCCCTCTCCTTCGCCAGGCAGCACACAGGCCCCTTCCTGTCCAAAGGCAGCACTTTTTTCACCCCCCATGAAGGCTTCCTCCCCCCCTTAAAATAACCCCCCCTTATAACTACTATTAAGCCCAGAGTCCTCGTTTTGAGTCCATGCCAATTGTTTGAAGCCGAACAACAGCCCTTGTCTCCTGCCAAACTTCCCTCCCTGGGGAGGCACAGGGGAAAGGGGCCATTTACAAGCAGAGGTTGGACGGACGCCTGTCAGGAACTGCTGTGCCACCCACTTCACTCCATCCAAGTAATTCTTGTGTGTTTTACCTGCAGAACCAGGAATAGCAAACTGCTCACTTTCCACTTTCACAGGAACCTGGAGGGGCAGGAAACAAAGGGGGGGGGGGAGAAAAGCAGGGGATTTTGTTTGCCATTTATGGTTCTCAAGTCATCTGAAGACATAAAAAAAAAGAACTCTGACCATAGCTGTCAACTTTTCCCTTTTCTTGCAAGGAATCCTATTTGGAATAAGGGAATTTCCCTTAAAAAAAGGGAAACCTTGACAGCTATGACTCTGACTAGCCTCCCAGAGAATCTTTCTCCATCCAACAAAAAAGGATTTGAGCACAAGAGCCCCCCCCCCCCCGGGTTTCTGCCAACTGGCATTCAGAAGCTTTGCTGCTGCCTTTGATGGTGAAGGAAGGGCAGAGCCACTGTGACTAAGGGCAGCCCATCCACAGCCTCCTCCTCCTCCTTGAATCTGCCTAACCCTCTTTCAAAGCCATCCAGGTTAGGGGCCATCCTGTGGGAGGGAGTTCCACAGGTCAACTCTGCACCGTTAAAAGGGATCCTGGCCCACAGGTTCAAGGGCTGCGGGGGGATCAAGACTCCTCCTCCCGAGAAGACGCTTTCAACCAGAGCTCCTGGGTCCCAGGGCAGCACTTACGTGGGGCGGAGGGGCTCCGAAGATAAGGCCTGTCTCCTGCTGGCAGCCCTCCAGGGCCGGGGGGGAGGTCCCCGGCTTGGCTTCCATGGTCCCCCTGGAGCTGGAGAAAGCCAAGTTGGGAAAGAGCTCAAGCACCAGCATGAGCCCCACCCTCCACGTCCAACACAAGGGGGGGGGTCTCCTCCCATTCCGCACCCCCCCAGCTCCTCTCCTGACTAACACGGATGAATGGCCCAAGAGCAGGCTTGGGCTCTCCTGGCAAGTCCCAGGGCAGACCAGCAACTCGCGTCAAGCGCCCTGGATCTGGCCCTTTTGGAGCGCGAGGAGGCGTTCCTGCAGCTGGAGTCTTTTTAGCTGTGGTTCTGGGACCCTTGAGCTCCCCCCCCCCGCCCAACTCTAAAATCTTGTGATTCTGTTACTCGCCAGGAATTCCTCTAGAGCAGCTTACCTCCGAGAGGGGAGCCCGGCAGGGCCACATCCTGCCCCAGGCGCTGCGGCCGGGCCTTTCTGCTTCTTCTCCCCTGCCCTCTTGGAGCCGTACGGGTACAGAGTCACCTGAGGGGGTTGAGGGGCAACAGAAGGTATTAAAACAAATTAAGGAGCATACAAAGTTTCTAAATATCTGAGTAAAAAGGGACCCCTGACCATTAGGTCCAGTCGTGGCCGACTCTGGGGTTGCGGCACTCATCTCGCTTTACTGGCCGAGGGAGCTGGCGTTTGTCTGCAGACAGCTTCCGGGTCATGTGGCCAGCATGACTAAGCCGCTTCTGGCGAACCAGAGCAGTGCACAGAAACGCCGTTTACCTTCCCCCCCGGAGTGGTACCTATTGATCTACTTGCACTTTGATGTGCTTTTGAACTGCAGGTTGGCAGGAGCTGGGACCGAGCAACGGGAGCTCACCCCGTCGCGGGGATTTGAACCACCGACCTTCTGATCGGCAAGCCCTAGGCTCTGTGGTTTAACCCTGCATTCTGGTCTTAGACCAAGGTAACGTTCTCAAACCGAGACACTATTTCTGGTTTTGCGAAGTTTGTAAACTGAATCGTTCTTAAACTGGACTGTTCTTAAACTGAGGTACAACTGTATAGTGAGTTACACAAAGTTATATTGTGCTATGTTACAATTAAATATACGTAGAGAAACGTTTTTAAAAAATAAAATTCTGATTAACCTGCGGCTTTGTTTCCCAAAACAGATCCTGGAGCATCCCTCCGATCAAAACACAAAGAATCCGAATTCAGGTGGGGAAGCAAAGTCAGGCAGAGGCAGAGAAGGGGGTGCCCTGCTTGGGACAGGAGGCCCAGAAGGGGCTCCTCTGGGATTCGTCCCAAGGCTCAACCTATTGAATTTGTACATCACCCTTCACCCGCAGATCTCAGAACAGTTCACAACACAAAAACGCAAGATAAAAAAAGCAAAATACATAATAAAAACCAGGACGAAAGCAAACCAATAACCCCCCGTCCCTGCAGAAACACATCTGAAAGGGTATCAGATGTTAATTCGTTTTACCTGGACAGGTGCGAGAGAGACGGCTCCGATCCGGACATCCACGCATGTGGCCAAGGAGCTCGGGGGATCCTGACTCCCCTGTAGGCCCCTCCTCATTTCAGGGAAACTGTCCTCTCTTTGTGTGGGGCAGGGAAGGATGTAACTGACGCAGGAGCGCCTACAAATCTTGTCAACCTTGGCGCAGATGGTCATTAATTCTGTTGGGGGGGGAGGAACCCCAAAAGCCTGTTAATCTCTCTCTTAAGGCCCCACGAACCCAGACATGACCACCTGAACCCCACACACCTTCTTTCCCCCGGGGTCTTCCACAGCCTCCCCCTCCCCTGGCAAGCAAAGACTTGGGAGCCAAACAGGTGCGTCCGACCTACGTCCAAGAATCAGCAACCCTCCAATCTTTTTCAGGCACAGAAGTGGGCCACGTGTGTGGCAGGGGCGCAGGAAATGCCCCCCTCACCCCTTGGCAAGATTCCCACCCACAAGCATAAGAAAAAACAGCCCCCACTTGGCTACCAGACACCGTGGACTCTGTTTTTCCTAACGCTTATTACGTATATAAGGTGGTATGAAACACAGCCCTACTCGGAGTAAACCTGCTGAAGTTAAAAAGCTCCAATGTCTGCATGTAAGAGCCGTTTGAGAGTGGAAGGGGCTCCCTCAGAAGGTGGGGGGCTCTCCTTCCTTGGAGGCCTTTAAGCAGAGGTTGGGTGCTCCCCCCTCATGGACCGATTAATCGTCGAATGGGAAGGGACCCAAGATGCCCAGGAGACCTGAGATGCCAGTGACACAGCAGGGCATCGTAAGACGCAGGCCAGGCCAAGACAAGGGGCAGAAACCCCACATTAATAGCCGCCCACTTGCACTTTCCCAGAGAATGGCTGGATTCAACGGAAGATGGTCCTGGAAAGAGGAGTTTCTAAAACTTGCCTCCACCCCTGGAGCATCAAGGCTGCATGTCCCTCTGAGGGCAGGGGGTGCCATGGTTGGGGGGCGGGGAGGGGGGGGACACAGCCGTACCTGAGGTTATCTTTGCGTTCTTCTGCACAGGCTTCAGCAGCGGCTCCAGCTGCATTTTCAGGGATGTCTGCAGCTCCTGGGCCAAATCCTGAAACCTCGCTCCGATGTGTTGCTGGAAGGAAACAGCACCGCACTGAGGCACTTGGCCCAGGAAGCCGCCCCCCCCACTTGCTCCTTCTACCGCCTGCCCCGCTATGAGCGCACGGGGGGGGGGCACTCAGAGCCACCTGCGCACAACACGGGGGCTTTCCTTCCAACAGAGAGAGACAGGTGGGGAGATCCCGTGGCCCTGGCAGATCGCAGACTAATGACCCTCGGGTTCCCTCCCCACTTTGCAATTCTATGGTCCTTGACTTCCGGTTTCCTGCCGACTGAGAAGGGAGCGCGGAACGAATCATCCTATCGGTCGGAGACCTACAGAGGAACGAGGGGAGAGCGCCAAGGCAAGACGCCACCCCCAGAAAGTTCCACTAGGGTTTCTCTGCTCTCTGGAACGGCCCACAAACTCACCTGCAGCAGTTTCAGCCGCTCCTGCAGCAAGTTTGCAGCCGAATCGAAGACGGCGTGTTTCTCCGTGCTGATGAAATGCTCCATGCAGGCCTTCATCCGCTGGAAGTAGCCGGGGCCGGACATCTGGGTGCAAGCTGGAGGGGAAGCACGTGGCACATCAGCACAAGGCAGAGCCCTGACATCTGGGACCCCCCGACTCTGTCCCCCAAGACTTCCTTGATGGACCGGATCCTACCATACTGCAAAACCCTCCCAGCTTCCTCAGAGACTCCCCCTGCCCATCACGCTTTGAGCGCTCTCCCCTCCTGGGGTTCCCATAAGGACATAAGAGCTTAGGAAGTTCCATAAGAGCTTAAGAGAAGGCCAAAGGGGCCCACTGAGTCCCGCATCCTGTGGGAAACCCCAAAGCAGGGTCTGGTCTCCCCTCCTGCGGTTTCCAGCTGCCTCCCACCGTGGGGGGGCAGAGCAGGAGCCATCTCGGCCAGCAGCACACACACACACCCCGGCCCTTCTATGCCATTCTTCACCTGCGTACGCTGGCTCCATGCGTGACCGGATCTCTGGCGTCAGGATGCGGGAAAAGCTCCTCTGCCTTTCAGTGATGTAATCCATCAGATTCAGAGTGAAGTTGAGCAACTGAGGGAAGGGTTCAGGAGTCTGGATGAACCTTCCGACCCACGTGGTCCCTCACAAACCCACCACTCGCCCCACAGGACCCCAACGTCTTTGCAAATTGACTTTAAAAAACAACAACTATTAAATTTGTACACCGTCCTTCATCTGTAGATCTCAGGGCGGTTCACAGCGTAAAAAACACAAAATACAGAATAAAAGCAAGAACGAAACAACAACAACACACAAACACAACCTAATAACGCCCCCCAAGGCCTCAGGGGCAACCGAGGCAGAGAACCCCCCCCCCATTCCCCAGCCTCACCCTCGCAGAAGCCGCCTCCATCTGCTGGCGGCGAATGGTGTGTATTGCAGCTGCCACCCCGCTGTGCTTGCAGAGCTTCTTCCGGAGGTCTTTGAAGAAGCGCCTCAGCTTGTCCAAGATGGCAGCAGCGAAGCCCTGAATGGACTCTTTCAGCTGACAGCTAGGAGGAAGAAGAGGCGCAGAAGGGTTGGGAGAGCGCCGGCTGCTCCACCTCCCTCCTCCAGGTCCCCTTGCAAGGGCACAGCGCCCACCTCCCCATCCCTGGCCTCCCTGAGTCCCATACACGCAGCCTTTGGCCCCTGAGACCCTCGCAGGGGTGTCTCTGGCTGCCCCCCCCCAGCAGCAGCCACACAGCTCTTCCCTCCAGGGCTGCAACTCAGCCAGCCAGCCCTTCTCCGAGAGTGCCATTTGAGCTGGCCTCAGAACTGTGCGCCCAGACCAGGCGGTCAATGAGAGCAGGCTGGGAGGGAAGATTTCATGTGTAGGAGGGGGGGAGGGGTACAGGTCCCCCCCCCCCGTGCATAAGGTTCACCCTCATCCTGCTCTGTTTCATTATTTATTGATATTTAGCCGAATGTTTCACTGACAGCTTCTCTGCTTCTACTTCTTGGCATGCTTCATTTTTAAATTGTGGCACATGCATTTCCCCTCTTTGATTTATCTTACTGTGTTTTATGTTAACCACTTTGGGAATTCACATAGGAAGCGGTATCTAAATGTTGAGGATGACAGAATGGAGTCACTCAGAAGGTTGCAGACTCTCCTCCCTTGGAGGTTTTCCAAGCAGAGGTCAAATGGCCACATGCCAGGGATTCTTGAGCTGGGATCCCTGCACTGAAGTGGATGACCCTCGGGGCCCCGCCAAAAAAAGGTAAAGGACCCCTGGACAGTTAAGTCCAGTCAAAGGTGACTCTGGGGTTGTGGCGCTCAACTTGCTTCAGGCCGAGGGAGCAGGCGTTGGTCCACAGACAGCTTTCTGGGTCATGTGGCCAGCAGGACTAAACCGCTGCTGGTGCAACGGAATATCATGATGGAAACCAGAGCACACAGAAATGCTGTTTACCTTCCCGTCACAGCGGTACCTGTTTATCTACTTGCACTGGTGTGCTTTCAAACTCCTAGGCTGGCAGGAGCTGGGACAGAGAAACAGGAGCTCACCCCGACATGGGGATTTGAATTGTCGACCTTCTGATCGGCAAGTCTAAGAGGCTCAGTGGTTTAGACCACAGCGCCACCCGCGTCTCTTTTAATACTATGAGGACACCTAGCCTGGCCCCTCATTCCCACGGCTGCCCCGAGCAAAATGGGACGTACTTGAAGACCTCGTTCCACGTCCCAGCCAGGGCCTCCCAGATCGGTTTGGCGAGGTGGCTGTTGAAATCCACCACGCAGTTGAGGGTCGGAGAGGCGTAGAGACCGTGGTGGTTGCAGACGGCCCGGTATGTGGCGTGTGGGTAGCCATTCACCTGCAAAGGGAGGAACAGGGAGCGTGGCTTGAAAAGCGGAGCTGGCCAAGGCTGGGCGGGGATGTTCTCCGGAGGCAGAGCAATCACAAGCATGGGGGGAAAACCACAGAATCAGACGACCAACTCAAGGACACAAATGGAAGCCTTCCCTGGCAGTCGCCAAACCAAGGAGGCGCAGGGTGGGCGCTCCCTTTGGGTGGCTCCCCTTCCCCACCCCCAGTTTGGGCACATGAGACTCTGGGCTCTTCTGCCTAAGCCCCACAGAAAGGAGCAGGAGATGCAAGGAGCGCCTGCAGGATCTGGCCAATGGCCCATCAATCCAGCATCCTGTTCTTCTGGTGGCTGAACACTGTGGGACACCAGCGAGATGTTAGGAGATTTCCGTTCCACCTTAAAAAGGGGACAGGCTGTCGTGAGTCACAGCCTGAATACCTCCGGCTCACAGGAAGTTTCCGTTTTGTATATAGCTTTCGTTTTCACTCTGTTGCCTCGACAGGCAGGCAGGCAGGCATGTTTTCCCTTTGTTCTGACCAACGCTGAAAAAAGCTGTATATATGCTGCGCTCCTGGGTGCATCTTTCGCTCTGCGAAAAGGGCGTGAACGAGTCCTGGCATGTCGACTACTATTTCTGAGGCTCGTGTCGCTAATTGACTGATACTGCTGTGTCGCGTATTCCACGCGGCGTTTTCAGCAAAGCACTAAGAGTTCCAGGTTTTTCAGTGCAGTCCTTTTTAATGTGAGTTATATACAGGCATTTACAAAAGAAACAGTCCATACAGAGTACTTACAAACGAATACTCTCCACCACAGCACTACCACACTACAACACAACCACCACACCCCGTTAAACAGGCCTTCCTTTTTAAAACAGGTGATAGCCAATTACACTAATCACACTCCTGCTGAGTCACTCTGACCCAGCAGAGTATTGCATCATCCTGTCGAAGCCTGCAGACTTATCCAGTATCTGCAAATCCCAACACTCCTCCTTAAGTCAAAGGCTTGAGACCCAATAATTCTCTTAAGTCTCGAAATTTAGGAGCATCCAAACATTTTGTATACAAATCTGCCACATTACATTTTGTGTTACAGTGCTGTACCTTTAACACATTTCTTTCCAAAGCATTTTTCACATTTCCGTATCTTATCGCAATATGTTTACTCTTGCTCTTAAAGTTCTGTTGGTTAGCAAGTTGTTGTGCAGCCATGTTGTCACTTAGCACAGTGATTGGCATTTCAGAAGGTATTCCAAGCTCTTTTGTTAGGCAAGCAAACCACTCTATTTGTGATACACATTCGCTTATGGCTGAGTACTCTGCTTCACAAGTACTTGTGGCAACAAATGTTTGTTTCTGGGATTTCCACTGAACCAGGGCATTTCCAATATATATGGCATAGCCAGTGGTAGACTTTCCATTTTCTCTGTCTCCCCAGCTGGCATCAGCGTATGCATACACTTGCTGATCATGTCCTGTATCCAGCACCAGTTTGTAATCTTTTGTGCCTTTCAGATACCTTAGGATTCTTTTAAGTGCTACCCAATCTCTCTGAGCCGGTTCTGCACTTCTTTGGCTTAACATGTGCACTGCCAATGTTATGTCGGGTCTTGTCCAACAACTTAAATATAACAGAGAACCCAACAGAGAATGAAACGCTGTTGCATTCTCACATTTTTGCCCTTCTGGTTCATTTTTGTACTGGGTAGTTATGGGAGTGTCAACCTCATTTGCCCTCTCCATTCCATATGTCTTCAGTAACTTTTCGATTTTTTCCTTCTGACTCAGAGAGTAAATGCCCTCTTCATTTCTCTGAACCTCTACTCCTAAGTAATTCTGAATCTCTCCCAAATACTTCAGTTTGTATTTGTTACCTAGGCTGTTTATAAACCAAGACACTTGCTTTTGTGCAGTTGTTATTAGACAGATATCATCAACATACAAAAGTAAATAACAAACACTTCCTTGCACCATTGCTGAATATAAACAGGAATCAGCCAGGCTTTGTTTGAATCCCATCTTTTTCAAAGTTGTGTCTATGCATTCATGCCATAGACGTGCACTTTGGTGTAAACCATATAGTGCCCTTTGCAGTCTTAACACCATACTGTCTTTTTCTAGTTCATAACCTGGTATTTGCTGTAAATATACCTCGGCATCAATAGGAGCATTTAAATATGCTGAGGCAACATCAAAATGATTAACTTTTAACCCTCTCAGACTTGCCATTGCTAAAACTGATTTTACTGTTTCAGCCTTTGCTGTTGGGGCAAACACTTCATCATAATGTATCATTTTCCTCTGTGTAAAGCCCCGTGCAACCAACCTGGCTTTTCTCTGACAACTACCATCAGCCAGCTTTTTCACTTTAAAGACCCACTTACAGCTTATGGGCTTTTTACCTTCAGGCAATTCTGTAGGTACAAACACATTGTTGTTTAGCAGAGAGTTATACTCTGCCTGCATTGCCTTTAACCACGCCTCTTTCTCTAGAGTAGGTAACTCTTGCACTTCTTCAAAGTTTTCTGGCTCAGTTACACAAACCTGGTTTATGGTGGCTGGGAACCCATAACGGTCTGGAGGTTGACCTTTATTACTTCTTGCAGACCTCCTTGGTTCATTAATCTCACCCCCTGGGCTACCTTCAGGACTGCTTTTGGGGTGGATTGACTCTGTAGATCTACCTCCTCCTGTCCCTGTTGCACTTTCTTCTCTCCCTTGCTCCATGCTAGCAGCTGGAGAAAAATGCTCAACCTTTACTTCCTCCCTTTCAGTTTCTCTGGGAGAGCTGCCAATTCTTAGTTTTGTTTCAGCTGCCTTATCAGGTATGCTCGGCAGTAAAACTTTTTCTGGCAGCAGGTTTGCATGTATCTTGGGCCAATTTCTTTGCTCATTAAAGCTGGCTGATCGACTATAACTCAGAAGGTTTTTATCATCTTCAAACCTGTAGGCTTTCGTACCACTTTCATACCCAAGAAATAGCAACTGCTGTGCCCTTTTCCCACCTTTTCTTCGGTTCTTCACAGGTATGTCAACCCATGCCTTTGTCCCAAAGATTCTTAAATGTTGCAAACTGGGACTTTTGTTATAGAGAATTTTATAGGGTATGTCATCTAGTACCCTTGACCACAAGCGATTCCCAATATAATTCGCGGTCTTAATACTCTCAGCCCAGTACTTAACTGGAAGATTTGCATCTGCTAACAATGCTTTCATTTGTGTCTGCAAGACACCTCCTCTACGCTCTGCTACTCCGTTCTCCTGAGGTGTGGCCACATTGGTAAGCCTATGTTTAATCCCTTGGGAACGCAACCAGTTTCTTAGGGAGCTTGCCATAAACTCCCCTCCCCTGTCTGATTGAATAGAGGACACCTTTTCACCAAGTTGCCTTTCTACCCTTCTTACCCAGAACTTCAAAGTTTGGGCAACGTCAGACTTTTGCTTTAATGGATAGACCCAGCCAAATCTAGAAAAATCATCCACTAGGATCAAACAGTACTTGTTGTGGGAGACACTTGGTGGAAAAGGACCAGTTACATCAGCATGAATCAACTCCAGTGGTTTTTTTGGTTTCTCTCTGGCTTGCTCTTGCTACTGGGCAAGCCCTGCTTTTAACCTCCTTGCAGATATTGCAGTCTAAGTAATTATCACAACTTTTTATGTTTTTCATCCCCCCACACAACTCCAGTGTTTTGTTTAGCACCTTATAGCTAGCATGAGCCAGACGCCTGTGCAGGAGATGAATACACATATCATGGGTTGGGACATTTTGCACATTCGCAACCTTAGATTCACACTGCAGTACATACATATTAGTTCTAAGGCTAGCATTTGCCAACACTGCCCCATTTTGCTTTATCTGGCACTGATCTCCCACAAAATTTACTTCAAAGCCTGCTTTTGCCAAATCAGGAATGCTCAGGAGATTGTTTTGCAAATTAGGCACACACAACACATTCCTGAATGTGTGTCCCAGCTGTGGGAACACAACCTCCCCCTCACAAACCACATTAGCTTTCTGGCCCGTAGCAAGACTTACATGTTTTTTGTTTGAAGCCCTAGCATCAGTTAGCAGTCCTTTTCTTTTACAAAAGGTTTGAGAAGCTCCACTGTCCAGAACCCACAGCTCCTCATTTTCTTGACCATCTGCAGACACCCAAGCGGTAGACTCTCTCTGCTGCCACTTGTGCTTCCGCTGTTTTTGTTGTTTTCTCGGGCAGTCCCGCAGCAGATGTCCACTGGACTTGCAGCAAAAACACCTTTTTACTTCGTTGACCACCGGCTGGTCTGCAGCAGCTCCTCCTGGCTGTTTCTCCGGCTCCCGACACCTCTGCTCTTCCCGGCTGTTGTTCCCTCTGGGATGCTCCAACAGCTGGGCTGAGGTCATCTTTCACTCTGCACGCCTGTCCTCCTCTGCATACAACCGTCCGGTCACGTATTCCAGAGTCAGCTTATCAGTCTCTACAGACTCGAGGGAGTTGACCAGCATATCATAGCTGTCATCAAGGGAACTCAGGACTATAAAGACTTTGTCCTCTTCCCCCACAGGCCTCCCTCTTAAGGCTAGCTCCTGGAAACACCCTGTTAGGAATTTTAGGTGGTTTACCAGGGAGTCCCCCGGTTTCTTCCGACACCGGTACAGTCTCCTGGTCAGTGTTATCAGTGAGCCAGCTGTCTCTCGCACATGGACAGCCTTGAGCGCATTCCACGCCTCACTTGCCGTCACCTTATCAGCTACGTAGACTAGCTGGCTGTCGTCCACTCCAAGGATGATCGTAGCCAAAGCTTTCTCATCCTTTTCATCCTCCTCAGGGGGCTGCGGTGGCTCTTCCACCACCTTCCACAGGCCCTCACGCTTGAGGAAGTGTTGCATGCGGACCGACCAGGTGCTGTAGTTCGTGGCCGTCAGCGTCTCCAGCAACACGCCAGTTCTGGACTGCTCCATCCCTGCAGCTCACCTCCAGCACCCACGGCTAGATAACTGCCACCTGTACTCTTGCGCAGCGGAAGCGTGCTGGGCCCATAACCCTGTCGCGTATTCCACGCGGCGTTTTCAGCAAAGCACTAAGAGTTCCAGGTTTTTCAGTGCAGTCCTTTTTAATGTGAGTTATATACAGGCATTTACAAAAGAAACAGTCCATACAGAGTACTTACAAACGAATACTCTCCACCACAGCACTACCACACTACAACACAACCACCACACCCCCTGTTAAACAGGCCTTCCTTTTTAAAACAGGTGATAGCCAATTACACTAATCACACTCCTGCTGAGTCACTCTGACCCAGCAGAGTATTGCATCATCCTGTCGAAGCCTGCAGACTTATCCAGTATCCTGCAAATCCCAACATGCTGTTCTACCAGAGGTTGATGGATTGTCCGGAGACGACGTGGAGGCATGTTGGCCTTTGTCTCCCTGGCAGTATCCCAACACGAGCAGGATCTGAGCCCAAGATCCCTGCACTTTGCACCAACCAATATTCAGAGGCGCCGCTGCCTCCCACGCCTAGCAGTGCTGCAAGGAGGACTCCCTTTTCTCTCCCGAATCTCCCAACATTCAGCGTCACGGGATGCCCACCCATTCCAGCCAGCGCTAAAAGGATCCTGATGGATCGTGCCCTTTGCAAAGCGGGCTGGCTTTTGTATATTATTCTTTAGAAGAGGGTCTGTATCCCGCTATATCATGAAAATGGAGGAATTAAGCCAGCAGCGGAGGCCAGGCTTCCCTCCTGCCTTGCTTCTATCAGCCTTACCCAGCCTGGCACCCCAAGATACTTTGGACTCCCCTAAGTCAGTGGTGGGTGGGGTGGGTGGCCATTTAAGCATTATTGTTGGGGGGGCAGAGTGCTCTGCATCAACATCATATTTAAGTAGAAATGAACACACAATAAATGTGGTTGCTGCTGCCTCAAGACTTGGGACTTGCTGTTTAAAAAGGGCTTCATCTTTTAAAACGCTGGCCAACACCAGCTTGGTCTCCCTCCGCACATTTTCTGTGGCACACAAGGCTTTCAGGAGGAGAGGAGCTCCGACTTACGGGGCAGCCCCAGCTCCTGACGACGTCCTGGCACAGCTCCTTAGCCCTGCTGATGCCCTTGGCCAGGCTGGCAAAGAGAAGGCCTTCCAAGCAGTGCCGGGTGTCGCGGAGGCTGCCGTCGATGGCCTCCTGGAGGAGGCTGGGGAGCTGCTGCAGGGACTGCCACACACTCTCCTGGATGTCGGTCTGGGGAGGAATAATAATAATAATTAAAAATAAAAATAAAAATAAAAATAAAATGTTATTTATATCCTGCCCTCCCCAGCCGAAGCTGGGCTCAGAGCGGCTAACGGTAAAAGTAACACAGTTTACATAAAATCACAATCAGTTAACTGAAATTCATTCTAAAATCAATTCAGAATCAAATTCATGGCAACCATTGGGCTAGAGTTCTGTGAGGATGACCAAAGGAGAGGGTCGGACTGTGCCTTGGCCAAAGGTCAGGCGGAACAGCTCTGTCTTGCAGGCCCTGTGGAAAGATGTCAAGTCCCACAGGGCCCTGGTCTCTTGGGACAGAGCGTTCCACCAGATCGGGGCCACAGCTGAAAAAGCCCTGGCTCTGGCTGAGGCCAGCCTAACCTCCCTGTGGCCGGGGATCTCCAAGGTGTTTTTGTTTGAAGACCGTAAGGTCCTCTGCGGGACATACCAGGAGAGGCGGTCCCATAGGTACGAGGGTCCTAGGCCGCATAGGGCTTTAAAGGTTAAAACCAGCACCTTGAACCTGACCCTGTACTCCACCGGGAGCCAGTGCAGCTGGTATAGGGATATGAGAGGCTGCAGGGCTCTCCGTAAGCAGCAACCGAGAGGCGACTCCGCAGGTTGAGGATGACGAGTTGCACCCTTGCAGGGCACAAGTCACCTTGCACCCTTCTTCCAAGCCCTCCTAAGAACAGTGGAAGAGCCTGGCTGCAGGATCAGGCCACAGAGGGCCTACCAAGGGGTGGAGGGAACTCCCTTAGCCAGCTCTGGGGAAAAGCAATTCATTTTCCCGAAACCTGAGCCCCAATGGGACGCTGCTGGACCCCAGACTATTATCATTTAACTGGTAATGCAGCAGGGTCTTCTCTCTCTGCCCGCCAGGCTTCCCTTCACACCTGCCACCTCCTGGCCTCGGACGCTATTCTGGCTGCAGGAGAATGCACCTCTCATTGCAAATGCTTCTGCGGCAGGGCAGGAAAGGAATGGCAGTGTGCCCTATGCTCAGCGCCTGGTTATGCAGTGGTACCTTGGATCCTGAACGGCTTGGCTCCCAAACAAATTGGCTCCCAGATGCCACAAACCTGGAAGTGTTCTGGTTTGCGAACATTTTTCGGAAGCCAAACTTCCAACGCGAGTGCAGGAAGCTTCTGCAGCCAATCGGAAGCCGCGCCTAGGTTTTCGAAAAGTTTTAGGAGTCAAACAGACTCCTGGAACGGATTAAGTTCGAGAACCGTGTTGGCACTGTAGTAGGACACCCCAGGCCTAAGACAGTTCTTCTCTGGCTCAGATTGAAGTCTGAGCCACAGGAGAATGCCAGAGGCAAGCATGTCTAAGGGCTCATATGCACTTGTCCCACTTCTTCTTCCCTTCTGCACGCAATTGGAGCAAAGGGCAATTCAGGTTCTCCCCTGATAGCCATTTGTTCCGATCCATCGCTAAAGAGCAGAGCTCAGCAAGGGGACAACCACGCAAACGCCGGCTTCCTAGGCATGGCTCCAGCAGAAGTGTGGACAAGCCCTACGGTGGGAAATACAACTTTTGGTGCTCGTTCTACTACAGGCAAGCTTCTAACCACTGCTGTTTTCATGAGGAAGAAGCCCGTTCCCAAGCCTTTGGCCCCTGCTCACCTCTGCTCTCTGGCTGGTCAGGTAATTCACTATTTGGCTGAGGACCCGAGCCAAGTCCCGGATGAGCTTCTCTGCTGCCCCCATGCTGTGCTTCAAGGCTGTGCGCATGGCAAACGCCTTCAAGGCCGGTATTTCTGGATAAAAGGAAAACGGGGAATAAACACACAGCAGGCGCACCTTCCTTCATATTCCGGAAGAGGCGCCCTGCATGTCAGCAAGAGGATGGGGTCCACCCACCGCAAACGGCCGCTGGTTTGTGCATCTGACTTGCAGAGGGCAGCCTGTTCTCCCGAGGAAGTAGCCCCCCCCCTCCGAGTACCTGTGTCCTGGGGGTCGTGGAAGACTTGAGTCTGGCCGTCTCTGATCAGCTTCCCGCAGAGCTTGAGATATTCCGTAGAGCTGACCGTGAACACCCGAAGCTTGCCGCGAAGGGATTTGACTTCCCCAGCGTTGCCAGAGTCCGACCTGGTGGCATCGCCTTCCTCCAGGTCTTCGTCACCGTCCTCCTCGCTCTCAGGAGATGCTGCTTTCCTGGTCATGTCCTACAACAAGAAGCTCTACCGTTATTAGAAGGTAGTTATCACCTTTGCCAACAAAGGTCCGTGTAGTAAAAGCTCTGGTTTTCCCAGTAGTGATGTATGGAAGTGAGAGCTGGACCATCAATAAGGCTGATCGCCAAAGAATGGATGCTTTTGAATTCTGGTGCTGGAGGAGACTCTGGAGAGTCCCATGGACTGCAAGAAGATCCAACCTCTCCATTCTGAAGGAAATCAGCCCTGAGTGCTCACTGGAAGGACAGATCGTGAAGCTGAGGCTCCAAGACTTTGGCCACCTCATGAGAAGAGAAGACTCCCTGGAAAAGACCCTGATGTTGGGAAAGATGGAGGGCACAAGGAGAAGGGGACGACGGAGGACGAGATGGTGGGACAGTGTTCTCGAAGCTACCAGCATGAGTTTGACCAAACTGCGGGAGGCAGTGGAGGACAGGAGTGCCTGGCGTGCTCTGGTCCAGGGGGTCACGAAGAGGAGGACACGACTAAACGACTAAACAACAACAACAACATATAAAGCCTGGGAAAGACATCAAAGATTGTTAGAGCCCAAAACAACATGGTGGATACCACCATTAGAGGTATTATCTGTTAAAAAGAAAAATACGGAAGGAAAATGGGCCACATATCAAGCAATTAGTAAAAGAAGATCAAGGACCAAATTAAGGTTAAGACCATATGAAGAACTTAGCCAATATTGTAATACATGGCTACAATATTACCAAATTGATCACCTATTCAAGCAGGATAAGATTACCGGATTTGGCAAAGAAGAATCAAAATTACAAACAGAGTTATTAAAAAGTCCTAAAAACATATTCTCTAAAATGTATAATTATTAGAATGGGAATTAAAAGATGAAGAGGTGAAGGAAGTTATGATTAAGTGGGCCAAAGATATAGGCCACACGATTCGATTAGACCAATGGGAGAAATTATGGAAATATGTTATCAAATTCACAGCCTGCGTCACAATTAGAGAAAATATAATGAAAATGCTATACCAATGGTATTTAACCCTGGTTAAATTGGCGAAAAATTATAAATCAAAATCTAATTTGTGCTGGAGATGCAAAACAGAGAAAGGAACAATGTATCATATGTGGTGAGAGTGTGCATATATCAAACAATTTTGGAGCGACATTCAAGAGGAACTTTAAAAAATGCTTCAAATATCATGTAATGAAAAACCAGAGGCGTTCCTCTTGGGAATTTTATCGACTAACATTCCTGAAACTAGGAAAAAAGTTTTCTTATATGCAACCGCTGTGGCCAGAATTATTATAGCAAAAAATTGGGATAAAAAACTCCCTCAATAAGAGAATGGCAAATAAGATTTAGTGAATACATAGAATTAGCAAGACTTACAACAGTGGTAAGAGGCCAGTCAGACCAAAAACAGATAGAGGAGTGGACTTACGTGAAGGAATACATTTAAAAACATTGTTCTGGTATTAATACAGTCATACCTTGGGTTACAGACGCTTCAGTTTTTTCGGGTTATGGACCAGCCGAAACCCGGAAGTATCGGAACGGGTTACTTCCGGGTATCGGGGGCCGCATATGTGCAGAAGTGCTAAATCACGCTTTGCGCAGAAGCACAGAATCGCAACCTGCGCGTGCACAGACGCGCCACTGTGGGTTGTGAAGGTCAGAAAGTCCTTCCTAATGTTTAGTAGGAATCTCCTTTCTTTCCATCAGTTTGGGTCCTACTCTTTTGGAGCAGAATATTGTTCTGCCTGCCATGTGGCAGCCCTGAACCCTGCAGGCATAGGAGGACGGCCCCCACCTCAACTGCGTTTCATGCGTGTTTTGTGCAGCAGGTTCTCCCCCCGGCTAATGCCCCTGTGGACCTGCTGGCAAGGCTGCCTCACCAGGCAAAGCAAATGCCAGCCCCTCGCTCCTCCACCCCAGCGACTCAGTCCTACCTCCAGGCTGGCGCTGAACTCCAACTGAATCTGCTCCTTGGAATACTTATTCCGGGCCCGGACACAGACCAGGCTAATCTCGCGGAGCTTCGCCTCCTTCTGCCTCTGCAAGGCGCTGATCTAGACAGGAGAGAGGCAACAAGGGGGAAACTGAGGCACAAGCAAAACCAGATACAACCACAAGCAGGTTGCGGGGGGGGGACGGACGACAGACGGACCAGGAGGGCTTTCCCAAGCAAGGGGGAAACAAGGAGGACGAAAAGCAGCCGCGCCTGGGCTTGGAGGTGGCAAGATACAAGACCTACTCTGAACTCCTTTTCCAGAAGGTCGTGGCGTCTTTGGAGCCAGGCTGAGTCGGAGGCATCGCATCCTGGTCTCTCCCACAGCGATGGCTGCTGCTCAAAAACACACAGAGCGTTATCGGTGGCTTGTGATAGCAAGAGAACAAAAAGGCCTGGCAAGAGTTTAGCCTAGAGAAACTGGGTTTCTTCCTGCCTCTGAGCCCCCCCCCCCCCGGAAGAAAGCACGTCTCTGGCGCTAAGCTGGGTCTTTGTTGCCATATGGCATTACCCAGGGTTGCAGGACTATCCAGCCTAGCAGGGATCAGGGCCGGCCCAAGACATCTTGCCACCTGAGGCAAACCACAAAATGGTCCCCCCCCTGCCCCGCCCAGCCAGGGAAGAAGCAGGGAGCGAAGATCAACACCAGGAACAAAGAGAGAATAAAGATCTATAACATGATCCTCTGCCCCAGGGATCCCGCTGCCTCCCCTTGCCTCACGGGTGGTCCAGCCCTGGCAGGAATCAAACACACACAATTCACACAGGTGAAAGAATTCTGCTTTGCTCGGTGCCAAATTTGAATTCTGAGTTGTTCTTTTTAAACTACAAAATTGAGATGGCCCTGGAGAAGAAGGCGCTCCCTCGACTCAGATGGGCCTTGGGAGACGTCAGTAGCATCTCCCGCTCTCGGTCTGCTCATCTCGCAAGCCTTAAAAGCAGGCTCCGTCGAGAGGCGTGCAGAGTTTGGGCTCTCCCAACACAGAAGGGGCTGTCTTTCAAGAGGGGCAAGCAAGGCTGGTCTCCTGGGCCCAGATTCAGCCCTCCAAGAGACAGCCAGGCGGCCACCCTGCGAGGCCGTGGGAATAAGGGCTGCTTCCCCCTCCCCAGCACCAGGAGGCACTGGCCCCCCCGAATCAAGGGAGGGAGAAGCGCAGGGAGCTTTGCTCAGGACCCTCAGCATCTTCCAACTCTGCAGTTCTGCGAATCTCTTGCTGCAGCTGGTTCAGCAGGGGAGCAAAGAAGGCTTCTGAAATGGCACATCCAGCTGGGCCAGGGGCAAACCACTCTGATGGGCGGTTTTTACAAACCTCTTGCTGCAAAGATGCATAGAGCCCTTCCTTCTCCCTCTCGGCTTGCATCTTCTGCTTATCCAGCTCTCTCACTTCATCTTCGATGGGCTGAATCTCGCTTCTCAAGTCCAGGTTCCTGCAAGATTCGGGCGACTGAGCACTTTCAGGGGGAGCCAAGCCCCCTCACAAGAGAGTCCACTTTAACCACTAGCTTTCCAGCAGCACCGATGGGATGACAGAATCCTAGGCTACCCAACAGCTCAATGTCCTCCACTTGCTTTAGACTACAACTCCCGTGATCCCTGGCAACTGGCAAGGCTGGGTGTGGCTGATGGGCCTTGCAGTCCAAAACACCTGGGAGGGCGGCTGTCTCAGAGCATCCTCTGTCCCACTGGCCATTAAGCAGCAAGCCAAACCCCCCCCCTTTATGGTCCAAGCTCAATGCCCAGGCAGCCTGGGATCTTTAAATCATCAACACAGCAGCTCACAACGGCCAAGAAAGAGCATTGTGTGATTTGGGGGTGCCAATCTACGGTGCCTCTCTCTGCCCATCCACAACAGAGGAGCACAAACCGAGGTTACCTGACTATATCTGTAATGTTGAAGCTGTCCGACTTGGTGCAGACAAAGGCCAGGCTGCCGTACAGGCCGTCCATCAGCAGCTGCCTGCGCACACTCGCACTCAGGGTCTCCTTCGCCGTCTTGTCGTCCACGGCTCGGGTGATGCTGGCCACCACCCACACGGCACGGCAGTTCTTCAGGTACTGCGGGGGAGGAAGGAAGCGTCTGCTAAGCCAAGGCGGCTCTGCCGACCCGCAGCAGACCCGCAACCTGGCGGTTTGAGCAAAAGCAACAATACACAACCGGGATCATGCCAGGGAGAAACACTCCGGGGTCCAGGAGAACAAAGATGTTGGCTATTTGCAGATTAGTTGCGCTGAAGAAGGCATGCTGGGGAGACCACACATTACAAGGAACGCAAAAGTAACTTTTGCTAGGTTTTAATAACAAAAATAAAATCTCCTTTTACAACACAGTGGTACCTCGGGTTACATACACTTCAGGTTACATACGCTAACCCAGAAATAGTGCTTCAGGTTAAGAACTTTGCTTCAGGATAAGAACAGATATGCTCCGGTGGCGCGGCAACAGTGGGAGGCCCCATTAGCTATAGTGGTGCTTCAGGTTAAGAACAGTTTCAGGTTAAGAACGGACCTCCAGAACGAATTAAGTACTTAACCCAAGGTACCACTGTATATCAATAAGCATCACCCAACCACCAACCCATCCACCAGGGAACTGAGAGAGCTAGGTGCCGCTCTTTATATACTATACCCAACAGCTTAATTAACATAACTTAACAGCACCTGCTATACTGCTTCACAGCTGTAAAACTAGGTCACGTTATTTGCTCTGGCCCTTGAAGAAATACGCATCTTGTGGACCCTTCAAATTTAAAGGGACCAATCCACAAACGCTTGTCCAACCCACAAAGACACGGAACCAGTTCCCCACCTCTTTGGCCACGCTGTCTCTGGCCGCGTTGGCGTCTCGGACGCCGGGCAAGTCCACCAGCACAGCCCCCGTCCTCAACACTTCAGCCTTGGCGAGACGGATCCGGACGCATTTCACAATGGGCCAAAACTCCCCGCCTTTCATCTCCCGCAAATTGTCCGTTCGGGAATCAATGAACCTCTCGATGGCGGCGCGGAACTCTGTCGCCTGCGAGGGAAGCAGGGAGGTCAGCATCCGAAACCTGCCTTTTCAAGATACGCCTGGAACAAGTCAAAAAGCTGGAAGGGACCCCAAGAGTCATCAATAATAATAGTTTATTATTTATACCCCGCCCATCTGGCTGAGTTTCCCCAAACCCTTTGCAATGCAGGATCCACCACTAGCCCTTCAACTGGAGGACTCGGTTTCCCTGATAGAAAGCCAGTCTTCTCTGCTGACACTGATGCAACAAAGCCCATTTCAGAGTTTCAAAGGCACATGCCAATCAACGCGTCACTTGCCGTCTCAGCGCAGACGTGCTTCACCGTCCCCAGGTGCTGCGTCACGTCCTGCGTCTCCTCCAGCTTCTCCAGCTCATCGACTCTCCCGTAGACGGCCTTCACGCGGCTGTAGGCGGCCCCAGCTTCCGTCTTGCGATCCGGGCAGCGCCTCTTCAGGTGGCCAGACTTGTCCTTCATGTCTTCAAGGAGAGCCTTCAGCTCCTTCTCCCACTCCTGCAGGAGGGAAAAGCACGACGGAGAACAGAATAGAGAAATTACTCAAAAAGCAACTCCCAGGCGATGGGAGCTGGGAGTCCAGTCTGGAGGGCACCAGGTTGGCAAAGGCTGCTTTTAAATAGAATCACGGAATCGTAGAGTTGGAAGGGACCCCACAGGGTCATCTAGTCCAACCCCCTGCAATGCAGGAATCCCAGCTGGAGAGTCCCTGGCAAGCAGCCCCCCAACCTCTGCTTGAAAACCTCCAAGGAAGGAGAGTCCACCACCTCCTGAGGGAGCCCCTTCCACTGTCAAGCAACTCTTACGGTCGGAAAGTCTTTCCTGATGTTTACAGGGAGTCCCCTTTCTTGTAACTTGAATCCACTGGTTTGAGTCCTATCTTTCAGAGCAGGAGTAAACAAGCTTGTTCACTCTTCCATGGGGCAGCTTTTCAGATATTGGAAGACGGCTCTCCTATCTCCTCTCAGCCTCCTCTTTTCCTGGCTAAACATACCCACCTCCTTCAACCATTCCTCATAAGGCTTGGTTTCCAGACCCTGGGTCGTCTTCTGCACACCTTGCAGCTTGTCAATAAATATATTTGTTTAATGGCAATATGATTGAAATAAAAAAAATTAAGGTCATATATACGTAATCCAGGGACACGGGTGGCACTGTGGGTAAAACCTCAGCGCCTAGGACTTGCCGATAGCATGGTCGGCGGTTTGAATCCCCACGGTGGGGTGAGCTCTTGTCTTTTGGCCCTAGACCACCTAGCAGTTTGAAAGCACCCTTAAAGTGCAAGGAGATAAATAGGTACCGCTTTACAGCGGGAAGGTAAACAGCGTTCCGTGTGCTGCGTTGGCTCGCCAGAGAAGCTTCGTCATGCTAGCCACGTGACCCGGAAGTGTCTCCGGACAGCGCTGGCTCCCGGCCTCTAGAGTGAGATGAGCGCACAACCCTAGAGTCGGACACGACTGGCCTGTATGGGCAGGGGTACCTTTACCTTTATACGTAATCCAGTCAAGTGACCATTAATAGGTAACTTGCCAGACAGGAGATAAACAACGCACTCAGATTTCTGAAGGCAGCCCTGTTCAGGGAAGTTTTTAATATTTAACACTGTATTGTTTTAATACTTGATTGGGAGCTGCCCAGAGTGGTTGGGGAAACTCAGCCAGATGGGCGGAGTATAAATAAGAAATAATAATAATAATAATAATAATAATAATAATAATAATAATAATAATTTTGTAGACTGCCCTTTCTGTGACGTAGGTATGATGTTTGTGGGGGGTGGTCTTGAACTCCAGGGCAGGGAATTTAAAATGTCTATTTAGTGGCGGGCACGCCTTGGTTCTGGGTCCTCCTCCCTCCTGCGTGTGGTGAGTGAGGTCCCTGTTGCAACAGATCAATAAAGGTCAGGCTTACTAGCTGCTTTGCTTCTCAATATTCTCCGGTTGGCCACTCTTATTTTCTCCTACAGGATAGAGAACCTATTTAAAGACTCTATACGGGCTCTTGTGTCCCCCATAAGGGAATAAGGGCAGATTTTCGTTTATTACATGATACTGGGGCAGTGTTATTTACAATTCCTTCCATAACAATCCCAGGCTGCTTTGTTGCCCTCCGCTCCCCACTAGCCCCTTCCAGGTTGTCTTAGCCTCCGGTGCCCCCACGGACCCCAACCCAGGAGACCAGCCCCTGCAGAAGAGAGCCGGGGGGGACCTGCCCCCCAGCCGCCCAACCTACCTCTCGGGAGAGAAACTCCACATCCGCCTCGTAGGGGCTGCTCCCGTCCGCCCGGGAGACCTCCACCACCACGGCGGTGCAGGCTCTCATGGCCGAGGTGGGCAGCACGGCCTCCTCATCCAGAAGGGCATTCAGCAGGCAGCTCTTCCCTGCCCCCGTGTTGCCCACCACCGCAATGTGGGTCTGGGGCATCTGGGTGGCCTTCTGGAGAGACGCAACCTGCTCTCTTTAGGGGAGAAAGAGAACGAAGCATCAGCAACCAGCAGCTTCACTCTAATACGCACACAGTCTAAATTCCATTGAAGTCTGATTACCTTTTCAAACAGTTATCTTTGCGGGTGTAATGTGGGAAATGGGTGAACCCGTGTCTTGAGCAGCCCAACCAGCCTCATTCCTGGGACTATTGGCACCAGGTCCCAGGTTTGGTTCCTATTCAAGGAATCAACTTCAGCCTTCATGGCATTAAGCCATGGTTCAGCATCTTTAGAGGTTAATTCCTGCACCTCTTTGAAGCTTGAGGGTTCCCACACCTTCTCTGAGCTACTAAGAACAGCAGCTGCCGTCTTAGCAAACCCATCAGCAAATCTCTTTGGAGGTTTGCCTTTTGTGGCCCTTTCAGATCTGCGTACCAGAGGCAAGCCGCCTGCACTCACCTCCTCTTTCTTAGGAGAAAAGTGGCCAATGGTGAACAGTGGTTCTTCCAGTTCAGTGTCAGACCCATCAGATGGTCTGACTGAGGCCTTTGTGCTCTTGAAGTCTGCTGTCTCATCATTGTCGCTGACACCAGCAGCAGCACCGCCCACTGAGCTGGAATCCGAACTCTGATCATCATCCTCAGCTTCCTCATCATCCTCCGAGTGACTCTGGAAAATTCCCACAATTCCCCCCTACTAATGTCTGGGTTAGTTCAGGGTTATCATGCCAGCTGCCCTGGGTGGCCAAGAAGCCCAAAGGGCCTAAGCAGGTCTCCTCCTCTAAGGAATGTCTGCATGTGCAGAAGCCAAGGCTGCCTTCAGCAGCACTGGCAAGAGGAAGAGGGATTTGCTCAGAAGAGGAGATGAAGGGGACATGCTGTTGGTTTAGAAGAGCATGGAGAGCTAAGAGGCTAGTGGATCTCTCTCGTCTTTACAAGGTTTCCTTCTAAGACCAGAAAAACAGCAGATTAGTTCATGATGTACCAGCATCTCTTAAAAGTTTATGTAGCCAGGGTGTTTGTGCTTGTGCCATGAGACGATAAACACTTTATACTTTGTACCGAACCTAGTGGGAAAGGAGTTCTTTTTAACCAGGAACTCTGGAAAAGGCTGACTCCTGGGAAGCAGGAAGACTCCCGTGTTCTGCTGGAGCTGTGCAAACTCTGCTGATGACGTCTAAGCCACACCTCACCTGCTGGGCTCTCGCTCTCTTTCCCGCGCAAAATTTACCATTATTTAGTAGGAAGGCAGGTTGCTGAAAGTACTGGAGCCAAAGCTAATCCATTTAATTAGAGAAAAACTATTGCTGGCCCCTTTTGGACTTTTTGTGTGGAAAGTAAAATGAACTCATGATATTTAGGCTTGAAAACTGGAAAAATACTGGTTTATAGAAGGTAGAATAAATAAAAAATTGTCCAGTAGCACCTTAGAGACCAACTAAGTTTGTTCTGGGTATAAGCTTTCGTGTGCATGCACACTTCTTCAGATATCTGTTGTTGTTTTTTCAACCAACACGGCTACCTACCTGAATCTAGAAGGTAGAATAGTTAGACGGTATCATGCAGCAAATGTTTTGAATAATTTTTTTTATGTAACTGACAGACAGAGAATGAGAAGCCCTTTTTCTTTTCCTTTCTTCTTCTCCTCTCCCCCCATACCTGCCCTTCTCTCTCATTTTCTTGTTTGTATACAGATTTTTTTTATTATCTTGTGTCATAAAAAGCTGTTATAAAAATTTACGAGCAAAAGAAAGTGGGAACATTTTACCTCCACTTCTCCATATGCAGCCGGTCAATTCCTTCCAGGGACTCCAGGGACCGCAAGATCTCTCTGAGGACAGACTGGCACTCCTGCAACTGAAACTCAACGTCTTGCTCGCAGGATGCCCAGTCTTTCAGGTCATCACTCTGTGTTCCAGCAGCATAAGGCCAGTGGTCACTCTGTGACTGGGTACCAGAAGCCCCGGGAGGGCCTCTCGACCTGGAGGAAGCGCCTGCGTCTTCAGAGCCCGGAGGGGAGGGGCAGGGCACAGACTCATCGTCGGAGCCCCCCTGCTCCCCATCCAACTGCCCCGTCACCTTAGCCTCCCGAGGCGCAGAAGGCATGGAGGAGTCTCTTTCGGAGCCCGGAGAAGGAGGACAGGCCACAGATTCATCGTCTGAGCACACGCGCTCCGTATCCAGCTGCGAGCTCAACTCAGCCTCTTCTAGCCAACAAGGAAGGAGCAACCGGTCTCTGTTTCCAAAGTCTCCAGAGCTTGTGAAACTCTCTGGCTGCCCGCTTGCTGAGGCTTTGGGTTTATGCAGGACTGTGAGGACTGGGGAGCAAGCCGTGGGGTAGGCTGTGTCGCAGCTGGGGCCGTCCTCCCTTTCTCCAGGACCACATGGATCCTTTTCTTCCTTGAAGCTCTGAGAAACCCAAGGCGCACCTGCCAAGCAACCCAGAGCGGAGGCGCCGTCTTTCTGTTTTGAGGGGCTGCAAGCAGGCACCTGATCGCCAGACACACCTGTGACCAGCAAGGAGTTCCCTGGAGCTTCTTGCGGAGGGCTGCTGGAGTCCTCTTGTCCTTCCCATCCTGCTCCACGGCTGCCGCTGATCAGGTCCTGTTCAGGATCTTTCCCAGTGCTTTCAGCCATGCTGGCAGAACCAGGATCCTCAGAGGAGGGCAGAGGTGAGCCTGGTCTGTTCAGCACCAAGGGATGCTCACCTGGATTGCTCACCTGAGTTGGGCTGGAGCAAGAAGCAGCCAGGTCTCCGCTCTTCACGTCACCCAACATGGGGCAGCTGGCTGGCTCACAAGCAGCAGCAACAGACGTTGTCCTGGAGGGAGAGGAAGTGAGATTTCCTTTTTTAAAAATCTAATTAAATTTTTTATTAAATTTTCCAACATACATTTATATTATCCAATCTAAATTTATCACATATTTTCTCTTTTAGACTTCCTTCAACGTCTCTGACAATCATCCATTATTCAAATTTTTAAATACACATTTCCTAATTTTGTTTTGCTTTTTATAAACCTTCACACACTTAGTTTTCATCAATACAATCGTCCTCTATCATTTACAGAACTTCTTGAAATCCCACTAGCGTTGTTTGCTCATCACATACACATAAGAGGAAGTGAGATTTCCACCGCCGTCTGGGCAGAGATGCTCTTTGTAAGGCCAGTGAGGATGTTCCACGTCTCTCCTCGCATCAGGAGATGATAATGCAGAAGGTGGGTCAACGCCAAGGTCACGCTCCGTATCTGAGGAAAAGAATTTTGGAGGAAGGTGGCTGAAAGGGTTGCGGTGGGACCACTGGAAGCATTCCTAGAAGTTACGGAATGTCTAAACCTTCGTCAGTCCCTTGGTTCCATAAAACCGTCCTCGGGTCCCCCTTACCCTACGCTATAAAAAACATTCTTCAGAATAGCAGTTTGCATGACTCACTCAAGAAAACAAACTAAAATTCAGAACAGCAACTATTAATTGCAGGCTTATTTAACATCCAGTGAAAACTATTCAATATAATTAATTCAAAAGAACTGATGGAGCTTGGTTCTGGGATATGAGCTTTCCGAAGTCTGATAGTCGTTTGCACCTCCAGTGCCCCCCTGCTGCCCCCCTAGGTAATCTCCCCTAGGGGCAGCATTGCCCACTTGGGCAACCACTGGTCTAGACCCCTTCCAGTCTGGGACTCAACTGGCATTGATGTCCTGATGGGTGGCCTTTATCCAGAGAGGGATGGTGGAAGAGTGATTTCTACAGTGTCTTCCAGGGGCTTCCGAGACCATCTGCCATGGTGGTCCCTCCTGAACCAGCTCTGCAAGGTATGAACTGGAAGCATTGCTCTTCCTTTCCCTTAGAAACCGGTGTGGAAGAGCTCCCAGGTGCCACCTGAGCCAAGACAGGTTGGGCTGGGTCAGCTGGTTACCCCTGGTCTACCCTAAGCAGTGGGGTGGTTTTCCTGGTGGAGACGCCAGGAGCTCCTCCTCCACCACCCAACTCTCCAAGCACAACAGCCTTCCTTTTCTGGCACCCTTTTGAATAGGTGACATTTGTCACTATGTCTACGAGCAGACAAATCACACGGTTATGAGACTGTACCATTTCAGACTCCAGATGGGAAGTCTGAAATTCCCACATACCTAGAAAGAACGGGTCCAAGCCATTTCCCATGATTTTCAGGCACTTGTCCAAACAGTTTTGCCTTTGCCCGGTCACTTTCCCCCAGAAAACCCGCTCTTTGGAGCTGAATTGGAGCAAATGTCATTCCAGAGAAAACTCAACTGACATTTGCTCCCATTCAACGGTAAAGAACAGGTTTTCCCAAGAGAAAGAGGCAGAGCAAGTGCAAGTCTGGATGAGCCCTAAATTGCCCTCCACCTCCCATTGCCTCATAATAATAATAATAATAATAATAATAATAATAATAATAATAATATACCACCCATCTGACTGGCTCCCAACAAAAAATTGTAAAAGCCAAATACAGCAGCGCACACTAAAACCTTCCCTGAGCAGGGCTGCCCTGGAGAGACAGGCCCAATCCGTTCTGCCTCCCTTCCCCCTTCAGAAGATGCTTTTGAAACATACCTTGGCATGATGAACCTCCAGGGCTTCTCTCTGGACCAAGGCCCCCTGTCTCCATTTCCATCACCACCTCTTCCTCTTCCTCCTCCTCACCAGCTGTGGGGCTCATAGAGGGGGCAGCCCATCCAGACCCCTCTACGCTGGGAGCCTCGTTGCCGCCCTCTCCCTCGAAGGCGCCACTGTCTTCTTGGAGGTCGTAGGCGTCACATTCCCCGGGAGCAAAGCTGATGGGACAGTCAGGCTCAGACGGGGGGTCACCGCTAGGAGTTGGGGTGCTTTCCCTGGGGGACACAGGCTGATGGGACAGCGTCTGTGGGTCTTCATCAAACCAGTCCATGTCAGAAGTTTCTGGGCCAGAGGAAGAATCTGGTTCCACGTTTGCCTCGGCCCCCTTCCCCACCCAGTCAGAACCCCCTGTGGGGAGCCCATCGCCTTCTGCCCCAGAAGCGTCCTTGCCAGGCGGCCTGGGAGAACGTTCACAGGAGTGAGATTCAGCTGAACTGTTGGAGATGTCAGAGAAGATAAAGTCCCCGCTCTTCTGACTGGGAGCACTTTCTGCCTCAGGGGACTTTGCGGGAGAGCTTGGGGGAGAATTCTGCATCCCCGAACACACGGACAACTGGAAGCTCTCCTCTTCCGAGAAATAGGTGTCCCACACGTTCTCCGGAATAGGGTCGGACGTGTCTTTGTCTTGGTCATGAGAAAGGCTGCCTGACTGGCCAGGGGTTGAGCCTGGTGCATCCAGGGAGGGGTCCTGAGACGGGACTTTGTTGACCTCCTCTTCACCTGAGCTTGGGCATCTCCCAGCCTCTATGATCTCGGCCGACTGGCAATCCTCTCCAGCAGTTTCAGCTTCTTCTGCCATTTCGTTTTCGCTTGCTGGCTTATCGGAGCAAAGTGTGTTTTCAAAGCACCCTCTTGCCTTCTGGGCAAAGCTCTCCCCGTTCTTCTGTTCCGCTTCGCCCAGGGACAGGGTTGCCTGGCTGTCGTGCTGGTTTGGAGGCTTCCCTGCAGCTCTGCCAAAGTGGCCCAGAAGCCCTTCTGGGTTCAGAGGAGCAGGAGGTGTCATGGTCAAAGGATGCAGGCCAGGTGTAGAAGCCCAAACTGAAACAGGATCCAGCAGGCAGAGCCTCTCCTCACACAAAGAACCATTTTCCAAGCTGGTCACCCTGGCGGCCTGATCTTCACTGAAATGTCTTTTTCTGAAGGAAGAGGCCTTTGACTCTTCCTCTTCCTCCTCCTGCAAAAGTCTTCTGCAATGCCCTGAGCCATCAAACTCCCCAGAAGGGTCTGAGCCACCTTCCGGTTGGCACCCATCTCCTGGGCACGGCACTCTTTCCATCTCTTGATGCTGGAGTAGCGGCGCTTCTGCTCCTCCCTTCAGGAAACCTGCCTCTTCTCCTGGAGTGCGGCTGGCAGGTGTTTCACAGCCCGAAGACTCTCTGATTGTTTCTCCATCTTCAAGAGATGCACCTGAGATTCCCACTCTGGGCTGGCCAGGAAACTCATCATCTGCCGGCCGATTGTCTTGAACAAGATGCGAAACAGAATCTCCAGCCGATCCTCCAGGACTCTCCGGGGCCTGATCCTCTGCACCAAATTTGGCATCGCTTTCTGCCAGGCAAGGAGATTCCACAGGAAGGCAGGCGAGATTGACAGCCACAAGGTCAGCTCCTTCGACAGCTCGATCCTCCAGCTCCTCTCTCACCACGGCAGTTCTTGGCAAAGGAGGAGATTTCCCCCCCACGGCCACCTCTGGGTTGTGGGTCTGAGGCACAGCAGCGGAAGCATCTTCTGGGTCACAGCACACCTCGTCGTGGGAAGAATCCTTTTGTTCCAAACCAGCACCCAAGACCCCCGAACCCTCTGGCGGCTCAGCACTTGCGTCACATGACTCCCGAGCTGTGGATTCCTCAGGTAGCTTCCTCCAGGCCTCCTGATTCTCTGAAACACTGCCTGAATGCCAAAGTGGACTTCTCCCTCTCTGAAGGTGGCCTCTGTCCTCCTCCTCCTCCCTTCCAACTTCAGAGTCAGAGAGGAGCAAGCTGAGCTCACGGCCACAAGCGGACTCTGGGACCTCTGCAGGGTCAGTGTGGGTCTCCCTGGGGGCGTCTCCAGCAGGGACCCCCTCTCCAGCCCCAGGGCTCCCAGAGCCAGTGCTAGGAGTGTCCAACGGGAGGCTGCCTTTTCCCTCGGTGCAATGGCAGCTCTCGGGGGTCTGTCCACCCCCTCCCTCCCCAGAGTGGCCCCTTCCTTTCTCTCTTTCGGGGTCGGCCTGCTCAGCAGCCCTGTTTCCTTCACAGGCTTCCTCCCAAACGCTGCCTTCCATGCGGGAGTCTTCAGGGTACAACAGCTCTCTCCCCACATCGGTTCCCCGGGGCTTCACTGCAAAGTTATCTTCCAGATCCTCAGGCTCAGGGCCAGGAGGCTGCAGTTGTCGCTGACCAGGCGCAGGAGACTCTTGCTGGCGTTCCAGGTGGGCAGAGGTCCCAAGGGACTCGTTCTGGTCAGGATCCACCTTCGCCCCATCCGAGCATCCTGCCCTGACACCACACTCTTGGGCCTCGGCTGCACTTTCTTCATTCGGGTCCATACCGTCTTCCCTTTCAATGCCACCTTGGTGGGCCAAAAGGTGACCCTTTTTAGCTTCCAAGCTCCTTCCTGCTTCCTTTCCGCTTGCCTGAGAAGACACCTCTGTGTTTGCACAGCACCTTTCCATGTGGGGGACCCCTCCCTCTTCAAGGTCATCTCCGGGAGGAGGGCACACCCTTGTCTTTCTTCCTGCTGAGTCTGGAGAGGATGGCGCCCAGTTCCCACCAGGGCTTTGGAGGGTCCCTTCAGCCCTGGCGCTGCCAACCATCTCCTCCCGCACCACATCTGGACTCGGATCTCTCTCCAGGCCACCTTCTCCATTGGCTTCATCTTGGCCACCAGCTGCCCTGACGCTCCTTCCTTCCCTCTTCACCTCCCTGCCCTCAGGAAGATCATTGTTGTCCATCTCCTCTTGGCATTCCATCTCACCGTTGATGACACAACTGGACTGTCCGGACAACCCAGCTGCCGACGCACCACTGGTAACAGTTTCAAGCGAAAGCCCATCATATTCACTCATCCCTCCTTCGGCCTCAAGGTTGGAATCAGCAGCACAGTCCTCTGGGCCTCTGTCAGAACTGGCACATGCATCCTCCATTCTCCGTTTGCTCACAACAACAATGTCCTCCCCCCACTCTTCCAAGGGAGGTGTCTTTCTTTTGGAAACAACCCCACAGAAAAGCTTTCCATCAACATCCACTGGATGTCCAAGTGTTTCAACAGACTCTTCAGGGATTGCCCCTCCTGCCAGGGGATGGGTGCTTGAAGGCAATGCGGCCACCACAGAAATCCCCTCTTCATTAGTATCTGGTAGATCTCCTGAAGACAGGATCTCCTGCGTTCCTCCAGAAGATGCCACAGGATCCTTTTCCACTTGTGGGGAGAACTCGCCCTTGGCATGCTGATTGTCAGCTGGGGCACCTATTGCTGAAGTTCTGGGCAGTTGCTGAAGGAGCCCCTCCGTCACCTTGTCCGTGTTTAACTTGCTGCCGTCATCACAAGCCATTCCGCCATGGTCGCCTTCTTTCAAAGGCTCTGCAATCTCTACACCCAACTTCCTTCTTTTTGCACACTCAGTCTGGGTTCCCACTTCGGCATAAGACCGTTTTGCAACGCAGACCTTGCCACTTGCAGCCTCTGCATCCCCCGAGCCCGACTCTGGCTCAAGGAAACTGCCATCTCCAGCAGCAGGACTGTCCATCGCTAGCAGGCTTGCATTTGCAGGGGGCTCCATGTCCATGTTGTCACTGCTGTCAGAAGCCCACTCCTGCAAGCTGATTTCGTCGTCACTCCTCCGGGTCTCACAGGACAGGTTCCTTGGCCGCAAAGCGGGACTCTCTCTCCCGGAGTCAAACTCCTCTTGACTCCACTTTGCAGAAGAGTCACTATCCAGTAAGTCACCATCTGTTTCTTCAGCAGAAGAAAAGTCATCAGAAGCTCTGCTCGCTGCATCCAGCTCAGCCTCTCCTGATTTAGCAGGGAGGTGTGCCAAATTCTGCACAGTGAGGTTGCTTGCCCTGTTTTCTGCCCAGCCAGAAGCTTCAGGTAAGGCCTTCTCCCCACAGCTCTCCTGGTGTTCTTCTCTGGGGCTCTGAATTTCCATTCTGCTTGCAGCCCCTCTGACTTGCGCCTGGGCATCAGGTCCAGCTGTGTCTTCAGGGCCTTGATCCATGTCCACCTCCCTCATCTCTTCAGCGTGGCCAGAGTCACCGGGAACCAGCTCTTCTGTGCTGGAAACAGAGATCTCAGAACCCCCTACCGGAGAGACGCCTGGGACCTGCACCAGATCCTCCGGGAGCCCGGCTGCTGCGCTAACTGATACTCCGCTTTGGGGGTCATCTGCAACGGTCTCCTCGCTGCCACTTGGGGTGGAGGGATTCTTGGATTCTGGACTTCCCTGAGAGAAGGGGAAGTGCGTCGCCTCAAGGCTCCTCCAGGGAGAAGATTCTGCGGTGGTGCGCGAACCCTCCCCAGGCGAAGCAGAACGCAGAAGCAGAGGGACAGGCCTGGGAGCATTTCCTGGGGCAGAAGGAGGCAATGTCCCCAGTGCTGCCTGGCCAGGGGCTTCTGGCAAGCTGGAAGTCAGGCTAAGAGAATTTATGGATGCTGACGATGCAGCTGGAGGCAGGAATGAAGCTGCAGAGGACAGATTGCTGATGGCCAGACGTTGGTGGGCCGAGCCAGACAGAGCGCCAGGTGGGTCCCCTGCGAGTGTGGGTGCAAATCCCATTCTTGAGCTCACTGGCACTGATGCCCCAGCAGATGCCAACGCACGAAGCTAGACGGAAGAAAGGAATCAAGAGGTTAGAATGGAGCATGGGTTACTCACTGCAAAAATGACTTCTTTACAGCACCTCCAGGCCCCTGAAGCTGGGGGTTGTGTCTCTCTATCAGCCCAGTCAAGAAACCTCCGTGGTTATTTTGCATAGCTCCTCCTCCTCCTCCTGGCATCTTGATTGAATGAGGGGTTTACTTATGAGCTGAGCCCAAAGCAGCTTTACAGCAAACATTCAAAACATCTATATACAGAGCACTGGAGATACAAATATGCAACATACAGAGCACGTCAGTTTTCCTTGCTGGCGAAACCCTAGGGAGATTTGAGGACCTGTGAATTCAGCCTATAGAGCAAAACAACCCCAACTGGGTACCAACCTGCACTGACCTAATAAACAAGAAACACATCGGAATGTGTAATGGGAGAACCTAGAGAGGGTGTGGATGTGAGGGTGGCTGTATGAAGAAGAGAAGAGTTTGGATTTGACATCCTGCTTTATCACTACCCGAAGGAGTCTCAAAGCGGCTAACATTCTTCTTTCCCTTCCTCCCCCACAACAAACACTCTGTGAGGTGAGTGGGGCTGAGAGACTTCAGAGAAGTGTGACTGGCCCAAGGTCACCCAGCAGCTGCATGTGGAGGAGCAGGGAAGCGAACCTGGTTCCCCAGATTATGAGTCCACCGCTCTGAACCACCACACCACACTGACTCTCGTTTATGGCTCCATTTGCCATAAAAAGGTCCTAACAGAGAAAGCAACTGCATCGTAGACATTCAGCCTGGGGAAGCTTTTAGGATACCTAAAATACCTCCTTCTTGTGGGATCACAGATCTTTGGGGCAGGAGCCTGGCATCCCTGCCTCAGGTGCCCCAAAACCTCCTATCCACTCTGGCCCTGTCTTAAATTCCCCAGGACATTATACTTAAGGAAGTGAATGCAGACACAAGGCTAAGAGAGCCTGCTTCCTTGCGCATGCCAGAGAGCGGGGAACCTCCAGGCAAGGTTCTGATTCAGCGCTGCAGGGGTCCTCATGTGGTCCCCGTGCCACGCCCATCCGCCCCACACCTGCCGTCACAGGTGGAGTCAGCTCTGGGGCAGGTAAAGGCACGTTGGGGAGGAATAAGCAGGAGCCCGGGGCAAGGGAGACTAACATGCGGACCCTTGTACATTTGGCAACAAGCAGAGGCCCACTTGGGAGGTCCTGAGGGGAGTCGGTCACTGCCTAAAGCAGGGCTGGCCACAAACCCCACTTCTGTGCCCCACACAATCCGAAATCAAAGCATGCAGATAAAGGAAAAACCTTCCCCTGACGCCCTGGGGATGGAGGGCAATGGAGAACTAGGCAGCCCCCCCCCCCACCTGACCAGGTTGCCTGTGGGGGTTGTCACTGGGATTGACTCCCCGCCCCCCAAGTGCTGCTTTACGCCCACCCTCCCCACTGCTGCACCCATGGAGAAAAGAAGATGTCTGGAGTAGAAGGGGTTTTCCACTTTACCCTTCGGGGGAAAGGTCTCCTCTCTCCGCACAGGCCTTGCCTTTGCTCCGCACTGCAGCTGCAGGGCTCAAACTGAAAAGGGAACGAAAGGTGGGAGAAGGAGGATTAATTAACACCAGGAGAGCCCTCCTGGGTCAGCCCACCCAGCCCAGCCTCCTGCTCTCTCCCCAATCAAATGACATTTTGAACATTGCTGTTTCCATGCCCTCCTTGAGCTTGCAGGAATATCCCCCACCAATAAAATAAATGAAGGCGTGAGCAGGGCAGAGGGAGGGCGCATGGGGGGGGCCCTCTGGTCAACTGAGGGAGGGGGTGAGCACACCAAGGGACTCGGGGGCCACACCAAGGAGAGCCACAGGACTAGAGGACCTTTGGAGACCCTCACAACCCTACAATTGTATGATTCTATCTCAAACAGACAGATAAATGTGCAAAGGAAGGCAGAGTCCTACCAAGTAATAAAACGGAGAATTTGGCTGCCGGACGCGACTCCCGGGGTTAACGCTCCTCCAGCAGGGGTGCCCAAAAGTAACCGTATCACCTTCTTGCAACAATACTTTTTCTACGTAGAAATAAGATTTGAAACAATCAGTTTAAAGGTTTAAAAACAACAGCAAATCTCCTTGCCCAGGCTTCTGATCCAAAAGCAAATAAACCAGAAATATGTCTATTTTTTTTCTGTTTTAAAATCTTGTTTCTACCTGTGAGCTGCCGTGAGGTGGTTTATTACTATAAGAATAAAAAACACCAGCCACCCCTCACCAAGCAAAACGAATATTTAATTTTTTACCATTTTATTAAATTTGTATACTGCCCTTCAGCTGTGGATCTCATGGCGGTTCACAACGTAAAGGACCAACTCTTCCTGCTGCAAGGCGAAAAACTGAAAGAGCAAAGCTTCATTTATTTACTGCATTGTATGGACCTTGTATGGGACGCAGGTGGCGCTGTGGTCTAAACCACTGAGCCTAGGGCTTGCCGATCATAAGGTTGGCGGTTCGAATCCCCGCAACGGGGTGAGCTTCCATTGCTCGGTCCCTGCTCCTGCCAACCTAGCAGTTCTAAAGCATGTCAAAAGTGCAAGTACATAAATAGGTATCGCTCGGGCGGGAAGCTAAACGGCGTTTCCGTGCGCTGCTCTGGTTCGCCAGAAGCGGCTTAGTCATGCTGGCCACATGACCTGGAAGCTGTACGCCGGCTCCCTCAGCCAATAAAGCGAGATGAGCGCCACAACCCCAGAGTCGGCCACGACTGGACCTAATGGTCAGGGGTCCCTTTACCTTTCTGGGCCTTGAGGGGAAGGAGGGACAGGTTGCCCACCTCTGCCCACATCCAGAGCCACCCAGGGCTGGAGATTCCAGGGAAGAGAGGACTCCCAACGGCCACGATCCAGAATGGCTCTGCAGCCACAGGAAGTCCTGCTTCTGAATCCCAGTTGCTAGAAACCGCAGGAGGGGAGAGTTGCTCTTGGGTTCAGATCCCGCTCATGAGATCCCCCTGGGGGCACCTTTTGGCCACTGGGTGACCAGATGGGCCACTGGCCTGTTCCTTTGCTCAAGGTCATTTGCTGCTACCCGACAGCAGTTTCCGTGTTGGCCTCCCTTCCTCTCCAAAAGCTGCTCAGACCAACTTTTTCCAATACAGTTGTACCTCGGAATCCGTTCTGGAAGTCCGTTTGACTTCCAAAACGTTCGAAAACCAAGCCGCGGCTTCCAATTGGCTGCAGGAAGCTCCTGCAACCAATCGGAAACCATGTTGGACGTTTGGATTCCAAAGAATGTTCACAGACCGGAACAATCACTTCTGAGTTTGCAGCGTTCAGGAGCCAAAAAGTTTGACTCGCAAGGCGTTTGGGATCCAAGGTATGACTGTAATTATCTGAAGCACATCAGACTTGGGCATAGGTTTGCCCGAGGCCACCCTGTGAGGTTTACAGCAGTGCAGGGACTCAGAGTAGACTTTCAAACATCCAGACAGCCCCAGTGCCCTGCCTGGCACTCTCTCTCGCGGCTGACAGACTTCCTCTGAGCTTAACGCTTTGGGCTTGCTTCTTCATGCAGGAGAGAAGGCTCCTGTCCAGGGACAGAGGCTGCATGGATTTCAGGAAATGACTTCACTCCTCTTTGTTCTTTCCCTAAAGAATCGGGACTGTTCTTGCTTGCCTGGCAAGGCCATTCATTGCGTTGGGGGTTTCCAGAGAGTGAGAGAGGAGGGTGCAGATCCAGGGGCGCTTGTGGGGGGAGCCTGATGCGGGAAGAGCTGCTCATCTTCTGAGCAAAGATGGAGACCCGCCCCCAACTGGGGAACCTTGAGCACAGGGTGACGGGGTTGGCACAGATGTGTGCAAACCATATCTAATTCTGATTTCTGCTAGACATGACGCTTGTTGCCATAACCTAGATATTTTATTTCGCCTCCACGGCTAAAGGATGTGTAGAAACATGTTCTCAATGGGAAGCATTACAAATGTCACCGCCTGGTGATTTTGGATGAAGAGTGATACTCAAATTTATTAAGAAGAAATCATTTAATAAAGTTTCCTTGTGTCTTGGCCACAGCACTCACCGCTGATCCGGACGTCATTGATATACACCCCGGTTAGGCTGGAATCCACGAGCTTGTAGGCCCCAGCCGTGCGGATCACCCGGGCGTGGATGCGGGAGATGTACTCGCGACTCCTCTGGGCAGCGGAGCTGAGGAAGGCGTCCACGGCGGCCACGCTTCGGCCAACCAGCGTGACAGTGTTAGGGAAACTTGCAGGGGAGAGAAAGAGAAAGGGGGTGGGTACTGGGGGTCCTGTTATTTTCTGGTACTGGGGGTCATGTTATTGGACGGCAACAGCAGTGGGTGGGTGGGTGTGGGGTGGTGTCTGTGGGGAGGGAGGAAATCAATACTGTGCAATAGGACTGGGTGGTATCTGGTTTTCAACACTGTGATATATCGCAAGCTAAGCATCACAATATATCAATATATCATTATGTCTGAAATAAAGATAAAGGTATGTAGACGCATAGCATCTTAAAAAGCAGACATCACCTTGCCAACAAAGGTCCGTATAGTTAAAGCTCTGGTTTTCCCAGTCGTGATGTATGGAAATGAGAGCTGGACCATAAAGAAGGCTGATCGCCGAAGAATGGATGCTTTTGAATTCTGGTGCTGGAGGAGACTCTTGAGAGTCCCATGGACGGCAAGAAGATCAAACCTATCCATTCTGAAGGAAATCAGCCCTGAGTGCTCACTGGGAGGACAGATCCTGAAGCTGAGGCTCCAAGACTTTGGCCACTTCATGAGAAGAGAAGACTCCCTGGAAAAGACCCCGATGTTGGGAAGGATTGAGGGCACAAGGAGAAGGGGACGACAGAAGACAAGATGGTTGGACAGTGTTCTCGAAGCTACCAGCATGAGTTTGACCAAACTGCGGGAGGCAGTGGAAGACAGGAGGGCCTGGCGTGCTCTGGTCCAGGGGGTCACGAGGAGGCGGACACAACTAAACAACAACAAATGTAGACACATTGACTGGCTTCATGCTTTTTCCCAAATTGTGATTTTTGCTAAACACCCCCCCACACGCACACACAATTTGTGGTATGTTGCCAGGCCAAAAATTATGAAACCGATATCATGATATGGACTTCAAAGTGGTTTCGGACGATATATTTCCTAGCCCTAACACACATCATGATTCACAACATATTGCCAGATCAAAAATTATGAAACCGGTATCACGATATTGATACGGAACGGAAGGGGGGGGGGCTCCTTTCCCCCTTCCTTCTAGGAACATCCGAGGCCCCGCTTATTCCTATGGCCCCGCTTTAGCCAATCACAGACCTCCTGTTACAATGTATCCATTCTGTTTCTGCTTTTGCCCTATAGTACAGAATGGGTTTGAAATCATTGAAATCTTTAAAAATTGATATAAAATCAACCGTAACTCCAATTTCTTCGCTCTCAGTGTCATTCAACTCAGTTCCCCGTGGACTCCATAATGCTATCCCTACTTCCATAATCCCCGAAGCGGCAGGTCACGTACGCAGGAACTTCTTAATTTGCCAAACCTTCCCTCTAGGCAATATTAGGTGGCAGACGATGCATATCTCTGACCCATTGTCTTGCCACCACCGGTACTCAATAAATGTGTATCTATGTATATTTCCCGCTCCGCATATCCCCCCTCCCTCATCCGAAAATGCTAATTAATGTAATCCCACCTTTTCATAATGTATTCATGACGTGTAAAGTATATTCATGATGTAACTTGTGAAACCCAACCTTCCCATAATGTATTCGTGACGTTTCATGCACTGTATTCTGGGATATGGAGGGAAATTTCAAAAGTTCATGTCACCCCTTTCTCTGGGTTCAATCTCGCCTTGAACCTATTGCGCAATAAACTTGGATCTTCTGCAGTTTGCTCCTGCGTCCGGCTGAGCTCATTTTCTTCCGCAGGGACCCACGGACTTAGTCCGATGAGCTGGGTGGCAGAGTAACACTGCACCCAGATTTTTCCGTAACAGTTGGCGCCGCAACGTGGGGCTTGCGGTTCTCCCGAGCTGCTGACTGGGGGCCCCGAAATCTTCAGCCGGCTCCGGGCCATTTTGCCTGGGAAGATCCTTTTGGACCCCCAGCCATCTTCTGGGCGGTAATCGAAAGCCCTAGGAGTTCAGCCGGGGAGCAAAAGAGGGATCCAGCCGGCTTATTCATCGATCCCGGGATCATCATAGAAGACGCGTGAGTATAAGGAAAAAGGAAAATCCAGTGCACTGGTGGGAAGGGGGTGGAATCTCCTGGCAACTGAATTCTCTGCCCTCCTCTCTATCGCTCCTTCTTGCCTTTCTCTTGGTCCGGTTAGTGAGAGAGACCGTGGACCGCTGCTCAACCCGAAAGGGGGGTTCTGAGCTCTATCTCTTTTCCTTAAAATCTCCAGCCAGCCGCACCAATTGGGAGCCCGAAAGTAAGACGGTGAGACCCGGCTTGGAAAGACAGCCGACTCTCCGCAACGGGCATCTCAGTTGAAAGCAAGGGGTTGGAGTTCTCTTTCCGAACTTCCCGAGCGTCCTTGCTAGGGGGCAGGAAGTGGTCTTGCTTTCTATCCCAATCCCAGCCGCACTGGTCGGTAACACGTGTATCGTGCGTGAGCCCGCTTCCAAAAGCAAGGGGGATTTTCAGTTCGAAATTCTATCCAGGGATCACCCGATCTGGCACCGCATGGCGCGGGCGTCCAGTAGGGCCCCTTTTCCTGAGATGTGACGATAGGTAGGAGGTTGCCAGGAGGGATAGCCCATGAGGAATTGGGCAGGACCGGCAGAGTGGAAAGAGACCCCAGGTTATAGGAAATAAGGAAATAGGAAAGGGAACGCAAGGAACCGGATAGCTAGAGCTCTCTAAAACCCACTAAGGAAGTTGCCAGGCAACTAGAAGCCCCTTCTCCTCTTTACTATACGTCCCTGTACTAAGCATACCAAACCCCTAGACATACCAATCCTAATCAACCCCTCTCTTTCCCCCTTCTCTATCCCAGACACCCCCCCAAAATAAAGGAAAAAGCAAAAAAGCAACAACAGCAACGCATGCATCTATAAAGGGGTACCCAGTCGACCAAGCGTTATGAGCCCTACCAGTTTGATTAACTGGTGGTGTGTTTGAAGAGGCAAGGAGGCTCATAAAACCATGTGGGACCTTCCTACTAATTTCACTTAATGAAGTCAGAGGTAGTGGCTCAACTCCTTGCAATAACCAACTAAAGGATGAGAATATATCTGTTTATATGTTACATGTTGTCTGTTATGTGTGTTGTCTGTTAATACATACATGAGAATATGTATGTTTACATGTTGTCTGTTATGTGTGTTGCCTGTTCCTTCTGTCTCTGGCAGACTGCTTTTCTTAAGTGTGCATAGTTTAAACTGCAAGCTTGCTTCAAAATTTAAATCTAAGGAAGCCATGCTGGATCTTAGCAGTCCTAAATAAGACAAGATGAGAATGAAGTGTGCAAATGTTTACCCCACCTCTTGCTTTGCCCCAACTTTTGAGATTGTGAGTCTACAGTCTTATTTTGGAAGGTGATGATAACCTAATGTTTCTGCTGCAAAAGCCTAGTTGAGCACAACTGCTCGCTCAAGCTAAAATGCAGTGTATGTATTTCATTAAGCGTATGCCCATAAAAGTATGGTGTTCATTCTAAGAAAATATTTGAGTCCAGTTTTAACTTTGATCTGGTTGGACAGAAGAGTTATTGTAAGGCTCCTGATATCAGTCTCTATAAGACGTCCTGGCCTCTTTTCTTAGAAAATGCCCCCCCCCCTTGTTTCATTCTGTCTCTTTCAGGTTTTTTTTTTCCCTTCTCCTTCTTATTCTGTGCCAGGTAAATTTACTCCCGAGTAAGCTTCCTTTAAAGGAAACTGCAAAGGTAGGGGGGGCATAGATTAGGCTTACTATTCCTCTGCAAGTTCAGGAAAAATTGTCACTTTTGTATTCCTTTTAAATCAAATCTATGGCTGTTTTAACTATGCTTTATAAGAGATCCTCTCCCTATCTTAGGAAAAATGTTCACTTCAGTCTTTAAAGATAATTTATCTAGGAACTTTCACTCTTTAGTCTAAGGAAGTAAACACTCACTCAAACTAGCTTCAAGATCTGCTAAAAGGGTTGGGTACTTTTATTTTCCTCTTCCTTAGTACATGATAGGCGCATGGCTTGTGGTCTCTTCCCCAGTTGTGTCTGTGTACATAAGTATGTGTGTGTCTCTCTGGTAGTACAAATCTTGCTATGAACCCTGTATTTTAGGGTTGGACTAGATGACCCCAGGTCCCTTTCAACTTTCCCAATTTGTAGCTGATGTGTTGAAATTCAGCCCAGATTTGCTCGTGATGTTTGAAACAGAACTGGTGATATCAGGCATTTGAGTGATTACAGTATTTATCATTTTGTCTACTATTAAAAAAAAAAAATCAAACTTAAAAGTCTATTAAAAGTTTAAGCACATAAAAATTCATATAGTTAAGTAGAATTAGCCTTGACCATGACTGAGAATGTTAAAAAAAACTAAATAAAAAATCCTATGAATTCTAACTCTCTGGCCATTTTTACTCATAAATAAGAGAGCAGTTGATTGTTCCGCGAATGGCCAGAGGGATATTAGCCCTTTCCTGTACATAAAGGAAGCAGACTCCTTTGCTTGGGCTGAATGGTGAATACTTGAATTGCTGAGTTTCTCTTTTTTGTTTTAAAATCTAACCCTATTTTTAAAATCTACTCCTTACCTTTCCCTTCCTTATTCTAATTGAGCCAAAAGATGCAACATTTTCAATGGTATAAAAGGTTTGCTGAGGCATGAACTCTGCACATGCACAGAGGCTAGATCAGCTTACAAAAGAGAGAGAGAGAGAGAGAAAGGAGGGGGGGAGAGAGAAGGTTTGGAGAGCCTGAAACCTATACAAATTTCCTTATGTAAAACCTTGAACCATTGAGGGAAATCACCCTTAATGTGTTTTGCTCCAGGGCTACTTAAGACAATAAAGTTAAGTACTGGACATGCCAAATTCTTTTCACAGGTAAATATCAAAGCACTCCCACTGTGAGTTCCTCTCTTGAGTAGTTCCCCCCCCCCATGGGATTTAAATTTTATAAGTTTTTTTTGTGTGTGTGTGTGTGTGTATGTGTATATGCCTATGCATTTTAGGAACAGCATTTCCTGACAAACCTCTCACATGAAAATTTTTTCCCTTTCAACAGGTGTGTATATGCCTATACATTTTAGGAACAGCATTTCCTGACAGACCTCTCACATGAAATAATTTTCCTTTTTAACAGAGTGTCCTTTCTTTTCTCCCACAGCACAAATGATAATGAGGGGATGCAAACAGTGATTTAAATACTCTATAAAAAGTAATTGCATTTGTTTTTCTTTTGTCTTTCTTCCCTTAAAGCCAAACAGTCACTTTCTTTCTGTTCAGCAAAACAAGTCTGAATCCCTGCTATATTAGTTGATTTCCTTCTATCTCTTTGTGGCTTTGACATTTTTTTTAGGTTACAAATAATCTGTTTTCGTTTATTAAGTTCGTTTTATTAGTTCTTCCATTATATATATGAAATTAATCGAAGCACAACCAAACATTGTTTGTGGAATGGTATTTGTTTACCTTTGGCCTGAGCATTTCTTACTAATTCTGTCATTTTGGCTAGTGCAAGGTACCTGCACAACTTTAAATTGCCATTCATTTTTATTGGTATTAACTCATTTCCCAGTATTCCGCTATTAACATTACAGCTGATGTCACATCAAGAAACACTTTTATTTTCATTTGGGATGTTAGAATGCCAAAACAGATTACTTCAGGTTACTTATTAATGGTGTGTCTTAGCATTTATTTATTTTTGGTTCCTCATAGCTCATTTTGTGTGTGTGTGTTCTACTTTAGGGACATGTTCATCACATGCTGAAAGTCAGTTTCATGAAGTTCTTTTATCAGATAGCACATGGTGAATTTTAAGTTTTTCCCCATTGTTTTCCCATTTTTTTCAGTCTAGTAGTAATCTGCGTGGTTTTGATAATATATTTAATAATAATTCTTTTCTAAATCTGATGTCCTTGTGTCAAGTTTGTTTTCATCTGACTGGTAATCTAATTTTTTGCTTTCTTTTGTATTTTTTAACCTTTGTATTTTTTACAGTTCTCTTTCTATACATGTGGAGTAATTTTTATTTTATAATATGAAAAGAACAACAACAAAAACTAAGTGAAGGAAAGCAAACAAACTTAGCAGATAATAACAGTAATTATGTGGAAATGTGATAATAAATAATAATAAATAATTTTATTTATATCCTGCCCTCCCCAGCCGAAGCTGGGCTCAGGGCGGCTAACAACAATCAAAATAGTCCAATAATGATAATGAATAAAATGTTTAATCCACTAAGATTGTTATTATTTGCAGCTTCCCATGGAAACTGGAGGACATCCTTTTTGCCTTTTGCCCCTTCCTTGTCTGTGTCTTTAAGTCTCCCCAAAAACCCTGCCCCCTTACAGGATATCACTTCTACAGATGTGCAATGATGAAAAGGAGCAACAACCCCTCAGTTCTTCGCCATCACAAGACCAGCAACACCAGAGTTTTCAAAGTGCCCACAGCTATCTCTTTCAAAGGATATAGACTGAGGGGGGAGTGGGGCTGACAAAGGGGGGAGGAGTTGAACTGACAAAGGGGGGAGGAGTTGAATTGCAAGGACATTTTCTCACTTTTGAAACTCAAGCCTCTGTGCTCCAGGATTCAAAAGATACATATGTAAAAGATCACAATTGTGTCAAGATATGCAACAGATATTTAATTATTTTGTTTTGTATTATGTGTTATTATGTAAGAATGTTGAAATGTGTCTGACAGTGTGATTTCCACAAAGGGGGGCAATTTATTGTGTGTAATTGTTTTTATGTTTTATGTCTTATTGCTTACACACCAATGGAGAATTCTCATGCATTTTATACTTTCTAATAGCTCACACTATTGTGTAGTCCAATGTTTAGATAACCACAATTCGTTGTCCCACCTGGCACTATGCCAACCTTCCCTACCCATTTTAAAAAATGTGCTAAAACTTGCTTTACCAAGGAGAAGCTTCTAAGAAACATGAAGGTGGATATGCTTTGGTTTAGCAGGAATGATTTCTTATAGACTTAAATTGACTTATTTGGACAACTGCCCTTGTTAAGAATGGTTTTCTTTTAACAGATTGGTTTGAAGAGTTGAGAACCATGGGGCAAGATAAATTCAAATTGGACTCAGTTTGAATTGGGCAAGTGTATCCAGGCTGCAATTGGCCTTTTGGTCCTTTAAGTGCAAGTGAGCAACCCCCATGCGTGCAAAACCACAGCCTATAATAGAATCCCATAGCTAAAGGCCAAGGCGAAGACCTCTCCCTCACGAGATGCCCAAACCTGTGCCAGCTATGGTGAATGCCAGGCGACATGGTTAAATGAAAGCCCTGAGGGGATTCAACAGACAGGATGTGTTGCTGTAGCACTATGTCAGTGTGAGACCACAGAAGAGCTACCTTGACACCTGAGAACACACAAATGGCGGGGGGGAAGCCAACTGCATTTTTCAGTCAATTAGACCTTCCTGCTAGGTGTAAAGCATAAAACACTATTGAGAATGCCACAACTAATTTAGCAACAAAATACAAGAGGTGTTCTTTATATAATACCCTATATGCAGCTACCTGCACTGCTATACTTGCAAATGACCGTAAGAGGCATGGCTTGCAAGTCCCTTTCAGGTTTGCATAAAGCCACACATCCCATTCACCGAGATTTAGGGTGCGGAGAAAAGATTTGCAAGTTCTTACAGAACTTTAATGCAAATCTATCTCCGAATGGGGGACTGATACGGAACGGAAGGGGGGGGGCTCCTTTCCCCCTTCCTTCTAGGAACATCCGAGGCCCCGCTTATTCCTATGGCCCCGCTTTAGCCAATCACAGACCTCCTGTTACAATGTATCCATTCTGTTTCTGCTTTTGCCCTATAGTACAGAATGGGTTTGAAATCATTGAAATCTTTAAAAATTGATATAAAATCAACCGTAACTCCAATTTCTTCGCTCTCAGTGTCATTCAACTCAGTTCCCCGTGGACTCCATAATGCTATCCCTACTTCCATAATCCCCGAAGCGGCAGGTCACGTACGCAGGAACTTCTTAATTTGCCAAACCTTCCCTCTAGGCAATATTAGGTGGCAGACGATGCATATCTCTGACCCATTGTCTTGCCACCACCGGTACTCAATAAATGTGTATCTATGTATATTTCCCGCTCCGCATATCCCCCCTCCCTCATCCGAAAATGCTAATTAATGTAATCCCACCTTTTCATAATGTATTCATGACGTGTAAAGTATATTCATGATGTAACTTGTGAAACCCAACCTTCCCATAATGTATTCGTGACGTTTCATGCACTGTATTCTGGGATATGGAGGGAAATTTCAAAAGTTCATGTCACCCCTTTCTCTGGGTTCAATCTCGCCTTGAACCTATTGCGCAATAAACTTGGATCTTCTGCAGTTTGCTCCTGCGTCCGGCTGAGCTCATTTTCTTCCGCAGGGACCCACGGACTTAGTCCGATGAGCTGGGTGGCAGAGTAACACTGCACCCAGATTTTTCCGTAACAGTATGGACTTCAAACCAATTTGGAATGAAATATTGCTATACCGCCCAGCCCTCCTGTGTGATCCCCACAGTAAGAACCCACAGGACGTCGGCGCTTTTTCACAAGAAGCATGAAGTTGCCTGCAGTTGTGGGGGAAGGGGGGAAAGCAGCCATTGCTGAGCTCCTTCTCGCTTTTGCATTACTTCCTGCCCCCCCCCCCCCGCATGCATTTTGCGCCTGGCACTCCCAGCCCTTCCTCAAATGCTGAAATCTTCTTGCTGGTCCAGAAAGCCTGGCAGCTTGAGCAAGGGAAACACCAGAGAGGAATGTGGAGGAGAACAAAGCAGGAGCGCAAAGAGGCCGAACACAAGGCATCACGTCCTCAAGGCAACCCCAGCAGCCCCAGGCAGAGAAAGCCCCTCCATGGTGAAATAAACGAAAATCTGGCCTTATTCCCTTAAGGGGGACACAAGAGCCCTTATAGAGTCCTTTGCAGGTTCTCCATCGGTCAGAGAAAATAACAGAGGCCAACCAGAGAACATTGAGAAGCAAAGCAGCTAGTAAGCCTGATCTTTATTGATCTGTTGCAACAGGGTGCCCCCTTCACACGCAGGAGAAGCAGGAGGATCCAGAACCAAGGCGTGCCCGCCCTTATACAGACATTTTAAATTGCCAGCCCTGGAGTCCAAGACCACCCCCAGACACATCATTCCTACATCACAGAATCCATTTACAACAGAAATCTGAGTGCATCGTTTATCTCCTGTCTGGCAGGTTACCTCTTAATGCTCACTTGACTGGATACCCTGGGGAGCTTGGCCAGTCTTTGGTAATGATAAATACTTAGTTCCTGAGCCAGATCACAGGCTCACCCTATTCATACACAGACATACCCTTAAGACAGGATTTGTGAATGAAAAGACAATGGGGAGGCTTTTCCATTTTCCTTTGACCTTGCAGAGAAAACATCTGGTCAGTCTGGGAGCCAAAATGGTTCCAGGGATGTTTTCCTGTGCTGCTTGAGACATGTGATTTATATATTTATGTATGTGTTTGCTTGGTACGTTTATGAACATTTATTATATATATATATATGACCTTAATTTTTTTATTTCAATGGACACATCCCTCAGCCAGGACCACCCAGGCTACTTACTGGATGAAGTCAGCATGGTCCGGGGCTGCAGCTCGGCGGCCGATCCTGCGCAGGTGACAGGGTCTCTGTCCCTCACGGCAGGGCTGGCAGGGGGCTGGCATTTCAGGAGAGTCCCGCTTGCTCAGCAACCAACTTGCAGGAGGGCAGGTGCTGGGGAAAAGCAGCCAAGGTTTCTGTCCCTCGTTCTGTTAAGAGAAAGCAAAAGACCCAAACATGGAGACAGGGAACTGGGAAATGAGCCAAGGGGAAGTAAGGCAAATTCTTGCACTCTGTGCAAAAACGGAGTCCATCACCCACTCTTGAAAGGAGAAGCAACCATTAACTCCCCGGAGAACGGAGATCTACCACAGAGTTATATAACGGCATGATGATAACCAGACCAAGCCCATCTTTACAAATCCCGTTTCCCAGCCACCTGCTTGCTTGGAAAAGAGAAGCAAAGTTTGTCCTCTGGGAGCAGAAGCCTGTGATTCCCACCCCCTTCATGCTTTTACTTAAAGAGTACTGTATTTTTCGCTCCATAAGACACACTTTTTCCCTCCTAAAAGGGAGAAATGTCTGTGCATCTTATGGAGCGAATGTGTGGTCCCTGCAGCTGGATTGCCCAGGGGCAAAAAGCAGGTGCTCTTTATTTGAAAGAGGGAAGTGGGTGTTGAAACAAAGCCGCTGATCATTTGCTGGAGAGAGAGATAAGGGACGCTAGAGATAAAGGAGGCTGCCTGGGAGGGGGGAGGAAAAGACAGCGAGCTTGCAAGGAGAGGAGACAGGAAGACTAAAACAATGAGGAGAGAAATTAGAAGAAAAGGAGGAGCAAAAAACTGCTCCAGCTGAGGAAAAGAAAGGCAAACAAGAGGGAAGGGAGTGTTGAAAGGAAGCAGCTGATCGGCAAGCGATGGGGAAGGAGATAAGGGATGCGATAAAGGAGGCTGCCTGGGAGGGGGAGGTAAAAGCCCATGGATTTTTGCATTGGTCACCCCAAATTCACCATCAGATCACATAGCGTGTCCATGGCTACAGCCTGCACCCAAAAAAATCACGCATCCACTGTTTGTGTGGGGCCAAAATGGCGCAAAAACGTGGTTACAAAGAACAGATTCACATGGATTCTCAGGAATTCTGCATTGGGCTACCCCAAACTCACCGTCTAGCAATTCAGTTGTTTTAAAACAGGGGTTATGTGAGATCTGACCGAAACCCCAGCTAGCAAGTTGGCCTTCTGGACCTGCTCAGGTTTCTGAGTCGCGTCACCAAGGGCAGCCCCACAAAGAGTGCATTGCAGCAATCCAATCTGGCAGCAACCTGAGCATGGAGCATAGTGGCTAATTCATCCCTGACCAAAAGGGCTCATAGCTGGCAAACCAAGCAGAGTGGGAAAAGGACTCTCAACTACAGAGGACAGCGTTGATCCAGAAGCACATCGTCAAGTCCCAAACAGGCAGCTACCCAACTGGAATTCATAGTTTAGTTATACTACACACTTAACAAAAAACACCCTGATGTTTCCACTGGAAACTGGGAGACTGGCACAGGAGAAATGCCTATAAAATCCTGGCCTGTGTAGGAAGAATAGATTGGGAAGCAGAATCTGCACTTCCTTCAGGAACATTCATTTGGGTTTTATAAAGCTGAAAGAAAATATTTTTGTAATGTGTCACAGTAAATAATTAAATGCAGGAGGGGCTGACTGGATCTTGGAGCAGAACCTTCTACGCAGGCGCCAAAGCAAAGGCAGCCATGAGTCATACCTCGTGAACAAAAACACAAACTGAAAGTATCAAGAAGAAAAGGGAGTTATTTTATTCAACAGCATTCTTTTTATTTCTTGCACGCTAATTAATTCTATTTTTTAAAAAAGAAAAGAAATATGCAAGGTTTTACTAGTCTGCTTTTCACTCTCCTGAGGGGCCTAGGGAGGAGAAAGGGAGGAGGGTCTGCCCCTCCTTCACAGAAGCATTGTGTTGGAAGGGACCCTCCAGGGTCATCTAGCTTACCCCCCCACAAAGCAGGATGAGGGGAGACCAAAATTATCAATCTCTTTAAAAAAGGTGACAGAACTGATAGTGGAAACTACTGAGGCATCTCTCTATTAGCTGCAGCCGGCAAAATTCTTGCAAGGATCTTAGCAAACCGTCTTGTAACAATATCCAAGGTGACCCTTCCTGAATCCCAAAATGGTTTTCGGCCTTCTAGGGAGACAGAGGACATGATTTTCACCGCTCAACAGCTTCAATTAAAATGCAGAGAGCAAAGCCAACCCCTGTATATGGCGTTCATTGACCTGACTAAGGCTTTCAACACTGTAAATCGTAATGCCCTGTGGACTGTCCTTCTGAAAATTGGCTGCCCAGATAAATTTGTGAACATCATTCGGCTCCTCCATGATAAAATGACAGCAACAATCACAGATAATAATGGCTCTCAAAGTGAACCATTCACAGTGGGATCAGGTGTTAACCAGGGTTGTGTTCTTGCCCCAACTCTATTCATTATTTTCTTGGCCATGATCCTACACTTTGTCAAAGGGAAACTCCCCACCGGAGTAGAAATCATATACCGAAGAGATGGAAAGCTCTTCAATCTGAGTAGGCAGAAAGCAAAGAGGAAGGTTATCATAACTTCCGTCATGGCAACGTAGTGTGCGCACGCTCAGAGGATGACCTCCAAACCATGCTAAATATCTTTGCAGAAGCTTATGAAAAGCTTAGGTCTATTGCTCAACACCCCCAAAACCAAAGTGCTGCACCAACAAGTACAAAATAACCCCTCTGCAGCGCCACAGATCCAACTCAATGGTGTAGCGTTAATCACATTAACTGTTACAGGAGAATATTTCCTAATTCACCAGCATAATGAATGATGATTCACACCCTGGCTGGCACTTTCTTGCTCTCCTGCCCTCAGGCAGAAGATAGAGAAGCACGATTAGTCGCACTAACAGGGTAAAGAACAGCTTCTATCCGTTAGGCTGCTGAATGAAAAGATAACAACAGGGCAACTGACTTTTGGGTTTGGTGGGTGTGCGTCAGAAAATGAGGGGAATTAAGACTAAGAGAGCTGAGTGGGGGTGCTCCTGTAATCTCACTGTGTACAAGTTGTACCAGTGACAATAAAGTATTTCAATTTCAATTCAATTCCAATTCATAAGCAGGAAAAGGTTTTCCACAGGGTGGAATGGAAGACATCTGAAGGCAGCCCTGTTTAGGGAAGCTTTTAATGTTTGATGTATTACGGTATTTTAATATTTTTTTGGAAGCCGCCCAGAGTGGCTGGGGAAGCCCAGCCAGATGGGCAGGGTATAAATAATAAATTGTTGTTGTTGTTGTTGTTGTTGTTGTTATGGTACCAGATGAAGAGTCCTGCAGGACTCGGAAAGCAGAGTCACAGCTCTGGGATATTGTGGCTAGATGAGGGCAGTTTAGTCCTTCTTCGTGAGGATGCAACCTCCCTCTTCCTCTGCTTCCCTCTGAGTAAATGGGGTTCCTTCTGCCTGCAGAGGTTGCCAAAGAGGACCCAGGGAGGTTTTGCCCCTGCTCTCCTGGTGCTGGCAAGAAGGGGCTCAGCCAACCCCCTCTGGGAAACAAGGAGGCGAGGGCTCAGATCCAAAAGGGGGGTCTGCTTCCAAACCAGCGGCAAGGGATATTTTCTGGAATATCTGGAACCGGAACGTTCTCCGCCCCCCTTTCCAGCCTGTCCTCTTTGCCCCCACCAGGCAGGCCAGGGAGCTCAGAAGGCCAGACCTGCAACTTCACTTGGAAAGCTGCACAACTGCAAAGAGAAGGAGCAGAGGGAGCGAGAGGAGGAGGAGAAGGAGAAGAAGAAGAAGGAGAAGAAGAAGAGGAAGAGGAGGAGGAGGTTGGGCTTGATATCCCGCTGTTCACTCCCCTTAAGGCAGGCATATCCAAAGCCAACCATAGCTGTCAACTTTTCCCTTTTCTTGCGAGGAATCCTATTCGGAATAAGGGAATTTCCCTTAAAAAAAGGGAAAAGTTGACAGCTATCAATCCAACCCACCAGTTGATTTAATCCAGCCCCCGTGGGAGTATACTACGTCCTGGGGTAAAATCCTTAAAAAACAAAACAAAACTCAACAACTTTTGGGGTAAAATTGTAAGTAAAACTCAACAACTTTGGGTTTGAATCCTAAAAAAAGTTCAAAAACCTCAATCCCAAAAATAGCTGAACAACTTTGGGGTAAAATTATAAGAAAAGCTCAACAACTTCAGCCCTAAAAAAACTCAACAACTCTGGGTTTAAATCCTAAAGAAAGCTCAAAACTTCAATCCTAAGGAAAGCTCAGCCACTTTGGTCGGCCCTCAAGCATCTTCACATCATCAACTCTGGCCCTCTTTGGAAAAAAGTTTGGGGGCCCCTGCGGCTGAAGGGGTCTCAAAGCGGATCACATTCTCCTTTCCCTTCCTGCCCCCCAACAAACACTCTGTGGGGCTGAGAGACTTCAGAGAAGTGTGACTGGCCCAAGGTCACCCGGCAGCTGCAGGTGGAGGAGCGGAGATGCGAACCCGGTTCACTAGATTACGAGTCCACTGCTCTAACCACTACACCGCGCTGACCAGGAGCCCTGCAAAAGAGCCCCCTGCCATATCATTTGTTAAAAATAATATTCATTTTCATCCGTTCTCAATTGCAACCCAATGATGGCCCCAGTGTAACCAGGCCAAATTCGGATACAGTTACTAATACCAAGAACCCAAATACCCAATGAAGTAATTTAGAATGGTCTTTCTTCTCTCTCCCCTGCAGGCGGAGGACTCGGGCCTCAGTTGCTCAGCCCTGCAATGGGCGCAAGGGCTGCTCGCCGCCCCCCCCCCCCGCTCACCTGCCTCCCGCCCGGCCGGAGTCTCCTCCGCTCTCTGCGCGCCTCTCGCTTTGGCGCCCCCAGACCCGGCCCCGCCCCTCCCGCGCCCCCATTGGCTCTCGCCCGCGCCCAAGCCCCGCCCCCCCGCGGCGCGGCGCCAGGAGAGCGAGAAGCGAAAGCGAAAGCCGCGCTCCTGCGCCTGCGCGGAACTCTCCCGCGCTCCTGGCTCGGGCGGGGCTGACCCGCGGCGCCAACACGTGTCCGCCCACTCCCACGTGCACGGAGCCCCAGCGGGCAGCAGGCGGGGCGGGGCTCCCCGCGAGGCGGGCGAGGCGGAGGGGCAGGACCCGCCCGACACGCGACCTGGCTCTCTGCACGTCGGAAGGGCTCCAGGGCGAGGGGAAGAGGGCTGTGCTGGAACCGAGTCAGAGACCCAGTTTGGCACACACAGGCAGGCAGCCTCAATGGAAAAAAGGGGAAAAGGGACCCTGCCCCCCCCATAGCCACACCACGGCGAGCCCCCCCCCAAATGGTGCACGTGTGCTGCTCATAGCTGTCAACTTTCAGATTTGAAAAGAGGGGATCAGCAGCCTCCCCTGTCCCGGGGACAGCCTACGGAAGATCTCACCATCCGGGGTGGAAGCAGCGGGAAACGGGGCTGCAATAAGGGAATTTCCCGCAAAAAAAGGGAAGGTGGTGTCACGGCTGAAAATTGGCCGCTGTTTCTTGAATGCTTAAAAAAGCTGGGTCAGCATGAGTCAGCGGAAATGTTTGTTTGTTGTTGGGTTGGTTGGTTGGTTAGTGAAAGCTGGTAATGTACTACAGTATTTTAATATTTTTTTGGAAGCCACCCAGAGTGGCTGGGGAATAAAGAATAAAATTATTATTATTAGTGTTGATGTGTGTGCAGTTGGTCAGTCGCTTTTGCACAAAGACTTTTAAGAATAAAAGCAGAAAGCGCTCTGCAAGGATATTCTTGTGGACTCTTTTATGCCAACAAGGGTCAGAGGACTAGGCTGAGGAGACAAAGGGAGGTCAGAACCCCCCCCCCTTTTTTTACAAACACTGACAGTTGACAGCTATGGTGCTGCCCCTTCTTGCGACCCGCATTCCCTTCCCGATGCCCCTTCTCCCAAGAGAGCTCTGCCCATGAAGAGCTTTCCCTGGCATTGCCCTACGGAGCTGAGGCAGGGAAAGGGAGGCCGCTTGAAGGCAGGCAGCCCGCCCAGGAGGCCCCGGGTTCACACCAGCTCATATCCCCAGCAAATCAGCCTTGCAGAGTTTGAAGGGATCCTCAGGGCCATCTAGTCCAACCCCCTGCAATGCCAGAATCGGCTCGTTTGGCTCGGCTTGTTTCTGACCTGCCTGGCACCGTGGAGAATCCAGCTGTGTGGCTGCCTTTCTACTTACTCCCGGCAAAGTTATGCAGTTATTTCGGAGGCAGTCCGTGGCAGTGGACTTTGCTTAGCCTGCTGGGCTGCTGCTGCTGAGTACAATTTTCTGGCACCGCTGCCTTGCACAAGTTACGCAGGGGGAAGCTGGACCCTTCTGCGTCCTGTGCATTAAGCAAAAGTTCAAGTGTGCTGGAAAACGCCACCTCCCTGGATCGCCAGGAGTGCTGCCGTTTAACAAACAATCCTTCCTGATAACAGAACCATGCATGATTCCTAAGCTGGGCAACACCCAGGGTGGCAGCTGCCCGTCGCAATTTGAAAATGATTAGGAAACTACAAAAAGCATGACCAGACACAGAGGTTTTGGGTGACCTTGGGCATAAGTTTGCTTTTATTGACTTTTCATTTTGTCTGGATGCATCTGTGGCGGGCAGGCGGGCGGGCGGCCTCCCATCGCTGCCATCTGCCCGGTTGGGGCACCATGAGACGTGGCGCTGGCCAGCCCTCCAGCCATTGCCAGCCAGAAGGAATTTCACCTCTCGGATGGAACTTCAGGCGTCTCCTGAAGCCTTCAAGGGTAGTTGTCGGCGTATGAAAACTTGGGGATGAAATACTTCCGTACCAACTGCTGCATGGCGGTGAAAGACTTTGGTGATGCCGGCCTCTTCGGAATGGGTGGGAAGGGGTCCAAGTTGATTCTCGGCAAGGGAAGTTTCACAAAGGGCGCAAACCCCTTCATGAGGTAGCGCGGGAAGATGTACGGGCAGTAGAAGCCTGGGTTTGAGGGAGACAACAAAGAGGAAGAGGAAGGCCATTGGGCATGGGAGAAGCCCCTGGACTCCCCTTTCCTTCCTCGCCCCCGACTCTAATCCAGCAGAGATCAGCTGGGAAACAACTCGGCTGTCCGTTTTTCAACCAGCCACTGTACTTCTGCTTTCAACAACAGCTCAATCCACTGGCATCTTTTTTATTTAAATATTTATATAACTGCTTTTTTAAAAAAGACCTACAAAGGTAAAGGTAAAGGGACCCCTGACCATTAGGTCCAGTTGCGGACAACTCGGGGGTTACGGAGCTCATCTCGTTTTATTGGTACAGCTTCCGGGTCATGTGGCCAGCATGACTGAGCCGCTTCTGGTGAACCAGAGCAGCGCACGGAAACGCCGTTCACCTTCTCGCCGGAGCGGTACCTATTTATCTACTTGCACTTGATGTGCTTTCAAACTGCTAGGTTGGCAGGAGCAGGGACCGAGCAACAGGAGCTCACCCCGTTGCAGGGATTCAAACCGCCGACCTTCTGATCGCCAAGCCCTAGGCTCTGTGGTTTAACCCACAGCGCCACCCGCGTCCCTAAGACCTACAAAGCAGCTCTTAAAAATGTAAGAAATTGTGTACATCCAATAAAAAAACAATTCAAGCGGATCAAAGGAGATAAAGGAGCAGAGTAGCCATAAAATTCTAATGTCAATCTAGTCAGCGCTTTGAATTGTGCTTGGATATGAACTAGCAGCTAATGTAGACAGAAGAACGAATAAAATAAAATAACCCACGTCTTGAGCTCCCAAGAGGAGCCTGGTCACAGCGTTCTGAGATGCTAAACATGTTCAGAAGCAGGACCGTGCGCCAGCCCAGCCTAGATGTGATGATGACGGCAGGTGCGACTGGACAGCTCTGCCTTCTGCAGGACAAGTTGCTTCAGGTGCACAAACCACAGCTGTGCTCAGGCACTCCTGGCCAACGTTGCTCCAAGGTCCTAGGAGCACCCCAGATGGAGAGGAGCCCCTCATCCAAAAACCTGGACCCGCATCCCTGTGTCTTGCTTGGATTAGCGGGTGATGATAGTGTTATGGGCTGGCCCCCTTCTAATGCCTGGATCCAGCACAGTTTCAATTCCTGGAATAGCCAGGTTAGCTTCCTAGTGAGGTAATGGCCCGCTCCGTGTGGGCCACTAAGGTAACAAAGGAAGTGGCTGTGTGCCAGAAACCAAATGGGTGGGGCCCCTCCCTTCCCTCCAAGACAAAGGCCAGAGTTGCAAGTTGCTTTTTCAAGCTGGAAGCTGGCAGGCTGCAGGTTGAGCAGCTGAGAGCCGGAGCTCTGCCTGATTCCAGTTGTGTCTATGGGAAAAGCAAGACCTTCTTGGGGTGTTAATGCTGTGAACTCCTCCATCGCAGGCTCAGGTGGTGTACACATAAGCAAGAGATCCCAAAGCCACCGCGGTCTCTGCTGCCCTGCATTCCAAAGGAAACAAACCCTGGAAAAGTACCTGGAACACCTGGAATTTCATGCCGCCCCAGAGATTGGGGTGGTGTGCAACAATAGTCACAATATTTACCTCCATTCTATGAAAATCTTCACCTTCCTGCTTTGTGCAAACAGGAATATTGGCTCGCTCACGGTGAGTGGGACACACAGCAAATCCCTTCTGGGTAGAAATAGCCCCCCCTCCCCCGGAATGCTTTCCAGCCAGTGACACCCCAGAATACACAGGACACACCTCTTGCCCAAGGCTAGGCATCTAGGAGGGATTGTCGGATTAATCTGCCAGGTGTGTGCAGAGCTGCCACAGAAAAGTCTCCAAAGCTGTCTCTGGGATTATGATGGCCCTGAATCGCAGCCAGTTGTTTTAAAAAAGGCCAAGCCTGGGCATCTAAGTGCAAGCGCCCAAACTGGCAAGATGGTGCCAGCAGCTGGCACATACAAAGACGTGTCTGTTCATCTCCTTCTCTGCCGGAGGCCAAACCTGGCCCTTGATTTGCCAGTCTTGTTTTAGAGATAAAAAAGGCAGAGTATAAACATCCTAACAAGCGAAGACTGAAATAAACCTTTCCAATTGTAATCACAGAAAGCAATCTGGGGTCAAACTGAAGAACTAGTTAGTTTCTCCTGCTGCAGGAGGAAGGGTGGGCAGGGTCTGGGTGGGGGGTGGCAGAGCATTTGCCCCCAGTGCCATCCAGGCCCATTCACGTCTGTTTGGGGGCAAGCAGATACAAGCCAAAGGGCCAGGCAGTGGGTGAAGACCCCCCCCCGGCCACCGCAGCTACTTACGCTCGGGTATTCTCTTCCTCAACATGGCATTGGTTTCTCCGAGCCGCAGGATGGCACGCTTCCTGTCACAACAAGGGCACGGGCTTACCAAGAGCAGTAGAAGCCCACGGAAATGGCACTTGCCCCCGTGCACAGCCTGTGATCCGTTGTGCGGGGAGCATTCGCAAGTGAGCCCGGTCTCACCCTCTGGACTTTTACGAAGACACCACATGTGGGAGAAGCAGCCGTGAGCCTGGCTGTGCGGGGTCCGGGGGTGACCCGAGTAACGCGGTCCAGGTCCGGTCCCGAATCCGAAGGTTCCACTAGGAGTCAGTCCAACAGGGTTGAGGCAGGACACCAGGCAGGATATAGGATACAGCAGTGTTGCTCCCGCAACCTGGGGCGGGGTCCGACAGCCTTTTATCTTTGTCGGGGTAATGGCCGGTCCTGATCCCCCAGTGACTCACCTCCCTGTTTCGCCCAAAGGTGAGCACTCCTCCTGCGAGTACTCAGGTCTCTCCTTCTCTCAGACCTCAGTCTCTGCAGCTCGGGAGACGTTGGTGGGTGACTAGACCCAGAGGCTGCCTCAGCCTCCCCTGACCCAACCGGTAGTGGAGCAGCTGTGAGTGATGGTCCAGCTGGAGGCAACGAGGTCATCCCCGCATCTGGAGCCAGGGCAGGATCAGGCCCCTGACTCAGCCCAGCTGGGGTTTGTTGCAGGGGAACCTGTGCAGACTGGGGCTCTTCAGGATCAGGCCCCAGACTCGGTTCCGATGCCACCCGAGGCAGAGGATCCAGTGAAGAATGAGACTCCTCTGGTTCCGAGTCCGAGCCCGAGTCCCAGGCCATCACACCGGCCTAGACTGGGGGCAGCGTTGTAGAGAGAGAAACACCCCCCCCCCAAAGTTCCAGAGTTGTTGGATCCTTCTATACTCTACCACAGCCACGGAAAGCCTGTGCCCCCCCCCCACTCTGGGGGTTCAACTCCCATCACCATCCCTGACTTTTAGCCCTGGTGCTTGGGGAAGCTGGAGTCCAGCAACCTCTGGAGGGCCACGCAGGACCCCCAGCCCTTCACTGCTCCCAGAAATCTGTGGGGAGGACAGACAGAATCATTCTGCCAAGCTTGGGGGAACTGATCTGGGAGGCGGCAGCAGCAACAGAAAAGCCCCGCCTTTGCCTGGGCTTCCTCAAGCGTCTCTTACTTCTTAATGGGAGGCAAGGCCATGACGGTGTCCTTGGGCAAGATCAGCGAAGAAGAGACCAGCTGCTTCATCTCCTCCAGCTCCTTCTCCAGCTGCTTTTCCACGAAGTAATGGATGGCGTCGATGGGGCAGATGGGCTGCATCCAAAACTGAGCCGCCTTCGCCTGCAAGAGGAGAGCAGCCCTGAGAGTCCCTGGCGTGGCCCCTTCCCTCGCCCTGGGGGTCAGCAGGGGGCTTTGGCGGGGGGGGGGCAAACCTGGGCCTGGACAGGAAGCACCGGGACACTTGTGCTTCCTCTCAATAAGTGTCCAGTCTCTGTGTCCTGAGCCCAGCTTGGGCTGGCAGGCTCTGGCATGGGAGGAGGAAGAAGCAGGTGAGGGGAACCTGAGTCTGGGGGCCAGGGGATCTCCCCTTTCCACTCCACCAACAAGGGGCTTTCTGAACTGGTGGCCTCACCTCCTTTTTATTATTAATTCATCTTTATTGATTTAAAATATCATCTTACATATGTATTACAGACAGTTACATCAAATTTAAACACAATAATATAATAGAAAAAAGATAAAGAAAATTTAAAAAAGCAAAAAAGAGTTAACAATAAGAAATGAATATTGGTTATAACATCCTGTCTTTTCTAATAAAGTCTTCTGAAAGAGACTTCCAATCCTTCTCGTACTTTTTCTACTGTCAGTTTTATCGCACAGTTTGATTTATAACTTTTCCTGTATATTCATCTAGTATATTTATTCCATTTGTTTATTATATACAAGTATCATTCAGTTCTGCTAGGATGTCATTGTTACAATATAATCTTATATATTCTTTGAATAGTCTCCATTCTTTGAATATTTTTTGATTTGGGGCTCCTCTGGCTTTTCCGGTCAGCTTTGCTAATTGAAAGTACTCTAGCATGAGTGATGCCAATCTATTATACTTTCTGAACCGGTGGCCTCACCTCCGGGCTTCCTGACTCCTCCATCTCTGGCTGCTCTGCATCGTCCGTGACGCCACCACTCTCTGGCTCCTAAGTCAGAGGAAAATACACCAGTCAGAGTCCAGTTGGGCAAATGTTTCTGACACATGGAAAAAACATGGCAGGATATCTCCAGTTACAGGGAACCAGGCAGAGGGCCTTCTCGGTTGTGGCGCCCGCCTTGTGGAACGCCCTCCCATCAGATGTCAAGGAGATAAACAACTATCTGACGTTTAGAAGACATCTGAAGGCTGTTTAGGGAAATTTTTAATGACTGATGTTTTAATGTATTTTTAACCTCTTGTTGGAAGCCGCCCAGAGTGGCTGGGGAAACCCAGCTAGATAGGCGGGGTAGAAATAATAAATACTGTATTTTTCACCCTATAGGACGCACTTTTCCCCTCCAAAAATGAAGGGGAAATGTGTGTGCGTCCTAAGGGGCGAATGCAGGCTTTCGCTGAAGCCTGGAGAGCGAGAGGCGTCGGTGCGCACTGACCCCTCTCGCTCTCCAGGCTTCAGGAAGCTATCCGCAAGCCTTGGGAGACCGTCTCCAAGGGTTGCGGAGAGCTGCCTCTATCCTGAAGCCTGGGCGCGCTGAGCAGTCGCGCCCGGGCTTCGGGTAGCTCTGCGCAAGCCGTGGGAGGGCTCCCACGGCTTGTGGAGAGTTGCCTGTTCTGGGGGCTGGGGTCGGGGGAAGCTCGGGCTTCCCCCACCCCAGCCCCGCACCTGGAGGGGAAATAAAATTTTCCACCTTTATTTCCCCCCCCCAAAAAAAAACTAGGTGCGCCCTATGGGCCAGTGCGCCCTATGGAGCGAAAAATGCGGTAATAAATTCTTGTTGTTGTTGTTATTCCGTCTCACGTTCAGGGTTTCAGGCAACTTAGATTAGGAGGCTTGCAAGTCTTCTCCAGGCCTCACTCTGTCTTATTTATGGACGATCCCTTTTCATTTATTATTTCTGTTATTTATATATAATAGAAGGTGGCCTACAGATGAACTAAGAACAGCTGAAAACTTAGAAAAACAACCACTAAAAACAATTCAACATTAAAACTCTCTCTCTATAAAATCTCATTTAAAAACCTCATCAAAAATGACAGATACTCTTACCCTTATCCATCTATTACAAAACCATAATTACCATAAATAATTGAACATTACAAGTGTCATTACAACCCTGCCAAAGATTTTAACTGTTTAAGGTAAAGGTAAAGGTACCCCTGCCCGTACGGGCCAGTCGTGTCTGACTCTAGGGTTGTGTGCCCATCTCACTTAAGAGGCCGGGGGCCAGCGCTGTCCGCAGACACTTCCGGGTCACGTGGCCAGCGTGACGAAGCTGCTCTGGCGAGCCGGCACCAGCGCAGCACACGGAACGCCGTTTACCTTCCCGCTATAAAGCGGTACCTATTTATCTACTTGCACCCGGAGGTGCTTTCGAACTGCGAGGTTGGCAGGCGCTGGGACCGAACGACGGGAGCGCACCCTGCCACAGGGATTCGAACCGCCGACCATGCGATCGGCAAGTCCTAGGCACTGAGGTTTTACCCACAGCTCCACCTGCGTCCCTTTAACTTTTTACAGTGGTCTTTTAAATAAATTACAGTGGTGCCTCGCAAGACGAAAAGAATCCGTTCTGTGATTCTCTTCGTCTAGCGGTTTTTTTCGTCTTGCGAAGAAAGCCCATTGACGGATTAGCGGATTAGAGCTAGTAGCGCTATTAGCGGCTTTTAGTGGCTTATCTGCTGATCGGATCAGCTCATAAGCAGCTTAGCGGCTTAGAAAAAGGGGGGGGGAGGAAAAAAAACCAGCAGGACATTGTCGTCTTGCGAAGCAAGCCCATAGGAGATTCGTTTTGCGAAGCACCTCCAAAACGGAAAACTCTTTCTTCTAGCGGGTTTTCCGTCTTGCGAGGCATTCGTCTTGTGGGGCACCACTGTACAAATTTACTCCAATCTCTAGAAGATACTTGATCTTCCTGGTTTCGGCAAAAGATGCAGTAAACCTAAATTTAAATCTGGACCCCATGGAGGGAGGGCAGGAGGTCTGAAGGTTCAAAAGAACCTTGTACTTTAATGTTTGAAATGGTTTTGTTTTATATGTATAAAATTATCTAAAACTCAATGACAGATACTCAACCATCCAAGTTCACTCTTAGAGGGAATGTTTATAGCAGGTACCTTTTGTTAGACAACAAGGGGCATTTTGGGTGGTGAGCTCCAGGGGGTCTTCCCGTACCTGTGGACTCTCCTCCTTCCTCGCCCTCTTCTCCTCCGCAAGGGATCTCCTCACTGCCCTCTTCTTCTTGCCCAGGTCTTTCCCCACCTGGAATGAAGACGCCAACGAGAGCCTCACTTTGCAGTTCAATACTTGCAGTATGGTAGCTATCGGCTGTTGTGGGCGGCCAGGGGAAAGGATTGGATGTTCCAGCCTGTCTTTTTAGGATATTTGGATTCACGTCTTTTGTCCGATATGCACTGTGGTTTGGTGGAGGGTGATGGGGGGGGCACTGTCCCCAAACTACCCCCACCTGCCTAGCTGCCCTCTTTCCTGGGGTGGCCTTGGCTGCCAAAATTCCTCCTGCTCCTTCGTCTCAGCGTTCCCTATAGAGAACTCAACAGGGAAGGGGAGGACGGGCTGGTCATTGGCTCTGGAGGGTGTCCATGGGAACCACCCGCCACTGGATTGAGCATTCTCTCTCTCCTGCAAGCCATCCAGAATAAAGAATAAAATTAAACAGATCTGGCCTCATGGAAGCCGGCAAACCCCTGGAGGGAAAAGAAATGTGACTCATAGAAATGTAAAGTCGGAAGGATCCCAGGGGTCATCTAGTCCAACCCCTGCAATGCAAGAATCACAGAGGAAGAAGAGGCCCCTCCTTACCTGGCACAGGGACAGCCCCTCGCTCTCAGGTGCCACCCTGCCTGGTTTTGTGGGATTCTTCAGCAGACCTTACCTCTTTGTAGCTCTCGGGGGAATATTTCCCTTCCAGCCGCCTCTCCTGGTCCGCGCTAGAGCCGCTCCACTCCTGGGTCAGACAGAGAAGATATTCCAAGGGGCTTTTGAGGGGTGGTTGGAGGGTTAGCCTTTGGCCAACCTGGCATCCCCCAGAGGTTTGGGACAGGTGGCTGATGGAAGCTGCAAGAGCTGCCTGGAAGGAACAGCTGCCCCTCCAGGCACCCAACCTGGGCTGGCTTCACAAGATTCCTCTGTAAGCCTCCTCACCTCTTGGTAGCTTTCCGGAGAGGGAGAGGACATCTTGCTCTCCGTCTCCATGGTGGAGCGTCTCTTCTGCTGGAACAAGGACGACAACATGTGAGTCAGAGCCCAGCTTGGAAATCACTTAGCATCCCTTTCAACCTCTGTAAGCCTCCTCACCTCTTGGTAGCTTTCCGGAGAGGACATCTTGCTCTCCGTCTCCATGGTGGAGCGTCTCTTCTGCTGGAACAAGAACGACAACATGTGGGTCAGAGCCATAGCTGTCAACTTACAGATTTGAAAATAAGGGACCAGCAGCCTCGGAAATAAGGGATCAGCAGCCAAAATAAGGGATTTTCCTGGCACAGGTATGTTCAACTTTTGAGCCCCTCCGAGCCAAAGGCAGAAAGCCCAGCCAGCAGCCAAACGAAGCCTCAAGCGGTGGTTCCCACAGCACAGCAACCCGGCAAAGGGGATGCAGCAAGGAAAACCACCGTCCCCTCTCTGCTGGGAAGAGCTGAGCAAAGGCGATTCCCCAGGCAACGCGGCCAATTTGATTGGCACAAGGCATGCAAGCTCCACCCCCCAGTCGTTCTTAGACTCCTTATTGGGTGAGCAACGCAGCCAAACAACACAGTTGGAGTCTCCCTCCTCCCTGGCCGGCAGGGAGGGAGAGGAGCTGCTTCCTTTGAAACCCGGGAAATTTAAGGGACATCGTCCATAAGGGACAGCAGCGGGACACGGCGCTGGGATAAGGGACTTTCCCGCCAAATAAGGGACGGGTGACAGCTATGGTCAGAGCCCAGCTTTGAAATCACTTAGCATGCGTTTCAAGCACTGTGGCTAGATGGGCAATGGATTATTAATTTCAGTTGATATGTAAATTATATATACCGTATTTTTCGCCCCATAAAATGCACTTCTTTCCTCCTAAAAAGTAAGAGGAAATGTCCATGCATCTTATGGGGCGAATGTGTGGTTGATCGCTGGCTCCCTTTTTGCCCCCTTGCCCAGGCCTCCATCGTTGAGTGTTCTGCAGACGGAGGCCGTTTGTTTCCCCAGCGACATGTGACTGGCTGATTAGATTATCTGTCTGGAAATTGTAGAAACAGCTCCCTTTCCTTTCCTAAAGAAGTAGCAGAACTGTGAGTTGAACCCCATAAAAACAAGATTTTTTTCCCTTTGCAAAGTAAGCTCAACAACTTTGAGCTGATCCTCAAAAAAGGGGCTTTTCCCCTTTGCGAAAGAAGATGCACAACTGTGAGCTGATCCCCAAAAAAACAGGGCTTCCCCCCTTTCATCCTCTAAAAACTAAGTGCATCTTATGGAGCAAAAAATACGGTGATTTTCAGACATCTTTCTTTATAGATATTGTAATGGACGGACTGTGATTTCATTTGCTTTTTTGTAATTGCCTGGAGTATCGATAAACAAGGCGGAGTAGAAAATTAAAAAAACCTGGATGATCTGGGGAGCTCTGAAGGATGGAGACCCCCTGGGTGGGGGGACAAGGGAACTAAGCTGAGAGGTGCAGGAAGGTGGGGCAAAGGAGGAAGAGGAGGAGGAGGAGGACTGTTAAGTTGTGGACGAACATATCAGACGACACAGCGATTCTTCAAACAGCTCTTGTTTATTCCGAGGCCAGAACAGAACTGAACTGAGATGAAGGGCTCAGTCAGCCTGCTTATATAGAGCTCCAGTACAACAGTTACTGTAGCAACTTTCTAAAACTATCCAATCACTGACCATCACTTTCAATCCTTCATATGCATAACTATCTACAGTATCCCCCTGCTGGCCCAGGGTGAGAACTTCAGTACATAACACGGAGGAAGGTGGGAACTGCCCTCACCCTTCCTCCTTCCCACAATAATCAGCAAAGACCAGGCTGGACGCACATTACTTCTTACCTTCTGGAAAGGTTTAAAGGAATAATGCCTTCTGGATGGAACCTTCTGCGCCAAAAGCTGAGCTCTGTGCTCCTGGGAGGAAGACAATCATCAGGTGCCGCTTCCAGCGTGGAGAAAAGAGTGTTTGTTTGTTGCCCAAAGGGCAAATCCCTTTGCTGTGCAAAAACGTGGCCTGGGACCCCACCCCAGGCCCCCACTGGAGGCAGCTTTCAAAAGTAGGAGCCCCCGGGTCGTGGGCAGGGTTAGGGTTAGGGTTAGGCAGAGGGACACATGGACCCGTAATATACCGTATCTATTTTTAAGTGACAAGTTTCGGGTGAGGTCTTTGGGGCCCACCAAATAAAAAACTTTTGGTGTCGCAGTATCCTAGCAGGTGATCTATAGAAATAGTCGGTGAAAAATGGCTTTTAGTTCATTTTTCTCAGGAAATAATTAAGCTTTTTTAATTTTAAAAAAGCACATTTGGGGTGTAGCTAAAAGCTTTTGGTGTCATAGCATCCCAGCAAGGGAACCACAGGAGGAGTTGATTTCTTTTTAATGGCAAATTGGAGGGGGCATAAAAATATTAATTTTAATATTTTGTTGAAAGCTACTCAGAGTGGCTGGGGAAGCCCAGCCAGATGGGCGGCGTATAAATATATTATTATTATTATTATTATTATTATTATTATTATTACAGTGGTGCCTTGCATGAGAAAATTTATCCGTTCCGCGAGAATCTTCGTCTAGCGGTTTTTTCGTCTTGCGAAGCAACCCTATTAGCGGATTAGCGCTATTAGTGGTTTAGCAGCTATTAAAGGCTTAGCGGCTTAGCGACTTAGCTGCTAAAAGGCTATTAAAAGCTTAGCGGCTTAGAAAAAGGGGGGGAGCGAAAAAAAATCTCAAGACTCGCAAGACATTTTCGTCTTGCGAAGCAAGCCCATAGGGAAATTCGTCCCGCGAAGCGCATTGAAAAACGGAAAACCCTTTCATCTAGCGGGTTTTCCGTCTTGCGAGGCATTCGTCTTGCAGGGCACCACTGTATTATTATTATTATTATTATTATTATTTTGCAGCGGGGGGGGGGGGAGGTGAGTCATTCCTGCTTAAAATGCTGGCAGATTAGAGGCGGTTAAGTGGAGCATCTATAGGCTGGCACATCAACCATATTCTCCTAATCGATTCTCCCTGACATTTGGACCGGATTCTGGTGCTATAGCTTGGGCTCCTGGCTGCTGAGGGTGGAATCCAGCTGGTGCCTGTAGGCGGAGCAATGAATGTAAAACTCTCCCTTGTCCAACAAACCGGCATCTACACACACAATCGCACCCCTTCGCAAGAGTCACGGCCACAGTTCAAGATCAAGATTCCAGCCTGGCTAAATCACTCAAGGAGCTCATAGCTCCCAAGGGCCAGATGGAGAGGCCCAAGGGGGCCATATTTGAAGTTCCCAACCCCTGAAGTTCACTGGGCTGAAAGCCTTCATGAAAGTTAGCTTCTTAGCTGAAGGTTGTACTCAGCCGATGTAAGCCAGACCTTCCTCTCTGACGAAGGGAGATAATTCTAGCTGCCCAGACAGCTCACGTGAGGAAGCTGCTGGCTGGGGAACTGCATTGGCAAATGGCTGGTTTCTTCCCAGGGGAGGGAACCTTACTTTCTGAGCTGCTAGAGAAAAGGCCAGGAGAGAAGGGGTGCGTTGCAGATTTCAGCCTGGCTCCTGCTTGCGGATTCTGTAGCGGGGGGCGGGGGGGGGGGTAGGCTGGAGCCAGGTGACCCCTCCCCGGCCGAAGGAAGAGAGAAGGGGGAAGAGGCACCTTGAGCTCCTGCATCTTCCCTCCCAGCCACTGGTCGCAGGTTCTTCGCATCGTCTCTTTGGAGTCGCTGGCCTTCACCGGCCAGGAGCTCAGCTCCTTGGTGAAATAGCTGTGGGGGTCCTGGATTCCCACCTCCTGCATCAGCTTGTGAATGACGACCCTGAAAGGAGAAAGAGGCAGCTGGGCTCACGCTGCAAGGCGGGGGAATTGCACCCACATGACCACGCCACCACATTTGCTGACCTGAGCCATAAAATACCTGTCAGAGCAACGAGTTAGAGGAATGTTTTTCCTTAAACACCCCTTCTCCCCTGCCGGTTGCTGTCCACCTGCTCTTTGAGAATGTGCATCTAGGCAAGGATGGAAGGAAGGGGGTGGTCTCTGCTGCCTGTAACTTGCTAACTGAAGGCAAACATGAGGGAACAGATTTGGGCGGGCAATTTGGAAATCCACGTGGTCCTAAAACCTGATTTCAAAACCATGCGGATAAAAGAAGCTGTGCTGAAATCAATTCACCTGTGGCGTGTGTTTTGTTTCCCTTTAAACAAAACTTCAACACAGCCCTTGCAGTAAATCATGGAACTTTGAAGTGTCAGGCATAGCTCTAATGGCTTTAGCCCAAACGTAGCAGAGTTTTCCTGCACAGCGAAGAAGCTAGTTGAGGTGGTAATGACTAGTCAGCTAGACTCAGAATACAGTGGTGCCTCGCAAGACGAAATTAATTCGTTCCGCAAGTTTTTTCTTCTTGCGAGTTTTTCGTCTTGCGATGCACGGTTTCCCATAGGAATGCATTGAAAATCAATTAATGCGTTCCTATGGAAACCGCCTTCAGACCAGGTCCGGGGACAGTCTGTCCCCCCGACCTCTTCTGAAGGCTGTGGGGGGGGACGACAAGGGCTTTTCTTCCCACCCCCAGCATTTTTAAAAACCCCGGGACAGCGGAGGACTTCTCCGCTGTCCGGGGCGATGTAAAAGCCCCTGGGAAGGCAGGCAGGGGGGACAAAGACTTTTGCCCCCCGCCCGCCTTCAGAAGAGGTCCTGGACCTCTTCTGAAGGCGGGCGGGGGGCGAAAGTCTTTGCCCCCCCCCGCCTGCCTTCAAAAGCCGTCCGGGACAGTGGAGAAACGCACTGCCTTTCTCCGCTCTCCCGGGAAGGCAGGCAGGGGGGAGCAAAGACTTTCGCCCCCCGTCCACCTTCAGAAGAGGTCCAGGACCTCTTCTGAAGGCGGGCGGGGGGCGAAAGTCTTTGCTCCCCCCCGCCTGCCTTCAAAAGCCGTCTGCGATAGCGGGAAGCGCTTCCCTGCTATCCCGGACTGCTTTTAAAATGCTGGCGGTGGGGAGCAAAGCCTTTCGGCCCCCGCCGGCCTTCCTGGACCTCTTCTGAAGGCCGGAGGGGGGGAAAGGCTTTGCTCCCCACCACCAGCATTTAAAAGAGGTCCCCGGAGATTTCCCTATGGGCTTTCATCTTGCGAAGCAAGCCCATAGGGAAATTCGTCTTGCGAAGCGCCTCCAAAACAGAAAACCGTTTCGTCTTGCGGGTTTTCCGTCTTGCGAGGCATTCGTCTTGCGGGGTACCACTGTAACTATTTACAGGATTTATTAAAAGGAAAAATAAAACCAGCAGAGTTTCTACATACAAAACAAAGCAAAATAAATCCTTTCTTTCTCTCTCTCTCTCATAACCATACACAGCACTTCTACTCCTACTCCTAACACACCTAACACCAAACTGTGCTAGCATTCCTAGATAACAGAGTTGAGTGCTGGTCGTTAACCAATCAGAGTAAGTAGTTTCTAGGTCAAGCAGACCTTGGCTTTCTGCCAAGAGTAAATTGACACTGCCTTGAGTTAATTGTGTGAAGCCAGAATCTGTAAGTTCCCATGAGAATCAATTAACAGAAACTGAACAGTAAAATCTTTTAAAATTGTTTTCTTTTAAAGAGGGGAAGTTTTGTTTATTGAGAGAGCAACCAAGATGGAGCCAGCCAGAGCAGCTGGCAACTTTGAAAAGCTGGACAAACTGTCCTGAAGCCTTTTGTTTCCTCTGCCCCCCTTAAGGCTGAGGCTCCTGCCAGTGACCCCCCCCCCCCGCCGGCCCTTACTTGTCTGGGGTGTAAGCCTGCATGTAAAAGGTCATGAGCTCCACTATCAGGTCCTTGTTGTCCTTGTCCATCTTCACGAGGGCCCGCAAGGTGCCCAGGATGAACTTCCGATGCCTCCTTTCCTGGAATGTCGAGAGGAGACAAGGGCATCTTGGCAGGCAGACACAGGAGCCCACAAAGCCAAGGGCCAGCCTGGGCCAGCAGTGCCTACTCTGGCTGGCAGTGGCTCCCCACGGGCTTTGGCAAAGAGAGGAGGAGAGACAGAGCTCTTTTCCAAACTCCCTAACCTGGAGATGACGAACCTGGGTGTGGGGGGGGATGTCTTGGATATGCAAAGCAGATGCCCTGAGATACAGCATTCCTGGATTGCAGGGGGTTGGGCTGAATGACCTTTGGGGTCCCCTCCAATGATACAGTTCTATGGCCCTGCAAGTCACTCCTGGGTCTGGCCAGCAGGGAAGTTGAAATCTATTGACAGCCGGGGGGCCTCCCTCTCTGGTGGGGTGAAGGGGGGCACATTCCATCTGGCACGCACAACACTGGGGACTTGCTGGCTGTGGGAAGAGCTGCCTTTTGCACACAATCTCTTTCCCCTCCTGGGAAAATACAGTTTCCACCAGAAGGAAAGAACTGTCTTCAGGAACGACATCTGCAGCACTTGCAACCGCTGGCTCCCCTTCCTCCCCGTGTTGCTTTGCTTCAAAAACATCTCCCACCCCTTTAAAAGTTCCCTTGGGCCTAAGCACCTTCTCCACCAGACCCAGTGGGGAGGAGAAGAAGAAGAGAAGAACAGGAGTTTGGATTTGATATCCCGCTTTATCACTACCCTACGGAGTCTCAAAGCGGCTAACATTCTCCTTTCCCTTCCTCTGTGAGGTGAGTGGGCCTGAGAGGCTTCAGAGAAGTGTGACTGGCCCAAGGTCACCCAGCAGCTGCAGGTGGAGGAGCGGAGACACGAACCCGGTTCACCAGATTACAAGTCTACTGCTCTTAACCCCTACACCACACTGGCTCTCAAAAGGAGGTCCCACCTTCCTTTTGAGGGGCTGCTCAGTTATGAAGACCAGAAACTTTAGCCAGCGGCTGGGAATAGTGGAAGGCCAGCCTTCCGCGCATGCGTGTGTGTGTGTTCCCCCAGCAGAATATGCAAGACAAGATCTGCAGGGCAGCACAAAGCGAGGAGCCCAGAGTGACCCTCACCCGGAGGGAAGGAGGGTCGTCCCTCTTGTTCAACACCTGGATAAAGGTGCTGCAGACCAGCTCATTCATCCGATTCCCCATCTCGTCCTTCAGGCTGGCGATGGCTGAAACCAGCTCTGCCTTTTGGCCAAAGTCTCTGGTGGTAACCAAGAAGGCCATCATCTTCGTCAAGAACTCGTTCAAGGTCATCTCCGGCGGAAAGCCCTGGTGAGAGGGAAGGGAAGCTGCCTTGCGGGGTTTGGACCAGACGACCCAGGGGGTCCCTCCCAATTCGAGGATTCTAGGAGCGCCTCTGAGCTGATGCCCTTCCTCCGGGAGGACCAGAAGAGCCTGCTGGGTCTTGAAAGGGCAAAAGAAATGGCCCCAGCAGTCGCAGGAGCTGCGGGAGGCCAACTTACCCAAAGGCAAGGTGCCCCAGACCCACACACTGCCCCAGAGGAATCTGCTCATTCAGACCACCCTCTCACCCTCCCATAGAGATAAAATGTGCACAGCTTATCTTCTCTCTCTGGGGGTCTCTAGCAGCAAATGTTCTACCAGTGAGTAACAGCCCTCCTTCCCTCTAAGGTGAAAACCTAAGGTTACTTTTACAACACCCCAACCTTCCAAAACTGGCTAGTTCTTTTGCAATGGGAGTTTAGGAATAACTATGGAGGTGGAAACAGCCTCTGAATACCCTTCTGGCCATTGGGACCACTGGCAAAGAGATGGAGCTTCTCTTTACACTGGCCCAGACAACCACCCCCCATCGCCATTAAGAAACGGGGGCTTATCGGTCTCAAATTCCCATAAAGGGGAGGCACCCCCTCAACTTCCTCTGTCTCCTCAGAACCATCCAAAGAGGCGAGGAAAGAAGCTCACTCTCGCTCTCTCTGAATCTTTTCTGCACAGAACTCTGCACATCCTCTGAAACCCAAGACTCACTCAAGCAGGTGAAACGCAACTAGCTAAGTTATATGTCGTCTGTGAGCGAAATATTGTCACCTTTCCCTTTTCTTTGCTTCTCTCCCCTCACATTTCCCAAATAAAATTGTTTATACTTTGATATTTGACTTCACTGGTTTACACAGGAATTTGGAGTCTCTCGTTAAAATTATTCCCCATGTGATAGGTGGCATGGCTGTTAAGCTTTCTCTCCTTCATTATTTCTCTCTCTCACACACAGTTGTTCTGTTCTGCATCCTCTGGGCTTTCAAAACACAAATCTAAAGCTCTTTTTCATTTGACCTTTCTAGAGCTTAAGGGAGGGGTCCTTGTCAGCGGGGTTTAGAGATCCCTTCAGATCACAGTTGGACAGCAAAGTCGTTTCCAGGCTAGTCGGTTCTGCCCGGACACGGAGGTCCAGCTCTGAGGGCCTTCTGGCGGTTCCCTCGCTGTGAGAAGCCAAGTTACAGGGAACCAGGCAGAGGGCCTTCTCGGTGGTGGCACCCACCCTGTGGAACGCCCTCCCACCAGATATCAAAGAGAAAAATAACTACCAAACTTTTAGAAGACATCTGAAGGCAGGCCTGTTCAGGGAAGCTTCTAATGTTTAATAGGTTATTGTATTTTAATGCTTTGTTGGAAGCCACCCAGAGTGGCTGGGGAAGCCCAGCCAGATGGGTGGGGTATAAATAAATTATTATTATTATTGTTATATATAGGATCAGCCTGTGGTTGCAGGCCTGTTGCCATTCTTTCTTGGGGAGAAGACCATTTACAGGAAAAGTGGCTCTGCCAGTAGAGGAAACCTTTGTCTTCCAGGTCTGTGGCAAGCAGAGCCCCAGCTATACAAGGGAGGGGGCAGGACTCCTTGGCCCTCCTTGGCCCTTAGGGATGGTCTCCAGATCCCCCTTGTCCTTCAGCCTCTCACCTCAGGAAAAAGCTCTTGGAACCACAGCATGTCCAGGAATGGCAAGACAAAGATGGGAGGCTCTTTCTTTGGCTCTGGGTATTGAGATTCATCCAGTTGCGTCAGGAAGATCTCAGGAAGATCCACCTGGAATAAAGAGGAGGAACCATTTTTCACAATGTTCCTCCAAAGCATTGCCAAAAATGCCAGTTTCCCATAAACCCGTTTGAGTGGTTAATATGCATTCCTTTCTAAATTAACCTTAGTTACCATGGACCAAATTTTCTCCATTCAGATATAGGCAGATATATGCTTCCCCACATTTTTAGCTATTTATATCTTAGCAGCAGTTATAAGGTTTCTTGACCATTTTCTGGAATAACATATTTTACATAATATTTAGTAGAAATATTTTTTGTCCAATGGTATGTGACATCCTAATAGATATAATAGCCTGAACCAATTTCCAGAATATTTATTTTTGATAACAATTCCAGATGTATATGTAATTTGCTTTATTTAATCCACATCGCTGACATTTTATCCGATCCTAACTTACCTATTAAGTTTAATTTCTAAGGCATTAAATACTTTAAGCTATTTATCTTTTGTTTGTTTTGTTTATTTAAAACAAAACAAAATGAGGAGAAACCAAAGGAGACCCACACAGAGAGAGAAACAGCCTGACTTGGGGGTCCCTTGCTTATGGGTCCCTTGCCACACAGAACTCTCTCAGGACATCCCTTGCCAGCAGCAGGAGAGAGGCAGGACCATCCCAGGTAAGGAAGAGGTGCCTGCTTACCTGTTTTGTACTCGGTTTGATGATGCTGATCTCTTCAGAAACCCGTGTCCTGGGCTCCTCTTCCTCCTTCCACACTGGGACCGTTCTCAAGTGGCTTTCTGTCTCCTTGCAAAAGCAGAAGGGAAAGTGCAGGCCCCCTCGGCCAAGAGGAGACCCCCCCCCCTTGTGTCCCACAGACAGCCTCCTGAGATGGCTGCACTTCCCAAGCTAAGCAGGTCTGAACCGGGACAGCTTCCAAGTGGGAGGCCAATTTGGAGCCCTCAGGCACGTCCAACAGGTAGATTGCGATCTACTGGTAGATCACTGGACGATCACTGGCTCCCCCCAAAGGAGCCGGACAACTTTGGTTCCCCTAAGAAAGCTCAACAACTTTGACCTGAACCCCAAAAACTGGGGAAGATCACTGCCAGGCTTTACCGTATTTTTTGCTCTATAAGACTCACTTTTTCCCTCCTAAAAAGTAAGGGGAAATGTGTGTGCGTCTTATGGAGCGAATGCAGGCTGCGCAACTATCCCAGAAGCCAGAACAGCAAGAGGGATCGCTGCTTTCACTGCACAGTGATCCCTCTTGCTGTTCTGGCTTCTGAGATTCAGAATATTTTTTTTCTTGTTCTCTTCCTCCAAAAACTAGGTGCGTCTTGTGGTCTGGTGCGTCTTATAGAGCGAAAAATACAGTAACTCTTGGGAGTTGGCCACCCCTGGGCTAGAAGGAAGACCAGCAGTTAGAGCTAGGCTGAAGCAGCAAGGAAGCAGGCGTTGCCTTGTGGTTTTGCCCCAGGGTGTCTCAAGCGTGTCTTGCAGGCTCCCTGCCAAGGCTTGTCCTCTCTGGGTGCTGAGTCTGTTTCCCGCCTGCTCCTTTCACAGGCTTCCAGGCAGGGTCCCCCCGAGAGCGCAGCCCAGCAGTGGCGTAGCGTGGGGGGTGCGTGGGGGGCCGGCCGCACCGGGCGCAACATCTGGGGGTTAGGGGGCGCAAATCCACTGGTTAGGGGGCACAAATTACTTGCCTTGCCCAGGGTGCTGACAACCCACGCTACGCCACTGTATGTAACCCACACAGCCCTTTAAAACACACACAGAGGTTTGTCTCTGATTTCAGTCTGTTGGGGAGACATCCTTTCAGCATAGGCACTCGGCTTAGACCAGGAATGAAGGGAACCTGTGACCCTTCAGATGTTGTGAAACTCAGCATCCCAGGCAGCCAATGGTCAGGCACAGTGGCGTAGCGTGGGGGGTGCAGGGGGGCCGGTCGCACCGGGCGCAACATCTAGGGGTTAGGGTTAGGGGGCGCAAATCCACGGGTTAGGGGGCGCAAATTACTTGCCTTGCCCCGGGTGCTGACAACCCACGCTACGCCACTGCAGCCCAGGCCCCCAGCCTCCCCCCAGCAGGCCCGGCACTGAGGGTGCAGGGGGGACGCCCTGCTTGGCCTTACCGGCTCCACCACCCTCACGAGTCTCTCATCTGTCTCATCCGCCAGCATCTCCTGGCTGTGAAACTGCAGGGCGGCCACCGAGTTGGGGATGAAGCCAGACGATAGCCTGGGCAGCGGGGCGTGGTGGCTCTCCAGCTCCTGGCAAGGGAGAGCAAAGCAGTTCAGACAGCAGCCGCCTTCCGCACCCCAACAGCAAACCTTGGGGGCTTGCCCCACCCCTTCTGGAATTTCTGTAAACCTTGTCTCATTGGAAAACTTCATAGGGAATATTGGGTGACTTTCGACAGGTGCCTGTATTTCAGTTCTCGTATTCTTTTGGAAAGTGGGAATTTGCTAAATTCAGCTTTAGGTGTGAGCGGAATTGGATTTCTTCCCCTGCTCCCTCCCCTGAAGGTCACGCAGAGCTTGTCAGCCATAGGCCCATGCTCTTTTGTGCGCAGGTCTCCCTCGTGGGCGCCCCCCAGAGCGGCATCTGGCTGCTGGACCAGATGAGCCATTGGCCTGATCCAGCAGCAGGCTCTTCTTACAGAGGTCTGCTTTGAAGGCAGAACCTCCATGCCCAGGAACAGTCTACATCTAAATCCCAGGTAATGGGGGGCAACAAGGGGAGAATAGTGTTGCGTTCAGGTCCTGCTGGGGGGCTTCCCTTAACGCCCATCTGGTTGGCCACTGTGAGGACACAATGGTGGACTAGGTGGGCCTGATCCAGCAGACAGGCTCTTCTTAGCTTCTTATGCCCAGCCAGAGCACACCGAAGCAGTGGTCCCCCAGCTCAGCTTTTCTAGGGAGAGAGAGGCCCCCCTCGCCCGGCCCTGACACTGCCCTGGAAATGCAGCTGCTCAGGGCGCTGCCAGAGAGGAGGAGCATTGCCAACTCTCTGCCTCAGGCCCTGGCAGCAGACTGGCTTGTGGCCTCTCCCCGCAGCCAGAGGAGGAGGAGGAGGAGGACAAGGGGGAGAGGAAGGAGCCAGCGGCCCAGAGAAGCCTCACAACCTGCAGTCTGAAGTATTCCTTGCTGCCGGAAGGCGGCCTCTCGGGAAAGAAGCCCTTGATGAGGACGGAAGATGCCTGGCTCTTCATGCGGGAAACGGAGCCCAGGGACTTGGGCGAAGACTCCTGGCTCCTGGCAGGCGAGGAGGGAGGCCGCTCCTGGCTCCCGACTGGCAGAGATGGGTGGGACTCCTGGCTCTTGGCTGCGAAAGACGGAGACGACGTCCGGCTCCTGGCTGGCAAGGGAGGAGAGCCCTGGCTCTTGTCAAGCGACGAAGGAGACCCCTGGCTCTTGCCTGGTGATGAAGGAGACCCCTGGCTCTTGTCAAGCGAGGAAGGAGACCCCTGGCTCTTGTCAAGCGAGGAAGGAGACCCCTGACTCTTGTCAAGCGAGGAAGGAGACCCCTGGCTCTTGTCTGGTGACGAAGGAGACCCCTGGCTCTTGTCTGGTGATGAAGGAGACCCCTGGCTCTTGTCAAGCGAGGAAGGAGACCCCTGACTCTTGTCAAGCGAGGAAGGAGACCCCTGACTCTTGTCTGGTGACGAAGGAGACTCCTTGAAGATGACACTCTAGGCACACAATCCAGGGTCGCCCAGGTGAGGCACGGAGGACACCTGCGTACCCCACTCCTTTCCCCCTCACCTTGCTTGCACCTCCTGCCCCCATCTCCAAAATGCCTCCCGCCAGCCAGGGAACGGCACAGGACACAGAACCACCCCAACACCCACCAACGTCCACATCGGGGGCCTCGCCAGCCCCTCCTGCGCTGGAGCCCAAAGACGTAGAATTACACCCACGGTGGGTGGGCCATTTCTTATACAGGGGAGGGGGAGATTCTCCCTCTGGCAGTGGCTGAGAGAAATGGGGAACTGGGGGGGTTGGGGGTTCTGCTGGGCTCTGGGGTGGTGTCAGAACTCCAGCGAAGCTGAGAGTAGGAAGATTCTGGACGAATAAAACAAAGTCCTTCTTCACGCACCACAGAGCGAAACTGTGGAACTCCCTTCCTCATGAGGCAATGATGGCCCCAACCTGTTCATTTCCGTGGTTTGGTTGGAAGTCACTTTGGGTGGACTTGGGCAGGATAAAGCTTTCGTCAGGGTCCTGAGGGAGGACATCCCATGAGAGCCGCACCCGCCAATTGCAGCCCCCGAGGGAGGCAGGGATGCGGCAGCAGCAGGTGAGGCAAGGTGGGCCCCCTCTTACCTTCTCGCTCTTGATGGGCTCCCCAAGGAAACTGGGGGTTGAGGACAGTTGTGAAGGGGGTGAGACGGAAGGACGCATTTTGGACTCTTTGACTGCATCCAAGTCTTTATTCAACTGAAGAAGAAGAAGAAGAAGAAGAAGAAGAAGAAGAAGAGGAGGAGGAGGAGGAGTTTGGATTTGATATCCTGCCTTTCACTCCCTTTAAGGAGTCTCAAAGCGGCTCACATTCTCCTTTCCCTTCCTCCCCCACAACAAACACTCTGTGAGGTGAGTGGGGCTGAGAGACTTCAGAGAAGCGTGACTGGCCCAAGGTCACCCAGCAGCTGCAGGTGGAGGAGCGGAGACGCGAACCCGGTTCCCCAGATTACGAGACTACCGCTCTTAACCCCTACACCACACTGGGTCTAGGATAAAGGGCAAGGAAAAGGAGGAGCTCAGGTTAACTTTGCAGGCCAAACTCAGAAGGGTCTTTTGTCAGACTTCAGTCCTCTCTTGGGACTATAATGATTATTATTAATGACCTGCCCTTTACCCTAAGGTTCCTGGGTGGGTTGCAACATTAAAACACAATGTGATTGCGGGCTGGGGCAAGGCGGGGGGTTCAGTCTGGATGAGGCCCCGAGTCCCTTCCAGTACTTGGAGCCCTGCGTGTAGGTAGGGTTAGAATTCAATAGAATAAATTGCCAAACTAGTCTGACAAGATCCTTTGTAAGACTATTATTACTATTCTTGTTATTCTCTATTAAATTTTTATACCGCTCTTCAACCGAGGATCACAGGGTGGTTTACAACATTAAAATGAAAAAATACATACCATAGTAACAAACAAAAGCAAGGACCCCCCATCTCCCCACTGTTTAAAAAGCCATGGATTGTTTAATTAGCCAAAGGCCTTCGGAGAAGAGGAATGCTTTTGCCTGGCACCTCAAGATATGTAAGGAAGGCACCGGGTGAGCCTCCCTGGGGAGAGCATCGCACAGGTGGGGAGCCACCACAGAAAAGGCCCTCCTGCCATAAAACATGTCTGTCCTGTATTGGTCTCTACAGCCACCGCAGGCGCCAAAACTCTCCAGTGGTTTGACTTTACCCCTGAAGAGAGACTCTTCCATGGTCTTCCAAGATAGATGGAGGCAACACACTAGCTGGCCATGGAAGCGTCCTCCTCAGCCTCCCAAAATCCTGTGCTGGGAGGCTAGAGCTGCAACTAAGTGATGGGGACCTCCAGACTAATGGGTGGGCCATTAGTCCTCCACTCTCCACCCCCAGCTGTGTGTGTCTGTGAGCTGGGCTGGGCTGGGAGCAGGCTGGGAGCTGGAGCCACAGAGACCTGCTTGCTCTGTGCTGGATCCAAAGCTGAGACTGATGAAGAAGTAGGCTGGGCGGGGTGTGGACGCTGCGAGCCCCTCCATCCGATGCTCAGATTGCAGAGATGTGTGAGTGAAACCATCTCAGCATACAAAAGGTCCCGGGTTCAATCCTTCACAGCATCTCAAGCTCAAAGGGCCTTACTGCCCAAATAGCCCACTCTAGAGAGAGTGATTGCTGCCAGCCAGAGAAGACCGCACTGGGCTGGACAGACCAAAGGTCAGACTCAGGATAAGGCGGCAGCTTTAAGTGCGCCCACAACTTCTGGGATCAGGTGAGCACACATTTTAAACAACAGATATTGTGTGTGCCCATTTGTCAGTCCGTGGGCTTCCTGCTTCCATGCCCCCTGCCCCCTGCCCCCCGCTCTGGAATCTCACCGTTGCCCGACGCATCTTGACCTGGCTCCCCCTGGTGTCCATGCCAGAGAGCATGAGGCCGGGGGAAAGACGTCTTGTGCTGGGGGGAGATTTCTCCGCTTCGTCCAAGGGGGGGCTAGAGCTGGGCTCCAGGACCTCCTCAGGGGCTATCACCACTGGCGGGAGCACCGGAGGGGGCAGCCTCCTCCTCTTCTCCTTGGGGGGTCTCTTTCCCTTTTGCGCCAGGCCAAACTGGGAGACAAGAGGGGCACTGTCAGTCCTCTGCCGCTGCCCCAGCCCCTTCCCACTCCAGCTGCCCCCCAAAGACCCTCACCTGCTCACTCTTGCTCCTCCTCACTCCAAAAAGTGGGGATCTCACTGGAGGAGGAAGCGGGGTTAAAGCTTCTTTGATTTCAGACACAGACGGGGCTGTTGAGAGGACGGCCTGTGGGCTCCCCTCTGCAGGGGGGCTGGTGTCCTGCGGGGAAGGCGGGAGGAAGGGGGTCTCTCACAAACCAAGATGGCGCCACACAGTCGCCCCTAGGTGCCACCTTGGACAAGGACTCAGTGGCATCACCTCAGGCAAATAATAATAATAATAATAATAATAATAATAATAATAATAATAGATTATTTATACCCTGGGGTTCCCCAGCCACTCTGGGCGGCTTCCAACAGAATATTAAAATACAATAGTCTATTAAACATTAAATGCTTCCCTAAACAGGGCTGCCTTCAGACGCTCCGAGGACCGAGGAGGCGAAAGGTTTTGGCAAGCCCTGGCGGAAATGCTACAGCTCAGCCTCAGGGCTGTGTTACCCTGGTGGCTTCCAAGGCATCTCTCGCCAAGGGAAACTGAGGAAGGGCCGGTGGGAGTCGGCCTTTAGCTCAGAGACTCCAGGCAAGAGAACACATGTCTCCTGAGGCAGAGCATGGAGGGCGGGGGGGGGGGCGACCGCCCCACCAGTTACCTCCAACGTCTCAGGACCTTGCAGAGAAATGGGTGGAGGGAAGGACCCCAGGAACATGCCATCTGGCCCATAGAGCTCCGAAATGGACTTCGCCCGGCACATGGCTTCCAGCACCTCATCGGCATTGAAGGTGTCCTCCACCGGGATCTGGGAGGAGAGAAAAGGCGGAGGGGAGGAGACGCAATAAACGCCACCTGTGAGGCGGCCCAACTGGATGATCTTCCATGGCTCTGCAGAGGAGATGCTCAAAGGACCAAAAGCTCCTGGGAAGTCTGACTTCTTCCTTGCTGGCCTCCCCTCCCCTCGCCCTTCCATCCAAGGCGGGGAGGGGCTGCAGGACCTCCTCCACAGAGACCCCCTTGCCTGGAAGCTGCCCCTTCCCTGCCACCAAGTCCCATCGACCCCCCAGCCCAGTTAAGCAGCCCAGCCTCACCTCAATTTTGGGTTGCGGCTTGTAGAAGATCTGCAGGTATTTCTCAAAGGCCTCTTCCTTCATTTCCTTGGTGAGCCGCGATTTCTTGGTCACGCTCCCTTTCCCCTTCTGGACCAGCTCCAGATCCTGGTCCCTGTCGGCCATCTGGGAGAGTCCCTGCAAGAGGGCGCAGGGCTCAAGGCATCTCTGCCCCTCTCTCCTCCCTCCCATGCTCTGCCCCATGGCCAGAGAGCCCCTTGCCCAGTCAGATTCAGCCTGGGGCATGTGGGCCTCCCTTCTCCCCCCTCCAGACACGCTCTCCCCTCTTGCAGCCTGCTTTCCCCTTGGGAAGTGCCTGATCTTTGCTCTCCCTTGAACCCTCATTTCCACCTCGCCAGCGCCTGTTGTGAAACATTGCACACCAGGGCCACTTCCCCTAGTGCTGAGTGGCGCATGGCTCTTCTGGAGCTGGCCTTGGCACCAGAGAGGGCACTGTTGCCCTTTGAAGCGGCTCTGGTCTCCTCAGGGGGAGCGGCAGGCCTTACCTCCGCCCTGGCATGGATGTCGCGGAGCACTCTGGACTCCTGCAAGGCCATCCTGCGGGCTCCAGGCACAGGGGACCTGCGTGGGGAGAACGAGAGAGAGAGAGAGAGAGAGAGACAGAGGAGACGCCAGAGGCAGCTTGGCATCCTGACTCTGGGCGCCCTCCCTGGCCTCTCCCCAGGGATGCTCAGCTGCTCCGCTATCCCAAAACAAGCACCACCCTGGGCCACCCAGTGGCCTCTTTGCCCCGGGAACTGCCTCCCCAAAGAGAACCACAGAATGGTAGAGCTGGAAGGGACCCAGCAGGGATCTTTCTCTCTGCCCTCCTTCCTCTCCCTTCTAAAACCGACCTTTCTATGGAGCCTTTGCCACAACACCTTGAGCTCCTGCAGCCCCCCCCCCCCCCCAGGCACACTGCAGCTTAGCCTACACAGGAATTGACCAAACAAACACTCTGATTCCCCTGTTTCTTCCCTGCTTCCATTGCCTTTCCCCTCCTAAAATGACAGAATGTAAGGTCCTCGGGGCAGGGACCTGTCGTTTTGCACCCTCAACTTGCCCTGTGTGCCTGGATAGCGCTAGATCCATAGGTGTCCTCGTCTCAGCAGCCCTGCTAAGGGGCACCAGAGTGAGGGAAGGAGCCAGATGCTGTGCCCCTGGCACTGGGTGCTCAGCAAGAAGGCTGCTTTCTGAAATCTTACTCCGTCTCCTCCAAGGGCGGGTCCTGCTTTAGCCGCCGGAAATTCTCCTTGACCAGAGCCTCAAAGTGGGAATCGCTGATGGGGAGAGGGACGCCCTTGAGGGGCTCCAGGAACCTGGCGCACAGCAGCTGCAAGAGACAGGAAGGGGTCGTTGTCCCAGGGCACAGACTTCCCCAGCAAAGAGCACGGGGGCAGCAGCAGGGAGCCTGCCCCCCACCCCCAAGGGACGCCAGACCTTCATCCTGTAGTAGTTGGGCAGGTACTTGTTGTGGTGGATGAGGAAGACGTGTTTCTCCAGCCCAACCAGCAGGTCCCCCCAGTGGTTGGCAAAGGCCAGGCTCTCTGGGATGCTGTTCATCTTCAGGTGCCTGCAGGGCAGAAATGGGGGGGGGTGAGCTTGGCTTCCAGGGACCCTTCCCCAAACCCCCGCAAGCCCCGGTTGGGCAGCCAGAGCAGAGGGCCGAGCACAGACTCTCCACCGTGGACGGAAACATGAAAACCATAAGGCGCATGGAGGCCGCTTTAAAACCCCAGCAAAACATCTGGTTGTCACGTGTGGGAAAGGCACGGTGGCCTGAAAGGTAGATATGGATATGAAGTCTCAGCTGGGATTCCTGCACTGTGGGGGGTTGGGATGGATGACCCAGGGGGTCCCTTCCAACTCTACAGTTCTAAATAGAAACAAGAAATGCATGGATCAGGAAAATTAAAGGGAAGGTGGAAAAGGAATTTTGAGAGCAGCAGTGATGGAAACTCCAAATGGGGAAGAAGAGGAGGAGGCTTGTCTGCAGCTGTTTTCTTTTGAAGCTTCAGGTGTTGGGAGAGGCGTTGGGGATGGCGGACGTTTCAAACATCCAGCGGCCTCCAAAACAATCAGGGGGCACCACACTGTCCTGCAAGCAAAGCAGGCATCCCTGTGTGGGACACGACACAGAGTGGGCTTGCTCCGAATCAAGCCTGATGGATCCCCATGGCGCTTGCTCCCAACGGAGTGGGTGCCAGACTGGGGCTGGGCCCTAGGTGTCTCCAGGTGAGGCTGGGGGAGAGCCCTGCTCAAAGCCTGCCAGAGCCATTGCTACCAGTCAGTGTAGACCAGGGCTCCCCAAACTTTGGTCCCCAGCTGGTTTTGTACTACTGTTCCCATCACCCCTGACCTCTGGACCTGTGAGCTTTGGATGATGGGCACTGTAGCCTGACAACAGCTGGAGACCAAGTCTGGGGAGACCCTGGTGCGGCAGATGCTGAGTTGGAGGAACCTGTGGCCTGCAGCTTCCCATGCCCCTATGCGAGCTCACCAGAGGCACGCCAGCAGACATAGAATCATGCAGCTGGAAGGGCTCCCCAAGGGAGAGAGCCCCATTGGGAGGAGGAGGCTGCCCCGGCCCACAGGACACCCCCATTCCCCATTCAGAATCCGGCCTGTCAGTCACCGCAGCAGCTTGTTCTCGATGTCCCAGATCTTCACGGATCCATCTCTGCTGGACGAGGCGAAGAGCTTCAGGTTGGGGCAGCAGCAGAGGCCTGGAGAAAGGGAGGCAGCGAGGGGGCGACAGCCGTGAGACAGGAGAGCCGAGCCCCCCTCCCCCCCGGCCTGGCCTTTGCGCCCTCCCGGCTCCCGCGCACCTGTGATGTCGTCCTGGGCGTCGTCTTCGGGTTTGTGCTCGGAGCGCGTCTGCTTCATCAGGTTGTAGTAGACGACGCTATAGGTGGCCGTCTGGGGGTCCTGGAAGGCCACCGCCAGCGTCTCCCCCAGGGAGCACAGGTGCAAGGCAGGGGAGGCGCAGGAGAAGCTCAGGAGCGGGACCAGGCACTCCGTGGTGTAGGGGAAGACGCGCCACATCTTCACCGTGCGGTCGGCACCTGTCCCGGGGGCAAGGAGAGGCACAGGGTCAGCCCCCGGGGCAGAGGAAACTCCTCTTTCTTCCTCCTTCTTGCCCCCCCAACCCAGCAGATCTACACCATGCTATTGCCTTGAGTTTTGGAGGGGCTGGTCTGCATGATGCACGAGTCCCTTCTAACCGGGGGTCTTGTTCAGTGGCAGAGCTTCATGCTCCAGCACCAGGAGGGCAGAGAGCAGGCTGGGGCAGAGCTGGTGCGTGTGCCTGGGGCGGGGCATGCCCCCTGCAGGGGGGCAGCCACGATGGCACCCCACCAGGATTGCGCTGCCGGGGGCGGTGCGCTTCCCCCGCACTCCTCTTCCCCCACCAGTGGTCTTGGTTCCAGCAAATATTCAAAATATCTTATGCTGGATTCCACTGTTGAAAGTCACAGAATTTTGCTCTAGCCACTTAGCAGAATTACCATATTTTTCCGTGTATAAGACTAGGTTTTTCCTCTTAAAAATAATGTCAAAAATTAGGGGGTGTCTTATACACGGATGGGACGCGGGTGGTGCTGTGGGTTAAACCACAGAGCCTAGGACTTGCTGATCGGAAGGTTGCTGGTTCGAATCCCTGCAACGGGGTGAGCTGCCGTTGCTCGGTCCCTGCTCCTGCCAACCTAGCAGTTGAAAAGCACCTCAAAGTGCAAGTAGATAAATAGGTACCACTCTGGTGTGAAGGTAAACGGTGTTTCTGTGCGCTGCTCTGGTTCGCCAGAAGCGGCTTAGTCATGCTGGCCACATGACCCGGAAGCTTTCTGCGGACAAGCACCGGTTCCCGGCCTCTTGAGCGAGATGAGCGCGCAACCCCAGAGTCGGTCACGACTGGACCTGATGGTCAGTGGTACCTTTACCTTTACCTATACACGGATACATCTCCCGCCCTTTTCTTACATCTGAGTCCCCAAAAATAGGGGGCGTCAATGAATGGTTTGATTCTTCCATCCCTGTATTTATATCAACCTCTGAACTGCTAAATTCCTGGCCCCTATCTCTCTCTCTACTGACAGGCACAAATCATTGAGACGTTTAGGCTGCAAACTGTACCGTCCTTGCAGTGGGGCAGGAGAGCTGAAAACATTGCCAATATAGCATATTTATGAGAATCTAATGCGCCGTCAAATCTAATGCGCACCTCAATTTTCAAAACCTTGAAACCAAAAAAGGATTTGCTGGCGATTGTAAATGCGCCATCAAATCCAATGTGCACCCTAATATTCACGATGTAAAAGGTGAGCATTACACTTGAGTAAATGTGATATTTCACATCTGGCAACCAAGGTGCCCCCTGGGCTTCAGAGAGCGTATGGGCAGCACAGCTGTCAACTTTTCCCTTTTCTTGCGAGGAATCCTATTCGGAATAAGGGAATTTCCCTTTAAAAAAGGGAAATGGTGACAACTATGATGGGCAGGCGAGTCTAAAAAGCCCCAGAAACACATTTTCACGGCCCTCTGGCAGCTCTGGTGGCTCACTGACCAGAAGCGATGTATTTAGCATTAACTCTAGAAGGGTAGATTCGATTCTGACCAAACTAAGTCTCCTAGAGCAAAATACACATCCTGGGGCTTCTATGAATTTACCTCATCCTCTTTTAAAGCCACCCAAGTTGGTCAGGGTCTCCTGGGGGAGGGAGCTCCAGAGCTGGACTACCAAAAGATCTTCTCTGACCTTTGGAGACACCAACTACAGAGGGCAGAAGGGGCTTCATCCCCCTCAATATTTGTGGGTCGGGGGTCTGAGCTCCTCCCCGTATTACTGCCGGGCAGCACTCGTGTGCCTGGGGGGGGGGGGCAGGATGCATGGAGGGTGAAGATCACCCTCTGCACCCCCCTGATATTTGGGTATGCCTAACCAGAGGACTCACCTGCCGAAATGATACACATCTGGGTGGGGTATTCAGCCAAGGCTGTGACCGCTTGGGAGCCGTGAGCCTCCACCTTGTACCGGTCTCGGGCCAGAAACCACTCCACCACGGTCAGGAAGCCCGTTTTGTGCCCCAAAATTAGCAGGAACCTGGGAGGGGGGGAGGGGAAGAGAAGCGCCCTTTGATAAGCATGTTCAGACAGATATGCACAGTGGAATGGCAGCTTCTGGGGCGGGGGAAGGAAAAGCCCAATCTGAAAAGTCAAATTCAAAAAGAGAATTTTGCTGCAACTTGGGTTGACTTTATAGATTTCGTGAGTATAGCCAAACCTAGTAATCTTCTTGCACCAGCACTTTGAACTGTGTGCTTGGCATCATTTCCTAACCCCCCTCTCCCCGCCCAGGTTCTTGGGTGAACCTGGCTCACCTGGTTTCATTCTTCTTTAGTTCTAAGGTTTCATTCTTCTTCTCACTTCAAGCCACCTCAAAGCATTATTTATTTTAAGACTTTGCATGATATTTCATTTCATTTTTTTATGTATATCATGACTTGGTATAGATATTACCGGTACTTGTAGTTTGATTAGTTTGTCATATTCTATCATAATTTTATATGTTGACTCAACACCAAAACAGTGATTGTGCGTGTTTCTAATGGGGAAATATAGTTTTGGTGTTCTACAGCTCCTGCTTTTGAAATGTGATGTTTGGTGTTCTTATTGTTAAAATATTAATAAAAAATACAGTATCAATAAATAAAAAAATAGCAGGGGTGGAGGAAAAGGCAGGCAGACATGGGGAATGTAAAGCACAGAATTCAAGGCACATGGAAAAGCCGTGTGTGTTGTGGTCTGCTGTGTGTCAGGAGGAGAGCCCAGGTGCCTTGGCCCTTCCAGCAGAGCGGGGAGCCTGGCCACTGCTAGGCAGGGCAGACTCTGGTTTTCAGCATCCCATGTGCCGGGGCGCCTGGAGCTCCTGCTACTGGGAGTTTAGGATTGGAGTTGCAAGGGAAGCTTTTAATATCTGATAAATTATTGTATTTTAATGTTTTGCTGGAAGCCGCCCAGAGTGGCTGGGGAAACCACCCAGAGTGGTTGGGTGGAGTATAAATAAATTATTATTATTATTGTTATTATTATTATTGATCCCACAGGCTCTTCTGAGGGTCTGCAGACGAGAGTGTGAGCTGCCTTTACATGCCAAATTAACTCATAAGGGAACGTTGGCCAGCAACTGCTCTGCTGCACCCAGGCAGGACGAAGGAGTCGTTGGGAAGGAGGGTGGCAGCAGCACCTGCCGGAGAGTAAGACCCACTGGCAGCCCTGGCAATGAAGGAGGGGAGAGGGGCTTCTCTCGAGTCCCGCCCCGTCCATCTCACCCGCTTTACCTGTTTTTATCTGGGTGTTTCAGCCACTGCTTCTTGTAGCCCTTGCAATCCACCACATCCAGCCACTGGGAATAGGCCCTCTCCGGGTCCAGCACGTGGCTGTAGACCAGGAGGCAGCAGGGGGCAGACGCCCAGGTGTGGCCCGGAAGGCTCTTCTTGACCTGCATGGGGTCCTGGGCGCTGTTGACCCACAGCACGGCCCCATCCTCCATCAGCACAAAGAGGGTCTCCCGGGGCAGGCAGTACGCCACGTCCAGGCCCTGGCGGGGGCTGTCCAGGAAGAGGATGGCGATGATGACTCCGCTCTGAGCATCCACCATCCGCACGGTGGAGTCCTGGCAGACGCAGAGGGCGCGGACGGGGAAGCTGCCCAGGGCCTCCAGGTTGACGCAGCGGATGCGCCGGACGGGGCAGCCCACGGGCGTGTACAGCGAGTAGAGCTTGTTGATCTTCCAGAGGGTCAGGGATGAGCCGGAGACGGAGACGACGTGAGAAAGGGTCAGGGCCTTCAGGGTCTCCACGGGCTCCGACAAATGGACCTGGTCCACCTGGTCAATGGTGTTGAGATTCCAGGTGCGGATGGTGCCGTCCTGGGAGGCGGAGAAGATGAGGGGCCTCTGAGGGTAGATGGTCACAGCGACGACCGGACCTGGGGGCACAAGGTGGGGGGGGGGCACAAGAAGCTCAAAGGGGGCCAAAGCCAGTCACAGCCACGTGGGGATGGAGACAGGAGCGGATCAATGCCTTCGCGCATCTTCAGAAGAGCTGCAGGAAGGAGAACAGGCTCCACCTGGTCCTGCTTTGAGCTCTTGGTTCTCCTTACTGTGGGATGTGAAGCACAAGAGCAGTCAAGTTCAACACTCCTAGAGTGAACATGTTTACACTTCTTCTGAAGAAGTGTGCATGCACACGAAAGCTCATACCAAGAACTAACTTAGTTGGTCTTTAAGGTGCTACTGGAAAGAATTTTTTTTTTTTATGTTTACACATGGGGAGGAATGTTTGTCCAGCCAGCAGGTCAACTTCCTGTTTCCTTCTGGGCTGGGACAGACTTCCTCTGCATGTGACTAGAGGTGGGTGTGGCCTCACCTGTGCAGGTAACGACAAAAGCCCAGGGCAGGGCAGCCATCTCTCTCCCTTTGACTACATGCATCCAAGAAGCAACATCTGCTTAGCCAAAGATGCTCTTTTGGCCTCCAGCCAAGAGTGGACAGAGGGACTGTCTCCTTATGAGATAGTTTCCAGGTGTGTGTTACTTTTCTAAGCTAAGTCTGCCTTCTGGGATCCAACTGTGAACAGAACGTGAGTGAGTAAACTCTTTTTATACTTTTATAGAAGACTGTGCCGTGCTTATCTTTTATAGAAGCTTTATAGCGTCTGAGCAAACGCATCTGCTGTGAGTTTAAAAAGGGGAATAAAAAAATTCCTTCCAGTAGCACCTTAAAGACCAACTAAGTTAGTTCTTGGTATGAGCTTTCGTGTGCATGCACACTTCTTCAGATACACAGTGTGCATGCACACGAAAGCTCATACCAAGAACTAACTTAGTTGGTCTTTAAGGTGCTACTGGAAGGAATTTTTTTATTTTGACTATGGCAGACCAACACGGCTACCTATCTGTAACTAAAAAGGGGAAATGTTACTCTGCTAAATTGTGAACTTGTTAACACAAGCTGGAAAGGCTATTATCAGACAATATATCCTCTCCTGAATCCCTGAACATTCCCGCACTTACAACCCAGTACTAATTCATATAGCTAGATGTTTTGGCCAGGATATTCAAATGTCCAACGGTGGCTCAGCAGACCTTATCAAAGACCTAGAGACATTCAACATCAACAACTGCTAGGCACCCTTATGCCTTTTAGCAGCTGCGTGCTAGGCAGAAATTCAACAGGTTCAGCCTCCCATCGTTGTATTTTCATGTTGGGAAAAACTCCCCCATTGACTTTCTGGCCATAAAACTATCCTGTAGGAGGAAAGAGTGGCTATTGCAGCCCGGGCTGCCCCCATGACGATGAGGCACCCCTCTTGGACACGCCACTCCTGCGAGGGAGGCAGGAGCCAGAGGTGTCCCAGCCTAAGGGGGAGAGAGGCGTTGGTCTCTTGCCAAAGGCCTTCCTAGCGGCCGGGGGGGGGGATTCTTTAGTTGCCCTTCTCTCCGCATCCTGGCTGAGAGTGACGCACCCACGCTCACCCGTGTGGCCCACAAAGACCATCTGAATGTGCCAGTTCTTGTCCCAGACCTTGATGGTTGTGTCCCGTGAGGCCGTGATGGCGCAGCCGATCACTTCGCAGTAGGTGAGGTCTGTGATCACCCTGGGAGAGAAGACGAAGAAGAGCAGCCCGGGTTACATCAGGTCCTTCTTGGACTGCGTGGTCTCCAGGATCCCTTACAACTCTACCACTCTATGATCTTATACTTCCATGGACCATGCAGACCAGCCCTCCGCTTCCCAAAGCAGCTCAGCCAGGTGGCTCTGGGGTATTAGCGGCAGGACACAAACCAAGAACCGCCTCCCTTTTCAGAGCCCCAGGGTTCAGTCACCACCACCACAACTTGTGGGAGAGAATTCTGGACGTTCATTGTGCTTTGTGCGCGAAGAGACGTTCTCTCTCTCTCTCTCTCCCGTCTATTTGGGATCTACTTCCCATTGGCTTCCTTGGATAAATGCACCCCCTCCCTCCGCAAGTCCCAAGTTTGGTTGCAAGTTGCTTTGGGTTGCCCTGGGCAATATAAAGTGACTAACAAATTTAAGAAAAACAAATAATGCTGGGGCCACAGGAGGTCAAGTGGAGGTGCTTCTCAGTCATGGGGGTGGGGTGGGGGTCAAACTAGCCGCAGCCTGGGTGGTGCGCAGTGGAAAATTCCACTGGGCCATTCTGAAGAAGCTCTCTAAGTGCGTTAATGATTAACTGATGATGTTCTCTGCTCTTACAGGTGAGTGTTTAACCTTAAGTCACATGATTAAGGTATTCAATTGCAAATTTGCCTTTTTGCAAGGGAGTTGCCTTTTGGCTCTTTGTTCCCAGGAACAGATGGAGAAGGAGGTGTAAATTACCCTCTCTGGGAGCTGTATAGACTTAGGCTGGATCCAGGCTCACATAAGCAAGCTATGGAATAAACATACCGGTAGCTTTGATTTTTGCAGATTGTAATTACAGTATTTTTTGCACCATAACACTCACTTTTTTCCTCCTAAAAAGTAAGGGGAAATGTCTGTGCGTGTTATGGAGGGAATGCCTATGGGTGGCATGCCTACGGATTTTCCTCCTCTAAAAACTACGTGCGTGTTATGGTCGAGTGCGTGTTATAGAGCGAAAAATACGGTATGTTATATATTTAAGAAGAAGAACCTGTGCTTGAATATGCATACACTTTCTGGAGGTACTATTGTTTTGTACCTGTTTTTGAAGAAGTTCCAGTTAGTGAAGCTTTGAATCTGATTTATGGGTCCAAATAATTTGTATTCTAATAGGATTCAGTTTTTATGCATCTGATTACTTCAAGCTGCACAATATTAATATCTGGAATAATTGTCTCCCTTAGTGGGTTGTGCAAGGCATTGCTCCGAATGATGCTTTTTATAGAGTGGGGTGTGGGGGCCACTGGAAATGAATTAACGGAACCACGTGGGTGGCAGACCAGAAAGGTTTGGGAACCGCTGCCTTAAATAGTCCAAGATGGAACAAGAAGGAACCTGCCCCAGCTCTGCCCCAAGAGAGCAGCACTGAAAGCCCATCCTTCCATGGGGGCCTCCCGTTCCCAGTGGGGGCCTCTCTCCTTGCTGGGAGGCCGGTTCTCGGCAGGGCCTGAAAGGAGCCTCACCTGTTGTGGAGCTCCTTCTTGAAAGAGAGGAGTTTCCCATTGGAGATATCCCAGGCAGCAGCGCCTGTCGTGCTGGAGGCGAAGCAGCGCTGGGGCTGCAAGCTGCTGGTATCCAGGGCGATGTGGGAGAAGACGTCTCCGGGCCCCAGGCCCTCGCTCAGGACGACGCGGCACTGCAGGCTCCGGCAGCCGTAGCGGAAGTCCCAGATGGTCAGGTTCCCGTCCCCCACGGTCACGATCCGGTTCAGGTTCTCGCTGTAGATCCCGCATCGGATGGGCATGGCGGAGCGGACCTGGGAGAGCAGCTGGAAGCCGGAGTCCAGGACCTGGAGGCCGCCCTCATCCCAAGCCACAAACTGGTTGGCCAGGGAGGCGTACAGGAGTCCCGCCATGGGGGCAGGGGCCCTCAGGCAGCTCTTGTAGGAGCCCTCCACCTTCAAGGAGTGCAGCTGGTTCTCCGAGTCGAGCACCACAAAGCGATTCCCCTGCACATCATGCGTCACGCACCGCACGGGGCTGCCCAAGGCTGAGCGACTCAGGTGCTGCAGGCCGTGGCGCAGGTGGATGGGCTTCAAGTCCTCCTTCTTCATCTGCAAGAGGAAGATGAAGGACAGGCAGCGTTGGCCCCACCTCCAGCAAGAGCATCGGGCTGAGTGGAGCGCTCTCTGCACCCACTTATTCCACGCCTGCATGAGCCTCGGGTCCCTTCCAACTCGACCATGTTATGATTCCTTTTCTGGAAGCTTCACAGGAGCTGCCCGTTCCTTGGACATGGGCAGAGACCCCTATGGGCACCAGGGGCTCAGACCAGTGGCCCAGGAAGGGGTGTGTGGCCAGCCCTGGGTGTCATCACTGAGGGGGGGGGGTGACAAAATGAATTAAAAAAAATTGGGCTCACAAAACTTTTTAGGAGTGATGTGGTGGCTTAGGTGCTACAGGTTCCACACTGCCTGTAACAGCAGCGTGGGACTTGTGTCTGCCTACTGCCTCTCCCTGCCCTACAGCTGAGGGGGAGGTGGAAGACCCTCATATCTATGGGACCACCTCTCCTGGTATGCCCCACGGAGGACCTTAAGGTCCACAAATAGCAACACCCTAGAGGCCCTAAGGAAGTCAGATTAGCCTCAACCAGAGCCAGGGCCTTTTCAGTGATGGCTCCGGCCTGGTGGAACGCTCTGCCTCATGAGACCAGGGCCCTGCAGGATCTGATTTCTTTCTGCAGGGCCTGTAAGGCAGAGTTGTTCTGCCTGGCCTTTGGCTTGGAATCAACTTGATTCCCTTCCCCTCTTTCCTTTTCCCTTTCTCCTCCTGTGATGGAACTCCTATTTGGGGACTTCCCTGGCTTTTTTCTGGCCCACGTAGGACCAGTCTGGATAGTTGGCCTTGGTGAAGACTTGACGTTTTCATCCCCAAAAAGTTTTTGATTTGAGTTCCTACTGAAATGAGGCTGCATTTTAATGTTGTATTTTAATCTTGTTTTTAAGCTGTATTTCAATCAATTGTTTTTATACCGGTGTTAGCCGCCCTGAGCCCGGTCTTGGCTGGGGAGGGCGGGGTATAAATAAAATTTAATAAAATCTAATAATAATAGAGGCTCTAAGCATCAGAGAGGCTTGACCCCCCCATGGGCGCAGATCACCCCCCCCCCCAAGCTGCAGGACATGCCCCCGCACCCGGCACCCGAGCGGTTAGCTACACCACTGACTATAGCTGTGAGGTCCCAGGGATCTTGGAGAGCTCTTGGGGAAGAGGAGGCCTTGATGGGAAACACCTTGATGGCAGAACAAAACAGGTTAAGGCAGGCCCCACAAAGGGAGCGGGCTCAGAATGGGAGGCAGAGGAGTTCAGGACATCCAACAGGGCTTGGCCCTGACGTTCTCTTTCATGGTCACCTACTTCGATTTCTTTAAAAGGATATGTGCCACATTCATGGAGTAAAAGGAGAGCAAAAGCTGCTCGCTTCAACAGCTGTGTTTTACTGCCACCTGTTGGAGGCAGAAAATGCCTCTGAAGGCCAGGTGCCAGGAATCCCAGGTGAGGAGAGGAGAGCCCTGAGGGACCTGGGTCTTTCTTGAGGGCTCACCCAGGCATCTTGTTGGCCCCTGATATTCAGAGCACATTTGCAGGGAGCAGGAAGAGAGGAATAAGGTACCAATGGATAACCATTCAAGGCACTGGATGTTCCCTTCCGCAAGAGGGTTCATGTGAGCCCCTCCAAAAGCCTGTTTGCAATGGCAGGAAACATCTCTGGGACACCTGAAGCAGCAGGATACTTGAGACAGGTGCATGGTGCCGTTTTCTGAGCAGGTCCGAGCGGCTGGTGCCCTGGCACCTCTCCTCTCCTGATCCCCAGGTGCTGAGGATTTCACTGAGACACAGCTGCCACACCTGGAGCCCCCTGGCCAGACCGGCTTCTTCCCCAAGAAATGTACCAGGTCCAGAGCGCGGCGGAGGCGTTTCTGGAGTTTGATCCAGTGCAGGTACCCCCTGCTTGGCTGAGCCTTGGGTACCGGCTGTGGCTTATTCTGCTTCTCCTCCTCTGCTTCCACCTCCTTCGTATTTTCAAAGGGCTCTAAGGACAGGCGCAGGCGCTTCCTTCGCTCTCCACGAGTGGCTGTTGGAGGAAGGTGGGAGCTGATAAGGATGTCACTCACAAGTGACCCGTCGGTTCCCTCCACACCCCTGTGAGGTGCTGTTCCGTTTCCCCCTTTTTACAGGAGGTACTCATTTGTACAGGGGGACGCGGGTGGCGCTGAGGGTTAAACCACAGAGCCTAGGACTTGCTGATCAGAAGGCTGGCGGTTCAAATCCCTGTGACAGGGTGAGCTCCCATTGCTTGGTCCCTGCTCCTGCCCACCTAGCAGTTTGAAAACACGTCAAAGTGCAAGTAGATAAATAGGTACCGCTCCAGTGGGAAGGTAAATGGCGTTTCCATGTGCTGCTCTGGTTCGCCAGAAGCGGCTTAGTCCTGCTGGCCACATGACCCGGAAGCTGTACAGCGGCTCCCTCGGCCAGTAAAGCGAGATGAGCACCACAACCCCAGAGTCGGTCACGACTGGACCTGATGGTCAGGGGTCCCTTTACTTACTCATTTGTACCTATTTGTCTCTGGGTCTCTCCCTCCCCACACCAGCCCCTGAGAGCATCACCCCTCAGGGACCACTCCTGGCTTCGCTCAGCAGCATGATGAGGCTGGTGAACACACCCAGGGGCAGGGTCTGGACCCCCCAGGGCTGCTATAAACACCACCTCCACCCCGATGCAACCCTGCTTACAGCTTCTGCGTTCCGCCTCCATCATCCCTGTAAGCTCTGCCTTGCTCTGGACAGCAGACTCCTCGTATGAGGGGTGAACAGAGCAGCTGATCCACACGGAGGATGCTGAAGGGCAAAGGGAACCAAACGCCTTCTTAGAACCTGCTAGGCTGGACTTGGAACCAGCTTTCAAGGCACGGGGTCCGCACTGGAACCTGGAAAAGTAGCAATAATATATTTTTTAAATAATTATGTTATTAAAAGCCCAGCCACCCTGGGTAACCATTAACCATGAGAGTGTTTCTGTAGAAATGCAGAGGGTTTTCAGCTCATCTGTTGGAAGCGACAAGGCAGAATTGCAAATTATAGTCCACATTTATTGGAGGTACTGTACCGTGCCTTTTCATATGTACATCCTGCTCAGTATTCCCCACAACAGTAGGCATGTCATAGGGAATTGGGGAGAAGATCCAGTGAGAGCCACCCAGGGAAGCCACCCATCCTAGCTCTCATCACACATCAACCTAAACCATGGATTCTTTAACAAACCATAAAGTCACCATGAGTTTTGTCCCGATGGTGATGGTGGTGGCGATTTATTATTATTATTTCTTACCCTCCCTTCACCATAAGGTCCCAGGGAAGGTTGCAACCATTTAAAATTCAGTAGTAAAAACAGTTTAAAACCAATTACAATCACAACTAGAGAGCGTCCTATCTCAGCACATAGCTGTCAACTTTTCTCTTTTCTTACGAGGAATCCTATTTGGAATAAGGGAATTTCCCTTAAAAAAAGGAAAACATTGACAGCTATGTCTCAGCAGGCAAAGGCCAGGCGAGGTAAAAGATCATGGAACTTTGAAGTGTCAGGCATAGCCCTATTGGCTTTAGCCCAAACGTAGCAGAGTTTTCCTGCACAGCGAGGAAGCTAGTTACGGTGGAAATGACTAGTCAGCTAGACTCAGAATAACTATTTACAGGATTTATTAAAAGGAAAAATAAAACCAGCAGAGTTTCTGCATACAAATAAAAGCAAAATAAATCCTCTCTTTCTCTCTCTCAAAACCATACACAGCACTTCTAACTCCTAACACACCTCACACCAAACTGTGCTAGCAATCCTAGATAACAGAGTTGAGTGCTGGTCGTTAACCAATCAGAGTAAGTAGTTTCTAGGTCAAGCAGACCTGGGCTTTCTGCCAAGAGTAAATTGACACCAGCTTGAGTTAATTGTGTGAAGCTAGAATCTGCAAGTTTCCCACGAGAACCAATTAACAGAAACTGAACACCCCCTCACAGATTCTGCTGAACAATTAACACCAAATACACCTATGTAGGAGATCATTTTTCCAGCAAACCTAAACCCTTGCACATTCGCTTGTTCTTTATCTTTGCCAATGGTTTAGTTAATACATCTGCTACATTTTCTTCACTTGATACATAAGTACAGGTGATTACATTGTCTTGTACACAGCAACGTACATTTTGGTATTTTACAGAGATATGTTTGGAACGCGATTTGAAACCCTCTGTTTTACTTAAGGTTATACAAGCTTGATTATCAATGTAAACTTGTACTGGTTCTCCACAATTTACATTTAAATCTGCCAACAAATGCTTGAAATAAATCACCTCGTTGCACAATTCACTCAATGCGGCGTACTCTGATTCCGTTGATGACACACTTACAACGTCTTGCTTGCGTGACCGCCAGCTGATTAAAGCTCCACCGACCATTATTACTAGTCCTGTGACAGATTTTCTATCTGGCAAATTTCCCCAGTCACTATCACAGTAGCAACTCAACATTTCGTCCTCGGAAGAATTTAATTGTAACATATAGCCAATTGTCTGTTTGAGATACCTCAGAACTTGTTTTACCCCTTTCCAGGCATTTAGTGTGGGTTTTGAGACCAATCTACTTAATATGCCTACTGCATAGCTAATATCAGGTCTGGACCACTGTGCTAAATACAATAAACTTCCAATTACAGAGTGATATACATCAGGATGTTCAAATTCAGGACTCTCATCTATATGAAGTGTTTTTATGAAACCTGGATCCATAGGCACCGCTGCCCCTTTGCAATCCTGCATCCTGTATGTAGTCAGTAGTTGTTTAACTTTGTTCTGCTGACTAATTAGGCAGCTGCCATCTTGGGCCCAGCACACTTCCAACCCTAGATATGTCCTAACCGGGCCTAAGTCCTTCACTTTGAACTTACTGGACAATTGCTTGGCAAACCTTTTAGTTTGTTTATCTGTTTTGCAAGCATACAAAACATCATCTACATAAATCAGACAAAACTCTTGATCACTGCCTGTACCACGTACATAAACACAATTGTCAGCTGTACTCTGCTTGAAACCAAATGACACTAAGGCCTCATGGAAACATTTGTTCCAAGATCTTGCAGCCTGTTTGAGACCATATAGAGCTTTGTTTAATTTCAACACTCTATTGGAACCTGTCTCATAACCAGGCGGTTCGGCTAGATACAGGTCTTCTGATATTGATGCATGTAAATATGCAGTCTGGATATCAAAATGGTTTAACAGGAGTTTTCTCTTTGCTCCAAGTGTTAGAATCAGCCTTACACTGTCCCCCTTAGCAGTAGGAGAAAAAAGTTTCGTCATAATCTTTTCCAGGCCTCTGAGAGTATCCTTGAGCCACTAAACGAGCTTTGTATTTGTACTCTCCTGTCACCAGAGGTTTAGGTTTGTACACCCACCTGCAGCCTACAATCTTTGCCCCCTCAGGCGCTGCTACTGGTGTAAAAACCTTGTGCTCATTCAGAGAGGACATCTCTTCCTCCATTGCCTGTTTCCAGCGCTCTGCCTCCTCTTTTGGTAACTTTAACACCTTCTGAAAACTCTTGGGCTCTGCAATTACACTAAACACATTTGCAGTATCAGGAGAAAAACGCACCGGAGGCACTCCTTTGTTTTGTCTTTTAGATCTTCTGGGAGAAAATTTTTCTTCTGACCCACTTTCCTCCTCAGAACTACGACCTCTCTTTTGTTGCTTAGCAACTGGTCTTTGGCTAACTCCACTTTCTTGAGAGCTCTTATCTGAACTTTCCTCCCCCTCAGACTCTGATTCTCTGTGTCTACTTTCAGAGTCATGAAGCTCCTGGGAAGGTTCAAACCAAACCTCAGTATTGGCATGTAGTCTCTCCCAGCCACTATGTTCACAAAAACTGGCATTCCTGGAGATCACAATGCCATTTGTCCCTTCAGCAAAGCGGAAACCTTTTCCCAGCTCCTGGTAACCCACAAACACTAACTGTTTGGTCTTAGGATCTCCCTTCTTTCTCATTTGTTTTGGAATTAATACCCAGGCTTTTGATCCAAACACATGCAAATGGTCAATTTTAGGTTTTTTCTGAAACAATTTAAAGTACGGGGTTGTACCTATTGTTTGATGAAAGAGCCTATTTTGGAGATAACACGCGGTGAGCATGCTCTCCCCCCAATAAGACATGGGCAAATCAGCATCATCAAGCATGGCAAACATCATATCTTGTAAAGATCTGTTTTTTCGCTCTGCAACGCCATTCTCCTCTGGGGAAAAAACGTTCGTTTTTCTATGCCCAATGCCACGCTTTTGTAACCAATCTTTAAAGGCATTTGACATAAATTCACCACCTCTGTCCGTCTGAATCCTTTTGAGTTTAACAGACAGAAATCTTTCCACAGATGCCACCCAGCCTTTAAACTTAGTGAACACGTCACCCTTATTCTTCATGGGAAAAACCCAAGAGTAACGCGTGGCGTCATCCACAATTGTTAGTGAAAAGCGCGATCCACCCCTGCTTACAGCAAATGGACCAATTACGTCCATGTGAACCAGCTGTAGCGGTGACTCACTAACTCTGTCACTTCTAGGGTAAGAGACTCTGTGGGTTTTAACCTTTTTACACACATTACAATCAAGGTACTTGTTACAACTCTTTAAATTACCCCCATCAGCCAATTCAGACATTTTTAGTACACTTTTCCAGCAAGCATGCCCCATTTTCCTATGCAATAAGTGCACACAGTTGTCATGTATAGCTTTGTTATTCACTGCAGGCTGAGATTTACTGACTACTGCTGCAACTTGAGATCCTGCTTTAAGCCAAAACAAGCCTCCCTCTGACTTAGCAGTGCCTAAAATCTCACCAGCCTTCTTAATAATGCAACTGTCTCCTTCAAAATACACTTTAAACCCAGCTTTTAGCAAACAATCTACAGACATCAGATTGCTCCTTAATGACGGCACACAAAGTACATTTTGCAGGCACTCACGAAGACAAGGAACAAAAACTGCACCCCCCGAAATCACTTCAGAAGTACTTCCGTCTGCTAGAGCCACCTGGCTGCGCTGTGCTGAGTTCTTGGAAACAAACAATTCATCTGAATTCACGATGTGGCGAGACGCTCCAGAATCGACCACCCAGACCGCTTGTTTCTCATCAGCAATCTTGACCTCGCCGGTCACCAGCTGAGCCGACTGTTTTCGTTTGAAGAATTTCCTTTTACGCTGCTGCTGCTGCTGATCTCGTCTCTGCTCCTGCACCGGCAACTGAGACTTGACCAACTCCAGACATTGTCGTTTTAGATGCGCTGAAGACCCACATCGGAAACAACGCCTAACAGCAAACGCTGACTCCTCACCAGTACGCTGCTTTTGCTTCACCTCTGGCACGGCATGAGAACTCCTTCCAAACCGCCCGCCAGTAGAAGTCTCTGCAGCCAACAACCTTTCTTGCCTCTTCTGCCATTCTTCAATCAAACGCCCAGTAACGTAACTGACTGATAAATCACGCTCCTGCATGCCTTCTAGAGACAAAACTAAATTATCCCAGCTTTCCGGGAGAGAACTCAAAATAATAGCCACCTTCTCCTGCTGGTCTAACGCACAGTCTCTTTCCTGTAGCGCAGAAAACTTTAACTGTAAACTGTGTAGGTGTTCCTGCATTGTAACCCCAGGCTGTAACATTGCCTTGTACAATGCCTTGCGAATGAACAGCTTGGAAACCGCTGTCTCACGCACATGAAGTTCTTTAAGTGCTTGCCACACACCTCTAGCTGTCTTGATTCCCCTAACATACGGCAACTGGGAATCTTCCAGCCCCAAGACAATTGTGGCCCTTGCTCTTTGGTCTTTATCGAGGTCTTCATCATCAGGCTTCGTAGGAAACTTACTCACCACTTGCCAGAGACGATCCCTCTGCAGCACTGCCTGCATGCGTTCTGACCACAGCAAGTAATTGGAGTCATTCAGACGCTCAAAAGCCATCTGAACTGGTTGTGAGGTCATCTTGAGAGCGATGTCCCTGGAACCCGGAACCAGCTACTCACGACCACCGAGAGAGAAAACAGGAACCACAGCACCCAGCACTCACACGCTGCAGCTGTTGTCCTTGAGTCCGCTGCGTCACCAGCTCACCACGGTCAGGAACCAGCCAGAGAACAACAACTTCTGGAACTACTGGAACCAACGCCGTTAATGCTGACACCACCGCAACTCAGGCTGGCAGCACAATGCCCATAACCTCATGGAACTTTGAAGGGTCAGGCATAGCCCTATTGGCTTTAGCCCAAACGTAGCAGAGTTTTCCTGCACAGCGAGGAAGCTAGTTACGGTGGAAATGACTAGTCAGCTAGACTCAGAATAACTATTTACAGGATTTATTAAAAGGAAAAATAAAACCAGCAGAGTTTCTGCATACAAATAAAAGCAAAATAAATCCTCTCTTTCTCTCTCTCAAAACCATACACAGCACTTCTAACTCCTAACACACCTCACACCAAACTGTGCTAGCAATCCTAGATAACAGAGTTGAGTGCTGGTCGTTAACCAATCAGAGTAAGTAGTTTCTAGGTCAAGCAGACCTGGGCTTTCTGCCAAGAGTAAATTGACACCAGCTTGAGTTAATTGTGTGAAGCTAGAATCTGCAAGTTTCCCACGAGAACCAATTAACAGAAACTGAACAAAAGAGATGCATGTTTCTTAATAAGATATCAAGATCCATCCCATCATCAGAAAGAATCTTTCAAGGGCAGGTTAGATGATGAAATGCAAATGTTTAAAAGCAACGTAAAAACCAGCCTGATCAGTTGTTCAATGTACGAGATGCGCTTTCCATCCGAGGGGAGCTCAGAATAACAATGTCCTGCTAAATGCAAATCTACAAAATGCAGGCCAGTGTATCATCAGAAGACCCCAAGGACACACACACACAGATCTTAGTGAAAAGCTATAGCACCCATTTCTTACACAGCTTCTCCCCCCTCAAAAAGTGCGGGTACCCCTCGGGAGGACCACCCTCTGGAGCTCAGGCCCAAACACCTGGCAACTCCACTTTCTTCCAGAGTGACAGCCCCATTTCTCTCAGAAGCCCTCGCAAAGGGCAGGCTGCCCCCCTGCACGCATCTCAGGCTGGGGCGGGGGGTGCGCCTGAGGCCCTCACAGGCCTCAGCATGGCCACCCTCCAGGAAGGGCACAGGATCAGGGCCTGGGAGGAGGAGCTGGCACCTCCAGGGGAGCCAAGCCCTGCCCAGGCTTTTGCCCAGCCCCATCCCTGGGAGAGCCTCCCATCGTCTCCTTTGGCTCCTGGGGCATCACACTGCCCACCCGCCACCTGGCAGCATTTACCTGGGGCCTGCGGGAGCCTGGTCCTGCCAGCCACGTTGCCATGGAGACAGGCGTTCTGTTGACTGGCAGGGCAGGCCGGGCCTGGTCCTCGGGGCAGGAAACAGGGATGCAGGCGGGCGCAGGGAGCCCTCCAGGCGGGCGCTGGCCTTGGCACGCCCAGAAGGGGCACAATGAGATGCCAGCCGGTCCTCAGGAGGGAACAGAGGTCCCTGCCTGTCCGCACTTGCATGTTGGCCCAGTTATTTATTCACTTATATATTGTGTTTCTGAAGGGACAGGATACGCAAATCCTGTCTGTGAAATCACCCCAGGCTTCAATAATCACCCCAGGCCTCAAAACTGTCCAAAATTCCCTTTCTCTCTCCTAAAATCCACAGCTACAGCTTTTCTGTGGATTCTCACAAGATGCTGCTCCAAAGGCCAAATGTTATTCTTTTATCAGCAGGAGAAGGCTTCGAAAAGCTAATGCATAGGCTCCGTTCAAAGCAGGCCTGAGAACTGAATCTTATCTCATTCTAGTTGCAAGACCTTTGGACATGCTGAAATCCTTTCCCTGGGAAGGGTGCCAAGAGTCCACAATAGTCCCAACATAGGAGCTTTCTGTTCATGCTCAGAGGAACTCAGGGCAGGACTCCTGAGGGAGGAGAAAGGGGAGGGAACTAGAAGGGGTATATAAATATGCTCTGTGCAAATGACTGTGTGAATCGTGCATGCTTTTTGTGACTTATCCCACTTGCTCCTTCTACCAGTTCATGGATGGTAGAAATAAAAGCCTTTTCTCCAAAACTATTCCTTGAGTGTCTGTTGACTCCCATTTTCCCTTTCCCGGGCGCAATATTTTTCCCACCCGAGGGCAAAGCCTCATAAGGCTACATTTCCACCCCACCTTTTCCTTCAAGGATTCAAGGTGGCCCATATGGGTTTTCTTCCTTCTCATGTTCTCCTCACAACAGCCCTACAAAGTAGGCTAGGCTGAGAGGCAGCGACTGGCCTCAAGGTCATGCCCAGCCAGCTTCATGGCGAACCAGGGATTGGGATGCTGCTCTCGCCCAATCCTGGTAGGGCGCTCTAACCACTGCCCCACCCTGCAACCCAAGGAGGGCTTTGAGGATGAGATTGCCGTCTCTCACCCCAGCAAGGGGTCAGTTTCCCGGAAGAGGGAGAAAGGCTGCCTCCGGACTCAGCTCAGTTAGGGGTCTTCCTTCTATGACACCTGTGCACCTTTGGGGAGAGGGTGCAATTCAAAAGGGGGCTCCGTATTGTTAGCAGAGGAGGAGCGGCTTCTCACGAACGCACCAGGAGCAGGAAGCCAGGCTCTGCCCCCTTCAGTGCCCACCTTTCGGAATGAGTTCTTGAAGGGCAGCAGGAGGGAAGCAGGAGAGGATGGAGAGACTCGCCTGTGAAGAAAAGCTGCAGCGTCTTGGGGAAGGAAGATTAAGGGGTGACATGACAGAAGTTCATGGAGAAAGTTGAGAGAGAGAAGTCCTCTCCCTCTCACAACCCTGGAACTTGCAGACATCCCACAAAGCTGAATGTTGGGAGATTCAGAAAGTCCTTCTTCACACAGTGCAGTTAAACCATGGAACTCCCTCCCCCAGGAGACAGTGGTGGATGGCTTTGAGAGAGAATTAGGCAAAGGGGTACCAATAATAATAATAATAATAATAATAATAATAATATATTATTTATACCCCGCCCATCTTGCTGAGTTTCCCCAGCCACTCTGGGCAGCTCCCAATCGAGTGTTAAACACAATGCAGCATTAAATATTAAAAACTTCCCTAAACAGGGCTGCCTTCAGATGTCTTTAAAATAAGATAGTTGCTTATTTCCTTGACATCTGATGGGAGGGCGTTCCACAGGGCGGGCGCCACTACCAAGAAGGCCCTCCGCCTGGTTCCCTGTAACCTCACTTCTCGCAATGAGGGAACCGCCAGAAGACCCTCAGCGCTGGATCCCAATGGCTACCAGCCCGAGTGATTCTGCTCTGCCTCCATGGTGGCTCTGCTCTGCACTCCCCGTTGCGAGGAATCAATGCTTCCAAACCCTAGAAACCCCAGCCAGCTCTCCCTTGCAGGGCAACAGCACAAAGCGTAGGCTAAGGGCCGTGAGTCGCACAGCACTGGCACCAGATCAAGCAGCTGCCAATGGTCTGTGTCCCCTGTGACTTCCTGGAACCAGCAGGAAGAGGAAACTGATGAGCAGGAAGCATTCAGGTGCCACAGGTGACGCCCCCCCCCATGCCAGGGCAAACTTTTAAGGAATATTGTGGGACTTCTGTTGGGAAGGGGGAATACTGACCAGGACGGACACTTGAACCCAGCAGCTGAAACTGAGGCAGGCCCAGTTGAATTCCATTAGCCTTCCCTACCACAAGGAGTCAGAAGAATATAAAATTGCCAGCATCCTTTCCTCACAGTGGCTGACCAGATGTCCTTTATTTTCCTTCCTTTATACACCACCTTTATCTTCCAAGGATCTCAAGGCGGCCTGCATGGTTCTCCTCTCCATTTCATCCTCATAACCACCCTGTGAGGGAGGTTAGGGCTTTTTTGAGAGAGCCCAGCAGGCACTAGAGTTTGTTACACACACTGTCTCTTTACCTGCCTGCATTTGTTTTGGGGCAGGAAACATACGGGAGGACGAGGGCAATGTTAATTGGTTGATAATGATTTATGTAGAAAGGTGGGGAGAACATATTATAAATAAAGGTTGAAATCAAGCTCAGGCTTAGCGAGCAGTCCCCCAGATTACTCCCCCCCCCCAGCACTTGGTGGAGCTGCCCCCTTGTCCCACAAATTAAGGCAGACTTGGTCTGTAATGCTTGCAGTGCTGCAACTTTGCCCCCTTCTCAGATGTCAGTGGAGAAACAGGAACTTCAGAAGTGAAGAAGCCGATGGAAAACATTGAGAGTCACCACTGGCAACATCTCTCCCACCCAGTTGGCACCAGTGGACGGAAGCAATCCAAAGCAGAGGGTCTTTTGCCAGAATCCAATTTTGGCACAGGCTAACATGGCCGTGGTCTAAACCACTGAGCCTCTTGGGCTTGCCGATCAGAAGGTCGGCAGTTCGAATCCCCACAACGGGGTGAGCTCCCCTTGCTCTGTCCCTGCTCCTGCCAACCTAGCAGTTCAAAAGCGCGTCAAAGTGCAAGTAGATCAATAGGTACCACTCCAGCGGGAAGGTAAACGGCGTTTCCGTTTGCTGCTCTGGTTTCACCAGAAGTGGCTCAGTCATGCTGGCCACATGACCCAGAAAAACTGTCTGCGGACAAACGCCAGCTCCCTTGGCCTGTAAAGCGAGATGAACACCACAACCCCAGTCGTTCGTGACTGGACTGAACTGCCAGGGGTCCTTTGCCTTTTTTCTAAACACTGGCTTCCTGGGTGTGGTCTTGCAGGTTCCTCCTGAAGACGGGGCCTCCAGCTCTGGCCTGAGGCTGCTCCTCCCCCAGTAACCCCATGCAGTGGAGGCGAGGGGGGCAAGCTTCAGATTACACAGACACCCCCCTTGTTGAGACTTTCTTGTCCCAGCAGGCATTTTAAGGAAGTGTTCTGGTTTATGATACTTTTATTATTTCAACGTCTATATGGTTTTTAGACACCACTTAGAAATGCTACTGATTAAATGGTATATAACTGTCTTAAATAAATAACACACACACAAACACACATTCAAACCAGTTAGATTGAAAGCTTGACTGTCTAGGCTCAGTGAAGATACAACTGCCCCACGTCCCTCTACCAAGGTGTGAGCCAGGACTGGCTGACCTTTGCATGTTGCTGGCAGGGTGGAGGAAGAGGCCTCAGAGTACTGGCGCATGTGGATGATGTCACCACCCCCCAACCCGTGAGCCACACTGTGGTCCAGACCCGACCCCTGACGTTGTGCCAGTTCAGGGGCAAGAGTGCTATTTCTTAACCCTCCAGAACTACCCTCTGTCTGGCCACACATACAATTCACCCCTGGGATATCAAGGCAGACTTACCAAGGACAGGGAGAGAATTCTAGAAATCATTTTGCTCTGTTGTTCTTTGCCTGCCCCAAAGAGAGCCAAAGAGGCTGGGGCAGAAATGCAAGAGCAATCCTGAAGGATGAGGCTGACCCACAGAAGCGCACAACACCCCACCTGTTGCGCTCACAGCTACAGCTTCCCGGGAACAAGTAAGTTCTGAGAGGACTGTGGGGGGGGGGCAGTCACAGAGCAGGCCCTTCCCTCTGGCACCCTCTCCCCCTAGCCGGATGCTCCTTCGAGGAAACAGAACGATGTCAAGTCTCAGGGAGAAAAACGTTTATAACTGCAACAATAAAATTGCTAGGCAACAGAATTAAACAGGAGGTGGCAAACAAGCCAGTGGATCTAAAGGGAAAGAGGCCAAGGGGTGCTCCAAAATCACTTGCTGCCTAGCACAGGGGCAAGGGAAGCAGCGGGAAGCAGCAGCAGCGGGGAAGCCTCAAGGGGACCAAAGGCAGGCTACTTCTCAATTCAACCTTTTCTTTTGGGGGGGGGGAGGCAAACAGGGGACCAGGCCTGTTGTTCTTGGCAGGTTGCTCCAAATGGTGGGCCTGGAGTGATTTTGCCCAGATGAGAAGCCAAGGGATAGAGGCCCCTACAGCCACAGCCCTCTGGAATCAGATCACAAGACTGCAGAAAAGACGGCAAGACACCCCCTGCGCCCCCGGAGGGAATCCAAGTCAGTGCAAGAGAAAGGGGGGCACTTTCACAGCCCCATAGTATGATGGCAAGGACACGAGAGCAGCCCCCTTCTGCTCTGCCAGCACCAATGTTCGTTCCTTCAGCTCTTGAGCAGAGGAGGTACCAAGCGCTCCCTCCTACCAACCCAGAAATGAGTCCGTTGGGCTACAGAGTGGAGCCTGAAAGGAGGAAGAGGTGGGCATCAGGTGGAAGGAGGCTGGCATTGGAAAGGGTCAGGGAGGGTGGACGGGGGAGACATGAGCACAGAGGTTTGGGCTGGAATATAAAAATAAAACTCTATGAGCCCTTGGGGGAAAGCAAAGCAGCCAAGCCACCAAGGTGCCCAACCCCCGACTTCTGCCAGTCCAGGACACTCGGCACCAATGTCTTTTGCGGTCAAAAACAAGGGAGGGGAAGGTGCCATCCTCAGGAAATCCAGCTTCTGCATGTTGTGCAGTCTTTAGCAGGTTGTAGCATCTGGAAGTCAGCAGAAAGGGGCCACAGACACTTGAAACTGACGGACAAATCTCCAGGGAGGGTCAGTCGGAGAGGGTCCAGCGTCCTGAGGATAGAGAGGCACAGCCCCAAACCCAGGCAGGGGCAGTCTCTCCACTATGGTGGCTGCAGCTGCGGCTGCAGATGAATGGAGGGCATTTGCTCTGACGCCACTTGGAACAGAAAAGTGCTTCTTGGGGGCCGGACAAAGTTTCCAGTGCTGCAGGGGTGCCAAAGCCTGCAGGCGGGCAAAGGGACTGGCTGGCAGCATCCTTGGGAGTCTGGAGGCACCAGCTGGTCAGGCAGCATCCACAGGGCCAATAGGCAGAGCAACACGACGATGCCGGGCTAGTCTGGGGGAACACGCTGGAGGAGCCGTCCTCAGAGGGGGTGCAAAAAGAGCCCAAGAAGTCACATGCAGATCACTTGTCTCCTGCAGACAGGAAAGGAGGTCCTCAGCACCCCACAGGGAGAAGCAAAGCCCACCCAGCACCTCGCTCCCAGGAGGGGCCACCAGCTGAGCTGCAGGCCACACAGAGGTTGCTGCTGTCCCCAGCTGGGACCCTTAGGCCTTTTCCAGCTCTGGCAAACTCCAGTGGGGGGAGCAGGCCCACAGGGGCTTCTGACCCCAAGCCCCCTCACCTATCCTCCTCAATGCTGGCCCCGTCCTCGTCGCGGGGGCCGGCCGCCTCCTCCTCCTCCGCATCATCCTCGCTCAGATCCATGTTCAGCTCATTTCCCGCTTCGGGGTGAGGGTATGTGGAGCCACTGCAGAAAGAGAAGCCCACCACATTATGTCTCCCAAGGCCTCAAGCTGCCCTTTGGACCAGGAAGGGGACCCAGGGAGCAGGGGGGGGGGAGGCCTCGAAACCTGCCACTTTGGCAGGGACCCTGACCTGATGGAACGGCAGGTGAAAAAGACAATCCGCTTCAACCGCTTGTTGTAGAAGAAGTAGTTGAAGGACCACAGGCTGCCCTCTTCTCCGAAGGGGTCCGAGTCCAGGTCCGGGTTGTAGCTGCATTGGCAGGAAAAGCAGAATAATAATAATAATAATAATAATAATAATAATAATAATAATAATAATAATAATAATTTGTTATTTATACCCCGCCCATCTGGTGGGTTTCCCTAGCAACCCTGGGCAGCTCCCAACAGAATATTAAAAATGCAATAAAACATGAAACGTTAAAAACTTCCTTAAAGAGGGCTGCCTTCAGATGCCTTCTAAAAGACAGATAGTTGTTTATTTCCTTGACATCTGGTGGGAGGGTGTTCCACAGGGCAGGCTGCTAGCAAAGCAGCACCCACCCACCCCTTGGTGCCCGAGAGCAGCACTGGGAGCCCACCTGTAGATGTCACACTCCGAGAGGCAGATCTCCTGGTCCACAGCGTCCCACAGGTGGGGCTTCAGGGCGCTGAAATCCTCCCGCACAGCAGAAAAGAGGCTGCAGTTCACAGCATTCACCACCTGAAACAGACCCAGGGGGAGCTTGGTGAGGGCCTGGTGCTGCAAAGAGGGAGGGGGCGCAGGTGTACGTTTGCCCCCCACCATCCCTGCACTGTCCCCAGGCGGCTACAGCGTGGCCCTGCAGCAGCTCAAGCGTGGGAGGCTTCAGGTAGACAGAACGGATGCAGCTCCTCCCAGTCCTAGACCAGGTGAAGGGGCCAGGGAAGCCCCAGCCTTGAGCTGGACTGCAGAGGGGCATCCTCCAAGAGATAGACAGGTGGGGCCTGTCTAGGACAGCAGATGCAGGTTCCAGCGGGAGAGCTGGGTGGGATCCAGGGGCATCCAAGCTGGAAAAGGGACCAGATATGCCAACGGGTTGGCCTGATCCATCCCATACAGGTAACCTTTCCATCAGTCTGCAAAAATCCTAGGAGGCAGGAAGCAGGTCCTCAGTAGCACCACCAACCGCAGGGAGGGGTTTCATGCCAGGCGGATGTTTCCCCACCCCAAGCATCTCAGGGGCAAACAATGCCCCTTTCTCTGTGGGAAGAGGGCAAAGAATGGGAGGGAGATGGAGCCCTTGGGTCAACGTGAAGGAAATCCTGCTCCACCTTCTCTAGAGGCCGCTCCCTGGGACCCTGGCACTTTTCAATGCAGTGGGGGGGGGGAGGTGGAGAAGAATTGGCAGGCATCCATGCAAAAAGCAGTGCTGGAGAACTGCTACCACATGTGGGGCTATGAGACCCGGGATGACAAGGAGGGCCACGAGATCTGCTGACTTGTGTGGGGCCTGAAGGCCAGATTATCATAGCAGGGTGGGGGCTTACCCAGTTGAGACTTGGCTCCCGGCTGAATTCGTGGCTCTTGGCAGCGCTGAAGTCGTAGTCAGGACGGAAGGACTCGTTGAGGGTGGCTATCAGGTAGAAGAGGGTCTTGCGGCTGCATTTGTCACTGAGGGGGCCCTCCTCATCGCCACTTTGGCTCTTGCTGAGCCTAGCGCACAAGGGACAGGATGCGGTCAGTTACCTCCGCCTGGAGGAAGCCGTGGTCATCAGGCCATGGCCTTGGAATCTGCCATGTACTTTTCCCAGTGCTAAGGTGCAGGAAGATCTGGGCTGTGCGGAATCATCTTGACACAACAGCCTCAAAGCACCAGCTGAGAAAGGGCAGGGCCTGGGATGCTCCAGAGAACAGCAGCAGCATTTCATGTAGCATTAAACCAAGAATGGGGGACTCCAGTGTTAGTGGACTCCCAACTCCCATCGGCCCCAGCAAGCCGAGAACAGAAAGTTCTGAGTTCCCCTGGCAATATTTTTAATATTTTATTGGAAGCCACCCAGAGTGGCTGGGGAAACCAAGCCAGGTGGGTGGGATATAAACAAACAACAACAATAATAATTATTATATGGTGAGACTCTCCTGGCTTACAGAACTCTGATCCAGCCCACTGACCTGCAAGGCCAAGTGAAGCTGGTGATGATGAGCCAGCTCTGCCTCGTCTGTGTGGGGCGAGGAAGAGACAGCACATACCTGCTGGGGCTGATCCCGGTGGTTTGAGGTGGGGACAAGGCCTCAAGCACATGGGGCTGCCCTTCCTGGCAGAACTGCTTGAAGAGGTGCTTGTCGTCCCCGGCCATCTTGCAAGAGTAGCTCTCAATCCTGAGGGAAGACAGGCAAGACTCAGCTGGAGGGGAGGTGGGGGTGTATCTCAGTTTGGAGAGGCCTCTGAGCTGCAGAAAAGCACCCTTGGGGCCAGTTCAGGAACTGCCTTGCCACTCACCTGCCAATGATGTGTGCATCTCCCGTTTCCACCGTCAGCTGGGAGTTTAGGGCTTCAAAACTTGAGTTTTCCAACAGCTTCATTTTTTGTACCTCCTGGCGCTGGACTAAATTCTCAGTATTAACGCTTCTAGGTTGGAACTTCCTGGCAGTGACAGAGAGAGAAGGGCTTGTTAATTGACACCTCAGAAGAAGTTGGGCTCTGCTGCTGCCCACCCACAGGGGGACACTATACTCAAAGCCTATCAAAAAAGCAAACAAGGAAGAAGGCCAGCACTGGCTCTGGAAGACCAGCAAGGCAGGGATGCAGATGACACTCCCCCCCCCCCCCAGCTCTAGTCAGCACCTGTGAAATACTTCAGGGGAAAAGGGGAGAGTTTTGTGATATCCAAGCCTTGACATCTCCCATCTGGACCTCAACTCCAAAAATGCTACCCAACCATAATTCCATGCACTCCGTTGCACTTGGCCTCCAGATCTGCGTTAAATAAAGTAACAGTCTCTGTGGAGGAGGCAGCTGGGAAATTATCTGAGGAGAATCGTGAGGTTAAGAAGAAAGGGGCTTGGTGCAGGCGGATGTGACAGCATTAAAAGAGGAGAGAGAAAAGAGTTACGTGATCAAATGGTGATCCTAGAAATGTGTCCTAGAATCCTCCTGGAGATTTTCTGGGGTCCTCGCTGTTTTGATTTTCTAAGGGAAATGTGATCACGAGAAACGTTCTCCGGGGCTAGCGAGCATTTGCTTTGCTCTCCCCCGTGGAGGCTCATGCATAGCCTGGGTGAGAGGCAAAGACTGGTCCCGAAGTCACGTCTGGCTGGGATGGAAAGAGGAGGCGCAGAAGGAGGGGGGAGCTGGAAGGGACCCCCAGAGTCATCTAGTCCAACCCCCGCGGTGCAGGAATCAGAAGACCGGCCAGGCCCCCGAGGAGCTTCGGGGGCTTCAGCCTCGGGGGCGGAACGCGGCTCGGCTCCGCGGGAGGGCCGAGGATGAGCGTCAAAGACTCCAACGCCCACCCGCCCCGCGCAGGAGACGGGCCTCCAGCTCCCCTTCCCGCCCTGCCCCGCCCTCCCTTCCCCAGGCCGGGCCTCCGAAAGACTCGGCTTCCCATGATGCCCCGCGGCACCAAGGACGGCGCCCGCCGAGGCGGCCCCCGCGCGGGGCATGCCGGGAAGCGCAGTCCCGCCCCTCGCGGCCCGGGGCCCCGTTACCCACCTGCCCCGGGCGGGGTCCCGCTACTCCTCCTCCTTCAGGGGCTGCGCGCCGTCGAGCAGCGCAGGCCGCGGGGGGAACTCGAAGCGGGCGTGGCCGCCTCAGCCGCCGTCGCCTCAGCCGCCGCCTGGGCCCGTCTCCGCCCGGCGGCCCTCAGGGGCCCCGCAGACCCGGCCATGGCCCCGCTTGCTCGGCACCACGAGGCCGCCAGTCGAGCGCCCGGTGCGGAGTCGCTTTCCCGGCCGCCCTCCTTTCCTTCCTTCCTTCTTTCCTGTCAGGCGAAGCGACCCACTTGACTCTTCGGGCTTCGAGCAGAGGACGACAACAAGAGCGAGCGGCTCCGCCCCGCGCGGGCAGCCATTGGGCGCCAGCCTGGTCCGCCATCTCCATTGGAGGAACCGGGTGCCCATCACTCGAGCTGACGCATCCCAGTGGCTCCCCTGCACGCTAATCAACGGCCTGTGTCCAGCCCCACCCGTTGGGATAGAGCCGGGCTCTCATTGGCGCTCGCCTCTAGGCGCTGTCGAGCCGAGCGGGGAACAAAGGAGGGGCGGGGCGGCTGTCACTCAACGGGGAGGGGCCACGCCCCTTTCCCAGAGGGCGGGGGAGGGCGCCGTTTGAGGGATTCCGCTTCGCCCAGGAAGCCGCAATGCTTTTCCTTCGGGGAAGGCCAAGCAATCTTTTAAAAGACCAGTATTATTCATTTCATTTCAAAAACTGCCCGCTGCTTTTTCCATATGAAGCAGCCACAAGAAAGATGCTAATAATTTAAAACCAACCTAGGATATCTCCGCAGCAAAACCAGCGCAAATTCATTGAAAGGAATGATGTTGTTGTTGTTTAGCCATTTAGTTGTGTCCTCCTCTTCGTGACCCCTGGACCAGAGCACGCCAGGCCCTCCTGTCTTCCACTGCCTCCCTCATGCTGGTAGCTTCGAGAACACTGTCCCACCTTCTCGTCCTCTGTCGTCCCCTTCTCCTTGTGCCCTCCATCTTCCCCAACATCAGGGTCTTTTCCAGGGAGTCTTCTCTTCTCCTGAGGTGGCCAAAGTCTTGGAGCCTCAGCTTCAGGATCTGTCCTTCCAGTGAGCACTCAGGGCTGATTTCCTTCAGAATGGAGAGGTTTGATCTTCTTGCAGTCCATGGGACTCTCAAGAGTCTCCTCCAGCACCAGAATTCAAAAGCATCCATTCTTCGGTCTTCTTTATGGTCCAGCTCTCACTTCCATACATCACTACTGGGAAAACCAGAGCTTTAACTATACGGACCTTTGTTGGTGTAGCAGGAACCCCCCACCCCAATCATTCAGTCTGTACAAACTTCACACACACTCACACACTACATATGCCACACTTCTGTTATAAATTCATAGAAAAATCAACCATACATCGGATTTGCACTGTTCCGTTTTTATTTTACTCCATGAAGGAAGGACTACAAAATGGGGAAGGTTTGATACAGGCCAGCCATAATCCCTTCACCATCCCAGCACATCCACAGGAGCCCTGCCCAGTTGCTATGCCAACCCTGATGGTCCTAGACAGAAGACCATCAAGATCACAAAGAACTTGCATATGGGAGTGGATTCAGCATGGACTGAAACAAAGGACAATGATCATATCTTCCCTCTGGGGGCAGGAAACTGCCAACTCCCCTTTGTCTCCTGGAAGTGACTCATGGGCAGGGGGAAAGGAGGAACCAGCCAGGTGACAGGACACTCAGGTTACCACCACAACTCCTCCCTCAACCCCTCCTTTCTGTAATGTATGCATGATGTCAACCCCTTCTGTAATGTATGCATGATGTTTCTGGGGGTGGGCTTGAGCTAGAGGATGGGAATTTCAAAAGTTTTTATAAGGTCTTGCACACCATCTTTCTGGGTCTTTCCTCTCTCCTGCAAGTGAGGGGAACACCCTGTTGCAACAGTTCAATAAAGGCCAAGCCTACAGGCTGCTGTTTTGCTCCAAGTTATCCTGGTTGGTGTCTTTATTTTGTCCAAGGGAGCCCTCAGATTTTTCCGGTAACATTGGCAAGGTGGTGTCAAAAGGAATAATAAAGCTCAATTCTGCTCCAGATGGCTCACTAGTCCAAAAGCATTATAGAGTGACACAGCCCTAGCATCTGTATTGGAATACCAGGGAAGGAATATTAGGTTCGCGTCCCTCAGGAGGGAGTTCCACAAAATTGGTGCCACCACCGACAAGCCCATGGGTCTTGTCAGGGGTGAGTATGTGGCAGCAAGCCTCTGAGGAAGGGATTTAGCATGGAAGTTGGCTCCCCTGGTAGAAGGCCGTCCTTCAAGCCTGCGAGATGTGTCTGTTGTGGGCAAACATATTGCAATCAGTTTTGGTTGCCCTCTTTCATAGAAGACATAGCAGTCAGTCACTAATTATTATTAATAAACATGACAGGACACTAGATCTCCTGTGGCAATTTGGATTGTAAACAAATGCAGATGTTAAGTTCTTTCAGAGGGCTGCCCTAAGCAGAAAGCCCAGCTGCAGAGGGTTTCTCGGAGGTGACAGAAGTGTAACTCCCCAAACATGCTCCTTTGCCAATGGGGGAAAACGTGCTGGTGGAAGGAGCCCACTGTAGAGCAGAGGGAGCACAGCCCATGCTCCCTGTTGACAGCGCTGCTCCACATCAGCCTGAGAGCTGGCACAAGGCGTGCCCTTCCCACCAAGCTCCAAGGGGGCAGCAGACTTCGCTCACAAGGTGCCATCATAGCATTGTAGAGTTGGAAGGGATCCCAAGGGTCATCTAGTCCAACCCCCTACGATGCAGGTAGGTAGCCTTGAACTACAACTCCCATCAGCCCCAGCCAATGGGGCCAGGAGGGCTGGGTGTTGAAATGCGGAAGGCAGGCAAGTTCTTTCCAGGGGGTGGCCACAACCATCTTTTAAGAAGCCCAAGTGCCACATCAAACATACCATCCAAATACAGTATATACTGTATATAGGAGGGCCAAGGCCGGATTTAGGTTTGATGAGGCCCTCAGCTCCTGAAGGTAATGGGGCCTTTTATATCTCCTTTGTCAGCAACAAATTGTTGCTGTTTTTGGTGCTGAATATATGCTATATGGCAATATATGGACCTAATAGGTCCATACACAACCCAAAACACTGTTGCTGTATGAAGGTTTTATTTTATTTTGTTTTTTATCTTCTATTTTGGAAATGTACATCCAGGTTTTTTTCCCCTTTTTTGGGGGGCCCCCAAGAGAGTGGGACCCTAAGCTATAGCTTACCTATAGCTTGTAGGTAAATCCGCATCGCACGTGCCGTCCCACTATATCTCTCGGCGGGCTTGGGCTGAGCGGGGTCCTCTCCTGGCCCGGAACCTCGGAGTCGGGCCGCGGTTTCCCCCCCGGCGGCGGTGGGGAAGCGGACGGAGGCGCGCCGGAAGCGCCCCGCGGGGAGCCGCGCTCGGCTTCCGGTTCCGGGCGGCGACTCGATGGCGGCGGCGGCGGGCTGCTCGCCGTCCCCGTCGGGCCTGGTGCTGCTGGCCTCGGCCAAGGCCTGGGTGCCGCGGCGCTCGGGGGACGCGCCCTCGGCCTCGCCGGCCGGCCGGGAAGCGCAGCGCCTCTTCCGGCTCCAGCTCAGCGCCGCGCCCGGCCCCGAGCGCTTCCGATTCGGCCTGAGGGGCGCGGCGGAGTCGGGGGGCGAAGCGGTGAGAGGGGGCGGGAAGGGGGAGGCGGCGGGACCCCTTCCCGGGGCCGCCCTGGGCTTGGCGTCGCGCCTTCCTTCGCCAGGGAGCTCGACGGGAGCTTTGCCTTTCTATGGGATGATGGCGTATCCTCCTCCTCCTCCTCCTCCTCCTCCTCCTCCTCTCATCCCCCCAACAACAACCCTCCGAGGCCGACTGGCCCCAAGGTCACGCCCCCCCAACAACAACCCTGCGAGGTAGACCGAGGCCGACTGCCCCCCCCCAGGTCACACCCACTGAGCTCCGTGGCCCAAGGGGAATTTGAACCCAGGCCCTGGTCCGCCCCTCTGGCCCTGCCACACAGGCTTGTCTCGCCCGCTTACCAGAGGCTGCTGCTGCTGCCTCCCTCGCCGCCTCCTCCCGGCCTTTCTTCCCCACAGGCCGTCGAAGCTCTTGGGCCGGCAGCTGCTGCCCCAACCCGTCAGACCGGAGTGGGTGCATTTCAGCTGCTGGAGGGGGCTGCCCCGCCGTGGGGAAGCTGCGCCAGGGGCAAAGCCCAGGCTGTTTGGGGCCTTGTAGCCGCTGTAAGTCTTTGCTGGAAAATGTCCCTCTTCTCGGAGTGGCGCTGAAGGCTTGCCTCTTTCACAAGAGGCCAGCAAAGTCACCCCTTCCTGTACAGGATCTGTTTCTCCCCCACCCACCCCACATTTTACAGGATGTCTCAATGTATGAACAATGCTTAGAAAAAGAATTAGGTGCTTCCTAAGTCTTTATTAATTAACAACAAACAACACCCAGGGATTTGATCATAGAATATCCAGCTCATATATCCAAGCAAGGATCATGGTAGCAGCTTGTTTTCGTTTCCCTTGCACTTCCATTTTGTTAAATGCACTGATTTCTTGGATCAAGTAGAAAGGCCTCGACATACCTTAGTCCATTGTGTGCTTCAAGTATGCCTGCTCATAATGTACTACTCATTAAAAACAATTACACCCCCACCTTTCAATCGCAGACAGCGGTACCCAAAATGGCTTGCAGTCAACATGTTTAACAACAGTTTGAGTCCTTGAGACGGTATTGGTGATCCAGCTCAAGGCATGCTTGGGGGAAACTGATTATCTGGACCCATTTAAATCCAGTTTCAAGCCTGGGTGCAGCACTGAAACTGCTTTGGTTAGTGGCGTTTGTGGATTGTGCCTCATACCTTCTTGTTACCCCTATAACACCCTGCCTACCACACACAGGCCTCACACTCATCACGAGGGGCTGTAAACAAATAGGGCAGAACAGGAAAGGACCTGCAGGCTCCTCTTGCTTCTGCCAGTGGAGTTATAAAGACATCCCAAGGTAGTATGCAATGTTCCTGCAAGAGACTTGGGTGTTTTCGAAAGAGGACTGGACAAATTCACAAAGGAGAGGGCTATTGATGGCTGCTAGTCATAATGGCTAAGCTCTGCCTTTGCAGTCAGAGGCAGTAATGCTTCTGAATAGCAGTTGCTGGAAACCACAGGAGGGGAGAGGGCTCTTGGGCTGAATCCTGCTTGTGGCTTTCCTGGAGGCATCTAGTTGGCCACTGTAAGAACAGGATTCTGGACTAGATGGGGCATTGGCCTGATTCAGCAGGTTCTCCTTCTGTTCTTAGGAGTTCCACTTGCAGAATGGAACTTTTCTCTCTCCCCTGCAGTCTGCCATGCACCCTTAAAATCAGCTCTGGGGGGATGGGAGAACCTCTCAAGCAGTTTTGCACAGAGAGAGGAGAGGGGCAAGTCCTGTTGTGCAAGGAGAGGCCCATCCTTTGAGCTCTTCAGCAGTGGGAGCAGCTTTCAGCATGAGCACTGATGAGACTTGGCTGAAGAACAGAATGGGTGCTTGGACCCCCGTGTTGCTTGAGGTAAAGAGGCCTCAACAAGAGCTGGTTGGGGCTATTTGACTTTGCACTCGCCCACTAATGCTTTTCTTCCCCCAGGGCCTTGTTGAGTACAACCTCAGAGACATTTCCTATGAGGTGAAGACTGCCACGTGTCATGAGCTGAAGTTCTTAGCCCGCCCAGACGACCCCCTTGTTTTCCACTTTGAGGATGAGCATGAGGCACAGAAGTGGTGGGCAGTCGTCAGCAGCTCCCTCCAGGAGCTCCAGAAAGGTCAGCTCCTGCCCCAGAAAGCACTTGCAATGCCAGGGTCCGGCTTCTGGTAGTGAGAGAGGGAATGGCTTGAATCCTGCTTCCAGGTTTCCCACAGGCATTTGATTGGCCCCTGTGAGGACAGGATGCTGGACTAGATGGCCCATCGGCCTGATCCAGCGGGCTAGTCTGATCTTCTTATGTTCTGTGTCTGCCTGCTGGAGCACTTCTTCTAAAGTCTCTTCTCTCCCCAGCTACTGAGGGAAGCGGTTTGCTGACAGGACGGCCTTCTCCCCTTCCCTTGGCACTTTTCAACTCTCTGTCTGACATCGATGTCTCCCTGCCCTTGGAGCTTGCCAGGAAAGGTGGGTGGCTGATGGCACAGGACACTTGTCCACTGGCAGTGTGCCCTTGAAGACACATCATAAACGCTACTCAGCTGCCAGGAAATGTGATGTTTGCATATTTGAAATTTCCTTTTACCTGTGGACTTGAAGACACATCATAAACGCTACTAAGCTGCCAGGAAATAAGATGTTTGCATATCTGAAATTTCCTTCTGCCTGTATCGGGTTAGGCAGCTGGTTTTGTTGCACAGTGGTAATGAGGAGTGGGTGCATTTTGTGAAGTATTGTTGAGATGGTGAATTGAGAGAGAACTTGGTTTCAGTAATTACCCAAAATCTTCCCCATTTTTCTATGGCTTAGAAGCCATTTTGGCAAGCAAGAGGTAAACAGATGAATAAATAATACCTATTTAAAAAGCAAGCCATGTTTACACTTCCTGTTGAGCCTTTCCTTCCCATTGACGCTAATCCACTGGAATGGGGGTTTCATTTGGTGCCCGTGCAAGTATTCAGTTATTGATTGCATTAAAAGCACTTGGTTGGTTTTATTTCCTTTCATGTTGACCTCTTCCCTGGGTGCCTGCTCGATCCACCACCTCAGTGGTGAGTTGTTGCTGGAAATACCCAGGGGCCACTTGCAGTTAAGTAGGAGGCCGCATCCAGGGCTTGGGTTGGAGGCTCCCCAGCCGTGCTTTGCAGTTTGCCCTGTATAACACACCAGAGCAGCATAGATGTCCTGAAGGAGTGGCTGCTTGAGCTGGATGAGGAAGAGGGGGCTGCCCTTGCCACCCATATTGTGAGCCCCTCCAACTGCCCCAACTTTTTTTCATTTTTTTTTAAAGTAAAACAACGAGTCAACATAAATGAAGAGAAGAGTGTCATTTATTGCATTCATATCCCACCTTTCCTCAAGGAGCTCAGGGTGGTTGACACAGATCCCCTCCTCCCCATTTTATCCTCGCAGGAACCCTTTAAGGTAGGTTAGTCTGAGGGTGATTGATTGGCCTAGTTCCACACCCGGTGAGCTTTGTGGCTGACTGGGGATTCAAACCCTGGCCTCTCAGGATCTAGCTGGAGTTCTACTGCAACTGAAGACAGCTAAAACCAATCCAACAGCTGCACGAGGCCTCTGTGTGACTAAGAAAAGAGCAGGGTACAAATGGTCAAAATCAGAGTAAGATAAGAAAGCTTTTCCAACTCGCTTGGAAGGAAGTCTTGGGCCTGACCACCTGCAGCAGCAAGCCAAGTGTGGGGCAGGGGGTGGGGCTGCTTTTGAGAGCTCTTGCTCAGCAGTGGGTGGCTCCCTAGGAGGTTTTCCATTGCAGACCTTGGAGAAGGGCGGGAGGCTTGCCCGAGATGGGAGGTGCACAACTTGACCTGGCCGGCTCATGCCTGGCTTTGTCTCCTCCTCAGAGGACCTGGCGCTCCACCTGTCCACTGCTATTGAGCTCGGGGACGAGGAGGAGGCCATGCGCTGTGCCACGCTGCTCGCCCAGCAACACGCTGCTCTGCGGATCCTGCTGAAGGAGTCCTGCTACCCCACAAGCGAGATCAGGTGGGAGCGGAGGGCTGGGCAGGGAGCCGGTGTCTCTGGAGGAGGCTGGGTGGGTTAGGCTGGGTGATTTGGGGCCAATCCCCTGCACGCCTCCTCTTCTGAAGGTGGCCGGTTGCGGGACACGCTGTGCTCGTCTCACTGGCTGATTCCCTTCCTTTTAGCATGAAGGTGCAGGTGGAAGACGCCACTTGCTCAACGAGCATCACCACCCGCGTCCACACGTACACCACCATTGCAGGGCTCAGGCAGAAGGTAACCCGGGCACAGCTTTTCAGAGGCGGGGATGCTCTCTTCTGGCTCGCTCCCTCCCTGGTGCAGCTTCTGGGGGAAAGTGCCAACAGCTGCTTGGCTGCTTGGCCAGCTGCAGAGACCTTCAGACTCCCACTGACCCCGTCTCTGCTTCCCCCAGGTCTTTCAGGATTACGGATTCCACCCCAGCGTCCAGCGCTGGATTATTGGCCAGTGTCTCTGTGTGGATGACCGAACCGTTGGCTCTTACGGGATTCGGCAGGACGGAGACACAGCCTTCCTCTACCTGCTATCGGCAAAGGGCGCCCACCTCTCTGAGCAGCGCTTCAAGGAGGACAGGGACTGGGTGGTGCTGCAGCCGCCCCCCTCGCCCCTGGCGGACAACACGGATGCCAGGCACAAATTCAGCACCTTGCCCACCAGTCTGCCCAAGAAAAGTGAGCAGGCAGGGAGCCCTTTTGGGGATGGCGGGGGCTCCTTAAGGGGAGGGGAAGAGGTTGCATCTGGCTAGAAGCAGGGGGTTCATTTTGGAACCCTCAGAACAGGTTACATCTCTCCCCAACGGCTCTTCTGCATGCAAGTCAGGGCAATTTAAATCAGGAAGACAAAAGGCCAAATTCAGTTACTGAAGTCCAGTTTCTCATTTTTTCATATCTTTCCTCCTCTGTGGTGCAAATCTGACCCCTAATTTACAACATCTGGATACACAGCTCGTGACAGTTTGTTACATCTGGATACACAGCTCGTGACAGTGTGTGGTTAAAGGTCCAATCCTAAAACAGGGTATAAATTCATAAATGATTCTAATAGGAATCTGTCCCTTTGTGCTGGGGGGGGGGCGGGTGCTTAGGTTTGGCTGAGTGAGTGAGGGACATAGGAACTTGTATGCTGAGCACTCTTAGCTCCTCCCTCTTCTTGTCCCTGTTGCTCCTTGCTTTGCTCTGCCTTGGCCCACCCCCCACCCCAAAAAGAGGAAACCAACAGCAACAAAAATGACCTGCTCATGACCAGTACAGTGGTTGTCGCGGAGCGCAACCCGAAAATATTCACCCCGAAGCTACTTCAACCTGAGGTCTGACTGTAGGTGGCAGTCAGGCCCGATGGCCTTTGGGAGTCAGGAGGACTTGTATTTCCTGAAAAGGAAATGTATCTGATTTTTGTTAGAGTGCCAATCTGCATACCTGAGAAATGATCCAACCAGTTTTTCATGTTCATAGAAAGGCCTCCTTTAATGTATCTGGGAGAGTTTAGAAATTAACCATAGGGACAACATTTATTTGTTTAGCTTTATTTAAACAAAGCTTGTGAACAATCATTAAAATCTCTCAAACAGTTAACATGCTTATATTCAGACTGATCGATATTAACCTAGCTTTTGTTTAAGAGAAACTTTGCAATTGCGAAGTTCTTAGACCTTCTTCTTCTAAGCCACCTTCTTCTGTTGCAGGTGTGAAAAATTCTAACAGGAAGAGGGATGTCGGTGAGAGCAGCCACTTCCTGGGAAAATTCCTCCCTGGCCACTCGCGAGCCCCTCCGCCCCCGGCTGCCGCCCCTCCTCCCTCTCCTGTGCCGGTATGTACTCTCTCTGCTAAGTGGTGAAACTCAAGGCAGCCGTCTCCCCATATATATGCCCCCTCTCTCTTTCCCAGTCCCTGGGCTCCCTGTGGCCTTGTCTCCCCTCACCCCGTAGTCTGCTCAAGAAAGGGGCCAGAGCGCCTTCTGGGGGGTGGGCCTCATCGCCCAGCAGGAAGCACAAGTGGGAGAGGGTTGGTCGTGGGGCACGTGGCTGCATCCTGGGCTGTCCTTGCAGGCGCCACGTCTAGCGGCCTCTTCCTCTTTCTCCTCCTCATCTCCCATTGCAGACTGGCTGGTCTTGCCCCACCTGCACCTTCATCAACAAGCCCACCCGGCCCGGCTGCGAGATGTGCAGCACAGACCGGCCTGCCAACTATGTGGTTCCCGGGAGCTACAGGCCGGATGAGGTGGAGCTGTGGCGGATGCAGCAGGAGAAGGAGGGCATCTTACAGTACCAGAAGGTAGGTCTGGGTAGCTCCCTTCCTGTGCCTCACAGTCCGCTGGAGAAGCTCCCTGCAGGGGTCTGGAGCTTTGTGCTCTGCTCCCAGCTCTCTTGGCTCTTTTCTCTAGCTCTCTCTCCTTATGCAGCTCCTTAATGTGGCATTCCCAAAGCACAGGAAGGATTAGACTCTGATTAATAGAATACACACAAAGGCTTGACCAGCAAGACTCTGGGAGGAGTGTATAATAATTCCCATCCACCCCCTTGGCCCAGGTCGTTTTATTCACAAAAGAAAGTTTTATACAGTGCTCATAAGAACCAATCAGATTTCCTCTGAGCGTTTCAAAAAAACCCACGTGGGACAAAGTTAAAGTTAAAACTACAAAGAGCTAATTTCCTACTTGAGCATGCATATGTAATGCAGAGTAAATAAAGGAGGAAGCAAGGGGGAATGCTTTTAGGAAACTCCGGAGGTCGTAAGCAGCAATATACAGGAGAGGAAGGATAGGTAGTATTTACCATCTCCTTGTGAACGATTAACAAAGTACATCCAAGCTACCTTCTAGCTTTATGGCCCAGGATGCCTGATGCAGCAGCCGGCAACTGGCCTGTGTCCTAGAATGCTTATATGTGCCTGTCAGGCAGAGAGAAAAGGGCAGGAGAGGGAAAATGGCTTAGATGTAGAAGCTTCTGGGATTGGATCAGAAATTATTGTCAATGTATCAAACCCAGTCAACGCAATGTTTTCATCACGTACACGATGGCCTGGTGCATATTTCATAATTCCTCATAGTAATCCCACCCCTGGATATTTGCACTCCTGCACTTAAGAACCCCAAATGTGTCCTGCAGCAGCTGGATGAGGCCAAGGGGAGCCAGTCCAGCCCAGCCGGCTGTTGTCCTAGTGGACAACCAGCTGCCTCTTCTGGGAAGCCCACAGGCAGGACCTAAAGGCAGCAGCAGCACTCTCCCCACTTGCGATTCCTCCCAGCACCTGGTGTTATTCAGAGGCCTTTGCTGCCTACAAAAGCGGGCAGGAAACATCGTCATTGTGGCTGGTAGCAGTCCAAGAAGCCAGCTCCCCAGCTGTGTTCTGGAGGCTTTCAAAAGTATCCCCCACTTGAGAGGCACTTTCTGTTTCAAATTTGCTTGTAGAGTTTCCATGCAGATTCTTCTTAATTCTGGTATTTCTAGTTAGATGATGATGGTAAGTTCGGCTTATTAAATTTATTGATCACTTCACCAAAAGGAGTGCCAAAGCTATTTACAAGAGAAGTGCTATAAATTTACATCATAAGAAATGTGCTAAAAAAGTGTGCATCCCAAATCACTTAAGTTCTGCACTGGGGTAAGTTGCTCCCTGCCCAGAAGCCATTGTGGTGTATGAGAGGAGTATAAATTAAGGAACAAAACTGCTGAATGGGGTGGAAATGAACATGTCCTGCTTCTGAGGCTGCAGATGCCTGGAGTCCACGTCCAGGATGGTCCTGAGAGCGAGGTCAGGTTCCCCCTTCCCCTCTGTCATGGCCGACGTCACACCTCTGAGTTTAAACATCTTTGGGCACAATCTCTGCCTGCAAAGGGAGGGAGGGAGGAAAGAGCCCTGTACCTTTCTCATGAAGTTATCTCCCAATGCCGTGGTGATGTCAGCTGGTTGACAGATGGGGAGCTAAGGGTCTAACATACTGGCCAAATCCTGCTCCCCATCTATGTAGGTGATGTTTAGTTCTTGCTTGATTCATTTTCTTAAATAATGAGATACTAATTATGATTTGGTTGTCCCTTTCAATGTTTCGTTGGTGGTATATTTTTAGTGTATTGTTTTTGTCACATTTCCTGTAAATACGAAAAAAATGTTGTTGTCGAGTGCACCAGAAAAAGAATAGAATTTCAAAATCTCTCGGGCTCAGTCCTTCTCCTTCTGTGCTTTCCAAGGAGGGTGGGCTCTCAGGGGGGGCTGCAGTCCATTCTGGGGTGTGTTGGTGTTGGTGAAGGGGCATCAGGCTCCAGGCAGCAATCTCTGGCGGCGGCAGCAGTGGTGGCAGCAATCTCAGGCGGCAGCACCTGACGACTCTCTTCTCTTCTTTCTTCTTTCTCTTGTGGCAGGAAAAAGGAAGGAGAGAAGACGGTTCCGCTGTGCCCTGTGCCCACAGCCTGGGAACCCCGGACGACTTTATCCACCTCTCCTCGGAGTTCTCATAGCCCTCCTCAGAGCCGGGGCCGCCATCGCCACCACTGCCCCTCCCAGCCTTGCAGTGGGGACGTGTGCTAGTCCCGGCTGCAGCACCAAAGGCTGCCAAGATGAGCCAAGCGGACAGTGAAGCCCAAGGGGCAGGGCAGGGGTGGGCTTCTGTGGCTGCCCCCCACCTTCCCCTGCTGAGAACAAGCAGCTGAGAGTCCCTGCTGGCCCTTGGCGGCTTCACTGGCTGGCGGGGGGGTGCGAAGCCATATTGGGGGTGTGTGCTTTGAGAGCCCCTGTGACAGCAGCAAGAGCTGCGTCCCACCTGAGCAGCTTTTGGGGCGCAGCCATGCAACGCTTGTGGGTTTGCCTAGGCTCCCCCCTTGCCCCTCCATTCCACCTGGGTCTTGGAGTTCGGCCCATTTCCCAGCTCAACTGGCAGCCGCACAGAGCCTCCCTGCCTCTCGCTCATGGAAGACTGGAGCTCATGGAAGACTCAGAGGCTGGAGCCAGGTCGGTCTCCTGGGCCACGAAAGCCCTGCAGTGGGGCTGCCACTTGAATACCATGAGCTGTTCATAGGTTGTGACCCCCACCATGAAAATGTGTGTGTGTGCACTGTTTGCCCAGCGGAGGCAGTCGATCTGCTGTATTTGACACTGTGCATTGGATCTGTGGGCTGCCTGCCCAACCCATGGAGCCCGTTGCCCTGCGAGAGCTTCCTTCCTTTTTGCCCCACAGTGCCTTCCTCCCTCATTTGCCTCTGGCTCTCCTCCGCTCTGCCCTCAGGCCTGCACAGCCAGGGTGTCGCTGCTGCTTGCCGGGAGCCTCCCGCTTGCTGGCTTTGTGCTCCTCGCTCCGTTGGGGCCTGCGTTGAAGGTCTCTGCTCCCTCTGCCCCCATGGAGGCTGCTCTCCCCATGTGCCTTTGACCAGGAGAAGCCATGGCCTGCCCAGCCCCACAGGCCAGGCAGCGTTTGAACCGCAAGGCCAGGCTCTGCCTTGGGGACTTGCTTATGCTGAAGCTGGACTAGAAAGAGAGACCCTCTGCCGTGATAGCACTTTGAAAGAGAAATGCTGTAACCCCCTCCCCTGAAGGTGGCTGTTTCTCAGTGGGTCAGGGGGTGCTGCCGCCTGAGCGTTGGGGGTCTGCCCCAGCTGCCGCTTGTCCCAGCCAGCAGATCTTGGAGCAGGTGGCTCCCCTCGCCGTGGGGCAGTCGTTGCTGCCCTGGCCCCTGATGGGGCAGCAAACACCCTTCTCTCCCTCTCTGTACTGAACACTGATTATTCAGCAGCAGAAGTTTCGGGACCTGTTTTGAAATGGCTTGATTTCTGCATAACGTGTTTGTAAATTTGATTTTTTAAAAAATGAATTGGAGAGCAAATCCTTTGTTCTATTAAATGATTCATTTGGGCTTGACGGTCCATCCTGGTACTTCTCTGCAGCGTCATTGATGGGGAAAGGGGGCAGGGGCTGTTCAGGAGGTATGCGTGTGGGTGGGGGGGTGAGAGAGGGGGGTCCTCCTGGTCCAAATAAGTCTCCCCACTGTCCTCTCTGAGCCACAAAGTAGTGACTGAGGGGTCTCTGCTGTGAGCTTCCCCTCAAGAGAATTTCGGTGAGGCTCTCTTTGCCACAGACGGCCCTTTTGCCTGCAAAGGAGTCGCTACAGCCACTTCAAGGGTCGGAGCAGCCTCACTGCTTTGGGGTACATAAAAACAAGCCACCAAAAATGGGACAGCAAAAGAATAAAAACGTATCATAAAACTGAGCACTGCCTTAAATTGTTTGCCGGAACAAGGAAGTCTTAGTCATGTGCCTAATTTCAACTAGCAGGGAGTTCCACAAGTTCAGGCCCACTACACGGAAGGGGCAGGAATTAAGTTGTTGCATGGACAATGAGATCTGCTTGCACATGGAGATTTTCCCCTCCCTTCATATCCCTCACCCGCTAAATCTCTGAAGGGTTGGGGGATACCCCAGAATGTGTTCAGCAGCCCCCCAGAGGCGTGAGGGGAGAAGTCCTGTTGTGCAAGCAGACCCCCACACCTAGCACTACACTGGATTCCACCCAGTGTTTTATTCTGTCGCAGCTTTTAAAATTTTGCTAAGTTCTGCATATTAAATATTTTATGAACTGCTATGAGACATTTTGCAAAAAGTGAGGCACAATTAAACAAGCATAGAGGAGGAGGGAGCCAGCAAAAAGCTCCTTCTGGGGGTTGGACTAGATGACCCCTGGGTTCTAACTCACTCAGTTCCATAATTATGTGAATGCTGCTGTGATGTGCTTGCCAGACATCTCAGGATCCCGATTCCCCAAGTGTTGGAGACTGAAAGCAGGAAGAAGCTGTCCTTCTCGTCTGTCGTTTCTAGAGCAGAGAGCCACTTGGAATGTAAACAAGCCCTATAATAAAATTGCAGAAGAATAAAGCGCACCCATTGGGTTGGGTCAGCAGCAAAGGCCTTCACAGGCCTAAGCAAGCAGATCCGTCTTGGCAAGATCCTGCGGGTGTCAGTTGCCCTGGTCAGGGGAGGGTCTTCTGCAGGCGGTGAGGTCATCCCCTTTACAAAGTCTCGTTCTCCGCCTTGCCCCCTCCCCAAAACATGCATGCAGTTGCTGGACTGCCTTAGAGGGGGTGTCGCAAAAGGGGTCCTGAGATCAGGCACCCAAAGTGTGCATTATCTTCCAACATTCTTGCTGCTCTTCAGAAGGTGATGCTTTGGGGCACCACCTTCATTTTATGTCTCTTCCCAGAGCGTTTGTCTTGTATCCTAGTTTTCCCATCAGGCTTTTCGGGGGGGGGGACCTGCCACCTTCACTCCATTTCTGTCATGGACCGGCTGGATGCAGAGGAGTGGTGCGAGGCGCCAGCTGGGGAATGCCCAGGGGAAGAAGGCTCAGAGCCCGTGAATTGGTGGTGGGACAAGGATGCCTGGCCAGAGGGAGCAGACTGGGAGCAGGAGGCGTTGGAGGCTGAAGAGGGAACAGGGCTTAGTGAGCAGGAAGAGGCTGTGGCAGAGGGCAGTCCAGAAGCAGAGGCAGGAGAGGAGGGGAGACCGGCTGCTGAAGAGTCCAGGGGGTCCCTCCCTCCTGCTGCAACCAGCTCCCCTCTCCGCTGGTCTCCCAGAACATGCAGAGAAACGGAAAGGGCAGAAGAGCTGCCACAGTCTCCGCTTGCTTGAAACAAACTCTGGAGAGGAGGGGACTTTGGCAGCTGTGGGAAGGCGGGGGTCCTCAGTCCTTGCAACTGCCTTATTGGGGCAAGACCTGCTGGGGAAAGTTGCTGGGATCACTGGACCTGAGCTGTTTTGGTCCCTTGAATAAAGAGTTAACTTCAACTATACTGGGGTTTTTTTTAATTGCTGACCTTCAACCGACTCCGGTTCGTGATAATATCTTTAGGCACCAGGCAAAAATGTTCCACCTCCACTGTTAAAACAATCTGTGGCCTGTTAAATGTGCCTGGGGGTGGGCACGTTGTGTTTTTCTTATGTTATGCATTTTGCATTTTTATGTTGTAAACCACCCTCTGATCTTTGGAGGATAGGTAGTATAATAATAATAATAATAATAATAATAATAATAATAATAATAATAGTAGTAGTAATGGGGCTTTTGCCCCTTTTTGCAGAGTTAGCTGAGCCTCCAAATCTCACCAGCCTGGGTGGTGGGTGTGCCCAGGCGGAGCCCCCTACCCACCTTTAACCAGGGGACTGTGGCCTGCCTGTTGGGCAACCACCACCTGCCCCTCTTTGCCCCCTCCAGGCCTTGGAGCAAGAGCGGCAGCAGAACTTCCAGCAGTTGCAGCAGCTGGACGAGGCGGCGCTGGTGCCCAACCGGGAGGAGATTGAGTGCCGCATCTGCTACCTGAACGTGGAGCCTGGCAAGGGCGTCCTGCTTCGGGAGTGCCTGCACAGCTTCTGCAGGTAACCTGGCCTGCCTGGGGCAGGAGGGACCAGGGGTGGGGGTGGAGGAAGGAAGGGAGGGTTCTGTGGCCTGACCCCACTGCCGTCCCCCCTTCTCCCTCTCCAGGGACTGCCTGCGCCAGCTGATCAACTGCAGCGAGGAGCCCCAGGTGGCCTGTCCCTTCCGGGACGACTCCTATGCCTGCAGCAGCCACCTCCAGGACAGGGAGATCCGGGCGGTGAGTCCGCAAGGTTCAAGGATCCCTCCGGCCGGGTCCCTTGGGCAGGCTGGCGGGGCAGCTCAGCTCCCCCTTGTCCTGCCACGGTCATCAAGAGCGGTTGGAGATGCAGAGTGCCATTTTGAGCAGGCCAGCTCCAGAGGTCTGTTTTGCAGAGCTTGGTCCTCCTGCAGACGGAGGGAGTGGAGGAGGCTGCCATGGCCAGACGCTCCTTTGATTTCCACCCCCTTCCGGCCACGGAAGCCAAGGGGTGCCCCCCGGCCAGCCCATGCCCTGCCCTCCCTCTCTCAGGGGCTCTGAGCCGGCTCCCTGGTCTCCGCAGCTGGTGTCGTGGGACGAGTACGAGCGCTTCCTGGAGCGGCGGCTGGCCGTGGCCGAGAGCAGGGCCCAGAACAGCTACCACTGCCAGACGGCTGACTGCCTGGGCTGGTGCATCTACGAGGACGACGTCAACGAGTTCCGCTGCCCCATCTGCTGGGCCCTCAACTGCCTCGTCTGCAAGGTGAGCCCAGGCAGGGGCAGCACTGTGCCCTTGGCCCCCCACCTCCACGGGGACTGGCTATGGGGCTGGAGGCCCACAGGTGGGGATTGGAAAGACTGAAGGAGAAGTGCAGAGAGACTAGATGATCCTTGGGGTCCCTTCCAACTCTACAGTTCTATGATTCTGGGGGGGGGGGGGCTAGGGTGCTGAAGGTGGCCAGAGCACAGCCGCCCCCTTCCTCCAGCATCTTGGAGGTCTCCCTCCCCCATTCCGTCTTCTGAGCTGTCAGCAGCCTCCAGACTGTTTTCCAGCATCTTTCAGAAACACTGGAGGGGAGAAATCTCCTTGAAGGAATCAAGTTAATGTATTTTTCGCTCCATAAGATGCACTAACCATAAGACACAGCTAGTTTTTAGAGGAGGAAAACAAGAAAAAAAAATTCTGAATGAAACAGTGGATGTATGATTTTTGAGGTTCATGCTGTGGCCACCGGTGATTTGACGGTGAGTTTGGGGTAGCCCAATGCAAAAATCCTGAGGATCCATGGGCTTTTACCTCCTGGACAGCCTCCTTCATCACTCCCGATCGCTTGCTGATCAGCTGCTTCCTTTAACACCCACTTCCCTCTTGTTTGTTTAAGTGTCTTTTCCTTAGCTGGAGCAGTTTTTTGCTCCTCTTTTTTAATTTCTCTCCTCATTGCTTTAGGATTCCTATTTCCTCTTCTTGCAAGTTCGCTGTCTTTAATAATAATAATAATTTATTATTTATACCCCGCCCATCTGGCTGGGCTTCTCCAGCCGCCCTGGGCGGCTTCCAAATTTTTTTAAAAATACCGCAATACATCAAACACTAAAAGCTTCCCTAAAGAGGGCTGCCTAAAAGTCTGGTAGTTGTGGTTCTCTTTGACACCTGGTAGGAGGGTGTTCCACAGGGAGGGTGCCACTACCGAGAACTTCCTTTGCATCCTGGCCCCATGCTTCAGCAGCCCCTGGGGGAAGGGAGGCAGGATGGTGGGGGTGCTCCTGGGCACCGGAGGGCAAAGGAGGTGGTCACGGTAGGGGGCAGCTTGGGTTGACCCATGCAAAGAGCCAGTTTGCAGGGGAAGGGCAAGGCCCCTTGGGGATGTTTCACCACATAAAAAGGCCCTGCAGAGAGGTGTGAGAACATAAAGAGAATTTACTGGATCAGGCCAGTGGCCCTCCTAGTCCAGCCTCTCAAGAGTGGACAAGCAGATGCTCCAAACAGGAAAGCAGGATCTGAGCACAAGAGCAACTCTCCCATCTTGCGGTTTCCAGCAACTGGTCTTCAGAAGCATCACTGCCTCCGACTGGAGGCTGAGCAGAGCCCTCCTGGCTGGGCACCATCAACAGTCCTGCCCTCCATGAATTTCCATCCATCTTGGTGGCCATCCCTGCCTCCTGCGGGTGGGAGGCCCACAGTTTAACTAGGTGCTGCCAAGCTCTCCATCTCCAGGTTGTGGCAGCTTTTGACTTTCCGAGAGCGACAGTTAAAATTGGTTCCAGTTACAGATAGGTAGCCGTGTTGGTCTGCCATAGTCAAAATAAAAAAATTCCTTCCAGTAGCACTTTAAAGACCAACTAAGTTAGTTCTTGGTATGAGCTTTCGTGTGCATGCACACTTCTTCAGATATCTGAAGAAGTGTGCATGCACACGAAAGCTCATACCAAGATCTAACTTAGTTGGTCTTTAAGGTGCTACTGGAAGAAGAAGAAGAAGAAGAAGAAGAAGAGTTTGGATTTGATATCCCGCCTTTCACTCCCCTTCAGGAGTCTCAAAGCGGCTAACATTCTCCTTTCCCTTCCTCCCCCACAACAAACACTCTGTGAGGTGAGTGGGGCTGAGAGACTTCAGAGAAGTGTGACTGGCCCAAGGTCACCCAGCAGCTGCATGTGGAGGAGCGGAGACACGAACCCGGTTTCCCAGATTACGTGGCTACTGCTCTTAACCACTACACCACACTGGCTCTCTGGGAAGGAATTTTTTTAGTTAAAATTGGTGTGAGGCGATGCCTATTCTGCCGTCTGTACGTGTCGGCTCGGCTTAAGACACCTCGGCCACTCGGGGAGGGTGCTGGGGCTGCTGCCCACCCCCAGGCCAGTTTGAGCAGCAGAAAGGAACCCTTTGCAGGGACGCCAGGGGTTTGATTCTCTGCCCTCGACCCGCAGGCCATCCATGAGGGCATGAACTGCAAGCAGTACCAGGACAAGCTGCAGTTCCAGGCTCACAACGATGCTGCTGCCCGTGAGACCAGCAACATGCTGAAGGTGAGCTGGCCAGGAGGGGAGGGGGCTGTATTTCACGGCAGGGGCTGGGGCCTGCCCGCTTCTTCCCACCCCAACAAAACATTCAAAGCCCAATTTCCTTGGCAGGATATTCAGCCTTGTTGGCTGGGCTGTGGCCACCGGCCTTGGGGTACCTCGAGGGGATCAATGCCGGGGGGGGGGGGAGATGGGGAGCAGCTCAAAGGGACAAGGGCCTGTTCTCCCCCTGCCCCAAGACGGCCTCTGGGTGCATTTTTCTCTTGGCTGACGGTCTCCACATGACAGGGGGTTGGACTAGATGACCCGTGGGAGCCCCTCCCCTCTATGGCCACCCTCTTTCTGTCTCCGCCAGACGCTGGTGCAGCTAGGAGAGGCCATGCACTGTCCCGTCTGCCGCATCGTGGTGCAGAAGAAGGGGGGCTGCGACTGGCTCCGCTGCCCTGTCTGCCAGACGGAGATCTGCTGGGTGACCAAGGGGCCGCGCTGGGGGCCTGGGGTAAGTGTGGGAGGGAGGGAGGGAGGGGGCTCAGGACGGAAGCTGGCGCGGGGGCTGGCACACCAGGCAGGAGGAGGGGCGAGAGCCAGGCTTTGCTTCCAGAAGGGACTAAGGGGGGGGGAGTCTGGACGAAAAGGGGGGCTGGCTGGTTAGCTGCTCTCAATCTTCACAGGGGGGCAGCCAACCCATCCAACAGATGACGTGGCCCAGAATGCTTTGCAGTGTGCAGAGGGTATCCCAGTAGAGAGATAAATGGAGGTGGTGAGGGCGGTCAGAGGAGGGGAAGTTTTAAGGGCTTTCTCAGAGGGAGATGGACTGTGTGCTGAAGCAAGTCTGAGGTCAGCAATGCCCTGCCTTGCGGACTTTGGGAGACAGGCGTCTTGGGAAGGGGGCTTGGATGCCTCCAAAGCACCAGATCCTTAGGAAGCTCCACTCTGCGGAACTCCCTTCCGGCCGGGCTCCCCCTGATGCGCTTTGTCCTCCCTGGCAGGGTCCCGGTGACACCAGCGGAGGCTGCCGGTGCAACGTGGATGGGGAAAGGTGCCACCCCCATTGCCAGAACTGCCACTGAGCGCCTGCCAAAGGGGCATCAGATGCTGCCAGGACTCCCATTGGCAAGGAAGGAGCCTCTGCACCCAGATGAGAAGCGGCCCGTTGGAAGCCGGCTCTGGGGAGAGGTCTCAGCAAGGTGGCTGCTCCCTCCCCAGACCTTAGAGGATGCAGCAGATGAAAGACCCACCTGCTCTGCCCCCCACGCCCTGCACTGACCTCCGAGGGGCAGCCACGCTCCCCTGCCTGAGGGGAAAAGGGGCTGCTTTGGCCCTGCCCTGCCTCCGCCCCACTGTGCCTTTGAGCCCCATCCCTCACCCCTTTTGCACTACCAGAACCTCACTCTGCGACCCCCTGGCCAAGGAGACGGGGCTCCCCAAAAGGGGTCCCACTCCTGGAAGCACCCTCGCCTCAACTGACAGCCCCCGGCGTGGGGTGCTAAGCTTGGGGGGGGGCAATATCAGCACCAAGGAAGGGGGAAGGTGCCCAGGATGTATGCTGCTGCACAGGAGGGGTTAAAACCCCTTCAATAAAAAATAAAAAGTATAAACGCAGGGCATGCGCAGGAGATTTTTTCCGCTGTGTGTGTGTGTGTGTGTAACAGCCACTCAAGATAATCCATACGATGTACTACCTGGATTTCAACACAGACACCAGCCGCTTATTTCTGGTTGAAGAAACGCGTTTTATTGGGTGCCCACCCAGGGTCCTCTTCCCAAGGCTTTGTGGGTGACCGAACGGATGGAGACGTTAAATAACAGCAAATGCATGGAGACGCGCGCCTGTCCGCCTGCCAGTCTGTGCATACATTCCCAGGGCAGTAGAGGCAGCGCAGCTCAGGCGTCAGAGAGAGGTCCGCCCCACCGGCAGCATGGGTCACTTGGGGGGCCGGTAGGCAATCTTCCTGCTCTTTAGAACAGACCACCTGTGCCGCTTCAGGTAGTAGATGAGGGGCAACAGCATACCCATAATCAGCATCATCTGGGGGGGGGGGAGGGAGACAGTCGAGGGGGGGGGAGCATAAGGTCACTTTTCTACAGAAAGATTTCAGGAAATGAATCACTGGAGTCCCCACCCCCTGGCATTCCTAGGAGAGCAGCACACAGGCAGAAGGGGGCCGTTTCAGCAGGCCTGTTTGTGTGTTCCCAGACCTCCCACCGGCTCGCTCTCTGGGGGGAGCCAAGCTCCTGCCGCCTGGAGGGCTCCCTACCCCACGGGGAGAGGCAGACCCACCTTCAGGCCCATCCGCTTGCGGTGGTCGTGCTCCGGCTCCGCCGCCCACCGCAAGAAGGTGCAGACGTCCTTGGCAATCTGCGACATGGTGGCCGGGGTGCCTGCACAGGAGAGGGCAGATGTTTCAGTCCTTTATTTTTATTCTGCTGTGGGGCTCCACAACCGGCCCAAGGGAAGTCCTGCCCGGCCCCACTCACCATCCTCATACTCCAGGATCTCGTTGTAGATCGGGGGTGCCATGCCAATCGCCTCCCCAGGGAAGAAGGGGTTGTAATGAAGCCCCTCTCGCAAGCTCACACCGCCGGGTGGATCACAGTAGCCAGTGAGGAGGGAAAACACGTAGTCCTCACCTCCGTGCCTGGAACGGAAGGGCAAGGGAGGCTCAAAACCACCAAAGGCGACTCTGCTCCTCCACCGGGAAGAGCACAAAACCGTGCCAACCTGCCAGAGGCCACCCGCCTTAGTCCAGCCCTGGTTTGGGCAGCGTTACCTGGCATTGACGATGTAGCTGAGGTCGGGGGGCAACGCCCCGTTGTTTGCAGCTCGCGCTGCTTCGGGATTTGGGTAGGGCTTGGGAAAGTAATCCGAGAGCTTTCCAGGCCGCGTGAACATCTCGCCATCCTCGTTGGGTCCATCCAGCACCTCAGCCTAATGCAGGACACGCCAGACTTGAGTGCCAGAGTCCTAAGCCGCCCCAGGGAGCCAGGCTTCCCCCCACTCCCCCCCCCCACTTCCAGTATGATTTGGTCTCACCCACCCGCCCTCCAATACCGCCGACCAAGCCATCCATAATGCCAGCCAGCGCAGGAGAGCCCCTGAGTCAGGGACCAGCTGTGCAAGGGGCTCCGGGCCATAGCTTTGTCAGCCACAGCAACCCCGCCCCACTTCCCTGTGCCCCCCCCCCTCAAAGCCTACCTCTTCAGCCAGGGCCTTGGCTTCCGCTTCAGTGTGGCTGACACCAACAAGGTTGCGAAAGGCCAGGTACTCCATGCTGTGGCAAGCGGAACACACCTGCTTGTACACCTGGTAGCCGCGTCGGACGCTGGAGACAAGCCAAAGAAGGTTCTGGTGTGTTTCTAGCCCCCCTTCCAGTTATAACCCTCCTGTGACAGCTCACAACTAATACAATATATCCAGCAATATCTTTTAAAAAAGGAAGAAAAACCAAACTTCTAAGTCAATCAAAGATAGCAGCAGCCAAGAGGGAGGATGAATGCAGGCAAGAGTTTTCCTTCCTTCTTGGAGGATTGGGGTGGTGGATAGGACACTCTGGGGCAGGGGTCAGCAACCTAAGGCCCATGGGCTGGAAGCAGCCCGCGGAGGTCGTTTGACCGACCCACGAGCCACCCCTGAATTGAGCTGCCTGCTATCACGCTGTGCTAAACTGGCACGGCACAGTGATTCACTTCCATGGCGCCGAAAATCGCATCTGCGCAAACACAGACGCTGAAAATCACGGGTGCGCGATTCAGCCCACAGAGGGATCTCCGTGGGACTGATCCGGCCCAGCCAAGATAAGCCTTCCTGGCTCTGGGGCAACTCCCCCAGCAGGCAGGCAGGAAGCATCCTCTGGGAGCAAAGGCAATGGCACCTATGCAAGGGAATGGGAGTGTTTCACCCACTGCTGAAAAAAGGGTACAGTCAGTGCCCGGGTTGGTGAAGGAAGGAGAGCACAAAGCAAGGCAGGGCATGACTGTGTGGACTTGAGGAGAGAGACAACGGGGTCAAAGTGACAGGGAATAAAGCAGCCTTTGCTTCCTGCTTGGGGAGAGGGGTGGGAGACCCAGCAGGGAAGCAGCTCCAGCATCCTCACTGAGGTACCACTGTACAGGCCTTGGTAGTCAAGGAAGGCCAAGGAGGCGGCAGGTGCTGGCAAGTGCCAGATGCTGGAAGGGCGCTGACAGAGATGAACTTTAGTTCTGATCTGTACATCTCTTGGGCTGGGAAGAGGAAGCAGAGCATGGGGGAGGGGGGAGGGGAGGAGCTTGTGCTTGATGTGAGTCATCCGACTGAGAAACCAAGACAGGGACGCGGGCACAGGGCAGCCACTGGCACAGCCAACACCACACACCTCCAATGGCTCCCTAGCAGGCTGCAAAGGGGAAGGGGTGCCCTAGTTCCCATAACCCCCCCCCCGCTGCTCTGCCTCCCTCGCCACCTCTGCCCGTCCGCACCTGCTGTGATCCAGGGACGACAGCATGCCGTTGTGACTCCAAGGGTAGTTGGGGGGGTGCAGCTCCAGCTCGCCGGCATTCACTGCGGTGTGGAGGGCCAGGGCCAGGCCTGCTCCGCCTGCCGTCAGCACCCCCAGCGTGGTCAGCGCCACCTTCTTGCCTCGGGAGAGACCTGCCAAGGAGGTCAGGTTGGCCTGGGGGGAAAGGACAACAGAGTGAACTCGTGGGCAGACCCGGGCTGGAGAGAAGTCGCGGCGACAACAGGAGGGGCTTGACCGAGGCCTTACAATAGCAAGACTTAGGCTCCTGTCGAGGACGTTTGCCTAGTATTGTTCTGTGAACCACCCTGAGACCTCCAGGTATAGGGCAGTACAGTCATACCTTGGGTTAAATATGCCTCAGGTTGAGCATTTTCAGGCTACGCACTGCAGCAACCGGGAAGTAACAGAACGTGTTACTTCTGGGTTTCACTGCTCACACATGCGCAGACGCTCAAAATGACATGCGCGGAAGTGGCGAATCGCGACCTGCGCAACCGCGGGTTGCATTTGCTTCAGGATGCGAATGGGGCTCTGGGATCCCATTCGCATCCAGAGGTACTACTGTATACAAATTCTAATAATAATAATACAGTCATACCTTGGAAGTTGAATGGCATCGGTTCCGGAAGTCTGTTCAACTTCCAAAATGTTTGGAAACCAGAGTGCGGCTTCTGATTGGCTGCAATCAGAAGCCACAGAAGCCGCGCCAGATGTTCAGCTTCCAAAAATCATTTGAAAACTGGAACATCCACTTCTGGTTTTCAATCGTTCGGGAGTCAAAACATACGAGTTCCAAGGCGTTCAGCAACCAAGGTATGACTGTAATCATAATAGTAATAGTAATAGTAATAGTAGTAGTAGTAATAATAATAATAATAATAATAATAATAATAATAATAATAATAATAAAGCAGCCTCCCAAACACCACGTCAGACGATCCATTCATCTAATCTCATCTATACTGTGAGGGGGGGGGGAATTGTTAATCAGGGTCTAAACTACCTAAATGAATGAATGAATTGAACTAGCAGTATCTCCCCAGCCGAAGACCTCTGCTCCTTTCAGCTGGGAGATACTGGGGGACCAGAAATTGGGGCTTTCTGCATGGAAAGCAGGCAATCCTCTACAAGCCAAGAACATCCCTTGTGGGGGTGGAGGAAAGGGGACATGAAAGGCAGCCTGAAAATGTTATTACTGTACGGTTTTATACTTCTACATTATTGTAAACTGTTGTAATATATTTCTATGATACAGCACTGTATAATTTTATAAGTAAAATAGATAAGACTACAGGATGAGCAACGCTACAACCATTAGGAGATGCCTCAACGCTCGTGGGGAGGGGGTCCCTTGCCAAAGTCATTGTGCTGCATCCGGCATGCGCAGAGGGATGCTTGAGCAGAGACCGCAAACCAGAACAGCAAGCAAACCCCAAGCAGACCACCTAGGCTTTGCGGCCAGAACCAACGCAAAACCCAGAGGTGACAATAAGCTGCGGATCGACCTCTATTCCTGCAGCCTCTGCAGGTGCCCCAAATTGCACTGCAGGTGCTCACGACAAGAATCCCAGAGAAGCTTCCACTCCCTCTGGCCCTCGGGACCCAGCAGAGCAGAGACCCGGACCCTCTTCTTGCCCTGCTTTGCCAGGTGGTCCCCGTCCCCACGCCTGGCTGCCCAGCTCCCTGGGTCTGCCACTCTCCAGGCGCATCCTGAGCAGGGCCGGATTTGGGGTTCTGGACCTAATAGGTCTCTCAAGCCATTTGCACATGCGGAATGTAGGCACCCTCTGTAAGGCATGAGCAGGCGGGCAGGCGGGGCCAGGACTTACATCAGAGGCGCTTACACAACACAAAACTCTGCTGCTGTTGGCAGGCTTCATTTTAGGTGTTTCTACTCTTCTATTTTGGAAATGCACATCCAGTTTTCCCCCTTTAATGTTTTTTTGGGGGGACCCTAAGCTAGAGCTTGTTTAGCTTCTACGTCAATCCGGCCCTGATCCCGAGAAGCAGGAAGGCCCTTCGCTCCGGCTGCCCCGCTCCAGCCCGCGCAGGGCCTCCCTGCCGGAGCCCCAGCCCTTCAGAGCCCCCCCGGCGCGCGGGGAGAGGGAGAGAAACGCGGCCTCCTCCTCCCGCCTCCTCGGGAGAAAAGCCGGCCTGGCAGCGGGGTCGCCAGGCTCTCCCCCCCCCCCCGCCGCCTCAGCGCGACCTGCGGAACTCCCCGCCACGGGAAGGAGGGCGGCTCTTTTCCCTCTCCGCCGCCCGGGACGCCTCTGCCGGCCCCCCCAGGCCCTCCGGGCGAGGGGCGCCGGGTGACCCCTGGGGGGACGCGGTGACCTTGGGCCGCCCCCGTCGGGGCGGGGCGGGGCCTGGGGGGGCGTCGGGGCGGGGCGGGGGCGTCTCTTACCCGCGGGCGGGGCCCCCCGGGCAGGGGAGGCAGCAGGAGGCCCCCCCGGGATCGCGCCAGGCTCCGCGCCGCCGCCGCCGCCGCCGCCATCTTGCCGAGGAGCCGGCCAGCCCAGCCGCCCACAAGGCACCGCGCGGCGGAAGGCGGTCCGGCGTCACTTCCGGAGGGGCGGGGCTTCCCGGTCGGAGGCGGAGACAGGACTCTGAAGGGGCACTCCGGGGGCATCTAGTCCAGCCCGGGAGAGGGGGGCGCCCAGCCTCGGCTTGAAGGCCTCCCCGTCTTCTGGATGTCGAGGCGGCGTCTCCTTCCTTGCCACCTGAAGCCCCGGGTTCGAATCCTGCGCTCCAGAGCGGGCGGCTCTCCCCGGCTCCTCTTTCCCAGCGCCTTCCTCGCCTGGGTCGCCCTGGGAGAGCCCGAGCCCGAGCATCCTCCGCGCCCGGCAGAGCTCAGCTGCGGAACTCCCTCCCACGCGAGGAAGAAGCCAGGCACATTCGGGGAGGAGGGGGAGGAGGAGGGGAAGCAGCAAGGCTGGGGGTCTGGCGGCTTCTGCTTCGGGGCCCCGGGGAGGCTGGACTGGATGGGCCCGTGGCCTGATCCCGCTTTGGGGCTCTTCTTCCTCGCTTCCCAGGCCAGGCTTGTCTATTGTTCCCGGAAGTTGAGGCTGCGTGTCACTCTTCTATCTGTAGCTCTACGGGGAGGGCGAAAGAATCCCCATAGAGCTATAAAAGGACAGAGAGGGCCTTCTCCTCCTGCGGACGGGACGCTTCCGCGTTGAGCCGGAGAGGCGCCGCGGAGTCTCAGCTGGAAGCGGGAGGGGGGCCGCCCAAGGACAGCCCCGCAGTGCGGCCCGCAGAGACATCACCTTGCCGACAAAGGCCCGTATAGTTAAAGCCATGGTTTCCCCAGTAGTGATGTATGGAAGTGAGAGCTGGACCATCAAGAAGGCTGATCGCGGCCGAAGAACGGATGCTTTTGAATTCTGGCGCTGGAGGAGACTCTGGAGAGTCCCATGGACTGTAAGAAGATCAAACCTCTCCATTCTGAAGGAAATCAGCCCTGAGTGCTCACTGGAAGGACAGATCCTGAAGCTGAGGCTCCAAGACATTGGCCACCTCATGAGAAGAGAAGACTCCCTGGAAAAGACCCTGATGCTGGGAAAGATGGAGGGCACAAGGAGAAGGGGACGACAGAGGACGAGATGGTGGGACAGTGTTCTTGAAGCGACCAGCATGAGTCTGACCAAACTGCAGGAAGCAGTGGAAGACAGGCGTGCCTGGCGTGCTCTGATCCAGGGGGTCATAAAGAGGCGGACATGACTAAATGACTAAACAACAACAAAGTCTAAACCACTGAGCCTCTTGGGCTTCCTGATCGGAAGGTTGGTGGTTTGAATCCCCACAACAGAATGAGCTCCCATTACTCTGTCCCAGCTCCTGCCAACCTAGCAGTTCCAAAGCACACCAGTGCAAGTAGATAAATAGGTATGGCTGCAGCGGGAAGGTAAACGGCGTTTCTGTGGCTCTGGCTTCCATCACGGTGTTCCGTTGTGCCAGAAGCGGTTTAGTCCTGCTGGCCACATGACATGGAAAGATGTCTGTGGACAAACGCTGGCTCCCTCGGCCTGAAAGCGAGATGAGCGCCACAACCCCATAGTCAACTTTGACTGGACTTAACCGTCCAGGGGTCCTTTGCCTTTTACCTGCTGGGCCAAATACATCTCCATGCAGGTGACTTGGCAAAATGGGAGAGTGCCTTAGGTTGATGTGACCTCGCCTCTCTACTTGCCAACCGGTGATGGGGGAGGAGTGCTTGTTCACCACTAGCACAACTCAGCTGATCCACCAGCTTTTCAAAGTCCCGATAGTCATTTACACCTCGGACAGAAAGAAAGGCTTCCAAGTGGAGAAGTCAAAACTAGAAACAGAACTGTTAGAACCCAATACTAAAAACTTGTCAAGAATGTACAAATTGCTGTTGAAATGGAATACTCAAGATGAAATGGTGAAATCCTGTATGATTAAATGGGCACAGGATATGGGGCATGACATTGAGCTTGCTGACTGGGAGCAGTTATGGACCACTGGTGTAAAATTTACGGCATGTAATGCCTTAAGAGAAAACATTATGAAAATGATCTACAGGTGGTACATGACTCCGGCTAAGTTAGCAAAGATCTATCATCTGCCCAACAACAAGTGTTGGAAGTGTAATGAAACGGAGGGAACTTTCTATCACCTTTGGTGGACCTGCCTGAGGATTAAGGCTTTCTGGGAAATGATCTATAATGAAATTAAAAAAGTTCTGAAGAGAACCTTTATTAAAAAACCAGAAGCCTTTCTCTTGGGTATGGTGGGCCAAATGGTGCCTAAGAAGGATAGGACATTTTTTATGTATGCCACAACAGCAGCAAGAATTCTGCTAGCAAAGTATTGGAAGACACAAGATCTACCCACGTTGGAAGAATGGCAGACGAAGGTGATCGATTATATGGGACTGGCAGAGATGACTGGCAGAATTCGAGACCGGGGGAAAGAGGCGGTGGATGAAGACTGGAACAAATTTAAAGCTTATCTTAAAAACTGTTGTAATTTGGAAAATTAGGGGATCAGGGTAATAAGAGATAAAGAACTACAGTTGTTCTAATAACTTATGGAAGTTAAATTTACGAAATATAAATAAGTGTATTACGAAAGGGTTGCTGGAAAATCTTGAAACAAGAATGCAGAAAACGGGTGGTATGGGGAAGTCGATTTTGTGTTTATTTATGTTTTTGTTTTGTTTCTTTTTTATTTATGAAAAATTAATAAAAATTTATTTTAAAAAAAAAGATAGTCATTTACACCTCCAGTGGCCCCTGCTGCCCACTTGCCTCTTAGTGCACCCCAACCCAGGAATCACCAGCAGGGGGCACTACCACCCACTTAGGGAACCACAGTTCTAAAGGCATGACAATATTGGCAGTTTCTATTGCCGAAGAATGGATGCTTTTGAATTCTGGTGCTGGAGGAGACTCTTGAGAGTCCCACGGACTGCAAGAAGATCAAACCTCTCCATTCTGAAGGAAATCAGCCCTGAGTGCTCACTGGAAGGACAGATCCTGAAGCTGAGGCTCCAAGACTTTGGCCACCTCATGAGGAGAGAAGACTCCCTGGAAAAGACCCTGATGTTGGGAAAGATGGAGGGCACAAGGAGAAGGGGACGACGGAGGACGAGATGGTGGGACGGTGTTCTCGAAGCTACCAGTATGAGTTTGACCAAACTGCAGGAGGCAGTGGAAGACAGGAGTGCCTGGCGTGCTCTGGTCCAGGGGGTCATGAACAGTCGGACACGACTATAAACGACTAAACAACAACAAGGGGTGGAAAAGGAGCCCAGCCAGCTGCCCCTCCACCTCCGTACTGCCGACACTGACCGGCAGCAATGGCTCGCCAGGGCTTCAGGCGGGAGCCTCTCACCTTTCCCAGCACCTCCTTTTGTTGTACCTGAAAAGGGAGTCAGTGGAGTCAGTATGTGCTGCTTCTAAGCCTTGCCCTGCAGCCCCAACCCTCTGCTCCCTCAGCTCAGGCTGGCAGAGGCACAGGGAGAAATCTGCCCAGGAGCAGCTGAGGCTCTTGCCCAAGGGACCTTAGGCTGAAGGGCAGGTGCACATTCCTGGCCCAATTCAAAGTGTGTAGTGGCTTCCTGTCTGTGAAATGCTCTTCCCCCAGGGAGCTTCGCCTGACACCTTCATTAAATGCCTTTAGATGCTAGGTAAAAATGTTCTTCCACTAGGTCTTGGGCTGCATAACGTCTGATACCCTTTTAAATGTGTGTGTGTGTGGGGGTGTCTTGGTTTGTTTTGTTCTTTTTTTATAGAGTGAGAGAATCTTGTATTTTTCTGTTGTGAACCACCCTGAAATCTATGGATGAAGAGCAGTATACAACTTTAATTTATAAATAATAAAATAAAAATAAAAATCTCTAAGCTGTGTACAACAGAAAACCAACCAGTATTGTTAGAACAAAACCCAGTAGCATTACAACAAAAAGACAACATGAAACCAGTGAACCTGCAGCAGTATAAAGGCACGCCCTGTCATCTGGAGCTGAAGGGAGTTGCAGTCCAGCCACATCTGCAGGGCCAAGGACGTGCCCCACCCCTGTTATAACGGGACCAGCTGCTGCTTTGCTTTACTCTCTTAATACATCTTAAGTTCAAGGTTATGGTTGATATTCTGAATTGTTAGCAGACGCCCCAAGAGCTGTGTTTCTGGTGAGGAGTCAGGATGAAAATAAGTGCAAGCACTGTATCAAAACCTTTTGTCTTTATTTTTATTTAAAGATTGTACACATCCACTCCCCCCCCCCCCCAGTATCATCTTGCATTGCTAACATCAGAGCTGGTTGTTGGCCCCACGTGGTCCACGTGCAAGCTGAAGCCACCGAGAAAAGGACCAGCCACACCCCAGGCTGCCCCCCTGCCCCTGAGAGTCACACTCATGACTTAAAGCAGGGCCACCACAAAGGAACCAGGATCCAGTTACCCCAGCCCAAGCTCCCTCTCTCCTGCAAGCTCTGAGCAGCTGCCCAGCCAGCCCCACACCCAGATCTATGAACCGTGGCTGCAGCTGCCGCAGACGTCAAATCCCACAAGACCAGGTTATTTCCCAAGCAGGCATCCCCTACAGAGTCCAGCTGATGGCTTCAGGAGGCCTCACCTGCCTGCCCCCGAGTTTCACATTTCTGAAATCACAGTGGCACCCAGCAGGATGGAAGGGAAGTCTCCCCTGGCTGCCCCAGGGAAGTCCAAAGTGGATTGGGGCAGGCCAGTTCAAGCACAGGGGCGGCGTCAGGGGGCTACTTCCAGAAAAGCACATTCCAGAGCAGAAGCCAGCAGGGGTAGACGAAGATGGCGATGAAGGGGAAGACGATGGAGCCGTAGAGGTGGTGGTCCAACAGCCCTTCAGCAATCGCCTGCAAGAAGCGCTGCCAGCCCTCCAGCAGGGAGATAGGGTACTCAATGAGCTCCTGGTACAGGAAGATGCAGAAGAGAAGGGTGGCCGCTGGCGTGACCAGGACCAGCAGCACAGCGTAGAGGTACCTGGGGGAGGAAGCAGGGAAAGAAAGCTCTGGGCTCCTGCGGGCACACGGACAGGGGCAGGCCCACTCCCGAAAGGGCAGGGTGTATTGTGGGTTTGTTGTTAAAATTTGCATGCCACCCTTTGTCTGTAGAATACACAAGAAAAACAAGAAGAAAAACATTTCCAAGTCGCACAGAACAGCTTCATCCCTCCCTGCTACTTCAAGATGAAAACCCAGATGTTACATACTCAGTTCCTAGATTCTGCGCTGCCATGATGGATATTCGTCAAAGGGTGGTTTGCGCCACAAACTACGCCCCAAATGCAAGACCTGTGCTCCTTCACACTCCCTCTCTTACAGTCACTTTTAACTGTTTGTACTTGTTTCTATCTTTTTATGTTATGTATGATATCACCTTTTAACTACTAGTTTTTATCCCTTACCTGATTTAAGTCTTACGCATTCTATTTATCAGTATTTTTTATCTTATGCAGGTCTGTGACCAAAATAAAGTTTGATACAAATACTGAGGAACAAAAAGAAACCGAGAAGCCCCACCTTCCTAAAGCAACCGTTCCTTCTTCAGCCATGGACAGGGTTGAAACATCCACCGCCCTGAAGGACAGGACCAAGGGTCCAGGGCCACAAATTTGAAAAGCTGAGAAGCTTGCCTGGGGGACACACTCCCCACCCCTAAATTCCGCAACACCCCCACAGAAGGATAATGGGGAGGACTCTAGCACCTTTTGGACAAAAGAGTCCTATTTGTATCTCCATTTTGAAACTAAGGCCAAACACATCGTCCTGATGTGGGCAGCTCTGCTTTGCGTGTCCTGAGGAAGCCCAACATACAGAAACAAATTTGGCTCTGCCAAGCGTTTGCTTTCTTGCTTCTTCCTCAGGCCCTTGGCTTTCCCCGCAAAGAACTGGCCCAGAAGAGGGGGAACGCGGCCACTTCATTAGGCCAGGGATGGGGAGGCTGCAAGTGCCCAAGTGATGCCGTTAGGCTACAGCTGCCACCTTCCCTGATGTGTTGGCTGCAGCTGAGGGCAGCTGCGAACTCCCAGCAACACTGAAAGGCCTCTGTCTCCCTTTGTAGCTGGAGGACAGAGCTCAGGGGGAGGAGTGGCAAGGAGACGCCCCGTCATCTGCCCTGGGCAATTCTGGTGATCCCTGTCCTTTGCAGCCCAGTTCTTGTGGGGTGGGGGCAGAGAGGGAAGCAGGAAGCAGCCCCAGGGCGTACGTACTTGGGCCCCGTGGGCTGGACAAGGGCAGCGACAGGCACCATGGTGACGGCCAGCAGGAAGCCCAGGGAGAAGTTGATGAGGGCGATGCAGCCCAGCTGCATGGCCAGGTAGAGGAGCGAGACCAGCTTCAGCGTCATCCAGCCACGGTCGCTTCCCGAGCCCGTCAGGACCCTGCGGGGCAGAGAGACAGAGCCAGTCTGCAGGCGGCACAGCCACAGCCCCTGGAAAAGAAGAGCAGCAGCAGCAGCCTGGCCCTTGCCCCTGAGAGCGCTGGGCAATCAGGCACCCCTTCAAGCTCTGCACGTCTCGCCCTCTCCCTGCCTTGTGCCGGGGCAGGCAAGAGTCGCACAGGGCCCCCACCTGGCCGGGCCGTCTCCTCCCCTCCCTCCCCGTCACCTGTGCGTGTTGTGGGGCAACGCCAGCCCCGCCACGTAGATGGCAATGACCGTCAGCACCACGGCCTCCGACTCCGAGACGGGGAAGTGCTGCGTGGCCACCTGCTGCCCCAGGATGGGCACGAAGTAGAGGGCCAGCCCCGTGGCGTGGCAGATCAGCAGCGGGGGCACCAGCGTCAGCAGGCTGGGCTTGGGCTCCTGGGTGAGAGAGGAGGGCAGAGGGGTCAGGAGAAGGGCCCCCTCCCTGGATGGGAGGGCCAGGAGTCGCGGCTAAGGCTGGTGGGGGTTTCGGGGGGGGGCAAAAACCCCACCCGTTCACCAAAGAAGAGTTCATTGTGCATTTGGGGATCTCTGCTGGAACAAGTGCAGCAACTGCACCGAAAAGCAGGACCACTCTGACCCCCACAGCATGCCTGGCCCAGGGCAGAAGAGGGGAGGGGGCTGGCAAAGCCTGGCTCTTCAGGGCCTGAACACTCAGGAGGAACTTCAAGCGCATTTTAGTCTCAGTGTGTCCAGGGAGCATCACATTTCCAAGCCGTTCTCTTCCTCAACCAGCCATGTCTTTTTGAGGTGCTCTCTCTTTGTTGCCCATGCCATGTAGGGGTGCAAATATCCAGAGTGGGGGGGTCAGGTGGGATTGCTATGAGGAATGATGAAATATGGAGCAAGCCATTGTGACAGCCATGAAAGCACTGCGTTGACTGGGTTTGATTCATTGACAATAGTTTCTCATCGAATCCCACAAGTCTCTGCACCTCTGCCATTTGCTTTCTCTACGCCTGACAGGCACGTATAAGCATTCTGAAACACAGGCCAGCTGCATCAGGCATCCTGGGTCATGAAGATAGAAGGTAGCTTTGATGTAGATCTTAAGGGCCAGGAAGAGAGTTCACAAGGAGAGGGCAAATACTGCCATCCTACCTCTCCTGTGTACTCCTGTTTATGACCTCCGGGGTTTTGCTGAATGCATTCCTCCTTTTATTCCTATTTTATTTACTCTGAACTACATATGCGTGCTCAAGTAGGAGATAGTTTCTTTGTAGTTAAAAGAATTTCTTCTGATCTGACTTTGTCCCACGTGGTTTTTTTTGAAATGCTCAGAGGAAATCTGATTGGTTCTTATGAACACTGTGTAAAAAGTTCTTTTGTGAATAAAACGACCTGGGCCGAGGAGTGGAAAGGAATTATCATTATACGCACCCCTCCCAGCCTCATGCGTATCTTATTAATCAAAGTGCAATCCTTCCTTTACTTTGGAAACACTACAATGCCATGCGCTGGAAGCAGTCAGTGTGAGAGGACTGACCATTCCAGGAGCAGACAAGCAGCACCCATGTTTTTTTCAGGGGGGGTGCAGGATTGCAGGAATGGGCTGTGCGGGGCTCCAGGGTGACTTCAAGAGGCGAGCAATGCCCATGCAGGTCCTTTCCCACCACCGAGTCCCTTCTCCGCCCCCTCCCCAGGGACCCCGCCACTCCCCGCCACATCATCTCACCTCCAGAGCAACAGGACTAGGACCTTGGTCTCCATCGCAGAGCCGGTCATCTGGGTCCACATCGTAGTGGCTCAGCTTCATCCACAGGTCCAGAGCGTGAAGAGGAAGGAGGAGTCAAGGGAAAGGCAGGAGCTCAGAGGACGCGACGAGCCAAGCCAGGAACTCCCCTCACCCAAATCCTAGGGGACACCAACCAGACATCCCCTCCCCAAGTATCCAGAGGAGCACCAAGGGGGGTGGCCTTCCAGGGTCTAGCTAAGGCGATGCCAGGGAACCTAACACCCCTCGACCTCTTGTCGGAACACCTCTGGCATTTGCCAGAGCTCTGCTGAGATGAATGACAAGTGGAGGGAGACGCACAGGGCAGAGTGAGGCTGAGCCTGGCCAGCCAGACACAGGGGGCACCCAAGGGAGGCCTCTTGCCCACTGATTGGGGCTGCGGCAAACCAGGGCTGCTCCTGAAGGGCTTGGCTGCCAGGCCTATGGGCCGCAGTTGCTGCATGGAACAGGGGAGTCCAGAGGGACGCAGCCAGTGACAGGAGAAGCTGTGTTTGCTGAAATTCTTCCTTCTGGCACAGGAACAACATTGCACAAGGACGCTGTCCGGCTGAAGAGTAGGGCTGGCAGCCTGGCACCACTGAAGTCTGCTCAGGCCACCTTCCCAACAGAGGATGCCCCAGGCCCTATCAGCTTCTGTTCATCCTCGCAGCTGGTCAGGGCAGAAGCTCCAGAGCCTGTCCTGTCCTCTGGCTCCCAAGAGGTACAGAAAAAGCCACCCTCAGGCCAGAGGACCCTCGAGTTGGGCTCCCAAGCGCCTCCCTGCAAGGCCCCAAGGCTTGGTGGTCAGAGGGAGCCTCTCCTGAGACCATCAGTCTGCCTGCTTCCTGGGGAGTCCTCCACTATGTGGCCCCCCAGCTGGGCTCCTCAAGTGGGAGCTTCTCCTCTGACCCTCCCTGGATCCCAGCTCAGAAGCAGCAAGAGACTGAAACTCCCCCAGCCCCCCCCCCTGCTCCCCACACAGCAGAGGAGGATATCTTGAGGACTAGGATGAGGATGAGGAACCCGAAGGCCGGCATGTAGAGCCCGATGGAGACGAAGCGGGAGAGAGACGGGAGCAGGTAGAAGAAGTACGACTGGTGGAGGCGCTCCAGCAGGTTGTTCAGCTTCCGGAACATTCCCTCCAGGGTCCTGGGGAAGGGAAGCGACGGGGTGAGAGGCAGAATTCTTGGCTTTGAAAGAGGATGGGACCAATTCATGGAGGAGGAGAGGGCTATGGATGGCTCCTGGCCAGGATGGCTCAGCCCTGCATCCACAATCAAGAGGCAGCAGGGCTTCTGAGAACCAGTTGCTGGAAAGCACAGGAAGGGAGAGAGCAGCTCCTGGGTTCGAATCCTGCTTGTGGCCTTCTTCCCCTTGGGGCATCTGGCTGGCCCCTGTGAGAACAGGAGGCTGGACTAGAGGGGCTCTTCTTTGGCCTGAACCAACAACCAGGCCGCACTTATGCTCCCATGGAACCTCCAAGCCCAGAGGCAGTCTACCTGGATTCCTAGGTTTTCAGGGGCATTCTGCCACTGGGAGAGCAGGATGCCAGACTAGAGGGGCTCTTCTTTGGCCTGATCCAGTACCCATGCTCTTCTGATGCTCGCCTCCCCCTCCGGAGGCCGGTGTGGGCGTATCCCATCCCTTCTCAGCTTTCACACAGGCCAAAGTCTGCTCCCCAAACAGGGTCCTTTGCACCCACGCCCTGCCAAGGCCGCCTACTCACGTGCCAACCATGCCCATGTCAAACTTGTACTGGCGGAAGCTGTTGATGCCGCGCAGGGTGATGGCCTCGATGTGGTAGCGCAGGAAGAGCCCGTGGTCCCCCTGCGGCCGGCCGGAGCCCTGCTTGAGCACCATCAGAAGCATCGTCTGCAGAGAGTGGACGAAGGCCGGCAGGGAGTCCCAGTCGGTCCGCTGCAGCTGGAGGGGAGCGGAGAGGGGACTCAGGACAATTGGCCCAAAGCAGCTCCCTGCCCTCACAGCCCAGGAGCGGAGAAATCCACCCCACGGCCAGGACAAGAGGCAAGGCCGGAGCCTCCCCTCCAGCCAGCTGGGGCTGCCTCCCTCGCAGGCCTTTGCCTAGGGGGCTCTGGGCAGGGCCCAAATGGCCTCCCCCTCCAGCAGCCCCTCAGGGTCCCCCTCCCCACCTACCTTGCCCTGAATGGTGCAGAGCAGCCCGTTCTTCTGGCAGAAGGAGTAGAAGAGGTTGACGAGGTCCAGGTTGGGCAGCTGCCCGTTCAGCCCCTCCACGGCCACGTCGAAGCTGGTGATGACGTCGCTGCTCAGCTCCAGGGAAATGGCGGCCTGGATGGCTCCTGCCCGACCCAACATCCCTGACGAGTGCACCTCTGCGGGGGGAGAGAAAGGGTGGCCCCAGGTTGCTAAAATAAACGCTAATGAGGGTGATGGGCGTTCGCATCACGGGGCAAGGGGGCGCTGCCCTTCATTCCTAGAGGACGGGAGCCAGTCGTTCTGCTCCGGGGGGGGGGGGGTTAGGAGATGAGCCTTTGTGGCTGGATAGCAGGACCCTGGAAGAGCTGGCTGGGTGAAGGGACGTTGGGGGTCTGGGCCAGGCCTGGGGAATGCAGACAGCGAAAGAACTGGCAGAGAGACCCATAGGGCCGCTCTGGAGAAACAAGAGGAGCCCCCCAGCAGCTCCAAGGCAGGTGCTCCAGGCAGACTCCCCCAGGGCGGCTGGGCAATCCCCCCAGGCAGTGCCCTCTCACCTGTGACGTTGACGTCATGATACGCCTCCAGCCAGGCCTCCATCCCAATCAGGTCGTGCTCGTTGACCAGGAAGATGATGTCTTTGGCCCAATAGATCTGACCTAGGACACAGGGGAAGCTCAGCAGCCCCCATGAACCCCCTGGGCAGGCCCAGCACTGGCACACATCACCCCCCCCCCCCAAAGGAAGCAACAGGCAGACCCGGTTCTTCCCTCCCAGCCAGGGGAAGGGAAACCAGGGAGGAAGCTGGATCTTACCCCCGACTCATTCTAGGAAATTTCATGCAATATAGTTCTGGGAAGGTTGAGATACGGAAAACCCAGATTTAAACTTGCACAAATGCAAATGAGCCTATTTGGCCTGGATTCCAACTGGCTTGGATTGCACTCCTCCATTTTTTGGGGAAACAAATAGAGGGGAACAGGGGACAACATCCCCCACCCCCGGCCTTGACATCTCGAGTGTAGCAGCGATCAGCTGAAGGATCTCTAAAGGTGTGGCAAAGGGAAGCCCTCAGCCCCACCCCTCCCCGATCACCTCGGAAGTGGGAGGCCAGCGCCAGCATCAGCCCCACGGCCTGGTTGTTCTGCTGCCCCTCACTGCAGGGGACGCTCAGCACTAAGGACTCCGTACTGGCTGCCCGGGGAGCCCGCAGGATCCCATAGACGTTGGTGCCCTTGACCATCTGCAAAGAGAAGGGCAGCCCCAGGGTTCATCTCCCCAGCAGCGGAACAGCCGCACCCCGGCCCACCCGCCTGCCCAGGGAGGAGCCTGGAAGCACCTACGTATCTCTCTCGCATCTCGTCGGGGAAAGGCAGTGTGCGGGAGAAGGACTGCTTGTACACCTCCAGGCCCAGGTTCCACATGGTCTTCTCCAGCCAGGCCACTGGCATGCCCCTGGGGAGAGAGGAAGGGGCACCAGGGGCGGGTGAGGGCCCAGCTCTCCTCTCTTGCTCCACCAGCTTTGACAGCAATCCCCCCTTGAGGAGGGAGGGGGTCTCGACCAGGTGGCAAAAGGGCCAGTTAGGCTGGCTGAGCTTTCCTACACTGTGTCACCACAGTATGAAGAGAAATACAATGAAATCACCTGCATTACACTTTAATGTTAATAATAATAATAATAATAGTAATAATAATAATAATAATAATAATAATAATAATAATAATATTTATACCCCACCCATCTAGCTGGGTTTCCCCAGCCACTCTGGGTGGCTCACACCACATATCAGAACATACTCAAACATCATTCCTTAAAAACTTCCCTCTATAGGGCTGCAGGGGGACGCAGGTGGCATTGTGGTCTAAACCACAAAGCCTAGGACATGGGTAGGCAAACTAAGGCCCGGGAGCCGGATCCCAATCACCTTCTAAATCTGGCCCGTGGACGGTCCGGGAATCAGCATGTTTTTACATGAGTAGAATGTGTGCTTTTATTTAAAATGCATCTCTGGGTTATTTGTGGGGCATAGGAATTTGTGCATTTCCCCCCGCAAAATATAGTCTGGCCCCCCACAAGGTCTGAGGGACAGTGGACCGGCACCCTGTTGAAAAAGTTTGCTGACCCCTGGCCTAGGGCTTGCTGATCAGAAGGTTGGCGGTTCGAATCCCTGCGATGGGGTGAGCTCCCGTTGCTCAGTCCCTGCTCCTGCCCACCTAGCAGTTCGAAAGCACGTCAAAGTGCAAGTAGATAAATAGGCACTGCTCTGGCGGGAAGGTAAACAGTGTTTCCATGCGCTGCTCTGATTCGGCACAAGTGGCTTAGTCATGCTGGCCACATGACCCGGAAGCTGTCTGCGGACAAACGCCGGCTCACTTGGCCTATAGGGCGAGATGAACGCTGCAACCCCAGAGACGTCTGCGGCTGGACCTAACGGTCAGGGGTATCTTTACCTTTATACAGGGATGCCTTCAGATGTCTTCTAAAAGACAGATAGTTGTTTATTTCCTTGACATCTGATGGGAGGGCGTTCCACAGGGAGGGAGCCACCACCGAGAAGGCCCTCTGCCTGATGCATTTCAGCACCTGCGTACTTTACATCATGTGCACATTTGAAGAACCCTGTTCTCAGCTTTTATAAAGGAAAACATTGCACTGTCTCCATAAGAAATCCAGGCTTGGGTTTGGGCGGACCTTCAATGGAAGGAAACACTCCACACTGACAATTTATTCTTCATTATATAAGGGTTTAAAGAGGAGGCAAGGCTTATCCACACCTCAGAAAAGTATCTGCAGAAGGCTCACTTTCTATTGCCATTGTTAAGAGATTGGAAGCCAGCTGCCAAGGTGTGCCAAGGCCAACCCACCGGGGGCAGAAAGACCCTAAACTGCACTGGGGGCAAAACTGCTTCTTCCCTTCGATATCCCACTCCTGGCAGAATGGAAGACTTTCCTTCTTGTAGAGTCAGGGAGCGGTGGGGTTTCTCTCTGTGGCCCCAAAAGGCCCGCTCTGGGCCACTGGGTTCATCTGGGGGGCTGCAGAGGCCCAAGAGTGCCAGCCCCGGACGCCCTCGGGGTGCGGCCCAGAAGGTCCTCTGCCCCCCCCCCGGGGTCTCCCCAGCCCCTCACTCACCCCGCCTTCTTCTTGTGGCCGGCAAACTCCCGGGCGTAGGAGAGGGCGCGCTCCCCGTGGACGAAATGCTCCTCCACCATGGTGGAGCCCATGGCGTTCTCCGACATGTAGATGCGCAGCGTGAAAGGGTGGAAGGCCAAGCCCAGGAACCAGCCCAGCCCCACCAGGAAGCTGATGATGCTGCGGAGAGAAGGAGAGGGAGGCCGTTGGGGGGCAGGAAGCTTGCGGGGGGGCAGGGGGGCTGTGCCCCAAGGGAGCCCCCCCCCCGAGGTCTTGCCCCGATGCCACTCACCAGAGCGGGGTGTTGAGGCGCAGCAGGAGGCGGGAGAGGGCGCGCCGGCGGTAGGGGTCCGAGAGCAGCCCCATGGCCGCGCAGAGCTCTCAGGGCCCTGGGGGGCAGAGAAGGGGGGCGCAACGCCATTAATAACAACAACAACAAGAAGAAGAACAACCACCTTCACCCCTCCCGCCCCCCCTCCCCCCTTTCATTGGGCTCAGACAGGGACCTGTGTTCGAATCCCGCTCCCCCTCACCCGCCCCCCCCGCCTGGCCTCCCTCGCAGGGCCCTTGGGGGGCCAGACAGGCGGGACGAGGACCCCCCCCCCACCGCGAGGGGCGGGGCGAGGGGAGGTGGGCGGGGAAAACCGGGCCCCGCACCCACCGTCCAGGCGGGGCTCCTTCCGGGGCGGCCGAGCGCACGGGAGCAGCGAGAGGAGCCGGCCAGAGCGGCTTCCGGGCCCGGGCGGAGGGGAAGCGGAAGAGCGGGCGCGGCAAGGAGCCCGCCGGAAGTTCCGCCTCCGGAACGGCCGCTCCAGCCCACGGCGGAGTCTATGGTCTGGCGGCGCTTCCGGGCCTAAGAAGGGCACAAGAGGTCCTCCGAGCATGTGCAGAGTGCACTTGGGGCCTCGCTCGCCCAGGGAAGCTGCGGTTCCTGCACTGCAGAAGCCCGCTCCCAACTCTCCTGCTCCGCCTGGGGGGTTGCAATTTCATTTCATTTTGCATTCCTCCCGGAGCTGGAGGCAGAAGCAGAGGCCCCCTGCATGGAGATGCCCCCTCTGCTCCGCCTGGCGCCCTCCCCGGGGCCTCTGCGCCTTGGCTCCTGGTCTTCCAGGCTGGGTCCCGGGCCGAGTCTGGCAGGTCGGAGAGGGGGACTTGCTCAAGGGCAAGTCCAGGAAGCCCTCCTGGAGCCCCAGGCCAGCCCCCCCCCCCGTTTGATGGCGCAGCAGACAGGCCTTCTGCACAAGAGGCGCTCCTCTCCAGGCAGCCCGTGGCCGCCTCTCCGGGACAGGCCCTGCTGCGTCTCTCCAAGGAGCTACCTGCCACCAGCAGAGATCACCTGAACATCCCTGGGCAGCTGTGTTTTCCTAGTCTGGGAACGAGCCCACAGCCTCCACTGTGCATGCCATGCTCCGTCCCTGCTGGAGTCTCCAGGTGGGGCTTGGAAAACTCCTGCCTGACACCCCAGAGACCCACTGAGCTAGGGGGCTGATCCCTTGGTATAAGGCAGCTTCGCACATGCCCACTTTTTGCTCCTGCCAGGACACGTTGTCTCCAAGGTCTCTGTCGGGAAATGTTGCCGCTCACTCAGGCCTGGCCACGGCTCTTGCATTTATTATCTGCTGACTGTGGTACCTCCGGGGCACAGCAACAGTTCTCAGACCACGTGGGATGGGGCTGTGCTGGTGCCCCTCCTTGAGGTTAATCCCTTTCCCCCGAAGCTTGTGACTGGCATGTGCCACTCGCCTGACCCCAGGGCCACTCAAGGAGCTCCTGCCCAGGCTAGCGTCCCCCCACTTGCATTCTTCCACAATGTGGGCTGGAAGGGCCCAAGACGTGACCCACTCCGACTCCCCCCACCTGCCCAGGGTAGAACCAGTCACCCACCATGCCAGCCAAGAGCCAAAATGACCTGCAGAGAAGCCCGGGTGCAAGTGTCATGCCACAGGCACCATCCTGTGCAAAGAGCACATGGCATAAGCACTTGCCAACCTTGGTGGGCACTCAGTGTGGATGGGCTGCTTCTGGAGAGAACTGTAGTGGAAGTTATAGTACATGCTTTGCTAGATCTCCTATCCAGTGTTAGAAACTCACCAGGCATGTTTTGCTACTGGTGCGCGTCTAACTGCGGCGACCGTGTGGAGATCCCTGGATGCCGGGTTGGTGAATGAGGAAAGCCAAATGTCACTTAGAGAAGGATGTGAAATATTTTCCTTGAAGCTTGAATCTGTTTTATTCTGGATTGTTTTATTTTTAAGGTGTTGTAAACTGCTTTGAGATTTGTTATTTATAATATAAAGTAGTATATAAATTAGGGACGCTGGTGGCGCTGTGGTCCAAACCACTCTTGGGCTTGCCGATCAGAAGGTCGGAGGTTTGAATCCCCGCTACAGGTTGAGCTCCCGTTGGGGGCAGTGCCTGGGTATCTCATTGTGGCAACCGTAGCCTAGGTTTAAGGTGCCATTTGGGCAATTTGATTATATATTGAGTTTCTATCACTGGTTAGCTCTGAGAGTGCAACTTAATTTCTATGCATGTGTACAGCTAAGATGAAGGAATGGCCCCATGGAAGCTGTGCAAAGTGACAGGCCTTTGGACTCCCCTTCTGTGGCCCCCCAGCAGCCAGAGTTGTTCTGGCCAAGTCAAGCATCACAACGGTGTGTTTACTGAAGACACTCGCACAGAACCCCGGGTCAGGGGGGGGGGCAAGGCTCACCTGCTCTTAAATCTCAACCAGTCCTGAGGCCAGAGGGAAGCCACGTGACGTGTGCCCAAGTGATCTACACTCCGTACTTTCTTTGGAAGAATATTTAATTCTCTGGCATGTAAAAAAGAAGCAACCCTGTACAAAAAGGCTGAGTGCAAAGCACCGCAGGCAGTGCAACACAGGCCTGCATCTAGCTGCGCATTCCTCTCCCACAGAGAGCGGCTCAGTTCAGGGAGGAAGGGGGAGATTCTTGGCCGCATCCAGCTGGCGCCACCTGAGAAAAGGGCAGAGGAGGAGGAGGCGTCTTCCACCGCTCTGCGCCCCCCACCCCCAGTGCAGCCGGGAGGGGGCTCACTTGCCCAGCAGAGCAGTGACCTCGCGCAGATGCTCCCGCACCACCTGGTCCAGCACGGCGTAGACGTCCTTGCAGGCCTTGCTGGCGGCTTCCATGATGCGCTCCAGGTGGTCCTCGTGCAGCCGGGCGTTCATCTCCAGCAGCGCAATCTGCTCCGACTTGGGCAGCAGCGCCAGGGCCATCTGGGGGCCGCCGGCCGCCTCCTCCACGTAGTTCAGGTCGGCCAGGGGCGTGTCCTCCAGGAAGCCGGCCGAGATGGCGCAGACGTAGTCCCTCATGGGGATGCCGGCGTCAATGACCGCCAGGGTGGCCGCGTTCACCGAGGCGCAGTAGTTGCCGCCGTCCGCCTGCAGGATCTGGAAGGCGCAGGAAAGGCTTCCTCAGGACCCGGCGGAAGGAGCCCCTCCCCACCCCAGGCCCCCGGACAGAGCCAGGCCCTCAAGCTCCCAGCACGCCCTGGGCAAGGGCACCCACTGTGCACAGCTATGTCTTGCTGGGGGAGCGAGGAAAGAGGCAAGGAGGAGGCAAGGGGTAATGGACTTTGCAAACTTGGGATCACTGGATCACGCTCGCCCCTCTTGTTGAATTAATTAAACTGAGTAATTTTAATTGGATTTTGAATCAAAGTGCAATTAATTGTTACTGTTTTGAATTTTATGATGTTATTTTCCTTAGCGGGTTCTGCAAACTTCTATTCTGAATTATGCTTTTTATAGAGTGATGGTGATGATAATAATTTATTTACAGGGAGGTAGCCATGTTGGTCTGCCGTAGTCAAAACAAAATTTTAAAATTCCTTCCAGTAGCACCTTAGAGACCAAGAAGTGTGCAGGCACACGAAAGCTCAGACCAGTAACAAACTTAATTGGTCTCTAAGGGGCTACTGGAATTTTAATAATTTATTTATTACATGCCACCCATCTGACAGGGTTGATATTATATTATTAGATTGTTATTATTATTCTATTACTTATATGCCACTCATGCGACTGGGTTGCCCCTCTGGGCGGCTTCCAACAAATGGGAAGGATGAGTCCTACCTAGTTAATTAGGGTGGGGGGCACTGGGATGGATTTGTGGGACCAAGGCACCCCCCCCCCCAGTTTGCTGCCCTCTTAGAGGATGCTGGGGGGGGGCTGCACCACCCCCCTCCAGTCTCCCCCTGTCCCGGGTCTCCCAGCCCCCCGCCGCCCCCCCGCTCCCACCTGCACGTAGATGTCGATCTGCGACCTGGGGTAGAGCTGGGTGAGGATGGCGGCGTCGAAGGTCTGCTTGAGCTGCAGGCTCATCTCGCCCGCCTGCCGGTCGCCGTGGGGCCGCCGCTTGCGCTCGCCGGTGCTGAAGGTGGCCAGGCTGAACTGGCAGTTGAGCAGCGCCTGGTCCGGCAGCGCTTTGCCGCGGGAGCCGCGCATCTGCGGGAGGAAGGGGGAGAGGAGGAGAGGAGGGCAGCGCCGGCCCCGCCATCCCTCCCGGCATCCCCGGTCCCCCCCCCCCGGCCCTCCGCCCGCCCGCCCGCCCGCCCGGCCTACCCACCTCGTGGGGCCCGTAGACGACGGCCAGCGCCTTGGTGTTGCCCTGCTCCAGGTAGGCCGAGCCGTCGGCCTGCGCGAAGACGCCCAGCCGGGCGCGGATCTGGCGCAGCTCCCCGGCGCGCCGCCCGTCCACGCGGTAGCCCTGCTCCGACAGCAGCTCCAGCCCCGCCATGCCCGGCCCGCCGGAGAAGGAGGAGGAGGAGGAGGAAGCCCGGCCCCGCTCCGCCCCTCGACGCCGCCGGCCGCGCCCCCTCCGCCGCCGCCGCCACGCGGGGCGCCAAACGCCTCCGAGGGTTGCGCGCCCCCCAACGAGCCGGGAAGTGGGATCGGGGGTTGACCCGGCCAGGAAACGGCTTGGAGCTGAGACGGGGGTGGCCACCGGCGCCTGAAGTTTCTGCCGGGCGCCCCCCGTCGGGGCGGGGACACGAAACGCCTTTCAGGGCACCAACTCTCTCGGCCCGTCGGGGGGAGTTTTGAAGGGGCGCCGGGAGCCTCCTGGCCCCGCTCGGGTTCGCAGGAGGGAGCGGGGCTGGGGGTCTCGCGTCCCGGGACGGCAGTTGCACGACTGTTCGACCGGGGGTGAGGCGCCCCCCCCCGCCTCGCCAGCGCCCCCTTCCCTTCCCGGCGCGAACCCGTCCAACCAGTCAGGCGGGGCGCCGAGCCGGCCCCTCCCGCGGCAGGAGGAGCTTCCCGAGCGGAGGTCTCGGCCGGGGGCGCGCCGTCGAGCCAGTCCGCGTCTCCTCCCGCGCCGGACTCTGCCGGGGACCCCGTGAGGCGCTCAAGCCGGGCTGCGGGGACCCCGGGGTTTCTGCCCCCTCCCTCGGCCGTCCCTTCGATCCCCGTCGCCTCCGCTCCCTTCTCCCCGTCGGGCCATGGCTGCGCCCGGCAAGTTCCAGTTCGCCATCGACCGCGGCGGCACCTTCACGGACGTCTTCGCCCGCTGCCCCGGAGGGAGGGCGCGCGTCCTGAAGCTGCTCTCCGAGGACCCGGCCAACTACCGCGACGCGCCCACCGAGGGCATCCGGCGCCTCCTGGAGGAGGTGAGGCGGCGGCGGGCCGGGAAAGCCCTCGGGGCGCCGGGCAAGGACGCGCCTTCGGGTTGCCTCTGCCAAGAAAGCGCAGCAGCAGCAGCAGCAGGAAAGGATTGTGGCCCGGAGGAAGCAGGAGCCCTTGCAAGCCCTTGGGCAAGGAGAGGCGGCCCTGGAGAGCCCCCCAGCCCTACTGTGAGGCTAGTTGAAGCCCCCCAGCCCCAGGCAAAGGGGAGGGCCTCGCAGAGGGCGACCAGGATGCCCAGCAGCTCTTCCAGCAGTTGGGGTGCCATCCTAGAAAAGGCCCTGCTCCCTGCCCACCTGAGGGCACCTGGAGGAAGCCCCTGAAGACCATCTCAGCTGCTAGACGGGGGTCTTAAAGAGGGGTTTTAAAGGCAACCCTTGGATGGGTGCCAGGCCCCCTGGAGAGCCACCTGCTGCCAGTCAGTGTAAGGCACTGGTGTAAGGCACTGCTGTGTGTTCCCTGTGTGGGGAGTCGGAGCCATGGGTCTGGACAGCAGTGCCCTGGTGGGCAGGTGGGTGTCCTCCTGGGGGGCTGGAGGGGGCTGGTTCTTTGCTTCTCAGAGCAGGAGTGCCCCTTAGGAGCTTAGTCCAAAATATGACAGGAGCACCTTGCAAATCATTATGCGCAAGGGCTCTGCCTACCAGGAAAGGCTGTGCAGGAGCTTTTCCTGTCCTCTTGTCCTGTGTGTGTGTTCAGCCTGGCAGGCCGTGACCGACGCTTTGCTCCCCCCCCCCCAGGAATGCGGCGTCCCCTTCCCCAAAGACCAGCCCCTGGACACCTCGCGCATCGAGTGGATCCGCATGGGCACCACGGTGGCCACCAACGCCCTTCTGGAGCGCAAGGGGGAGCGCCTGGCCCTGCTCATCACCAAAGGCTTCAGGGACCTGCTGCACATTGGCAACCAGGCGCGGCCGCACATCTTTGACCTGGTCAGTGCCGGGTCTCCCCCCCTCCCGCCCCTCCTTCCTCTGTGTTCAACAGGAGAGGGGGCTTGGCCGTCCCCTTCTGCCCTCAAGAGGCAGCCGTCTGGACTCCAGCCTGTGCCAGCCAGTGCCACCTTCCTGGGCAGCCTGCGGGGTGGGCGGGTGCTGTGCCACTCTTGGGATTGGTTGGCAGCGTGGAGCGTTCCTGCTGGCTGGGCATGGAGGGGGCATGTGGGAACAGCTTAGAGGTCCCGCCGCAGAGCCGACTGGGCAGCCAGCCAGCTGGGAAAGGGGGGGCTTTGCTCCTGGTTTCCATGGAGGCTGGAGAAGGTGCTTTCCTGGCAGGCTGGGGGGGGGGGAGCAGAGACGGCTGCCATGTGCTGGTGCCCCCACCCCTGGCTGCCTTGAGCATCTTCCTCCCTCCCTGCCACCCCAATCACTGCTGCTCACTCTGGCTGGGCCCTCCTTCTCCCGAGGGCAAGTGGAGCAGCACATTTTTCACGGCTGGGCTTGCCCTCAAATGCCCTAAATTCTTCTTGTGCCGAGGGGGGGGGACCAAGGAAACAGGATAGAATCATGAACTTGCAGAGTTGCAGGAAGAATCTCTGAAGGACAGCCATAGCCATAGGGGAAGGGCCAGAGCTAAGTAGCAGAGCATCTTCCCTGCATTGATCCCACACGTCTCCAGGTGGGTCTGGGAGAGACCTCTGGAGAGGGGCTGCCAGCCAGAGTAGGCAACACTGAACTAGATGGACCAACAGCCTGGCACAGTTTCCTATGCTCTTACCTTGGTCGCTGACGGGATGCCAGCGCATGAAAGCTCTGCTCAGAGATCTGCTCTGGTTGCTGATTGCTCCTGAGCCAAGTTCAAGGTTTTGCTTTTCATTCACGCGGCCAGCTTGCGCTTGAGGGGCTGCCTTGCCCACCTGGCAGCTTTGCCCTGGGGAGCCAGGCCTCCTGCAAGCACCACCCGATGTGGCTCCACGGAGGAGGCTGACCTGCGCTTGGCATTCTGGTTACACGCACAGGAACATGTTGCAGGGAGCGGCGGCAGCCGTGTGTGGCACCAAACCCAACATGTTTATGACGGCGGAGTCCCCCCCAGCAGATGGAGGAGGAGCCAGTGGTTGTGATCCCAGGGTTGCGGGGGTTGGACTAGATGACCCACGGGGCCCCTTCTGAATCTGCATTTCTGTGGTTCTGTGAAAGGGGTGCAGATCCCTCTCCCCACCTGCGAGTGAGGGTGTCCATCCCAATAATAATAATAATAATAATAATAATAATAATAATAATAATAATAATAAATTATTTATACCCTGCCCATCTGGCTGGGTTTCCCCAGCCACTCTGGGTGGCTTCCAACAGAATATTAAAATACAATAGCCTATTAAACATTAGAAGCTTCCCTAAACAGGGCTGCCTTCAGATGTCTTCTAAACGTCAGATAGTTGTTTATTCCCTTGACATGATGGGAGGGCGTTCCACAGGGCGGGTGCCACTACCGAGAAGGCCCTCTGCCTGGTTCCTTGTAGCCTTGCTTCTCGCAGGGAGGGAACCGCCAGAAGGCCCTCGGCGCTGGACCTCAGTGTCCGGGCAGAACGATGGGGGTGGAGATGCTCCTTCAGGTATACTGGATCGAGGCCGTTTAGGGCTTTAAAGGTCAGCACCAGCACTTTGAATTGGGCTCAGAAACATACAGTGATCTGCCTGTGACCCCCCCCTGCCACCCCCTCCTTCTCCCCAGGCCGTCTCCATGCCAGACCTGCTGTACGAGGCCGTCCTGGAGGTGGACGAGCGCCTGGTCCTCCATCGTGAGGGATGCCAGCTCTACGGCTCAGCCCCCAAAGTCACAGGTGGGAGCTCCTGCCCAGGCAGGGGCACTGCTGCCTCCATCTGCCCCAGAGGGCTGGCTCCGTGGGGCTGTGTGAGGCTGATGCAGGGAGGGTCTCCCAGACAGGGGTTCACCTGGAGGTTCTCTTCCTCTCCTCCCCCCCCCCAGGTTTGACAGGGGAGTCCCTCGTGGTGCTCCGGCCGTTGGACCTGGATGCCCTGCGAGGGCAGCTGGAGGGGTTGTTGGCGCAGGGCATCCGCAGCCTGGCAGTGGTCCTTCTGCACTCCTACATGTGAGTTCTGCTCCCGAGGTGGGAGGAAGTCTTGCGCTGTGGGTTGAGGGTGTGGGGCTGCCTATAATAATATGATCATAATTTATTATTTATACCCCACCCATCTGGCTGGGTTTCCCCAGCCACTCTAGGCCCAACAGATTAAAAACAGAATAAAACATCAGACGTTAAAAACTTCCCTAAACAGGGCTGCCTTCAGATCTCTTCTAAGAGTCTGTTTCCTTGACATCTGGTGGGAGGGCATTCCACAGGGCAGGTGCCACTACCAAGAAGGCCCTCTGCCTGGTTCCCTGTAGCCTCACTTCTCGCAGGGAGGGAACTGCCAGAAGGCCCTCGGAGCTGGACCTCAGTGTCCGGGCAGAACGATGGGGGTGGAGACACTCCTTCAGGTCTACTGGGCTGAGGCCATTTAGGGCTTTAAAGGTCAGCACTAACACTTTGAATTGTGCTTGGAAACATACTGGGAGCCAATGTAGGTCTTTCAGGACCGGTGTTATGTGGTTTCGGCAGCCGCTCCCAGTCACCAGTCTAGCTGCCGCATTCTGGATTAGTTGTAGTTTCCTGGTCACCTTCAAAGGTAGCCCTACATAGAGCGCATTGCAGTAGTTCAAGCGGGAGATAACCAGAGCATGCACCACTCTGGTGAGACAGTCTGTGGGCAGGTAGGGTCTCATCCTGCATACCAGATGGAGCTGGCAGACAGCTGCCCTGGACACAGCCTAGTTCCTCTCCAGCCCCAGAGCCTTGATTCGCAGCCCACATCCAGTCCTTTGCCAGCAGAAACCGGCAGGCAGGCCAGCTAGGCAGCCTCAGCGGAAAAGGAAGTGCAGTCGTGGAACTGCAGAGCTGGAAGGGATCTCAAGGATCACCTGACCCCCTGCAAGGCAGGAATCTTTTACTTGGGGCTCGGACCCATAGCCCTGAGATTAGAAGTCTTGTGCTGAGCTGTGTTTACGTTGGCAAACAGCGGAAAAGCTGAATGTTGGAAGATTCAGGGCAGAGAAAGTCTTCACGCAGCGCAGAGTCCGACTCTGGAACTTGGTCCTGCAGGAGGGATGAGAGGAGGATGGGCCCGATTCATGGAGGAGGAGGAGGCTTTGCAGAGCGCCCAGCCGGGATGGTGATGCTCTGCCCCCTGGTCTGAGGCTGGCGGGCTTGTGAATCCCAGTTGCTGGAAACCAAGGAGCTGAGAGCTGCTCTTGGGCTCGAATTCTGCTGGTTTCCCTGTGGGGCGAGGAGGAGACTGGGGCTGGATGGGCCCCCTTTGGCCTGATCCAGACCAGAGCCCCCGAGGAAGCGGCAGCCAAGACAGTGAGGCAGCTTCAGAAGAAAAGCAGGGGCTGCTCCGTAACAAATAATAATAATAATAATAATAATAATAATAATAATAATAATAATTATTTTTATTTATACCCCACCCTCCCTGCCCAAAGTCGGGCTCAGGGAGGCTAACACCAGTAAAATTATAGTTAAAAACATAATAGGGGGAAAACCAATTTAAAATACAGGTTAAAATGCAATTTAAAATGCAGCCTCATTTTAAAAGTAGCCCATAGATCAAAACCATCAGGGGAGGGAAACCTAAGGGTCAGACTGAGTCCAAGCCAAAGGCCAGGCGGAACAGCTCCATCTTGCAGGCCCTGCGGAAAGATGTCAAGTGTCGCGTTGGCGCCCAGGGCGGAGCGTGACCAGCACTGAGCATCTCCTCCCCCGCAGGTGGCCGGAGCACGAGCGTCAGGTGGGGCGCCTGGCGAAGGAGCTGGGCTTCCAGCAGGTCTCCCTCTCCTCCCAGGTGATGCCCATGGTGCGGGCAGTGCCCCGGGGCCACACGGCCTGCGCAGACGCCTACCTCACGCCCTGCATCCACCGCTACCTGAGCAGCTTCCGGGACGGCTTCGCTCAGCAGCTCCAGGTGGGAAACGGGGGGGGGGGGACTTGTCCGGGGAGACCTGGGTTCAAGTCACGCCTCTGGCAAGCTCCCTCCCTCTCTCTCTCTCTGGAAAACAGAGAGGGGGGGTCTGCTTTGCTCCCAGTCTCCCTGGGGGCATCACAGCAGAGGGGGGCACCCTTAGGGCACCGCCAGATGGGGCGACCTCAGCCTGGTCTACCCTGGCCTCTCTCTGCAGGGCGTCCCGGTCATGTTCATGCGCTCCGACGGGGGCCTGACCCCCATGGAGGCCTTCAGCGGCTCCCGCGCCATCCTCTCTGGCCCAGCAGGGGGCGTCGTGGGCTATGCCGTCACCACCTACCGCCGGGAAGATGGACAGCCTGTCATTGGCTTTGACATGGGAGGTAAGAGGGACCGCGGGGCGTGGAGAGGACACCCAGCACCCTTTTTAAATGTGGCTCTTTTTGAGGGGGAGCCTTATTGGGTTTTTGTTTTCATTTTGACTTTATACACAGTCACACCTCGGGTTACAGCTGCTTCAGGTTGTCTTCTTTAGGGTTGCGGACCGCCAAAACCCAGAAGTGCCGGAAGGGGTTACTTCTGGGTTTCTGCGGTTGCACATGCACAGAAGCGCTAAATTACACTTTGTGCATTCGCAGAAGTGCCAAATCGCAACCTGCACATGCGAAGACGCGCCACTGCAGGTTGCGGAGGCTGCGGGTTGCAAACATGCTTCCCGCACAGATGACGTTCACAACCTGAGTGTCTACTGTACTGCGGTCTTTTCTGTGAGACCTGAGAGCTCCCGGCATAGGGTGGTATATAAATTCATTAAATAAATAAAATGAGAAACAGTGTGGGTCTGTTCTGGCGGGTCCCTCACCTGGGGTCTCTCACCCAGGCACCTCCACTGACGTGAGCCGCTACGCCGGGGAGTATGAGCACGTCTTTGAGGCCACGACGGCCGGGGTCAGCATCCAGGCCCCGCAGCTGGACATCAACACCGTGGCGGCTGGAGGGGGCTCGCGGCTCTTCTTCAGGTCGGGCTCACAGCCCCCCACCCCGGGATCTGTGGGGTGCTGCTCCCTCTTCTGGCTGCTGGGACCCTGCCTATCCAGTTGCCTCTGTCCTGTCTTTCTTCAGTGGGGTGGGCGTCCTTGTGACCCCGCGGCCCCCGCCTCCTTTGAGGGCCACTTCCTTGGGGCCCACACCCTGCCTCACTTGTTCCTGCTGCCGGGCTTTCTCTCCCACTCTCCCTGCCTTGAGTTCAGGGCCCCGAGATAAACTGTGGAACTCCCTGCCACAGGAGGGCCACCAACCAGGATGAAAGAGAATTGGACAATTTCATGGAAGAGGAGGGGGCCACACATAGCTCCTAGCCAGGACGGCTCTGCACGGTCTCCTCAGGAGAAGAGGGACGCTCTTGGCTCCAATCCTGCTTGCAGGTTTCCCCTTGGGCTGCTGGACTGGATGGAGCCCTTTGGCCTGATCCGGCAGGCTCTCCTCCTCTGGCCTGGCAGCTCCTTGCGCCCCCCCCCCCAATTAATCTCCTCCTCTCTCTTTTTCTTTTTCTTCCCCTCTAGGTCCGGGCTCTTTGTCGTTGGCCCCGAGTCTGCCGGGGCGCATCCTGGCCCTGCTTGCTACCGGAAGGGTGAGCCGGTCGTGTGGGGCAGGGGGTGGCATTGTGGGGGGGGGGGAACAGGGTGCTGGGGGTGGGTGCCTGACTGCGCCTCTCCCTCTGTGCCCCCAGGGGGTCCCCTGACAGTGACGGACGCCAACCTGTGCCTGGGACGCCTCCTGCCCAGCTACTTCCCCCACATCTTTGGACCCACGGAGAACCTCCCCCTCTCGCCGGAGGCCACCCTGCAGGCCTTTGAGGAGCTGGCCGCCAGGGTCAACGCCTTCCGTGGGGCCAGCCCCCCGCTCAGCGTGGAGGAGGTGGCCATGGGCTTCATCCGCGTGGCCAACGAGGCCATGTGCAGACCCATCCGCGCCCTGACGCAGGTAGGGGCTTGTGCCAAGGCTCGTGGGGCAGAGCCCCCCCCATGCACTGGGGGGGGAAGAGGGGCTTTCTCCTGGCTTACTCTGGGAGCCCCTGAAGGGGCCGCAGAGGGAGCAGAGTGGCCCCAGAGGCCAGTGGGCAGCTGCCGGGTGGGAAGGTGGGAGAGCAGGCCACTTGCGGATCCGGGCAGCCGCCTCGGCCTGCTTCCAGGGATCACAAAGATAGACAAACTTTATTCGCGTTAGCCAACGGCCATAGCAACATAAAACAAGCAATATATACAATTAAAAAGACAACAACGGGTAAAAAGGACAATCAAATAACCAGGATTAGCGTTCAGATAGTGGCCCTTAATCTCATTGCTCCCTCGATCAACCTAGCATCCTTTGCTGTTGTCTGATCATTTTGATCTGATAAAAGAAAGAACAACGTGGCCTCAGATGGGCGGCCTGGGATGGTAAGTAGGAGTGGGGTGATGATCTCATTCCTCAGATCTTTATAAAGGGGGCAGGACAGGAGAACATGAGCCACTTTTTCCAGATTGCCATCTCCACAGGGACAGAGTCGTTTCTCAGTTGGAATCTTTTGGTATCTGCCCTCAAGTACGGCAGAGGGCATCACGTCCAGTCTGGCCAGTGTGAAGGCACCTCTGTATTTTGGGATAGTTCATTTATACAAATATGGTGCCAGGAAATCAAACTGAGAAGGGGGGGAAAGGCATACCAAGGACAGAGTTTCTTTATAATGGCCAGATTGCCCTGTTGCTCTAAGTCCTTTAGCATTTTTGCGTTAATAAAGCCCATCGTGAGAAGCTGATGTGGGTGGAGTCCGCAGGAGAGGGATTTTTGGTGCACAATTTTAGACCGTGCACTTTTATGGGGGTCTTGTGTCAATAAGGGCAGTAGACAGGGTGGATTTAGATTTAGACGGAGCCAATAATGAAGAGTTATTTGCCAGGACCGAGCTTCTACAGAGGGAAGACTTGCCTCCAGTCGTAAGGCTGCATTTGGGACACAAGGTGGTACAGAAAAATTCTGCCTTAAAAATTTGGATTGAACAGTTTCAAGAATGCCAGAATGATTACCCGGCCAAATTTGGGCTTCTTCTAGGGAAGGAAGGTTTCCATTCAGCAGAGAATCAAAGCAGCACGCGGAAGTGATGAGATTGATGGCTTCATCGCTATGCTTTATTTTCTAGCTACGCAGACAGAAAAGAAATCACCCTCTCTCTGTGAGAGCAGAGAGCAACTGGAAAACAAAGGAACAGGAAACCAGTAATGTCACATCCGTCTCCCGTGAGATTTCCAACAACCTGGAATGTCTCTGGAATGTAAACAGAGTCTTGTGACTCTAAGCAGCTGCACAGTGGCAAACAGAAACTAACAGCACCTTCCATGGGGCGGCCCTTGAGATATTTGAAGAAGGGGGTCAGAGCTTCCCTTTCCCGAATCCTGCTGCCTGGGGGCCCTTTCCCTGGCCCCCCTGTGGGAGGTGGGGTGGGGGGAGAGTGCCTGCTCTTTCTCTCTCTCTCTCTGGGCTCCAACGGCCGCTCTGTCCTTCCAGGCTCGGGGCCACGACACGTCCCGCCACATCCTGGCCTGCTTTGGGGGAGCTGGCGGGCAGCACGCCTGTGCCATCGCCCGGGCATTGGGCATGAGCAAGGTCTTCATCCACAAGTAGGTGCCCAGGGAGGGGAGGGGGGTCTCTGGCCCCAGGAACCCTCACTTGACCTGGCAGAGGAAGACCCCCCCTCCGCTCACTCGCTCCCTTCCTCCTCCCCGCAGGCACAGCGGGATCCTGTCCGCCTTTGGCCTGGCTCTGGCGGACGTGGTTCACGAGACGCAGCAGCCCTGCTCCCTGGCCTACGGCCCCGAGGCTTACGCCCAGCTGGACAAGACAGTCGCTGCCCTGGAGGCCAAGTGCGTGCAGGCTCTGGAGGCCCAGGGCTTCGCCAGGTGAGCGCCGCCCCTGCAGGGCGGGACAGGTGCCTGGGGGGAGAAGGCCCTGCAAGCCGCTGTGGGCAACACGGCCCACTGTCAGGGGAAGGCAGAGTCCTGGGGGCTGCATGTGAGAAAGCGGGGCTGGCGTTACATTTGGGGGGAGCTGGGCAAAACAGTCCCCAGGTAGCTGCTTGCTCACTGCCCTCCCCTTGGCCTTCCCCAGATCCCAGATCAGCACGGAGCCCTTCCTGCACCTTCGCTACGAGCGCACGGACTGCGCCCTCATGTGCTCCGCCAAGGGCTACCCGGCCACCGCCCAGTCTTGCCGCAGCGGGGACTTTGGCGCTGCCTTTGCCACCAGGTCAGTGGGCTCCCCTTCCCGCCTGGCACCGCGGCTCGGAAGCGCCCGGCTGCCCCTTTTCTGCAGCGGGGGCCGGGAGATGCTTTGCAGTCGCCCCCCTGAGCCTGCGCTTGGCCCCCCAGGTACCAGCAGGAGTTTGGCTTCACCATCCCCGGCCGAGCCGTCCTGGTGGACGACGTGCGCGTGAGGGGCACGGCCAGCTCCGGGCTGGGCCAGGAAGAGCCGGTGCCGGCCAGTGAGCAGCCCCCCCGCCGGGAAAGGGTAAGGACCCCCCTGCCCCTCTTTCCCAGCCCCTGCCCCCTCCTGGCTGGTTGCCCTTGAGAACCACCCCCTCCTGCTCCGTGCATTTGGGCAATCCTCTCTGAAAGCCGTCTCTGTGGGAGGGAGTTCCGCAGTTTAACTCTGCGCTGTGGCTCCTCCCCTCCTGGCAGCCCCACCTGGCCCAGGGGCTGATGGGAGCTGGAGTCCAGAGCATCCAGGGGGCACTCAGTTGGGGGAGGGAGCTGCAGTCTGAGAAAAGCCCCCTCCCACTTTCAAACGCTCTCTTTCGTCGGAAGGGGACACTTATTTTCAAGGTCACGCAGTTCCTGATACAATATAAATCCTGGCGGACCATCGCAGAGCTGTGGGGCAGGAAGAGGGAGAGCGCAAGGTGCCATTTCTCTGGCAGGATTAGCTCCTGGAGACGTGGGTGACCTTTTTGCAATATAGACGTACCTCAGAAGTCGAACATAATCTGTTCCGGAAGTCTGTTCGAATTCCGAAAAGTTAGGAAACCAAGGGGCGGCTTCCGACTGGTTCCTGATTGCGCAGGTGTGCCGGAAACAATAGCGGTGTCCGCAGCAGATGTTCAGCTTCCCAAAAAACATTCGGAAACTGGAACAATCACTTCCGGTTTCCGATCGTTTGGGAGCTGGAACATTCGGCTCCCAAGGCGTTTCTGAGCCCAGGTACGACCGGATCCAATTGTTTGCAAATACAACAGGCCAGCCTGGGGGAGCCGGCAGGGACCCCCAGAGCCTGTGCTGGGGCTTTGGGAGACGGGCCTGGTGCCCCCCAGACCCCGCTGCCAACAGCTTGGGGCTCTTGCGTTGGACTCTGCAGGCTCTGTCCTCCTTCCTCTCTGGGTGGGTCAGAGATAAAAAAGGAATGTTTTCTGCCACACCGCTCTTTGCTTCCGGAAAGCAGCTTAAATTCCTAGGCTCCCTTACTCCTCATTTCCAAGGCTGAAAGTTGCTTTTGGTGGTGCAACTCACCCTGGGACTCCGGGTGGAGGGGGGGGCAATAAATTAGAATAATAGAATTGCAATGCAGGAAGCTCAACTGCAACAGTTAAACCAGCAGTCCTTCGTATTAACCTTCCAGCCCCACTGTCTGCCCCCCAGGTGTCCCGCTGCTATTTTGAGGGCGGCTACCTGGACACCAGCGTCTACCTGCTGGAGGAGCTCACCTGGGGCCACTCCATCCCTGGTCCCAGCATCATCATTGACAAGAACAGGTGAGGGGGGGGGCTTCATCCCTGCCCTGCAATGAGTCCATGAGCCTTTGGCACTGGCTGGCTGTGGGGCACCCAGAGTGGGGGCTCCTTCCAAGGAGAGGCGGGAGGGGGGTTGGGGCAGGAGGAGACACACTACAACCTCTGTGCCCCCCGCCCAGCACCATCCTGGTGGAGCCCGGCTGCATGGCCTCCGTGACCCGACTCGGAGACATCTGCATCGCTGTGGGTTCCGGGTCAGAGCGCCCCGTCGGCCCCCAGATAGACCCCATCCAACTCTCCATCTTCTCCCATCGCTTCATGAGCATTGCAGGTGAGTGAGGGGCGTGCTCTGCCCGGGGGGGGGGGGCTAGGAGAGTGTCTCCTTGGAGACGATTCCTGGCGGGGGCAGAATCATAATAATACTGTAATAATAATAATTAATAGTAATAGTTTTATTACTTATACCCCGCCCATCTGGCTGGGTTTTCCCAGCCGCTCTTTGTGGCTCCCAACAGAATATTAAAAACCCTGACCCTCCCCCCCCCCCCCACAGAGCAGATGGGGCGCATCCTGCAGCGCACGGCCATCTCCACCAACATCAAGGAGAGGCTGGATTTCTCCTGCGCCCTCTTTGGCCCCGATGGGGGGCTGGTCTCCAATGCGCCCCACATCCCGGTCCACCTGGGCGCCATGCAGGAGACGGTGCAGTTTCAGGTAAGCCCCCCCCCCCGACTTCCACAAGGTGACTCTGCGAAGCTGCACCCAAGCCAGGGAGGGGGCCACGGCGCCCGGCTCCCCCCTTTCTATCCATAACCCTATATGTATTTTCATATATGGCCTTGACTTGCCATGGGCTTGGGCCCCAGTGCAGCCTCTCTTGGTCTTTTTTTTTTTTTAAAAAAATTATACTTTCCAGATATCTACATTTCACTTATTTTACATTCATTTTGACATTTTAGAACTTGATCTCCTTCCCCCTCTTTCTGCGGTTCCTTAGATTTATTTTTAATATCTTCTGCACATCCAAACTGAACATTTATTAATTATATACACACACACACACACACACACACACACACACACACACACACACTCTTATATACCGTATTTTTCGCCCTATAGGGTGCACCAGCCCATAGAGCGCACTTATTATTTTTTTTTGGGGGGGGGGAATTAAGAAAAAAAAAATATTCCCTCCCCCCCCGAGCCCCAAAGAGCAAAGAAGCCATGACAGCGAGCGAGATGGATCCCACTAGCTGTCCTGGCTTCGTTTTTAGCCTCAGGGCTGGGGGTCCGGGAGTGAAGGCGAGGTTGTACTGAACCTCGCCATCGCTCCCAGAGCTTGCGGGGCTGGGGGCGGGGGAAGCCTGAGCTTCCCCCGACCCCAGCCCTCAGAACAGGCTGTTGCCCACAAGCCTTGTGAGCCCGGCGGGAACTCCCGCCGGGCTCGCAAGGCTTGCGGACATCTGCGCGAAGCACAGGGGGCGCTCCAGAGTGCGCCCCATGCTTCGGGCTGCAGGCTGCTGCCCGCAAGCCTTGGGAGCCCGGCGGGCTTGTGGATAGCTTCCTAAAACCTGGAGAGTGAGAGGGGTCGGTGCGCACCGACGCCTCTCGCTCTCCAGGCTTCAGCGAAAGCCTGCATTCGCCCCATAGGACGCACACACATTTCCCCTTCATTTTTGGAGGGGGAAAAGTGCGTCCTATGTTAACGGAAAAATCTGAGGGCTCCCTTGGACAAAATAAAGACACCAACCAGGATAACTTGGAGCAAAACAGCAGCCTGTAGGCTTGGCCTTTATTGAACTGTTGCAACAGGGTATTCCCCTCACTTGCAGGAGAGAGGAAAGACCCAGAAAAATGGTGTGCAAGACCTTATAAAAACTTTTGAAATTCCCATCCTCTAGGTCAAGCCCACCCCCAGAAACACCATGCATACACTACAGAAAGGAGGGGTTGAGGGAGGAGTTGTGGTGGTAACCTGAGTGTCCTGTCACCTGGCTGGTTCCCCCTTTCCCCCTGCCCATGAGTACTTTCCAGGTGACAGAGGGGAGTTTGCAGTTTCCTGCCCCCAGAGGGAAGAGCTGATCATTGTCCTTTGTTCCAGTCCGTGCTGAATCCACTCTCATATGCAAGTTCTTCTGTCTAGGACCATCAGGGTTGGCATAGCAACTGGGCAGGGCTCCTGTGGATGTGCTGGTATGCTCAAGGGATTATGGCTGACCAGAACCAAGCCACCCCCCTTTGATAGTCCTTGTCATATGGAGTAAAATAAAATGGAACAGTGCAAATCCGATGTATGGTTGATTTTCTATGAATTTATAACAGAAGCGTAGCGTATGTAGTGTGTAAGTGTGTGTGTGAAGTTTGTACAAACTGAATGATTGGGGGGGGGTTCCCTGCTACACTATAGGGCAAAAAATACGGTAGCTGCTCTTATATAGCTGCAGCTGACATTGCTTTTATCTGTTTATAACTTATCTGCAAATATTCAATAAACCATTTCCATTCTTTTATAAAATGTTTGTTATCTTGATTTCTTATTCTTCTGGTGAGTTTTGCCGTTTCTGCATATTCCATTCTTCCTTTCCTGGGACTCCCACAAATGGGAAAATGGAAAGTGTCCTTCTCTCTCTTATTCTTTATCCCCTTTGAATCCCGCCTTTCCTCCAAGGAGCTCAATGTAGAGCCGCTGGTTCCCCCAGGCCATGACGGTCGGGTGGGGATTTGAACCCAGTCCATAGCCCAGCACCCTGACCACTAGGTCACACTGCCTGGATGGAGCAGCTGGACTCTACTGGTGGCCAGAGCTCCCTCCTCCAGGTCAGCCGTCTTGGGACTTCAGGACTCAGGGGCCGGAGGAACTGCCCCTTTTGGCCCTGGGGAGCCCCTGCTTCCCTCCCCCTCCCGTTCTCTTTCCTGCTGCCCTTCCAGATCCGGAACCTGGGCTCCGACCTCCACGAGGGGGACGTTCTCCTCAGCAACCACCCTTGCGCGGGGGGCAGCCACCTGCCGGACCTGACCGTCATCACCCCTGTGAGTTGGGGTCTCCTGGTGGGCAGGGGTCCCAGGGGCGCAGCCTGGCCTGGCATCTCTGCCCTGGCAGACCGACAGCCGTGCCCGGGTGTGTGGCTTGGGCCCCTTCAGGACTGGGGAGGGTTGGGGTGCCCAGTGCCCTTGGCGCTGGGGGGTGGCAGTCCCAGGAGCTCCCCCCGTTGCCCTGTGGCTCCTGCCATCCCTGCCCCACGGCCCTGCCCCATGCCCGCTCCCCATGGACCAAGCCTGCTCCCTTCTTCTGCCCCCTCGCAGGTCTTCTGGCCAGGAGAGGCCAGGCCGGTCTTCTTTGTGGCCAGCCGGGGGCACCATGCGGACATTGGGGGGATCACGCCGGGCTCCATGCCCCCCCACTCCCGCTCCCTCCAGGAGGAGGGGGCCGTCTTCATTTCCTTCAAGCTGGTCAAGGACGGCGTCTTCCAGGAGGAGGGTATGTGGGGGCTGCTGGATGAGCCAAGGAGGGAGAGAATCAAGGGGTCTCTCTGCCCACCGGTGGCCTTTGACCTTCCCTGCCCCGCCAGCTGTGCTGGGGGGCTCACCTGCCTCCCCTGTTCCCCCCACAGCCGTCACGGAGGCCCTGATGGCTCCCGCCCGATTCCCCGGCAGCAGCGGCACGCGCAACCTGCAGGACAACCTCTCTGACCTTCGCGCTCAGGTGGCAGCCAATCAGAAGGGGATCCAGCTGGTGAATGAGCTGATTGGTCAGTACGGCTTAGAAGTGGTGCAGGCCTACATGGCTCACATCCAGGTGAGAGGGAAGACCGCAGGGGGGGCCGGGGGGCTTTAAATCAGCCCTTGAAAATGAGAGAGGCTTTTAGGAGTGGACAGCCTCTGATCGTTGCTGGGAGGGGCCCTGAGGGTCATCCAGCCCAACCCTCTGCAAGGCAGCAGTTGCGACTGAAGAATCCCTGAGGGATGGCGGAACAACCTCGGATGGGGGTATTATTGTAAACTGGAGGGACGGAGCCATCCGTTTCCTTTGCAGATCCAGGGCTGGAAGCAGCAGCCTCTCTCTCCCCCCCCCCCCCCGCCCCGCACATGGTCCTCTGTTGTGAATTCTCCGCGGCGCTTTAGCTCAGAGTTCCAGGTTCTTCAGTGCAGTGCAGTATATTTATTGTGAGCTATAGATACACAAATATATACAATAATCTACGGGCTGTAATACATGAGCAGTTCATACAGTCAAACAGAGGCTGCATAAGAATAAGAATAAGAATAAGAATAAGAATATTTTATTTATATCCCACCCTCCCCAGCCAAAGCCGGGCTTAGAGCGGCTAACAACAATAAAAGTAACACAGCATTCTAAAATCAATTCATTCTAAAATCAATTCAGAATCAAATTCATGGCAACCATTGGGCTAGAGTTCTGTGAGGCTTACAGAAGGAGAGAGGGGGTCAGACTGCGCCTTGGCCAAAGGCCTGGTGGAACAGCTCCGTCTTGCAGGCCCTGCGGAAAGACGTCAAGTCCCGCAGGGCCCTGGTCTTAAGGCAAATAGGCAAATAGGAAGACCTTTCTATCTCTCTCTCTCTCTCTCTCTCTGACCACACTCTTCTACACCACCACTTACTGCTGGACAGGTTTCCCTTTTAAACCCATGACAGCCAATCAACTGACGGCACATTACTGCAAATCTTTCTGACCCTGCACTTGCATAGAAAGTATTGCAGGCCGATTGCATCAGCCACTTGCATCAGCTTGCAGACTCAAGCCTGCAGACTTACTATCTCACACAGCATTCTGTGAATCCCGACATCCTTGCATGTTGGTCTGCATCCCAAACTCCCACCTTGGAATCCTATTAGAAGTGTGCAATAACACCCTGAGGGTCTTCCTTAATCCTTGGGGTTATATGTGTGTATAATTTCACGTATTTCAACCCAAACCTTTCCAGAGCAGCCCTCAGTGTAAAATGGAAAGCCAGAGGAATGTTACAGATGCCACTAGACGGTTGTCACAAAACACCCAGACGCCTCCCCAGTTCCGCCGTGGGCGCAGGTTGGAGAGCGTGGTGGGCGGAGGAGTCTGCTGGACTCGGGTGGGCAAGTGGGCAGGGGGAGAGAGACCTGCAGGGCCGCCCCCCAAGTCTCTGCTGTCCTTTGTGCCCCTCCCCATTGGCTCTCCCCCCCTTCAGGCCAACGCAGAAGTGGCCGTGCAAGACATGCTGAAGGACTTTGCTGCCCGCCAGGGGGAGCCGGGACGCCCCCTGCAGGTGGAGGCGGAGGACTTCCTGGACGATGGCTCCCCCATTCGCCTGAAGGTGACGGTGGATCCCCAGCAGGTGAGCGCAGGTGGCTCAGGGGGGTGCTGTGTCTCCTCACCTCCAGAAGGAGATTTGTTGAGTTGAGAAAAGTTCAGGAAAGGGCAGCCAAAAGGATCAAGCAGGGGATGGATGGAAGAAAGGCGGCAGCCTTTGGGACCTTGTAGTTTCGAGAGAAGGGGGGCAAGAGGAGGCAGGGGGAAAGTTTGTCAAATGATGGAGAGAGGAAAGCTTTGTTAGGATATAGTTCCGTTCCACCTTAAGAGGAACAGGCATGACTGTTGTGTGTCACATGCCTGTTTACTTCCAGCACAGGCTTGCTGGGAACTTCCGTTTTGTGTATTTTGCTGTTTTGCTGGACACAAAGGGAAGCAGACATGTTTTTTCCTTTGTTCCTGAACTATGCTGAATAAATGCTATAAATATGCTTACCCATGACTCTGTCCGCCACTTCCGTTGTGAGAAGATTTATTCACTCTGCTGATAGAGCGTGCCGAGTCTCTAAACGTATCTGAGGCTCGTGTCGCTGTTTGATGCTGTTCCAAGGGAGACCGGTGTTCGCCCGGCTGCCGGCTGGTGACTGGAGCCATCTAGGGGCCTGCCTGATGCCCCCGTCTCCCCGGCAGCATCCCAACAAGCTTTTCTCTCTCTCTCTCTCGTAACGCTCAGACTTGTGGACAATCAGGGGAGATGACTGTTGGGAAATTCAGAACAGAGAAGAGAAAGTCCTTTGTCTAGCACAGAGTTCAGCTGTGGAACTCCCTGCCACAGGAGGCAGTGGGGCGGGGGGCCGGGACCCCTACCTCTCCCCCTTTCCTCCCCCAGCCTCCTCTCTTCTCCCCCCGCAGGGCACGGCTGTCTTTGACTTCCGGGGCTCCGGCCACGAGGTCTACGGCAACTGCAACGCCCCTCGCGCCATCACCCTCTCGGCCCTCATCTACTGCCTGCGCTGCATGGTGGGCCAGGAGATCCCCCTCAACCAGGTAGGGCAGGGGGAGGAGAGTGGCCCCTGGGGGGGGTCCCGCCTCCCCCTAGCGGAAAGGAGTGGGGAGGAGCCCTGCCCTCAGAGGAGCCTTCCAGCCCCAGGAGAGGGAAGGCCCCACTCAAAAGACGGGGATCCTGAGCCCCTTGGGGGGAGGCAGTGTGGCGTAGTGGTCAGAGTGCTGGACTGGGGCCAAAGGGCAGGTGGTGAGGAGCTTCCCTTCCCTCCCACTGGCCCTGCTGGCTGCTGGGAGTTGGAGTCCATCCCTGCCTGGGGCCCCCATAGTCGCCCCCCCCGTCTCCTTGGGGTTTGCCCTCTTGGCCAGGCTGGTCCTTGGCATCCCTCCCTCCCTCCCCGCAGGGTTGCCTGGCACCCGTGCAGATCCTCATCCCCAAAGGCTCCCTGCTGGACCCCTCCCCGGACGCAGCCGTGGTCGGGGGCAACGTCCTGACCTCCCAGAGGGTGGTCGATGTCATCTTCCGGGCCTTTGAGGCCTGCGCAGCTTCTCAGGTGAGAGGGGGCAGGTGAGGGTGAGCCGAGCTGGGGTGGTCCTAAGAGGGCGAGGTGGGGGCTCTCCAGCTGAAGGGGGAAGGGGACCGCCATGGGCTGGCCCAGCCTCAGCCAGCCGCAGGGAACCTGTGGCCTCTGTCCCAGTGGAGCCGGACTCTGGCTCCCAGCAGCTCCTGCAGCCAGCCTGGCAGACGGTCGGGGAAGTAGGGGTGGGTGGGACTCGTGGAATCATAGACTCGTAGACTTGGAAGGGATCCCAAAGGTCATCCAGCCCAACCCTTGTAACGCAGGAGTCGCAGCTCAAGCATCCCTGATCCACTCAGATGCAGCAACAATGAGCTCCTCTCCTCTGGGCTGGGGGCCTTGAGACTTCCGGGGCCCTTCGCTCTGCAGGGCCCCTCCTGTTGTGGCAGGGGGAGGTTGGGGGGGTCGTTTCCTCACCCCAACTTGGCTGTGGGTGCAGCAATGGGTTGAGGCCGCCCACGGCAACGTCACAAGCCGCTCTCTTGGATTTGGTTTGCTGGATGGATTATAGTTCCAGGCCGCTTCTCACGGAAATGAAGGCCACAGCAGCTTGCAAATAGTAAATAAAATTATAGAACGTAATGGAACACCACAAATACAACAGAAATCATATAGAATCATTAAGAAGTCGTCAGCGAAACAATTGTTAAGAAAGCAACAACTGAAAAATAATCTAAAAGTTAAAGGAAAAGCCCCACTTTCTTTACCCCGTGACCTTCCCTGCCCCTCATAAAGGGGGGGTCATTGCCCTGTCTGCTCCCCAGAGCCTCCCCTGGCTGATGGGGGGGGGCTGAGCGTGGCTCCCGTTTCCCATCATCCCCTGGGAAGATGTTGGGGGCTGCTGGGGGCCTTGGCCCCTGGGAGTCTGGGGAGGCGTCTTCCTCATGGCCCCTCCCTCTCCCCAGGGCTGCATGAACAACGTCACCTTTGGCAACGAGCGCATCGGCTACTACGAGACGGTGGCTGGTGGGTGTGGGGCAGGGCCCCACTGGCACGGCCGCAGTGGGGTGCACAGCCACATGACCAACACCCGCATCACGGACCCCGAGATCTTGGAGAAGCGGTGGGTGCTTTCTGGGAGGGTGGGGGGCCTCCAGGGGTCTGGGGGGAGGAGGGGGGACCAGGGTGGGCTCCGTCTCCTTTCCCGGGCATCTAGCCGAGCCCCCTGGGAGGCTCACTCTGGGATGACCTGCCGTGTGGATCACAGAAGGGCGCCCCCAAGGGTTCTCTAGTCTGACCCCTGCAAGGCAAGAGCCACAGCAAAGACCTGGGCTGTTGCTGTGCCCCCAGACCCACAGGACGCTCCATAAGTTTGGGGCTTCCATTCCTGTGAGCTGTGGGAGTTATAGTTCGAAACCTTTGTAGGGTTCCTCTCAGCCCCCATCTCTGCAGCCCCTCACCCTTTTTTTAGGGGGGCAGATTTTGTGGCATTTCCTGAATGACCCCCCACCGCTTTCCCTCCCTCCCGCAAGGTATCCAGTGGTCCTGAGGTGTTTTGAGCTGGCCCCGGGCACGGGGGGTGCCGGGCGCTTCCGAGGTGGAGACGGGGTGCGCCGGGAACTGCAGTTCCGGGAGGAGATGGTGCTGTCGGTGCTGAGCGAGAGGCGGGCCTTCCGCCCCTACGGCCTGCAAGGTGAGGGGGCTCCCAGCTCCCATCGCTCGCCCCCCCACTTCCGCCCAGGTTGCTTTGTGGGTGGGGGGCAGAGGGGGTACTTTGTGGGGACAGGGAGCCTTGGCTGAATCTGGGGGGAGGGTTGTGTCATGGGCAGAGAACAGAGGCACCCCCCAAACTCTCCCTGCCTTCTCAGTTTGGCTCTTTGGTACCCCCCCCCTGTAATGACTTTATTCCCCCACCCCACTGATTCCAGGGGGTGAGTCTGGCTCCCCAGGCCTCAACCTGCTGATTCGACAGGATGGCCACACCATCAACCTGGGCGGCAAGACGTCTGTGAAAGTGATGCCTGGGGTAAGGATCCGGTCCGCGCATGCGCACCCCTCCCCCTGCTCCTGGCTCTGGACCCCCAGACCCATCTCGGTTTCCTCGCCTGGCTGCCCCCCAGGGGGACCTTCCCCCCAGCACGGAGTTCCTCCTCTGCCCCACCCCAAACGTCTCCCTTCTCCTTCCCTTCAGGACATCTTCTGCCTGCAGACCCCGGGAGGAGGGGGCTTCGGACCACCTGCCGCCCCCCCGGGACCCCCCAAAGGGCAGGCAGCCCCCCCCAGAGGCTGGCCCTTCCTGGAGCGAGGGAGCCTCTATGACTACCGCCTGGCCCAGGAGAGAGCGTGATGGGCCCCCTCCTCACCAGGGGGTCTGCAGGGGGGCAGTCTCTGTCAGCCGTGGGGCAAGAGGGGGAGTTGAAAGGCTCCCTCCGTGGGGAGCAGGCGTTGCATGCAAGCGGCCTTCAGCGCTCGTCCTGCTCAGGGTAGACCCACTGAACTGAATGAACCTCGGTCAGCCATGCCATGCGCTCCAGGGGGGGCCCCACTCCCCATGTGAGGGGAGAAGAGCTGCACCTGCCACTCCCCTTCTTCCCACCAGGGGGCAGCAAGGCCTGAGGTTTGCCGCTGGGCACCGTAGGCTGGAATGAAGGGAGCAAGAATGCTGCACTTGCCCCCCACAAATTCCTCTCTTCCGGCTTTGGAAAGGGGTGCTCACTGCTTGGCCTTTCCTCCTCCAGCCTTGCTGGCTGCTTTGAGCAGCTGCGCCCCCCCCAGCACCAGGAGGGCCAGCCCCACTTTGTCTGGGGGTCCCAGCAGTACCTCCTTGGCCAAAGCCTTTATATGCCCTCCCCTCTAGGCTTCTGGGAGACCCTCCACTCTCTACCTGGTCCCAAGCCGGGCTCCTCTCTCAACCCCACCACCACCACCGAAACCACTCCAGTGGCCAGCTGTGGGGGCCCCCAAGGCCTCAGGCAGAGTGGGCCCTGCAGTTGGATCCCCTTGGCTCTCCCCTGGGAAGGAGGGTTTTTCGGCTGGGATGATTCTGAGCTTCGCTTCCAAGCCTGGGGGCTGAATAAAGCTGCAACCAGCAAGTTCCCCCGTTTGTGTCGTTTTTGCAGCTGGGGCAGACCAGGTGTTGGGTTGAGGGGGTGCTGCAGAAGGATCCTCGGCCCCTTCCCACATGGGAGGGTCTTTCGTTCCTGCTCTTGACCCCCCCCCCAGACGGGGGCCAGGCTCTCCCGGGGGTTTCACCCTTGGGAGGAGGGGAGGAGGTCAGGGCTAGCATTGCTCTTCCCGGAAAAAGGGTCGACAACGCACCCGAATGGCCTGGACCTGCCTGCCTTCCGGCCTCAGGCCCAGCATGGAAGCAGCGCCAGAGGACGGTCTGGGCCCCGTCTGCCCCAAACGGCTCTCTCTGCGAAGCCCACAAGATCCTGCAGGAAGAAGCACTTTCCTGCCAGACAGAGAGTAGCTGGTTGTATCGGGTAATCTGGTTGCTCACTGCCCCATCTCCAGGCGATGAGAGATGCCAGGGGTTCCAGCTGCTTACAAAGGACTCAGCTTCTTGGGAATGAAGATCATTGGAGGCTATATGGTTGATTTACTCATCTACACAGCCTGAGCCCAGTGACAGAGGGGCTCCCACCATTAACACCCCAACAGATCTTGCGTCTCCATTAGTCACAGCTTTGGATCCAGCACAGAGCAAACAGAGCTGAGGGTCTCCAGCTTCCAGCTCAGGGCTCTCTCTCTCTCTCTCTCTCTCTCTCTCTCTCTCTCTCTCTCTCTCTGGCTCTTGTTCTCCTGCCTAGCAGCGGGGGGGGGGGGCAGGGGAGGAAAAGCCCCCCCCTTTAGCCTGGAGGGCCCCCTCACTTAGTTGGAGCTCTTGCATCCCAGCTCATCTCACAACCAGCACCAGGGCAGGTACGGCCATGGTCTCACACTGCCTGACTGGTACAGCAACCTCTCTATCATTCTAGCCCCCCCTGGATACAGGCCCCCAAGAATTGGAAGGGGCTCTGCATCACCCCAGCTGACCTCCCGACAAAACAGCACTTCTGAATGAGAGCACCACTTTTTTGAGCAGAAATGGGGGGGGATGTTTGCTTCATGTGGGTGCCAGTTGTGGCCCTTGCGTGATCTCTTGCACACCCAAGGGCGCACTCTGCACTTTTGCACCATGCAGGGGAACCAGCGGGGGGGGGGGGGAGCTCCGTGCCTTTGTCACTCACTTTTTGAGGGTTTTTGGGTCCCGGCTGGAACTGAAGCTCCATCGAGAGCAGCTGCTGGATTGCTCCCTCATGGGGAAAACTCAAGGGGGGGGTGCTGGTGTGTAGAGAGTCACCTTGACCTCTCCCCCCAGAGCTGCTTGGGTTGCGCATACTCTGTGAACGTGCAGAGGAGCCTTGGAAGATTTGCTGTCTGTCTGGGGGGGGGGGGGTCCTGCCAGAGAGACCCTCCCTCTAGGGGAGCTGCCCCTTGCCCCTCCTGGGGCAGAAGATGCAGAGCTCAGGACAGTTAATAATATAATATAATATAATATAATATAATATAATATAATATAATATAATATAATATAATATAATAATATAATATAATCCTTTATTGGGCATAGCAAACCACACATTATCAGACAGATACCATATACAAATTGTGCAAAATACGAGCTCAATAAAACAAGGTTTGTCCCAGTCAGATCTTAACTCCAGAGAAAATCAATTTGCATAAATAATACAATACTGCACTACCGAATCCCTGATCAATTAAGAACTGCTAATTTTCTTTATAATGTCCCAGTCTTTCTGCATGGGCATCACTCAAAAATTCAGCCACTATTAAAGTAATTTGATCATTCCTGTCTGAAAGCAGGTCCTGAACTGTTGGTAGCATAGAAATCAGCCTACTGAGCTGTAAGGCCTCTAATAATTGTCTTCTGACATAAATGCCAAAATCACAAGGAAAGAAAATATGCTCCAAAGTATCAGGTTCCTGTTTACTACATTTGCAGAGAAGCTCTGATTCTGGGAGAGCTAAATATCTTCCTTTCACTGTCATCGAGGGAAACATATTAAATCTGGCTAACATAAACAGCCTGCACAATCCATGATTCTTCCGATTTGCTCAGGACAGTTCAGGGTGGTCAGAAGCCCCTCTGGGCTCTGCGTGAGGCATCAGTTGTGCTCTCCACCACCACACTTGGAACTGACCACATGTATTTTGAAGGAGAAGCAGGGGCTCCCACTGCTCCAACAGTCTCCTGCTGAAAACACAAAGCTCCCACACCTTTGGGGGCAGGTGGAGGGGGCGGGTTTTCCAGGCCCCTTGTCTCCATAGACACATCCTCAAGGACATGCAAAGTCCTTAAAACTGCCCCCCCCCCCAGGCTGTGGGCTGGTCTTAAGAGCAGCATTCAGACCAGGCCTGTACCTGGCCCTCCCAGCCCCCCCCCCACCACCCAGGGGTGGGAGCAGAGGAAGGGGGTGCGGTGGGGGCGGACCACCCTGGGTGTCTTCGCTGAGGGGGGTGACATTTGGCTCGCCAACTGCCCATGACTCCCAAGCCTACCCTGTACCATTGGGGTGTTGCAGGAATTTATATAAGGGTTGGGGGTGGTTGCCCCTCCAGCAGATATCATGCACATGCAGCCCACTACCAAAACCAGCACAATCACTTGTCCCCACAAAACACTTCATGGTTTCTTCCTATCTAGTCAAAGGGCCTCTGCTGCACGATACCGAATGGAACAATTCACTGATAAATCTATCTCTGTGGGGCTCACTGGGAAACCCTCAGCTCCTCAGCAGCCCCTCGGCCTGAGGGATAATCCCTGGCATCCTGATACCTGAGGGCCAGACAGGTAGCCATTCCAGAAATAACAAACCCAGATGGAGACAAAAGGGTGGGATGAACTTGGCTGGGAAACAGGGAAATGTAAATATCTCTTTTGTGACACTTGAAGGGTGTTTGGTGGAGGGCAAGGGGAACCATGGGGCAGGGTCCAGGATGACCTCCCCTTTCATGATGTAACCGGGATGTAGTTGGGGGGGGTGTAACATGGGGATTAAGGTAAAGGACTCTGGGGTTGCGGCACTCATCTCGCTTTACTGGCCAAGGGAGTCGGTGCACAGCTTCCGGGTCATGTGGCCAGCATGACTAAGCTGCTTCTGGTGAACCAGAGCAGCGCACGGAAACGGCAACATGGGGATTAGCAGCTAATAAAAGTTTGGGTTCTCTCCTGTTCGGGGCTTCCATCTTGTTCCACCTGGTGGCAGGTGGGAGTCCGGTCACGACCGTCTTCAATAAAGACCAAGCCTCCTGGCTGCTGTTTTGCTCTGGGATTCCTGGCTGGTATCCTTGTTTTTTTGTCCAAGGGAGCCCTCAGATTTCTCCGTTAACAGTTGGAAGGGGAGGAGCTGCGCTGCTTTGCTGGCGGCATTCCCCCTTTCCCCCTTTGTTTTGACAGCTTGGGGGGCTTGGGAGTCGCAGGCGGGCGGCACGCCGAATGTCCGCCCTGGGTGGCTTGCTCCACCTCCCGACTGCAGGGCATGCGCTCTGCTCTGGGCACCCGAGCAGCTATCCTGCCCCTGGGAGGGCACCCTCCGTGCCCCGCCTCCCTCGGGAGTGCGCCTGCCCTGGGCAGTGTGGGCACATGCTCTTCCGCTGCCCAGGGGAGCTGATTCAGAGGCTGGAGGTGGCTATGAGGCCTTCCAGTTCCTCTGGTTTGCATTCCCCAGCTGCCTTGTAAAGGGGCCTCTCTTCACAAGGGGGCTGTTTACTTGAGAGACTTGCACAGGCATTCTCCAAGACGGAGGTCTTTGTCCAGCAATCAGTCATTTCTCTGCATCCTTTGCCAGGTGGTCAGGTGCTCCTCTCTGAGGTTCAAAGGGGCTGTGGGGGAAGGCGGGGGGGGCAGCATTCCTTCCTTGCAGGTGGGATTTGCAAGGGCAGTTTCTGAACAGAGCGGCCCACTCCAGGGCTTTGCTTTCATGCCTGGCCAGAAAATCTTTGAAAAGTTAACTTTCAAAAGACATGTCCTTCCCTTTGTCTCTTTTTGCCTTCAGATGTCACTGCAGTATAACTTTTTGCTTTGTTTTATTGTGTCACAACCACCTTCTTGTTCCCAAAACCTTGGTTGTAGATTTTATGTATTACACCCCACCCTTCACCCCAAGGTCCCAGGGCAGGTTACAACTTTAAAATACAATATTAAGAAGAGTTTAAAACAACATACAGTCACAAAAACAAGGTGCGTCCTAAAATGTACACCCCAGCTGTCAGAAAGCCACAGCAAAGGGCTGCATCTTCATCTTCCAGAAGCAGCCCCACATGACTTAGACAGGAGCCTTAGATCGGAAGTTTATCGGTGGTTTGTGAGGATTTGCGTCGTGTTGGAAAAAACGCCCGGGAAGGCCACCACCTTCCCAAGACACTGGGGCGTCTCTCCGGTGGTCACTCTCTGGCTGTAAATCTTCCTCGGTCCAGAGAGACCCTTCCCTCCTGAGAGGAGCACGCTCATCTTCTGGAATCTCATTGCAGAAGAAAGAGTCAATTAGTAGCTCTAAAACTACTTTATTGACAGTCTCTATACAAAGAATCCATCAGCATGTCTGTGCTCTTTGAGCAGCAGTACAGAAAAGCAACACACAGAAGTGAAACCAACTTCTCCAGCCGTAAACCTCCACAGTCCTGAGACTTCCTGAGACTACCTCTGGTTACATACTTAATTCGTTCCGCAGGTCCGTTCTTAACCTGAAACTGTTCTTAACCTGAAGCACCACTTTAGCTAATGGGACCTCCCGCTGCCGCCGCGCCACCGGAGCACGATTTCTGTTCTCGTCCTGAAGCAAAGTTCTTAACCTGAAGCACTATTTCTGGGTTAACGGAGTCTGTAACCTGAAGTGTCTGTAACCCGAGGTACCACTGTATAAACAACCATAGAGCTACTACTGAGCAGCTTGGGTGGATAAAAATCCTAACACGTCCTGCCTGCCTATAGCGAGAAATGCAAGGCGACCTGTTCTATGATCGAGATACAAATCTACCCGGAGAGAAAGGCAGGCTGACAGGGCCTGCCATTTTCCTATGGGTCATTTCATGGGGCTGGAGAGCCCGAGGGCTGCCTCCCCTGCCTGCTTCCGGAGTCTGGCAGGCAGCGTGTGGGGAGGTAATGATGGGGTTTGCGAGGCGGCAGTCAGGGTGGCTGCAATGTGCCTCAACAGGCTTCCTTCTGTGTTTGTGGGATAGTTTCTCCTGCTGCTGCCAAGAGCTCTGCTGGATCACGGAGGATGTGCTGAAGGAGCGTGAGAAGAGTCTGCTGCAGCTGGATCAGGCCAAGGGGGACCCATCGTAGTTCTCACATGCTCATGGAAAGCCTCTTCCCACCTGTGATTCAGAGCAACAGGTGTTTGGATGAATGGGCCTTTCTCCTTTCCGTGGAAAAGAGGGCTCTCGGTGGCTCCTAGGGGGAAGGATCCTGCAAAGGGCCCTGCATTTCAGGGGAGCCTCACGGCAGCTCTTGGGCTGCAAGCACTGGCTCTCTCCCTGCCTGCAAGCATTCAGTCCCCGTGGCACACCTGGCCGTGCAGAGGAGGCTGCGTTCCAGGCTTCCTGACAGGAATGAAGTCTGCCTGGACACGCTGACCTCTGCAGACGACTGGGCCGTGACTATCTCCTGTTACTCAGCGATAAGGGAACAAGACGTGCCTCACTTCACCCAAACAGGTTCTGCGGCCTGGGGAGGATTTGCATGGACTGTTGGATTCAGGTGTAGCCGTTTCATGAGCAGTTGCACATTGGCAAGTTAATTTCCCGCTTTGCAAAAGGGAGAGCCTGGCTTGGCCTTGCCTGGAGCGAGTCTATGAAGCTGGGAGGACTCTCGCTATGCTCAGCAACAACAGTCACCTCCAGCCTCTCCTGGGGGCTCCTCAAGCCTTTCCTTGCTTTGGGGAAGGGCCACAACTCCGGGTGGGGCAGATGCGCTGCATGCGAAAGGCCACCCCCAGGATTGCCAGGCAAGACTGGGAAGCACCTGAGAGGCACCAACAGTTGGCAAAGACCAGCCTTCCTCCAGCTGAGGCTGTTGGAGTCCAGAACACCAAGCAGTGGTCTGAGGACCACCAGTGCTCCACCACTTTCATTCAGGTGGTCCACGGTATTTCTCTCGCAATACTGTTTAAAGCAGTGGTTTAAAGCAGTATACTTGGCCCACTATACCTGAAGGAGCGCCTCCACCCCCATCTTTCTGCCCGGACACTGAAGTCCACCTCCGAGGGTCTTCTGCTGGTACCCTCACTGCAATAAGTGAAGTTACAGGGAACCAGGCAGAGGGCCTTCTCGGTAGTGGCACCCGCCGTGTAGAACATAAAGAACTACATAACTGAAGGAAGCCCTGTATCAGGAGGTTTTACTGTCTTTTTATATGTATTATAAGTCGCCCAGAGTGGCTGGGGAAACCCAGCCAGATGCGGGTGGTATTAAGATGATGATGATGATGATGATTATTAGTTCCCGAAGTGGTGGTAAAAAATGGGATTGCCTATCAGACTTTGAAAAGCTGATGCCACAGGATCAACTTCATCAATTTTCTTGAATTGATTAAACTACCTAGTTTTCATTTCATTTTGAATAAATGTGCAATTAATTGTTACAGTTTTGAATTCTCTTGTTATTATCATCCTTAGTGGGCCAGGCAAACCTCTATTCTGAATACTGCTTTTTATAGGGTGTGTGGGCACTGGGGGTGAGCAAGGGAGCAGTGCCCCCCTCAAAGTCTGGGAATCACTGGGTCGAAGTGCCTTGCATGGCACATTCCGATGGCCGAAACAGGCAGACAAACCATTGTGTGGTTTTCCTGGACCCTCCGCAGATTCCAAGTGGTCCAATTGTAGGGGTGGGTGGGAACTGGTGCCACAAGCCTCCCTGCGCTGGATGGGCCCCCTGCCCCAGATTGAGGCCAAAGAGGCTCCCGTGGGCATTGCCAACACCTAAATCAACTCCTGCCTTTGGCCAACGCGCAGTCAAGGTCGCATCAGCCTTCAGGGCAAAGGTGTATCTAGAGCGGCAAATGCTTTGTCAGCGAGAAAGTTTGCAAAATCCCCGACGCGCAATAAATCAACTGGGATGGGTGCACCCCAGAGACAGAAACTTGCCTTGCAAGATGCCAGGGAGGAACTGCTCAGGTGGTCTAAGGTGAAGCACGCCAATAGGCATGGAGGAGAACATAGGTGCCAACTCCCTGCGTGCCCCAGCACCCACAAACTTCCCCATGAAGGGGCCGGTCACCCACAAATTTCACAGCATGGCACCCAGGGCCCCAGGGCCAAGCTGGCTCTTCTGGAGGAGAGGGCTATTGGTGGCTGCCAGCCACAACGGCTGGGCTCTGCCCTCCACAGTTGGAGACAGCGATGCTTCTGGAAATCAACGGAGGGGAGAGGGCTGCTCTTGTGCCCGGATCCTGCCTGCTGGCTTCCCCTTGGGGCACCTGCTTGGCGGCACTGAGGACAGGATGACGGACTAGACCAGCCCTCCTTCGGCCTCATCCAGCAAGGCTCTTCGGATGTTCTTATGACTGGCTGGTAGGTGGGGGCTGGCTCCTCTCCCATGGAGGCTCCCCGCCCCATTGCCAGGGGGGTAGACTGCAGTGGTGGCTCTGCTGGGATCAGCTCAGTTTTAGCCCCTGACTAAGGATGGCACCTTTGTCAGGAAGGTGATCCTGGAAGGAAGAACAGCAAAAGAGGCTTGGACAACGGAGTCAGCCTCTTTTCTTTTGGCCTTAGGCCCACCCAAGGCTGGCTGTCCATTATCCTCCCTGGCCAAGGGCGGGTCAAAGGCTGGCCCAAACAGGTGGGTGGCACCCACCCAGGTGAGCCCTGCTATGCCGCAAACCCCGCCCACTTGTGGGGAAGGGAGGGCGGATATTGTCAGGAAGGTGCTCCTGGGAGGGAATCGCCTTGTCTGGGGTTGGTCCTGTTGCAGGAATTTATGTATAGGTTGGGGGGGGAGATGCCCCTCCAGCAGATATCAGGCACATGCAGCCCACTACCAAAATCAGCACAATCACTTTTGCGATTTGTCCTCACAAAACACTTCATCACAGTTTCTTCCTATCTATTCAAAGGGTCTTTGCTGAACGATACCAAATGTAAGAATTCACTGATCAATGTATCTATGTACTGGCTCACAGGGGAAACTTCAGAAATTCCTATAGACCTGTGAGCTCAGCTCCTCAGCAGCCCCTCAGCCTGAGTGATAATCCCTGGCATCCTGATACCTGAGGGCCAGACAGGTAGCCATTCCAGAAATAACAAACCCAGATGGAGACAAAAGGGTGGGATGAACTGGGCTGGGAAACAGGGAAATGTAAATATCTATTTTGTTACACTTGATGGGTGTTTGGTGGAGGGCAAGGGGAACCATGGGGCAGGGTCCAGGATGCTCAGATTACGGCCACCAGACCTCCCCTTTCATGATGTAACCGTGATGTAGCGTATTAGTGATGTACTGGTAGTTGGGAGGGGTGTAACATGGGGATTGGGACGCAGGTGGCGCTGTGGGTTAAACCACAGAGCCTAGGACTTGCTGATCAGTAGGTCAGCGGTTCGAATCCCTGCTACGGGGTGAGCTCCCGTTGTTCTGTCCCTGCTCCTGCCAACCTAGCAGTTCGAAAGCACAGATAAATAGGTACCGCTCTGGCGGGAAGGTCAACGCCTTTTCCATGTGCTGCTCTGGTTTGCCAGAAGCGGCTTAGTCCTGCTGGCCACATGACCCGGAAACTGTACACCGGCTCCCTTGGCCAATAAAGCAAGATGAGCGCCGCAACCCCAGAGTCGGCCACGACTGGACCTAATGGTCAGGGGTGTCTTTACCTTTTAACATGGGGATTAGCAGCTAATAAAACTTTGGGTTCTCTCCTGTTTGGGGCTTCCATCTTGTTCCACCTGGTGGCAGGTGGGAGTCCTGTCGCGACCGTCTTAAATCAAGACCAAGCCTACTGGCTGCTGTTTTGCTCTGGGATTCCTGGCTGCTGTCCTTGTTTTTTGTCCCAGGGAGCCCTCAGATTTCTCCGTTAAGAGTCCTCCTGCCCACCCTCAAGATCCAGCTCCCTGGCTGCAAACCTGGAGCAGGACTGGCTGTGCAGGAGGAGGAGGAATGGAAGTGGCAGGAGAGGCAGCAGTTGATAAAGAGGAGAAAGGGAAAGGCATGGAAGAAGAGGAAGCTTCTGGAACAAGACTCCTCCTCCTGACAGTCCACAGTCCTCATCTTGCCAAGTGCAGTGGGCGGCCCTGTTCTCTCTGCCTTGGAAGTGGGGGCCCAGCCAGAGATTGGGTGGCCAGCCTCCCATCCAAGTTTGGCACTAGGGGGCTCCTAGTTGGTCCCGGCCAACAGCCCAGACCTGGCAAGATGCCTGCGGATCCCCTGGCCAGGCTCCCCTGCAGGACGAGGCAAGACCCTTTGGGACACCTCAACTAAATTTAATTTAATTAAACCGCATCTCAATTTAATAAGGAAATCCTTTCAAGCCTACTCAGAAGGAAGGCCAGACTGGAACTTAAGGGTGCATAGGAGTGTAAGCACAGCACTGATGCGGAATGAAAACGGCTCAGTGGCCTTTAAAAATTAAATTGTAAAATGGCAAGACTTGGAAAACTAAAAAACCCTTTTCATTAGGGAAATATGTTTCTTCAGTGTGGGAGAATCTGGGTTTATTCAAACTGCCCAATGGATGGGCCCACTCTGTAGATAATATTAGGTTCGCTGTCTTAATTATTCAGTGACTGAACTATTATTTAATTATTTAGTGATGAAATAATTGGAATATAATTAATCCTGCAGTATTCATAAGATAACCAGAAACAACAGTATAAGACCCTGGGCAGGGGCTTCTCAGTTCTAAGTGAATAAGAAGAGTCAACCCAGAGAAAGTTAAAAATCCCCAGGTTTCCTCTGTTGTCATAGATTGGTCACCTTCTGCAAACGCCGATTGATGGCAAACAGGATTTCCGTCCTCCTGGCACTTGAAAGGGTGCATGAAGTTTTCCAGCTGTGACTGGGCTGTCTTCCCTGGGGAATTCCAGAGCAGAGACCCGTGAGACCAGAGGCTCTGCTGCTCTGGGGAACAGCTTCTCCTAGTGGCCCCTGACGGCCTGGGCTGGGCGTCAGTCAGGATGCAGCAGCTGCCTCTGCCACACAAGGCTCAGGCTCAGCTGCTTTCTTGCTGAAGCCACTCAGAATTCTGCCCAGCCCGAGATCAGTGCCCACCTGGCAGGGGGTGCCCACATTTTGCTCTGGTTTGCAAATGTACCTGGGGGTCCTGAGAACGGTTGGCCACCACCTGGGCCACAGGAATGATATCAGCACAATCATGGCTGCTATTTGTTCATCCTTTTTATCCCCCTTTCCTTACAAGTGCTTCATGCAACTTTTCTCTCTTTCCTACCTGCTCTAGTCTGTGGGTGATGCCCTGCTGCTGGGATTCAGCAACTACCTGTTTGGCAGGTAGCTCACACTGCAATCCCGCTCCTGTCTGCTCAGAACAAAGCCCTCCAGCCATCCTTTTTGCAGAAGATTCCTCAGGATGTTATCTGAGCTCTTATATGAAAGGAAGGAGACCACCAACCAAGGCAGTTTCACACCAGGAGTTTTTCTCTCTGCAATGATCCCATGGGGGAAAACTGAAAGGTCTGAGGAGGACATCCCCAGATGTTGTGTGCTCAGTCCCACAAAGCCACTTCCGCCCTGCCCAGGAGGTGGGGTTGCGGGCTTCACGCTCACCCCCACATGAGCGGGGGCTGGTTTCAGCCCCCGCGAGAGCAGGGGGCCTGCCCTATTTAGGGCCGGCACAGAGGGGGCTCGCCCTCTTTTCGCTGGCTAGCCCCCACGTTTTTCCCACCCTCCCTCCCTTTAGGTAGGCTTTAGGTAGGTCTCTGACTTTGCTATGGACTTCGGTCTGTCGCCGCAAGGGGCATGGTAGGAATTTTTCCCAATTGGCAATTTACAGCCATTTGGTTTTTCGCCTACCTCGTAGCAACTCGTCATAACTCTTCGGCATTGGCGGTAGGCATTGGTAAGAAGGGGTTGAGAGGATGTGGGGGGGGGGGAGGAACGCCATCACCTCCCCCCAGTGAGCGAAGGGTGGTCCGTTAAAGGACTCCGGGGGGCGTGGCCCTGTCCGAAGCCTATGGAGGTGAGGGCCAAAGGCACGCCCCAGAGCGGTGACCCGGGGGAGCTCCTAGTCGACGTGCCTCGGCAGGAGACTCCCCCGATTAGTGTTAACCCTTCCCCGTGTCTCCAGCAAATGGGCTGGAGACGGATAGTCGTTAGGACCAATGCCTAAGGCAATGCCTCTCATTCCTGAATTCAATAAAGTTGTGGCCTAATTCGCCCATTTAACCTTAAACTATGGTGTCTTGTGTCTTTATCCTGGTGGGGGGCGGGAACTCGCCACGCAATGCATGCACACCTCCTGAGAGATGCTTGTGAGAGGGCACAATGCTGCACCCGCCCCCAGCTCTCCCTCCCCAGTCCGCCTTCCAGGAGCCGGCAGCCCAGAGGTCCCAAGCGGCAGTGGGGTTTCTGCATCCCTTCCTCCCGCCACCTGCACTCCTGGCGGGGGACACCATACCCAACTCCTAGGCATGCTTCTGCTGCAGGCGATGGACCTTCTCCAGAAACCCTGGTTCGTTTTGATTTTGGGCAAGTTGGCATCAATTTAATGTGGGGCAAGAGGCACAGAGAGGAGTATCAGAGAAGGTGATGCCAGGCAGACAAGGGGTGGGGGGAGAAAGGATAAAAATATTTGAGAAAGTAAAGAAGCAGAAGGGAAGGGACAGAGCCCAGCGTGGAGGAGGAGGAGGATGGTGGTTTTGAGGAGGAAAGTGGGGGACGACGAGGAGGGGCTCAATGGTACCCTGTGCCCAAAATGGACCTCCCAGAAACTTGGAGCTGGCTCTGCTCCCCTCCCTCAGCAAAGGGCCAGACTTGTCGGGAAGTAGACAGACTGCTTCCTCATAAGAATGATAGCAGTGTAGAGCGGAAGGACACTCCAGGGTCCTCTGTCTAGCCTCTGTCCATGAAGGAATCCATGGCAGAGGAGCCTCCAGCCAAGGGTCTCCTGCCCTCCTGCTCACGCCGTGAGACGCACAAGTCTCCTTCCACATGGCCATGTGCAGCCATTGGGGCAGCTCTGCTCAAGGCGGGAACGCAGGGCAGGCCGGCCATCTTGGCAGCAGGCAGAGCTATCTCAGCAGAAGCCGCCTGAACCTGCTTTTTTACAGTTAAACCTGCAGTGCTCAGAGCGAGCGTCAAAGGGAACAGCGCTTATTTGGGATGGCAGTGAGTGCAGCCTAGCCTCAGGGCTCCACGGATCTCAGGAAGGCGAGCTGCTGGGACTCTGGCCAGGTGCCACTCCAAAGCCACGGGTCTTGCACAAAAACGAGCAGAAGTTTATTGAAAGGTATGAAGGTGAGCAGGTAAGCACTCACCTTCGGCACAGAGGGGCTAAGAAGTCCTTCTGCGTTTCACAAAAGAGAAACAGTTGGGTGAAAACACAAGCATTTGGTGTGGGGAAACTTCAGCCCTGAAGCGGGCGATGGCCAGCCTGGCAGTCCCAGAGGGTAGGCCACGCCAGCCACGCTCCCCTATTTCCGCCAAGCTGAGTGGTGCTGCCACCCCCCAGGCACCATCCCTCACGCTTGGGGGGCCACCTTGAGTTGACAAATGAGGGTCACCCCTCCAATTCCACGCCCCACAGGGCCTTAGAGGGACGAGTCACAATCACGCCACGCAGGACATTTGTTTTTAAGCCTCAGTTTGGTAAAACCCTCGAAAGCTTGCAAGTGCTGGGGGTGTGGGGGTGATGGCCATTGCAGGCCTGCCCTTTGGCCCTGGGGCTCCTGAAGGTCGTTCTCAGATTGGCAGGTGGAGGGGGTGCCTTGCCCACAAAGCGGCCTGCCAGTGGAACCCCTTGCCACACCTCCAGGCTGGCCTGAGGCTTCCTCTGCCCCAGGAACCCCTGCCCCGTACAGAAGCACGGCTCCTCCTTGCCACTCAAACTGGGCCCAGGGCCTGATCCTGCTGCTGCTGCTGAGCTCTGAGGAGGGTATGTGTCTTCCTGCTCACAGATGCCTCCCTGGCTTGGCATGGGAAGAGTTCACACCTCCGGCTGTGTCGTCAGGCGAAGCTGCAGGCCCACTGGCAGGTGGTCTGAGAAGGTGGCCAGGCGAGTGATGAAGAAGAACTTCTCCACATCCTGGAAGCAAGGGGGGGGGGCGGAGAGAGACCATGAGGGCAGAGAGGAGAGTGAGCCCAGAGGCAGGAGCCCCTTGGGCACCCCTGCAACACCCACCTCCTCAGTTCATGAGCAAGAGGGCATCTAAGCCCCACCCCCAGGGCACTGCACGCTTGCAGCCTCTGCCTGGGACCCCCCAACTCACCGTTTTCAGCTCCAGGGAGTTGAGGTGTTCCCGGTAAAGGATGTAGTCAATGCGCCGCCCCTCGCTCGAGGTCACCGAGGGGTCGGGGGTCCCGTCCTCTGCGATGGGGCAGGCCAGGTACTTCCGCCGCCCCTTGGGCTCTGTGAGGGTTCTGAGAGGCAACGGAAAGACGTGTCCAGCAGGAAGGGGCTGTGGGTCTCAGGGCAGCCCCTCATTTGGGGTCCCGCATTGGGACACCTCATGCTGATGGTCCACTGCAAACGGCCCCAGAAAAGCCCACCCAGCACCTTGCTCTTCCTCAGAGGAGGGCTTCCCCCCCCCTGCTCCCAGCTCAACATGGAAAAGACCATGTGCAAAGTCCCCCCCCCCCCCGCAAAACCCAAATTTTATCCTGTCAATTTTGCCACTGCCCGCCCCCCAGCAAAGGAAGAAAGCAGCTGCCACCCCCAGCTCTGCCAAGTCCAGCAATCCTCCCACGGAAGGAACCCCCCCAGCCCAGTTCAGCCCCTCACCTCTGCATGCGCTTTGGGGTCGACACAGCCTTGCTATAGATCTTCAGGTAATTCATCAAGGTCCCTGTGGGGGGGGGGGAGGGACAGTTGTCAGTTCAAGGTGTGGCACTTTTGCACTCTCCCCCCACCTATTCATGCTTGGGGGGCTGCCTTACAAGGCTAGCTGGAGAGTTGGGAAGAGAAGATGTGGTCTTTCTGCAGTCAGGCCAGCAGAACAGCCCACCCCCATCTGACTTGCCATGATGCCCCTCTCCCTGCCCCCCCCCCCCAACAGCAGAGCACAGAGAGAAAAACCCATCCTTGCGCCACAGGGCAGAGTGCAGGAAGGTCTAGAAGCAGAGGCAAGGCCAAGGTGGGGCAGGCATGCTGTGTGAGTGCAGAGACCCACCGATAACCCAAGGCTTGTCCTTCCGGGGTCCGATGCGGCACGGATCCGTGTAGACGTTGAAGATCTCATGCACTTGCTCCAGTGCATCCCCTGTGGAGAAAGGAGCAGGGAGGGAGGAGGGCAGGTGAGGGGGAATCCTCAGACACCCCCCTTGCCAGCTCCCTCCAGGCACCCCACCTGCGTACCTGTCGAGCAGTTGTCAAAGTTGAGGTCCCCACAGAAGATGTCGAAAGCCACAATGTCCCCGGGCTGAGCATTTGCATCCTGGAATTGCTGGGCCCAAAGCAGACTCAGAGTCAGCTGGTCAAACCGGACCTGGCTGTCAGCTGGGAGAAAGTGGGAGGAGGCGTCAGCCCAAGAGGGCACAGCAAGCAGGGGGGAGGTGGAGAGGGCTGGCGGACCCTCCCTCTCCTGCCGGGAAGTGGGGAGAGCAGAGCAAGAGGGCAGGAGGAGGCGTTGGCCAGGGGAGAGACAGGGAGGGGCAAGCACACAAGACCCTCAGAGCCTACTGGGTCAGGCCTATGGTCCAAGCTGGTGGCTCTTGCTGCCTCCTGGGGAAGCGAGCGCCATAGCTGAACTCTGCTCTGCATGAAGGAGGACTTTCTTTTATCCATCCTGAATTAATATAATTATTATTATTATTATTATTATTATTAATTTAATTTATATACTGCCCTACACCCGCAGGTCTCAGGGCAGTTCACAGGATAAAACCAGAATATAAAATTCAAAAAGTACATAATCAAAATAAAAACAACCACCACCCAATAACCCCCAACACATTTTAAAAGGGCATAGGATGTCAATCAAATCAACCAAAAGCCTGGTTAAAGAGGAACAACATTTTTGCCTGGCGCCTAAAGGTATATAATGAAGGTGCCAGGCAAACTTCCCTGGGGAGAGCATCTCACAGACGAGGAGCCACTGCAGAGAAGGCCCTGTTTTTGTGTTGCCACCCTCCGAACCTCTCGAGGAGGGGGCACACAAAGGAGGGCCTCAGAAGATGATCTCAGGGTCCGGGTAGGTTCATATGGAAAGAGGCGGTCCTTGAGTTATTGCGGTCCTGAGCCATTTAAGGATTTATAGGTCAAAACTAGCACTTTGAATTGGGCCCAGAAACTAATGGGTAGCCAGTGCAGTTGGAGCAGGATCAGTGTGAGATGCTCAAACCGTCTTCCAACATGCGGCTTCGCTGGATGTCCACAAGTTATGTTGTATATAGCCTCATGTGAGAGAGGGAGAAGAAGAAACCCTCTCCCCATCCTTCACTTACCTTCTGGAGCGTGCATGTGGGTGCAGTTCAGGTACCCCACAATCCTTTGCCCTTGAGAAGCTCCCAGTTGCACCTGAGACACACAGGAAACATGGCAGGCCAAGCATCACCAAGGGAAACCTTCTAAGGGGAGGCACTCCAGGGAGAAAACAGATTCCAGCAAGCAGCCCCGAGACCACCTTGGTCATGCTCCAGCCCCCAGGAGACCCTCCCCTTACAGACCTCCTGGAAAACAACTCCTGCCTCTAAATGAGGGCAGAATCTGCAGAAGGCACAGGCAGTCGTCATCGTCCCCCACCCCCTGCCATGTTTCTGAGGACCCTCACTCAAATGCGCCTTTTGCTAACTCTGGGGCTGCTGTAAGGGAACCCCAAACACACCCCAAAGGCAGGAAACAGAACCACTTTTCCTCTTGCAACTTCCACACCTGCAAGCGTGCTCCCGCACACTCGCACTCGCACACTGGAGCAACTTTCTGATCAGGTTCAGCTTGGTCTTCCAGTTAATGTTTGCCAAGGGCTGGAGAAAGTGCAAATCTTGGACAAACAAGAGTGATTTTGATTTCGGGCAGGGAGGCATGTGGAGGGCAGGGCCAGGAAATCCTCGGACCAGTGGAGAATTTTCCCCCCTGGAATGGGTCTTTAGGGTGTGAGGCGGGGTGTGGGGTGATACCAGTTCTTGGTGCTCGGCTAGGAGACCCAATCTGCTGGCTCTGCTGCGCCTCCCGAGGGCACCTGCTGAGCACAGAGATCCATTTCCAGGCAGGGAGGAGGGTTGCCATGAAATCAGGAGACCTCATTGTGGTTGCCCAGCTGCAAGAGGAAGCACCCTCCACCCACGCTCAAGGGCTCTCTAATCTTCGGCTGCACGCACAACGTATGTTTGAAGTGTATGGCTTCACAGCCCTAATCTGTTAAGGGTGCTGAGAACTGTAGCTCTCTGAGGGGGTAAGCCAGTTCCCGGAATTCTCTGCGGGAAGCCATGTGCTTTAAATGCACAGAGAGAAGCCCTGCAGCGGATCCAAGGGAGTGTGGGAGGGAGGGCTGCTCCCCAGGCAATCTCTTTGCTCCCTCGCCCCCCCCTCCCGGTTCTGGGTTCCCATGCTGATCAGAAAATGGCAGCAAAGTGACAAGCTCTCTTTGGAGGTGGCTGCTCCTAATCCAGCCACGTCCCTGCTGGCACGGGAAGTACAGGAGCAGCAGCAAGGGCACAGCACTGCCAACCTTCCTTAGCAAAGACTCCTGCCAACGCAACAGCACCCTCAAGGCTGCCTAGTCCTCCCAGGACAGCCGCAGCAGCAGCCGCCCTTCAGCACCCAGTTCAGCCCTCCGGAAGTGAAATGGCCCCTCCCATGTTATTTCTTTCCACTAGAGATTCAGCAGGCACCTTCTGTTTCAACTTTTAAATACCTGCCCAAAAAATTTCTATTCCGTCAGGCCTATGTAGGCAGTTGAGAGAACATCCCCCACAATGGTCTACTGATGTTTGTTTTTAATTCTTTTGCTTTCAACTTGTTTTTATGTTTATGATATTTTTCTATAACATAGCGGTATGGAAATATTGTTGTAAATAAGCAAGCAAGCAAGCCAAGGAGCCTCCCTGCCTCTCACCTGCACAGAGAGCAGTCCTTTGGCGCTGAAGGCGTCCTCGCCAGTGCCGTTGGGGTAGCAGTGGTACTGCACAGCCAGGACTGGGTAGCGGCTGGCCAGGAAGAGTCCGCTGTTCAGGAGCTTCACGGACGAGCAGCCCACCACCCCGAGGGTGCCCACGTCGTAGATGATGTGCTCATAGCAGGGGGCGAGGAAATGGCGCACCTGCCCCGAGGCCTCCCGGTCAAAGACCTCCTGTAGGCACACAACGTCCGCGTAGGGGGGGAAGTGGGTTGTGATCTCCGCGGGCGACCCGGCAGCCGCTCCTTCCTCTTCGAGGGGCACTTCGAGTATCACATCCCCGCTGAGCTGAGGGGAGCCCTGGCCGGACCGTGGGGGGCTGGCCTCCATGGACCCATACTTCCTCACGCCCGAGGGGCTGAAGCCAATCTGGAAGTCCCCCCGGGGGCCTGGCTCGTGAGACGGTGGGGAGCCGGAGGCCGCCCGCGCCAGCGCATGGCCGATGTGCTTGGCACGCCACTGCGTCCGCGACAGGTTGCTGAACTTGGCCAAGCCAACGGGAAGCAGGCAGAGGTTGCCGCTGACCACACTGAAGGTCTTTGCCGGGCCGGGGAGCACCCACGGGTCTGGCGGTGCCTGGTTCGGCGTGTGTTGGTAGGCAAAGGGGCGGCGGGCGGCCTGCAGGGGCAGCCACAGCAGGAAGGCCAGCAGCGAGAAAGGGGCAGAGAGGAGCAGCAGGGGCACCAAGACGATCCCCTTGCCTGCCGCCTCCAGGGCATAGGGCAGCCCGTGCTGGTGTTCCTGCTTTTCCTGGGTGGTCTGCTGCAAGGCCAGCAGCTGGTTCACCAGCCAATAGCTGGGGAAGAGGATGTGCCGCAGCACAGAGTCCATGGCCCCCAGGACACAGCTGGAGTAGGGCGACTCGCGCAGACCCATCCTAGGGCTGCAGCAGCAGCAGGTACAGGGCCTTCCGAGGGGGGCTCCTCCGGGCCCCAAATGGATCCTGGACGGCTGGCCTCTTGGCTCTGGGGGGCCGGATCCTGTGGAAGAGAAGCGGTAAAAGTGAGAGGCTACTCTGGTTAAGGGAGGGGGGTCTTGGGCTCAGTGATGTGCTCTGGCAGTTAGATTCTGCCTCCTCCCCGAACTCTAAAGGGAGCAGTGAGGATGGAGTAGTTTTTTGGGGGGGAGAAGGTCCAACTAGGACTCTTTGGCTCTGCTGCCAGAGCAGGGAAGAAACCAAATTGGCTCTCCTGTTGGTGTTCAGCCACCGTTTTTTCAACCCCACATTTGAAAAATGCCTTCTCAGCACCAACTCTTTTTGGGCAGTTGGAATACAAGGAACATTGAGGGGGAAATATCAGAATAGATAAAATGCTGGAAGGGCGAAGAGCGTGTCAAGCCCCAAGGGCCTGATCTCCTTCCAGGGGTCGCTCTTCAGGTGCGCCTTGCAGAGACGGCTCTCCAGTTTATGGGGCTACATGTTCTTTTAAGCAGATGCAAAGAGGGGGCTTCCCAGGGAGAGAAGGTGCCCACGTGTGTGGGGGCCTGGGCTGAAGGTGCTGCTGCTGTACAGCCTCCACACTCACCCCCACCTCGGGCAGACGGGATAGCTGCCCCCTCCCCGGAAAGCGGGTCTCCCTGCTCCTTCCCGCAGATGCCTCACCCGCCTCCACCCAGCCACCTCGCGCGTCGAGAAGCGGAGTAGTCAGCGCGCCCGGCCGCCTCCCTCTGGGCGCGCCTCGCCTCTCGCCCGGCCGGTGAGGACTCCGAGCACCCGCCTCGCCTCGTCCGCCCGGCCTCCCTGCTTGCCCGGCGACTGGGGGCGGGCGGCGCTGGCTGCACCTGGCGGGCGAGTTAATGGTTAGCCAGCCTCCCTCGAGCGGCTTCTCCCCGCTGGGCTTGGCAGGGACGCTCCGGCTCGCCCCGTCCAACTCCGCGCAATGCAGGGCGCGCAGCGCAAGCATCCCGGGCGGTTCGTGGCGGTTGAAGGCGTGCCCAGCAGTTGGCACCCGCGGGGCGCCAGGACGCGCGACCGCCGCCGCACGACGAGGGCGGGCAGAGAGGAAAGGAAGGGGGGTCCTGTGCCCCCCGGGATCATTATCATGCCCCCTTGATCCAGGCGGGGAAGAGGAGCCCCCAGGGAAATCCCCACTTACTGCCTGGGGCGCCACCCCGGGCGGAGGCGCCCGCCCGCCCGCCTCCTTCCCGTTGCCGCGGGCGGGAGAGAGAACGGAGGAGCGCGGCAGGGAAGGGAGGGGGCCCGACCCCCAAGGCCCCTTCCTCGGCCCATGGGCAAAGGGCCTGCGCTCACCCCACTTGCCCCCTCTGCTCTTCCAACCCACCTGCTCGGAACAAAGCAGCCTAAATGTCTTTTTCAGGAGAGGACGTTTCCCCTCTCCAGGGACCACTGCCAAGCCCCCCCCCCATCTACCCCAGTTCTGCCTCAGTTCCACTGGACACCCCTTTGCAACCACTGCCCCTCCTATTAATGTTTCGTTGCATTAATTATATTCTATTTATTATATTAACAATATAACAGTTGAAAGTCCTTAAACTGAAGGGGAATATTTCCAAGGCCTGGTTGAAGAGGAATATTATTATTATTATTATTTTCCCTTTACCTTACTGGGGTTCTAGTCCCCACTCGGCCATGGGGCTCCCAGGGTGAGCGTGGGCCAGTCACCACCTCTCAGCAGAGGCAGATTTAGGGGAATGTGTGTCACTTCGGCTGCAGTGGGCGCAGAGCCTATGGGGCAGAATGGAAGGCAAGAAGTGGAGGGGTATCAGATGTTGGCATCACGAATGACGCTGCTGAAATTTGAGAGCCCAAAGTCCAACGCTGCTCCCAGCCTAACCTACCTGACAGGGTTGTTGTGGGGGATTAACAGAGCAGGGGGAGAACCACGTGTGCCACCTGGGAGAAAGAGGTGGCACAGAAATGCAGTCAATGAAAAGAGAAAAGTGGACAGCGCTGAGCTAGAGGGACCAAGAGCCTGGATCTAAGGCCGCTACTTGGCGGCTGCGCAGCAAACCTGCCCTGGGACCACCCTGCTCCTCAGGAGCCCTCACAAACTCTGCCACTGATGCACCAGCCGCCTGGAGTTTTTGAGGGCTAGTTAGGTCACTTGGGGGGGGGTTAATGTAGGGTGAAACGCTACCTCCCTCTAGATGTCTCTTTCCCCCTCCCCCCATATAAGCCTCCTGTGGGGCACCCCTAAGACTGTGGGCAATGCTGGTGGACCTGGGTTCAGATCCCTTCTGTGCTGTGCCGCAGAAACAACAGGGACCCGTTTGACAAGGTTGTGGGTTTGAGTGAGCAAAGCAATTTGGACGCCACGAGGACAACGTCAACATCCTTGTCATTAGAATTCTCCTAATCACCCTAATTACCACAATTCCAAGGCACAGACAGGCCTGCTGAGTGCCTTCGAGAGCAAGCACACCTGAGCTTGTGCTGGTGGGCGGAGGACAGAACATCCGCTCTTTCTTCACATTCATGAGCTGGTGAAAGGGCAGCACTTTTTCATTGACATACCACATTGGTGGGGCTGCCAATGGAGTGGCTGTTGGATTCTGGAAAGGAGGAGGGGAGGGGCGAGGTGCAAATGTGCCAGCAGAGCCAATCTTGCTGAAGCATTTGCACTGCGCCATCCTCATCCCTCCATCCCAAGATGCAGCAGCGGCTCAGCTGGAGAGAGGTCAGGTGAGCAGCGCAGGCCATCCTTTTCCCATGCCAAGAGCCTCCTCATAAGAGGCTGGTTACAGCTGGATCAGTCCAAGGGGTCCAAGGTGACCCACCTAGTTCAGCACATCCTGTTTTCCACAGTGACCAACCAGACACCCCACTGAGGGAAGCCACCATTGCAGCAGTTTGAATAGATGACCCCCAGGATCCCTTCCAATGCTACAGTTCTATGAAAGAAAAGCACATGAAGACCACAGAATGGTATCCCTGGAAGGGACCCAACAGGCCATCTAGTCCAGCCCCCTGCAGTGCAGGAATGACAGCTAAGGGCTCCAAAGAAAATGTTGCTCATGGAAGTAAAAATGCAAAGGCACCATTCAGGTAGAGCAGCAAACCAGATAAGATAAATGCTTTCCTAGTGTGTCAAAAGGAAGAGGACGAGAATAATAATTAGTTCTGTTTATCAGCAGAGAAGATGAGATATAAAGATGCACAGAGTACACTGAACCGTTTTTGCATTCCAGGAACAGGATGTGGGTGCTAGAGGATTAACAGAATTACCACAGGTCACGAGGTGGGCCAGACTTGCGTGTGTGCTTATAATTATTTGCAAACTGCTTTTTACATATGTCTCAAGGCCAGTGCTTTTTTTCTTTAAAAAATGTTTAGGGGTACTCTCAATTTCCTACTCATATTGAAATACTGCCCCTCAATGAGGCCAAACTTAGATTCACAAAATGTACCCCTGCGTCCCCCCAGAAAAAAGCACTGCTCAAGGCCGTTGACAGGTGTCCCACCAAAGTGACTATGCGACCATGGGACTCTAACTCCCAGCAGCCCCAGCAGCCCGCCTCCCCCATCCCTGGCCTTCACAGAGAACCAGTGCAGGGAGAGCCATTTGGGCCCCTCCTGCTGCAGGGGCTGCTTAGGAGTAAACTAGCACCAGCAAGGGCCAAGGGCTGAACGGAGGAGGAGTCACATTACACAACACCTCCACCTGCAAGCTATGGCCAAACCCCTCTGGTTTTGAGAAGCAGTGGACTCTTCTTCATTGGAGGATATTAAACAGAGGTTGGGTGGCCATTTGCCAGGAACTCTCCAGCTGTGATTCCTTCATTTCAGCGGGTTGGACTAGATGACCCTTGGCGGTCCCTTCCAACTCCACAATTCTATGAGAGCAAGTTCCTTAGGGATCTGAAGCCAGAAGGAGGTTCAGATGAGGCTGGAGGAACGAGCCTTTCCCCCCTGTGCCCTCCTGGGCATGGACAGACCTCCTCTGCCCAACTACAGTGCGAGGGCAAAGGGAGCAGCCCCAACCCAAAGCACTCACCTCTCTGGGTGCTTGTCCAAAGCGGTCCAGGGGTAACCGGCTGGCTGCTGGTTGTGTCCAGCTGAGATCCTCCCCAAGAGCACCTGAGAGGAGAAGGCCTGGTGGGGAAGTGAGGCACAGCTGGGATCTAGGCAGCCACTCTAGGTGTCCTGTCATGTGTTCTAAATAGCCGGCCACTCAGTCATGGCTCATTGCGATCCAGCTGCTTCGCCAGAGAGCTCCTGAAGGGCAGGCGCTTTGGGCAATCCAACTCAGACCCAGCGGCTGACTAACAGGTCTTGCACCCGGACTTCCTTCAGCTTCCTGGTTTGATTGCAGATTAAACGCTGCAGAGCTACAAATTCGCAGGAGCCTGCCCAGAGGTAAAAGGTCTAATTATGGTCTCACGTGAGGAGGTGATGATGGCAGTGGTGATAAGGCAGCTCATGTGCTGCAGCAGGAGTGCGGTGGCAGGCGAGTGCAGGGGAGGCTTTTACACTCCAGGGAAAGAGGGCGTTCTCTCCAGGCAAACAGTGTTCTGCCAAGCTTCAGATAATGAGATGCAGATTATTTAGGAGGGAGCACATCCCAGTCATAAACACATTTGCCTGGAAGCAGATTTCCCTCTTCCTCTTTCCTGGCATGGCACTGAGAAAGTCATCAGCATCAAACGTATGTTAGCAGAACTCCTTGCCACCACACTCCTGATGCCATGCTTGGTGTTTGCAGCTGGCAGAATAGCTGACACACATCTCCACCGGCCGGGTCATGCAGCATTCAGGCCCGGAAAGGATTTCTTACATGCCATGTTTTGCTTACTGTCTTTGGGACCTTTCAGCATTTTCTAGACTGAATTCAAAGCACCAAACTGGAGCTGAAATGTTGCCAGTGAGACTCTGCCTCTGGGGTGGGCATTTTAGAGTTTGCCAAAAAGGTGCTTCAAATTTGTGAAGCTTCCTATTAGGAGCTGAAGGTGGAAGGAGAAACAGGCTGCTCAGGAATACTCCCATGATGAGGTGACACTTTCCAGATGTTGCATGTTCTGTGTGGGGCTGCAGCCAGCTAATGGTTCTTCTATATGTTTGATTATCTTATCTTTAACCATGCTTTCCACTAGTTTTCCAGGGACAGACATTAAGCTAACTTGGCCTGTAATTTCCATAATCCACCCTGCATACCCTTTTAAAAATTGGCTACTTTCCAGTCCTTGGGTACAGAAGGTTATAAGTTACAGTACATATTTTTGTTAGAAAACCAGCAGTCGTGTGACTTACTCAGCCTAGAGCTACCACCACCTTTCCCCCATTCCTGGTGAATTCTGAGTTGACTGGGAGGATGCATCTGCTCTCTTAACACCGGTCCTGAAAGACCTACATTGGCTCCCAGGACGTTTCTGAGCACAATTCAAAGTGTTGGTGCTGACCTTGAAAGCCCTAAACAGGCTCGACCCAGTATATCTGAAGGAGTGTCTCCACCCCCATCGTTCTGCCCGGACGCTGAGGTCCAGCTCCGAGGGCCTTCTGGCGGTTCCCTCGCTGCGAGAAGCAAAGCTACAGGGAACCAGGCAGAGGGCTTTCTTGGTAGTGGTGCCCGCCCTGTGGAACGCCCTCCCATCAGATGTCTGGTAAAATGAGATAAACTATCTGACATTCAAAAGACATCTTAAGGCAGCCCTGTTCAGGGAAGATTTTAATGTGTGACACCTTAGTGTATTTTTGGTCTTTGTGGAAGCCGCCCAGAGTGGCTGGGGAAACCCAGCCAGATGGGTAGGGTACAAATAAAAAATTATGATGATCATAGAATCATAGAAATCATAGAAACATAGAGTTGGAAGAGACCACAAGGGCCATCGAGTCCAACCCCCTGCCAAGCAGGAAACACCATCAGAGCACTCCTGACATATGGTTGTCAAGCCTCTGCTTAAAGACCTCCAAAGTAGGAGACTCCACCACACTCCTTGGCAGCAAATTCCACTGTCGAACAGCTCTTACTGTCAGGAAGTTCTTCCTAATGTTTAGGTGGAATCTTCTTTCTTGTAGTTTGGATCCATTGCTCCGTGTCCGCTTCTCTGGAGCAGCAGAAAACAACCTTTCTCCCTCCTCTATGTGACATCCTTTTATATATTTGAACATGGCTATCATATCACCCCTTAACCTCCTCTTCTCCAGGCTAAACATGCCCAGCTCCCTTAGCCGTTCCTCATAAGGCATCGTTTCCAGGCCTTTTACCATTTTGGTTGCCCTCCTCTGGACACGTTCCAGTTTGTCAGTGTCCTTCTTGAATTGTGGTGCCCAGAACTGGACACAGTACTCCAGGTGAGGTCTGACCAGAGCAGAATACAGTGGCACTATTACTTCCCTTGATCTAGATGCTATACTCCTATTGATGCAGCCCAGAATTGCATTGGCTTTTTTAGCTGCCGCGTCACACTGTTGGCTCATGTCAAGTTTGTGGTCAACCAAGACTCCTAGATCCTTTTCACATGTACTGCTCTCAAGCCAGGTGTCACCCATCTTGTATTTGTGCCTCTCATTTTTTTTGCCCAAGTGCAATACTTTACATTTCTCCCTGTTAAAATTCATCTTGTTTGTTTTGGCCCAGTTCTCTAATCTGTCAAGGTCGTTTTGAAGTGTGATCCTGTCCTCTGGGGTGTTAGCCACCCCTCCCAGTTTGGTGTCATCTGCAAATTTGATCAGGATGCCCTTGAGTCCATCATCCAAGTCGTTGATAAAGATGTTGAATAAGACCGGGCCCAAGACAGAACCCTGTGGCACCCCACTAGTCACTCTTCTCCAGGATGAAGAGGAACCATTGATGAGCACCCTTTGGGTTCGGTCAGTCAGCCAGTTACAAATCCACTGAGTGGTAGCATAGTCAAGACCGCATTTTACCAGCTTCTTTACAAGAATATCATGGGGCACCTTGTCAAATGCCTTGCTGAAATCAAGGTAGGCTACATCCACTGCGTTCCCTTCATCTACCAGGCTTGTAATTCTGTCAAAAAACGAGATCAGGTTAGTCTGACATGACTTATTTTTCAGAAATCCATGCTGACTATTGGTGATCACAGCATTCCTTTCTAGGTGCTCACAGACTGTTTGCTTAATGATCTGTTCCAGAATCTTCCCTGCTATTGATGTCAGACTGACTGGGCGGTAATTATTTGGGTCCTCTCTTTTCCCCTTTTTGAAAATAGGGACAACATTTGCCCTCCTCCAGTCTGCCGGGACTTCGCCTGTTCTCCAGGAATTCTCAAAGATGACTGCCAGTGGTTCTGAGATCACATCTGCCAGTTCTTTTAATACTCTTGGATGCAGTTCATCTGGCCCTGGAGACTTGAATACATCTAATCTAGCCAAATATTCTTGTACTATCTCCTTAGTTATTCTGGGCTGTGTTTCCTTTGCTGAATCATTTGCTCCAAATTCTTCAGGTCGGGCATTGTTTTCTTTATCGGAGAAGACTGAGGCAAAGAAGGCATTGAGGAGTTCAGCCCTTTCTGTGTCCCCTGTTTGCATTTCACCATCTTCTCCTCTGAGTGACCCCACTGTTTCTTTGTTCTTCCTTTTGCTACGAACATACCCATAAAAGCCTTTTTTGTTGCTTTTAACCTCTCTAGCAAGCCTGAGTTCATTCTGTGCTTTAGCTTTTCTGACTTTGTGTCTACACGTGCTGGCTATTTGTTTGAATTCCTCTTTGGTGGTTTCCCCCCTTTTCCATTTTTTGTACACATCCTTTTTTAATCTTAATTCAGTTAAAAGTTCTTTAGATAGCCACCCTGGTTTCTTTAGGCACCTTCCATGTTTTCGTCTCATTGGTATTGCCTGACATTGTGCTTTTACTATCTCCCTCTTAACAAACTCCCAGCCATCATGAACTCCCTTTCCTTTTAGTATTACTGTCCATGGGATCTCACCCAGCACTTCCCTAAGTTTTATGAAGTCGGCTTTCTTAAAGTCAAGAAATTGAGTCCTAGTATGCTTGGCTGCTACTTTCCGCTGTATAGTAAACTTCAGGAGAGCATGATCACTCGCGCCTAATGATCCTTCCACATCTACCCCACTAACCAGGTCATCAACATTGGTTAGGACCAGATCTAAAATGGCTGTTCCTCTTGTTGCTTCTCCCACTTTCTGGACAATGAAGTTGTCTGCAAGGCCAGTGAGGAATCTGTTTGACCTTATGCTCTTGGCTGAGTTTGACGTCCAACAAATATCCGGGTAATTGAAGTCCCCCATTACTACTATCTCCCTTCCTTTTGCATGCTTGGCCATCTGTTCCAGGAAGGCAGCATCTATGTCCTCCGTTTGGCTTGGGGATCTATAGTAAACTCCCACAATGAGGTCTCTGTTATTCTTCTCTCCCTTAATTTTGACCCAAATGCTCTCACTTTGGCTTTGAGGTTCTAAATCTTGGATCTCTTCACAGGTATACACATCCCTGACATATAACGCCACTCCTCCTCCTTTCTTGTCTGGTCTGTTTCTCTGAAATAGATTGTATCCCCCCATTATTACATTCCAATCGTGGGACTTATCCCACTAGGTTTCAGTGATGCCTATTATGTCATATTTAGTTTGCTGTACCAAGAGCTCAAGCTCATCTTGTTTATTTCCCATGCTTTGCGCATTAGTGTACAGACATTGAAGTCCATTAATCATTCCCCCGTGTCTCTTATTTAAGGATTTTTTCCTCCCTCCACTAGGTCCGCGTGCTGTTTGCTCCATTTGGTCTATGACATTTGGATGATCATCTTCATTAATTGATAGACTCCTACCTTCAGGAGCACTGTCTCCCTCCCCCACATTAGTCAGTTTAAAGCCCTCCTGATGAGGTTTCTGAGATTTTTGGCAAAAACATTTCTCCCAACCGTTGTGAGGTGCAGCCCATCACTTGCCAGAAGACCATCTTCAAGAAACTGCAGTCCGTGATCTAAGAATCCAAACCGTTCCTGTTTACACCATTTGCGAAGCCAGCTGTTCACTTCCACTATTTTCCCCTCTCTCCCTGGGCCACGTCGTTCAACTGGGAGGACAGACGAGATGACAATTTGTGCATTTAGTTGCTTCAATTTCCTGCCGAGAGCCTCGTAGTCTCTTTTGATCTTCTGGAGGCTATTGCTTGCAGTGTCATTGGTTCCCACATGAACCAAGAGGAAGGGGTATTCGTCAGTGGGTTTTATGATTTTTTGCAGTCGTTCAGTTACATCTTGGATCTTAGCCCCGGGGAGACAGCACACTTCCCGAGACATCTTGTCAGGCCCACAGATCACTGCTTCTGTTCCCCTCAGTAGGGAATCCCCTATCACCACTACACGCCTCCTCTTGGGTTTGGTCGGGGTTCTTCTGTGAGCTGTCTGTTCCAAGGTCACCTGCACATTCCCTGAGGACTGACTTTGCTGCTCGTCTTCATATACCTGATCGACTGTAATGAGGGAGAGATCCTCAAATGGAGTCTGCTCCTCGTCTTCCATGCTAGGGGAGAGGACCTCAAAGCGATTGTGTATTTCTAAACAATCAGAGTGAACCCTGGGCCTCCTACTTCTTTGAGTCACGTTTCTCCATATATCTGGCTCCTGTGTTGCTGAACTATCCTCCTTCTCAGGGGAGTCCCCTGTCTCCTCTCTGGTGGAGACGGTGTGCTCTGTTGCTTCCAAGAAGAGCTCCAGCTCTCTAATTCTTTGGAGCGTAGCTACACGTTCCTCCAGTTGCTGGACTTTGTCTTTTAAAAGGGCAATCAACATGCAATTGCTGCAGGTAAAGCTGCCTGCAACCTTTGGCAAGATGGCAAACATTGCGCAGGAATCGCAGGCGACTGCAGCTGTTCCCTCCCCTTCCATCTTGAGATCGTGTCGTTGGGGGTGGCTACAGAGGTCCTCCATCATAAAAAGCTTGAGGACAGGACAAATAACTTCCCCTCCACACACACACACACAAAAAACACCTAGGTCTCCCCCAACAAACGTTTGAGACTCCCCAACAAACGTTTGAGACTCCCAACAAACGTTTGAGACGTTTGATGATGATGATGATGATGGCATAAGCAGAAAGGCCTGCAAATATCCCCCCAGCCTTCCATAGGCCCTTGCAAGTACAAGCTGCATCACAGTCACAGTCACACACACAGAACCGAAGACTTGGCTGTCTGCCATGCTGCCCCCAAGGCTAAGGAGGGGAGGCAGGCCCTCACCTGCTCACCTGAGAGTTGGGATGGTTCCAGGAGCAGCATGTTTCCCCACATGTGGCGATATAAATGCAAATGTTTATTGCATCTGCCCAGATGTTGCGCAAGCGCCTCTTGCTGCAAACGCTTTCAGGAGATCTTATCTCCCTGTGTTTCTGAGATGATATTGTTGTGCATCACTGATAGGCCGTGGGGCTCAACAGCTGAGGGGCCATGCAGGCTGCTTAGAGGCAGTCCTCCCTCAAAGCAAGATGATGACTCCACAGCCAGTCCCATCCCTAGTGTGCACATAGGTGCTGTGATGCTTGAGCCTCACTCCAGCTCTGAGGAGAATGGCATCAGGACAGAGTGGGCGCACAGAGCAAAGAAGCCCCTGCTTCCCCAGGAGCTCCAGGTGGGCTTCAGGTGTCCCATGAACTCTGGGTCTGGGCTTCTGCATCCACCTTCCATGCTTTTGCACAACTCCCATTCTTTCTGGTGTCACTTGCACAGTGGCTCATGCCCAACACCTAGTCTCACCCTCACCCTTTTCTGGCAAGACTTCCAGCCCCTTTCTCTGCCAGGTAACCTCCCTTTCCAGAAGAGAGTGTAGGTGGTTTTATTGATTTGTGGGTGAGGAATTCATCTCCCAAGTTATTTGCTGCCAAAAAAGATTGATGAGATATGAGCTGAGGTTATTTTCAGGCACTCTGCCTGTTCTTGTCACGTTTATCTCACACCTGGTATTTAATGGGGAGTTATGAAACAGGATTTGGCCCAGGGCCCTTTTCTGCTGAGCCAGCGGGGTCTGCTTGGATGTGGTTCTGGGAATCCAGTCTTCTTTGCCAATGTGGGTACAGGGTGGGTTGCTGACCCCCCCAGGCACAGCTCCACGGAGGGCTAGGAGGATCTCAGAAGCAATTTCTATCAAGTCCAGGTCCATTTTTAAAATTCTAAATATCACCTGACCTGCACTCTTGGTTACCCACATTGGAATCTCTTTCCCTTCATGACTGACTCTACTAATGAATGGTAATTATTTAACATCTTCCTCAATTACTGTGACAAAGGTGACACAGTTCTCTCCATGTTGAATGTACGGCATCCACCTTGCTTGGTCAACATGCTTTAGGGTCAGGTTGTGGATGCCAGAATCCTGGTGTGCCTTCTGGCCACTCAGCATCTTCCTCTGACCACCAAGTTGCCTTGGATCAGCTTCCATACCCACTGACTTATTAAGAACAGAAGAGCCCTGTTGGCAAGGCCGACCCTGGGGAGGAGGGCAAGAGGTGCATGCGCCCTGTGACTAGATGGCTGGGCTGGCAAATGGAATCTTGACTTCATCATCCTCATCGGTGGCGCAGCATCCTGCACTGCGCCCGAGGGCTGGCTGAAGGGGGTGCAGGGCACACACACTGCTCTCACTCGGCAGCATGTTTCCAGCCATTCTCTGGGCCATGTGGAAAGCCTTAAGGAGTGAACACGACTGGGCTTTTAAAAAGAAAAAAAGTAGAAGGGAAGGTGAGCCAACAACCAGGCCACCTCTGCAAATTCCTAAGAAATCTGCACTCCACAAAAAGTCCTTTGCAGCCCAAAACCAGTGACCTCCTGCGCAGGAAGACCAGTCACCTCTGTTGGATTTTAACTCAGGGCTCCTGTTGTTTTGAAACACTGACTCCAAAGGTCTCAGGAAGATCCTTCTTGTATAAGGAATGAAAATACAGAGGGCCAGTCCAGTGGGACATTCCGCTGCGCAAGCTGAAAATAATCATCTAACGATAACAGGTACCTTGTCTCTAGATCAGCCTCTGTACTTAAAAATTGTAGTCACCAATGGAATGGCAGGTTTCAAAATTGGATCCAGAGGATATCCAGAAAATTACAGGCTAGTAACATCAGTTCCAGGAAAATGATAATAAAATTATTATCAACAGAAGTACCAAACATGGAGAAGAACATGCCTTACTAAAGTGGAACCAGCATAGCTTCTGTGAGGGCAAGTCCTGTCTCAAGCCCCACGTTGGGGAGAAGATTCCTGCGTTGCAGGGGGTTGCAGATGACCCTCACGGTCCCTTCCAAGTCTACAAGTCTATGATTCTGTCAGCTGGGCTCCCTTGCACAGGAGAGCTTCCCTGTGGATCTTGGCCAGAGTGTGCTCTTGACTTCCTTGTAGATTCTGAACTAGATTAAGATGTATCAGGGGTTTTTGAAGTAAGCACAGCCTTTGCGTTAGATTTGTGTGGTGGACTGAGGCAACACCCCCAGAAACAGGTTAAAGTCTAACAAGAAGGCATGGCAGGAAAGTGAGACAGTAACTTGAACAACTTCTGGAGGAAGGGCAGCCGTGTTAGTCCGCTGCATCAAAAGCAACAAATAGCCTTGTAGCACCTTGACAACGGGAAGAAACTTTTATGGCATAAGCTTTCCTGGGTGCTCCCTCAGGTATCAATGTTCAAAGTGCCAACGTGGCATCATATTCTTGAGTTTCCTTTTGAAGGGTTGTTTTGAATGTCCACACCTGAAGAAGAGCTTGAAGATTCTTTGAGGATTTCAAAAACTACTTGGTGCAACCCTATGAGTTGTTCTGAGGGCTTTGTTTCATTATTGTTATTGTTGCTACTGCATTTCTATACCTTTATCTGAGGATCACAGGCAATGTGTGTGTGTGTTTTGCTTGGTGTCTAAACCTGGTGAGGCCGCCAGCTGAGCCCCCCTGTGGAGAACATTTCACAAATGGGGAGCCGCGGCAGAAGAGGCCTTTTCTCATGTTGTCACCCTCTGGACAAAGATTTTGTGGACGGGGCACCTGAAGGGCCTCAGAGGATAATTGCAGGGTCCGGGTTGGTTCAGATGGGGAGAGGAAGTCCTTGAGCCACTCAAGGCTTTATAGGTCAAAACCAGCATGTTGAATTGGGCGTGGAAACTAAATGGCAGCCAGTGCAGCCAGGCCAGGATTGGTGTAACATGCGCAGACTGTCTTGCCCCAGTGAGCAACCTGGCCACTGAATTTCTGAACCGTCTACAGAGGCAGCACCATGTATAATGCATTGCAGTAATCTAACCAAGAGGTTAGCAGAGTGTAGACAGTACAATCCTGTGCATACTCAGAAGTAAACCCAGAACCAGAACATTTGCAGTACAAAAAGTTAGAGGGTTTAGCCAGCAACTATGGGAGATGCACAGCTTACAGCTGAAGGAGTACAACTGCCCCCAAACTGTTTTTGGTGCGTATGGTATGGTACAATTGTACTGTGAGCATAAACCACAATGAATGCACAATGAGAAGGACACTTGCGGGGAGGGGGGGCTTCATCTGCCCCTTCTCCCCTCAGGACAAGAAGCCCTTTTGGTGGCAGCTGTGGGAGGGAGACACCACTGGTGGCTGGATAGTGGCATCTTCCCCAGCTCCTCCTACTTCTTCTCCCTTCCCCTCCGGGCAAGATCTGTTTGTGGTCTCAGAATGGAAAGGGGACAAGATCTCTGTCTGGACATTGATCACTTGATCCTGTGCACGTTTAAAGGAAGCCCTGCTAATCCAAGGGTGCTCTCTACCAAACAGGTGTGCATGAATTGGTGGCTTCTGCCCCTCTGCTTCTCATGGCAAATTATGGTGGGGGCAGGGAGGGGGTGGACCATGGAGAATGCAGAGGCCATGTGGGGGCTGAGAGAGTGTGTGTAGCAGTGAAGGGGTTTCCAGTTCTGCTATGACTCTGAAACAGCAGCAGCAGCAGCGAAGGGCCCCAAAGCCTGTATGGATGAATGCAGTCCTTCACCTGAACTGCACTCTGGTCAATGGCCCTCAGAGAACTGTAGAGTTGGAAGGGCTCCTAGGGGTCATCTAGTCCAACCCCCACAAAGCAAGTATAAAAATCCTGCCCATTCAAGCCACCCTTGCCATCGGGCCCAGGAGAAAGAGGCAAATGATGGTGCACTCCAGTGAAGGGGAAGGGAGCGGGTGGTGAGGAGGGGGCCACATGCCCCAAGCCTGGTAAACATGTGCTGGATCCACGTGCTGGATCCTGATAAGGATCTGGTCCACGGAGCCAAAAATGTTCCCCACCCCTGCTCTGTGCCTGGAGGGGGAAAGGAAGAAGGAGCATTGGCTTCAAAGAGGCTGTGAAGTTAATGTCAAGGTGTTGAGGGGAATGAGTCACAGCCTCCCCCAAACCCCAGGAAAATCCCAGCAGCTCTGTGGCCAGGACCTCCAGGACCCTCTGGAAGAAGGTGGGGAGGAATTGGGCTGGAGAGACTCAAGTTCAAGGCCAGCCCTTTTCAGACATGGAGCGTGTAGCTGTGGCTCTCTCTCAGCCTCAGGTCCTAATCTGCACAATGAGAAGAACGGATTCAAGAGGACTAGGGCCCACGGCAGGAAAGCTGGACCAATAAACTGGACGCTGTCTTTGACGTGTCTCTTCTCCAGTTCACTAGTTATGGCTTATGCCAGGGGGAGGCAAACTGAGGCCTGGGGGCCGGATGCGGCCCAATCGCCTTCTCCATCTGGCCCACGGGTGGTCCGGGAATCACAGCGTGTTTTTACATGAGTAGCATGTGTCCTTTTATTTAAACTGCATCTCTGGGTTATTTGTGGGGGCTGCCTGGTGGTTTTACATGAGTAGAATGTCTGCTTTCATTTAAAATGCTTCTCTGGGTTATTTGCGGGGCATAGGAATTCGTTCATATTTCCCCCCCACCCAAATAATAGTCCAGCCACCACATGGTCTGAGGGATGGTGGACTGGCCCACGGCTGAAAAAGGTTGCTGACCCCTGGCTGATGCTCTGCCCTCCACAGCTGTGCCTGGGAACCATGGACGGGGGGGGGCAGGGGGAGTTGCTCTTGTGCTCGAATTTTGCGTCTGGGCTTGCCACTGGGGCCTGTTTGGCTTCTGTGAGAACGGGGTGCTGGACTAGATGGGCCCCTTTGGCCTGATCCAGCAGACTCACCGTATGTTCTTATGAGTTATGGTTCAACTTCAAGGAAAGGAAAGCAAAAGCTAAACCAAACCTGTGAATTACCTACCTTAAGCAAGAGCTCCACCTGCTGCCATCTTTGAAAAAGCCAGTTAACTGCAGTAGCTCCAGTGAAGCGGCTGGCCTTGCGTTTATTGTAAACATTTGGTTAGACCACAAGATGTAATGCTGTAATATAATTAGAAATGTATGTCTAAAGTATAATACAAAAATTTATTAAGGAATTATAGACATTTATAGAATGTATATATAGTAAACATGCTTAAGCAAGAGCAATGTAGAGAAGCCCAAAGAGGGGTGGAGGGAAGTTAATTCGGATAAGACATGGGTAGGCAAACTAAGGCCCGGGGGCCGGATCCGGCCCAATCACCTTCTAAATCTGGCCTGCAGATGGTCCGGGAATCAGCATGTTTTTACACGAGTAGAATGTGTCCTTTTATTTAAAATGCATCTCTGGGTCATTTGTGGAGCATATGAATTAATTCAGAGATGCACCCCCCTATATAGTCTGGCCCCCCAAAAGGTTTGAGGGACGGTGGATCGGCCCCTGCTGAAAAAGTCTGCTGACCCCTGGGATAAGATATAGATTTAAAGGAAAATAATACTGTTAAGCTGCATTGTGTTTAAGATATTTGGGAAAAAATCAATAAAAATCATTGGGGAGGGGGGAGAACTGACTGGAGAGAAGGCAGCTGGATTATTAAAAATACGGTACTATTTGCTTGAAAGGCAGTTTCCAGAAAGGGAAGGGGTATAGTTGTCTTCCCATCCACTCACAAGGCAGAGTTATTGTTTTCAACTACAATGCATTGCATGTGGGGCTGGCCTGAAAGAAGGTTCATGGGCTACAGCTATTTCAAAATGTCGAGAGGTCACATGACCCTGGCTCCTGAAGACCTGAATCATAGAATCATAGAGTTGGAAGAGACCCCAAGGGCCATCGAGTCCAACCCCCTGCCAAGCAGGAAACACCATCAGAGCACTCCTGACATATGGTTGTCAAGCCTCTGCTTAAAGACCTCCAAAGTAGGAGACTCCACCACACTCCTTGGCAGCAAATTCCACTGTCAAACAGCTCTTACTGTCAGGAAGTTCTTCCTAATGTTTAGGTGGAATCTTCTTTCTTGTAGTTTGGATCCATTGCTCCGTGTCCGCTTCTCTGGAGCAGCAGAAAACAACCTTTCTCCCTCCTCTATGTGACATCCTTTTCTATATTTGAACATGGCTATCATTTCACCCCTTAACCTCCTCTTCTCCAGGCTAAACATGCCCAGCTCCCTTAGCCGTTCCTCATAAGGCATCGTTTCCAGGCCTTTGACCATTTTGGTTGCCCTCCTCTGGACACGTTCAGATCCCCATTTACTAAGGATGTGAACTGGGGTGATTTGGGGAAGCTCCCCACATTTCCAAGTTGGATTGGACCAGGCAACGTAAGGTGGCCAAGGAGCTCCTTAAGTTTCTGAGGAGCTCTGTAGTTTCAGCTCTCCAAAATACCCCCCCCACACACACAGCTGCCCCCTGCCCTGGTCTTCCTCCTGATACTAAACTAAGCCTGGTAATTTGAAGATCCATTCAAGGCCAGCGCATTCCAGGCTGGATCCTGGCCACGCTCACTGGATTCCTCAGTCAAGGTTTGCATTTGCTCAAGATTGTAACTGGAAAAAATCAATTGGTTTATCAGTGTTCAAAGCTAAATGGTGTTGGGACAGCTTCTAGAACTTAAATAAAACAACTCAAGTAAGGTGAAATATGCGAAGATAAAATAACTGAAAGCAATTGAATGTAATGTGCATCAATTAATGGTGTCATGAACTAATAAACAACATTGACAGAGCAATTAATCTGAGGAATTAACATGCTCTCCTCCAAAGCAGGAGAAAACAAGCTGGCTCTATCTGCCATGTGACAGCTCTTCAGGTATTTGTTCGTTTTCGTTCATTAAAAATAAATTAATATTATTCTTCATTGGAAGTTTTAAAGCAGAGGTTGGAAGGTCAGCTGTCATGGATGAGATTCCTGCATTGCAGGGGGGGGGGTTGGACTAGAGGACCCTCAAGTCCCTTTTAACTCTATAATTCCCCGACTACTACTACTACTACTACTATTACTACTACTAGGTAAAGGCAAAGGGACCCCTGGCCATCAGGTCCAGTCGTGACCGACTCTGGGGTTGCGGCGCTCATCTCGCTTTAACTATGACTACTACAACTACATTATTTCTGTATATTTATTTATGCCCCATGTTTTTCCCTACAATTAAACCCCTGTGTTGCAAACAATTATCAGTAATATTATTTGGTTCTATGTTTATTTGGACTTCTGTTTATTTGGTTCTCTGTTTTCAAGAGACTCCATCAAGAGTGCATATTTTGTGACTTTCAGAGAGTTATAAGATTTCTGTTTATTTGGTTTTGCAGAGAGTGCATATTTCATATATTCCATACTGTTTAATGTTCTGTATAGATTATATAAAGAGTTTATATTGACATCCCATGTTTTTCCCTGACAGGGAAATTTATCAGTAAGTCTTAAATTTTATAAATTGTTGGTCTTCATGTATTTATCGATATACTCCTCCAATTCTTATCCTTCTCTTATACATCTCCGTTTGCATTTTGTGTGCGTTCACCTTCTTGTCCTTGTCTGTGTTTTCCAGAGGGAGGTCTCCTTGCCTTGACTCTGCCCATTAGCCATGCTGGCCTTCTCTCCATCCCTTCCTGACCTGAGATATGGATTCCTGCAGGATCTCTGCTTCTTGAGGTTTTGAGCAGCCCTCTTTGGGCAGAAATTCCCTCTTTTAAGGCCAGACGTGACTCTTGGGACTTGATGCCAACCTTCCTCTTGCTTGCATTGCATAGCCCTGGTCTTCTTCTTCTTCTACTACTGACAATTTCCCATTTTATACAATCATTTTAACATTTCAAGACTCGACTTCCTTCCCCCTCTTTCTGTGGTTTCTTAAATTTATTTTTTATATTTTATATTTATATTACAGTATAGTCTATTACAGGATTTTGTTTATGTTAAGTGATAAATTAATATGTTTAACTCTAGAAGGAGAAGATTTAAGGATGTTAATGTTTAAGTTAAATTTCAAAAAAACTGGGATTTGGAAAACCGTTAAAAGGACATCCAATGAAATTCAACCAAGGGGAAGCGAGGAAGTCACTTAACAAGGTTAATAACTGTAATTTTCAATAAGGCTACGATGTTTGTTTGTTATTTTTGTTTGTCTTGCGTGTGTTTGTTTGTTTGTTTATAATACTGTAAAAACCAATAACTTTTTTGGGGGAAAAATATTTATATTACAGTTATGCTTATTTAAATATGCATTCTATATTTAACTTATTTTTCCCCATGGACGAAGGTGGTCCTGATATATAAATACAGAAAATTCTTTCCGTGTTTGTTTTCACTGCTTTTTTCTGTGGAGGAAGGTTCTCTCTCTCTCTCTCTCTAAAAAATTGACTTTTTTTTATTCCTCCCCGCTTTGTGCTCCCCTCGCCTAATCTGTAGTCCGCCTTCAGCCCTTTCCCGGAGAGAGAGAGAGAGAGAGAGAGAGACAGGAGCTACCTCCTCCCGCGGCCTCGTCCCGCTTCTCGGTCCAAGTGGCGCCTCCTTTTCCCGCCTTTTCCTGCCTCCTCTCTGAGGGGATGTGTGGGGCTCGCGTTTGGGGGGCAGCTCCTCGCCATGGGACCTGGGGGGATTTGGGGGGCGCCCCCCGCCTTGCTGCCCCATCTCTCTCGACGGGGCTCCCGTTTCCTCTGGAGAGCGAGGCCGCCTGAGGCGCCTCCTGAGGGCAAAACCCCCTCGCCTCTTTGAGGCAGCCGCCATCCTCAGATTGATCTGCCTTTCAGGACACCCCCCCCCCGGCGGGCTTTCCCCACAGCCCCCCATGGCAGCCTGAAGAAGGAAAAGCTTTGGGGGGGGGCTGGCTCTGCTGCTGCTGCGCCCCCCAAGTCTCTCCCCTCAGATTTCACCCCCAGAACCTGACCCGGTGGGTCTGTGAGGGGGCCATGGGGGGCCATGGGGCCAAACAGGTTCTGGGGCCCCCAAAGAAGCTCCCCCCCCCAGAACCTGGCCTGGCATCTTGTGGGGGGGGAGACAAGATGCCCCTGTCACAACACGGACCCCCCCCAGGCTATGGGGCTGCCTCCCCACAGAGGCGCGCCTGGGCCTTCGCGGCTCCCTCTCCGGAGGACGAGCTTCTTCTCGGGGCGCTGGAGGCGTAAGTGGGGAGGACTTTTTTATGGCTGCCTGTCATTTCAGATGGATCTTGTGTTTTCACTGTTTTCCGAATGGGGGGCTAGAAATAAGGGGGGGGCCCGGCCAGAAGGAGCCCCGACTAGGCCTTGGCCTCGGGGCTCCTCTCGGGAAATAGGAGCCGGGAAGGCCGCATGGAAGGAGGCCTTTCTCCCGTCTCAAAGTGGCTCCGGTTCCGGTTCCAGGCTGAGCTCAAGGCTAAACTTTCCTAGCGAGGTACAAGGAGGAAATAAAACGTTTCGGCCGGATTCTAGCTTGAAAACTTTCTCCCAGTGGTTTACTTGCAATGCCCGCCATGCAGAAAGGTGTCCAAGAAGAGGCATAGACGTCCTCTTCATCCCCCCCCCCACTTTGGCAAATTGATTTAGGCTGTAATAGGAATTTCATGGTCTTAAATATATGGTGATGTTCCTAAGTGTACCAGCCAAGCACATACATAGATCAGCACAGGAAGGCCAACCGGGAACCATTTTGATTCCTAAACTGAGCAAATGTTTCCTCTGCAAGGTCAAAGTGGAAAAGCCTCCCCCTTGTCGTTTCCCTCACAAATCCTGTCTTAAGGGTATGTCTGTGTTTGAACAGGGCATGAGCCTGTGACCTGGCTCAGGAACTAAGTATTTATCATTACAAAAGACTGGCCAGGCTCCCCAGAAAATCCAGTCAAGTGACCTGCCAGACAGGAGATAAACAACAACAGGAGAAAAATATTAAGATTTCTATTTTGGACCGCCTCTTCTGTGATGTATGTATGATGTTTCTGGGGGTGGGCTTGATCTACAGGGTGGCAATTTCAAAAGTTTTTATAAGGTCTTGCACACCATCTTTCTGGGTCTTTCCTCTCTCCTGCAAGTGAGGGGAACACCCTGTTGCAACAGTTCAATAAAGGCCAAGCCTACAGGCTGCTGTTTTGCTCCAAGTAATCCTGGTTGGTGTCTTTGTTTTTGTCCAAGGAAGCCCTCGGATTTTTCCGTTAACAAGGCCAGTTAATTAATGATCTCCTCACCTTTCAATCGGCTCATTGATTGTCTTTTTATATACCGTATTTTTCCATCTATAAGGCGCCCTCTATTTTGGGGGACTCCGATTTAAGAAAATGGGGGAGATGGCCTCCGTGTATGAGACGCCCCCCACATTTTGTCATTCTTTTTAAGGGAGAAAACCTAGTCTTATACACGGAAAAATATGGTATGTTGGAAGCTGCCCAGAGTGGCTGGGGAAACCCAGTCCGATGGCGGGGGGGCTACGATAATTATATATTATTTGTAGCCCCCCCCTCCAATCGGACTGGGTTTCCCCAGCCACTCTGGGCAGCTTCCAACATATATAAAAACACAATAAAACCTCACACAAAGCTTCCATATACAGGGCTGCCTTCGGACATCCTCTAAAGATTACAGGATTTTTCTGTGTATAAGACTATATTTCCCCCAAAAGTTTAAAACTGGGGGTCGTCTTTTACACGGAATGTTGCAATTATTTATTTCTTAATTTTGGGCTCAAAAAATAGGGTTCGTCTTATACACAGTGTTATACACAGAAAAATACGGTACTGTATATAGCACCGGCAGCCGACTGGACGACATCTTTTCAGCCAGCCGCCATGTTGCTTTGGACTTCTGGTTCTGGGATTGAGGCAGCTTTCCGCCAGCCTAGGACTGTGGGGTTTGGGGTCCGTTTGTCGAAGACCCCGAGGGGCCCTCTGAATGGCTTACTTCCAGGTAACGGAAGGACTGTGGTGGCGGCAGGGCCCTCCCCCCCCCCCCCGTGGGATGGACTTTGCACAAGACGCTTTGCCAGCTGTTTCCAGATGGTTTATTGTGGCTATAGTGGGATGGAATGCCAGGAGGGGGACAGGCGGATGGTCACCAGATGAACAAGGGCTTCCCGTCCGTGGACGCCATGAAACTGAGGCAGTCCAGCAGGGTCAGGCAGTCCGTCATCTTCTCTGGAGGCACGATCTGCTCAATCACCTGCCGCAGGTAGCTCGGGTTGTTGTAGACGTCTCCTTCAGGGCCTGCCGCATCTGGGCGCTCCTTCAGGATCCCGTAGGTGTTGACAATGTGCTCTGTGAACTTGGAGTGGAAGTTTGGGTCATAGCCCTTTGGCTTCAGCATATTCATGATGGTGTCGTAGCGCTCCACCATGGATTGGCGCTCCTCTGCTGACATTGGAGACAGGGAGTCATTGGCTGCCTGTGGGGAGAGAAGCAGCATTAGAAAAGAGGGTTTCTGAGCCCTCGAGAAGAAGCCCAGCCTCCTCAGCCGCCTTTAGGGAGCTGTAGGTTTATGCAGCCAGGAGGGTCAAATGGGAAAAACTCCTGCCGCTCCTGGCATCTTCAGAAGAGGGGGGGGGGGAGAGGCATCTTTGATTATTCCCTAGGGTCAGTGCCAGTTCCCCACCCCCAAGCTGGCACCCTCCTTTGGTTTGGAGCTGCTATCCCCCCATCAACCCTAGCCAGTCAGTTTGAGAGTTCAAACCCCAAAGTCAGAGAAATTTGTAGGCACATGTTGCGAATAGGCAGCTACAGTGGTACCTCAGGTTACATACGCTTCAGGTTACAAACGCTTCAGGTTACAGACTCTGCTAACCCAGAAATAGTACCTTGGGTTAAGAACTTTGCTTCAGGATGAGAACAGAAATTGCGCAGCGGCGGCGCAGCAGCAGCGGGAAACCCCATTAGCTAAAGTGGTGCTTCAGGTTAAGAACAGTTACAGGTTAAGAACGGACCTCCGGAACGAATTAAGTACGTAACCAGAGGTACCACTGTACATTTCTGTTTCCTTCGTTGTTGGCATCCATCTCTCGGAAGACAGTGGCTACTGCATTTAACACAGATATCACTAGGGCCTTACGTAAACCAAAAATTACCCTTAAGCTTAAACAGGAAAAAAGACATCATATTAATCAATTTATTTATTTATTAGAAAGTGATTCACTAAAATCATTTTAGATTGAGCTATGTAGGCAAGGCTGCATTCTGAGCATGGAGGGAGCCAAATAGTTCACATTTAACAGGTTGGTGCTGGAAAGGGAGGGGTCAGAGAAACCACAAAATTTGCCCTGTGTTTGCGTAGCTGGGGCTATGCTGCTTCCTCGCCTTGTGGGATGGGGGCTGCTTCCTGTTCTGTTCTTTGCCACTTGAAAATAGCAGAAAGCAGAGCTGTTCAGAAGCTGCCTGAATCTCCCTAGCAATACATGGTGCAGGAGGGATATGGAGGCTGACTTCTCTTTATTGTTTTGCACCAAAGGAAAAAGGAGTGAACTTGACACCACTACAAATGAGGGACGGGGGGGGGGAGATATTTGGTTCATTTTGCCTTTTAACATGAAGTTCTTTAACTGCATTTCTTGAAACAGTGACGTAAAACACAGCTACCCTTTGAGAGTCATGCTCCTCTGGATCTTGCGACGCAGTTTATTTATTTATAAAAAATATTTACACACTACTCAATCATAAAAATATATCAAAGCAGTTTACAACATTAAAAATATAGAAAACCATACACTAAAAGTGTAAAAAGGTTAAAAACAAGCATCAGGTAACCATTGTGGAAAGATACAATCTGAACTGCCTGCATAGGCCTTGCGGAATAGAAAGGTTTTCAGCAGGCTTTTGCTGAATCGTTATTGACTGGGTTTATGGCACTAAAGACTTGGTTTCTCATTGTCAAGTGAGCATCACCAACTTGGAGAACAACCAACGACATTCCTATAGATGTTCAAGGCTTTGAAAATTAATACCACCTTGAACTTGGCTCAATAGTAGATGGGACGTCAGTGCAGCTGTTTTAACAATGGTGTCACATGTTCATAGAATCTGTCACGGTCTGGTTCACAAGCGATTGAAATCCTGGCTGGGGACGTCGGGACCGGGGGCAAGATGGCAGGGTGGGAGCAGGAACGGAAGTCCAGAAGCCAGGAGTCAGAAAGCCAAGAGTCCAAGGGTCAGAGAGCCGGGAGTCAAGAAGCCAAGGGTCCGAGGGTCAGGAAGCAAGGAGCCACAAAGTCAAGGGTCCGAGGATCAAGAAGCAAGGAGTCAAACACAGCAAGGCAGGAAACGTGTTGCTGTGGCAAAGAGCCGAAGGGAAAATGCTGACCTTATATCCCTTCCCGGCTCTTGCCACCAGGTGCTGTGAGTTACCAATCGACCTCACCTGTGTGGCCGCGCCTTGCTTCTTCAGAGGAAGGCCCCAGTCCTGCAGAGTCCTATTGGTCACAGGGCTTTGCTTCATTTACACCTGACAGAATCGTAGCGTTGGAAGGGACTGTAAGGGTCATCTAGTCCAATTCCCTGCAATGCAGGAATCTCAACTAAAGCATTCAAGACAGGTGGCCACACAACCTCTGCTTATAAGCCTTCAAGGAAGGAGAGTCCCAAGAGAGACCGTTCAATTTCGAACAGCTCTTACTGTCAGAAAGCTCTTCCTGATGTTTAGTGGAAATCTCCTTTCTTATAACTTGAATCCACTGGTTCAAGTTCTACCCTCTAGATCAGAAGAAAACAAGCTTGCTCCATATTCCATGTGACAGCCCTTGAGATAGGTGAAGCTGGCTATCACATCTCTCAGTTTCCTCTTTTCCAGGCTAAACATATCCAGCTCCTTCAACTGTTCCTTGTAAGGCTTGGTTTCAGACCCTTGGTCATCTTGGTTGCCATCCTCTGCAACCACGTTCGTGGCCAGAAGCTCCCATCAGCAATCTGGCTGCAACATTCTGTGCCAGCTGGAATTTATGGACCCATTCTCCAACCAATAAATGTGCCGAGAGATACAGATAGAACAATGTATGAAAGGTGTTAATGAAAAGAACACAGACAATTGCATTATATTGATTGGAGAAACCTGTTTGTAAAAACGCATATATTACGCAAAAATGCGTATTAAAATGGATAAATCAGGATAAATGCATTTTAAGAGCCTGATGAGTTTTTGTGAGTGCCTTAAAAATACTATGCAGACTGATGCAGGTGGTGAATTGGACATCATAACGGAGAGAAGTGGGAATAGACGGATTCTTCCTATAAGCACAACTTTGAAAGGAGAAGAGGCCACGGCAGGAGTTGCAATAAGGGAAACTTTTTAGCTTGAGGGCCACATCCCCTTCTCGGTTACCGTATTTTTTGCACCATAACACTCACTTTTTTCCTCCTAGAAAGTAAGGGGAAATGTCTGTGCGTGTTATGGAGCGAATGCCTGCGGGTGGCGGGGGGGATCTGCTGCAGTCGTGAGCAGAGGATCCATGGTTCCCCTTCCTTCCCTCCTCCGTGGTTACAAAGCATGGATCCACATGGATCCTCAGGATTTTTGCATTGGGCTACTCCAAACTCACTGTCAGATCACATGTCTGTGGCCACAGCATGAACCACAAAAATCATATATCCACTATTTCATTTAGAATATTTTTTTTCTTGTTTTCTTCCTCTAAAAACTATGTGCGTGTTATGGTCTGGTGCGTGTTATAGAGCGAAAAATACGGTACTTTATTTGGGGTGCACGTCAGTGGTGGGCAGAGCCAGAGGCAAGAGTGGGCAGAGCAACAGTTGTTGTTTTTACCTATAGGAAAGAGTGGCTGCTTTCTATAGTCACTCACGTACCACTCTCTATTCTTCATCCAGGAAAGCCGGAGCCATTATAAAGAGATCAAAGACACACATTCCATCCAGGCAAAAACACTCAAAGAGAGTGACCTCATGAGCCCAGCAGCTCTGTCAAAACTGGGCTGGGATTGGCAGGCTCTGATGGAGGATGCAGAAGAAACGGGGGTGAGGGCTGGGGAACCTGGGTTGAAGTGGGATCTCCTTTCCACCCTGGCTTTGGTCACTTTGGAAGGGCGAGCAGGGGTGTCGTCTCTCTTCCTGACATTCCTGTGGAGCAGGAAGACTCAATGGAGGGCTTTGATCCACTCACTGGAGGCTGGACAGGAGGCAGCAGTGACTGACCAGGATCCTGAGCTGGAGGGTGTAGCCTTGTGGCCTAGAAGCTGACAGTGCCTTTGCAGATGGAGCAGACTCGCCCGCTCCGATGGTGTGCACTCTTGCAGTCTTGATATTGCCGCACGACAAGGGAATCTTGTGAGTGAGCGTCCCACGCCAGTCCTTAACTCCTTGGCCTGCTCCTAAATTCCTGAACTGCGATACTTGAGCACGATGTCTGCTGCTGAAACTGTACCATTACTTGCCTGGATGAAGGTGTCTTTCTCTTCTCTAGGTGTTGGGTAGGAGCCAGGACAAGGGCAAAGCAGGGCCAGAGGAATGTGGCCTGGGGAAAGTCCTGGGGGGCCAAACAGAAAGGCCTCAGGGGCCATGTTTAGCCCCTAGGCCTGCGTCTTCCCATCTCTGGACTGCAGCTTTCAGGGTTCCTGTTCCTCCATCTTCTTCGATTGCACCCTGTCAACACACCACAGCAGGGCTAGGACTGGGGAGTGGGGGGCAGGGGAATCTCCCCTCACCTGCTGGATTTTCTCAGGGATGCTGCTGACGGTGAAACCGTAGAGGCGGACCCGATCAGGGAAGATGCTGGAGAGGATCCTGCGATCCAGCTGGAAGGCAATCTCTCCAACGATGCGCTCCATGGTTACCAGTTTGGGATCTGTAAGGACCAAGGGGGGATTTCCAGTCAGTCCAGCAGGATAGCGCAGTAGGCAGCAGATCTCCCAACTCCTCCTTGAGGGGGACACCCAACGAAGTGCTACATTTGCTCAGGGAAGCCTTAGGGCCAGGGCAGCCCCTTTAGGACTGTCCCCATACTGCACCCTCACTGGACATCCTCCGTGCCCTCCTTGAGTGCTTTTGCCTGTGCAGGATGTGTCCTTGAGGTGCCTCTGACTTGCCTGGATAGAGAAACGTGATGTGTGTGTGTTTGTAGATATGCTGGTTGACATCTTCCAATGGCACAAAAGAATATAGGGTTTAGTCCTGTTGACAAAACTTGCATATTATGAAAAAGAGATTGAATGAAGTGCACTAAACAATATTTATTGAAAAATAGTTTGGTAATTATTGGAATGTAACATGCCAAGACACTGTTCAACCTTATATTTTATTTTCACTCATATAATCATTAATATAATTTGACATTCTGCTTGAAATTCAGTCATAGCCGAAGGCACCCAAAAAGTTATGTATCACTCCTTAAACCCCTGGAGACACACTTCATTGTCTCTTGAGACAGATGAACGCCAATAAAAAACCCTCCTTAAACCATAATTGACCTTTTGTATATGGATCCAAGATATTATGAAATCATATATTGGTATATTGTGAAATAGAAAGCAGATGAAGCAATGGGCAGAGCACTATCAAAAACTGTACATGTGGGAAAACATGGTTGCTGACACAGCAGTTGACAGCATCCAGACACTGCCTGTCTTGGGAGAGCTGGATGTCCTCCCTCCCTCGATGAGCTGCAGGATGCCATCAACTCTCAGGCACGAGGAAAAGTCTCAGGACAGTACCGAATTCCTAAAAGCTGGCCTCAAGTCCTCCCTCATGCTGCACCTCCACTACTTCCTCTTGTTGTGTTGGGATGCAGGATCCATGTCACAAGACATGCATGACTCCAGCATTGTGACCCTCTACAAGAACAAAGGTGACTGCCATGACTATTAACAACCAATTTCTTGCCTTTCCAAAAGGGAATGGCAGAATGTGATGCTAACAACCTATAACCAAGCTGATTTTTAAAGCACAGGGAGATCCCCCCCCAAACCCCAAGGCTTCTGTTGGATAAAAGCTTTTTGTTGTGATGCTAATGACCAATACCAATATGAAGGCCTACTAGGCTCGTGTGTTGGATCACACTGCATGAGGAAGATTTTGGGCATCATATGGCAGGATAGAGTCTCAAGCAAAAATGTGCTCTCTCAAGCCCATATTCCCAGCATGTTTGCACTCTACACTCAGCGACGTCTACACTGGCGTGATCATGTCCGCAAAATAAAAGATGGCAGGATTCCTAAGGATGTGCTCTACGAAGAACTGGCTTCAGGCAACAGACCTGTCTGCGAATATAACATGAATGCTGGCACCATCAACCCCACAGTGTGGGAATCTCTTGCAGACAATTGCAGTGCCTGGAGGCAATCAATCAGGTCATGCATCCACAGCAGTGACCAGAGGAGAAAAGACCTCTGGGAGGAGTTCAGAAAGAAGAAATGCCATGGTACACCTATATCAGCACAACTGGATGCCTTTATCTGCCTTAGCTGAAACATAACGCGTCTCTCCCATATCAGTTTCTGCAGCTACAGCAGATGTTATAACTCTCCAACAGTCTGACTTTACCCATAAAGGGGCACTGCTCATTTTCTCCTGAGACAGACAGATGCCAGAAGCATATTAAATTTGTATTCTGCCTTTCATCCGAAGATCATAGGGCAGTTCACAACATAAAAATAAACATGAGACAAAAATACATTAAGAATCAAACGGACCAATAACCCCCCTCCACAAACATGCATTTTTTTAAATTTATTATAATGAAAGATGATTTTATTTATTATTTATTCAGGGCCACGCTGCCTCTTCATTCTGGAGAGAGCCCCATGGCCAACATGATTTTAAACCATAGATAGTCTCATCCTCCATTAATCCTCCTTTTTAAAACATCTGGGGATAGAGGCCAATTTGCTCAGATAGGTAAGGTGCCGCCGCCGAGGAAGCAAGAAACATATTACCTGTAAGGCTGGCCAGTATCTGGTTTTCAACATCACAATATATCACCAGCTAAACATCATGATATAGCACGATATATATCTGTGGTGGTGGAGGGCCTTGCTGGGCCTCCCCTCAGCGGCAGAGGGTCCCGCCATACCTCCCTGCAGTGGTGGAGGGTGTGCTGCACCTCCCCACAGTGGCAGAGGGTCCTGCCATACCTCCCCACCACTGTGGAGGATGTGCTGCGCTTCCCTGCAGCAGTAGAGGGCTTTGCTGAGGCTCTCTGCAGCTGTGGAGGGCCTTAAAATGTAAGGAAGTAGTAGATTTAATAAAAATATTAAATAAACTTCCATATAATATATTTAATATGTTTTCAACTAATTTAAGAGTAGTTTAAGTGATTTACTAGTCAAGTTGCATCTGTTTCCACACACAGAGGTCTAAGTGGAATCTTTGCATACAAGTAAGCCCTCTGACCAGAGAGGAGAGCCAACTGCCCCATAGACCTTATGACTGTAAAATAGATCTTCTGTTAGCTGCGCAATTGCCCACCAGTCACATCTATTTGATGTCACAAGCAGAGCTTGTGGTTTTGAGAGAGTTTTTGGATAAGAATCTAGCAACGGGTTTCATCAGACCGCCCAAGGCACCAGGAGGCACCCCTGTGCTATTCGTGAAGAAAACGGTACCTCAGAACTTAGATTGTGCACAAACTATAGGAAGATTAACCACATAATGGTGTCCAATCGCTGTCTGCTACCACACATTGGGAATTTATTGGAAAGGTTGAGGTCAGGAAAAATCTTCACAAAGTTGGATTTGAGGGGGCCTTATAACCAATCCGTGTGAGAGAGGGAGATGAGTGGAAAACAGTGTTCTGCACCAGATATGGCAGCTTCGAATACCTGGTCATGCCCTTTGGACTGCAGTCAGGGACAGCAATGTTCCAAGCCTTCATCAGCTATGTCCTCAGAAGCCTAGTGGATAGATTCGTGGTGGTTTACCTTGATGTGCTGATATACTCAGAGAACCCAGAGCAACATGTATGTCACGTGACAGAGGTGCTGCAGAGGCTGTGGAAACATCAACTCAGTGCCAAGTTGGAAAAGTCTCAGTTTTGTGTATCAACAGTAGATTTCCTAGGTCACTGCCTCACACTGGAGGGGATGCACATGGATCCTGCTAAGGCGCAGAGCATAGAAGAAGAAGAAGAAGAGTTTGGATTTGATATCCCGCCTTTCACTCCCCTTCAGGAGTCTCAAAGCGGCTAACATTCTCCTTTCCCTTCCTCCCCCACAACAAACACTCTGTGAGGTGAGTGGGGCTGAGAGACTTCAGAGAAGTGTGACTGGCCCAAGGTCACCCAGCAGCTGCAGGTGGAGGAGCGGGGAAGCGAACCCGGTTCCCCAGATTACAAGACTACCGCTCTTAACCACTACACCACACTGGCTCTCAATGCATAGTGTCATGGCAGGAACCCAAGGCAAATAAAGATCTGCAGAGATTCTTGGGTTTTGCCAGCTACTACTGCAAGTTCGTGCCGGACTATTCAAGACTCACTATGCCTCACAGATTGCTTGAGGGGCAAGAAGCCATTCCAGTGGACAGCCGAGGTGTGGCAGGCATTTAAATTCAAAACCATATTCTTCTCAACGGTATACCTAGCACATGTAGACCCTCACTGGCCGCTGATTGTGGAAATGGATGCCTCTGACAGGGTGGTGGGGGTGGTGCTGCTTCAAGGAGACCAAGATGGCAACCTATGCCCGTGTGCCTTCCACTCCAGGAAGCTGACTCCTTCTGAGTAGAATTACACCATTTGGGAGAAGGAACTTTTAGTGATGAAAGAAGCCTTTGAAGTGTGGAGGGGGTGACACCAGGTGGAGGTGCACACTGAAAGTCCGAATCTAGAGTATTGGCAGATGATGAGATGTCTCAATCAACAGCAGTTGGGCGCAGTTCTTTGCCAGATTTGATTTTAGACTCCAGTATGTAGCCGGTAGTTTGAATCAAGGAGTAGATGCCCTTTCCAGGAAGCCGGAATATCAGGATGATGAGCCAGTTCCAGTGTACAGGCACAACTTGAAGCCAGAGCAGCTACAGCTAGCAGCTGGGTCAGTTATGGAAGTCTCTGAGTTCCAGCAGAAGACAAGGGAGGATGCATTCGCGGAAGGCGAGCTAGTGGTGCTGTGGGGGGATGCCAGTGATGTGGAGAGGTTCCTGGAAAAGGATGGGCTACTGTATAGAGGAGAAGCTCTATGTTCCAGAGGGAGACCTCTGAGCCAAAGTCTTACGTCAATGCCATGATAACCCTACAGCTGGACACTTGGGGCTGCACAAGACGCTATGCCGTGTGATGAGGCAATTCTGGTGGCCGAGGTAGAGGGGGAAAGTCAAGAAATATGCCAGAGCCTGTGAAATGTGTCAGCGGGCGAAGAGACCCAGAGAAGTGCCAGCGGGTTTGCTATAACCGTTGCCCTCCCCGCAAGGCCCTTGGCAAACCATAGCTATGGACTTCATCACTGATCTGCCGGAATTGCAGCAGCAGACAGTGATCTGGTTGGTGGTATACCTGTTCACTAAGACTTCTGATAGCCCAAGAAACAGCACAGCTCTTTGTAGACCATGTGTTCAAGTTGCACGTGCTCTCAGAGTGATCTCAGGTGAGCCCAATTAACCTCAAAGTTCTGGAAGCAGCTCATGCAACTACTCAAGGTAGAATTGTGCTTCACCTCAGTTTGACACCCAGAGACGAATGGAAAGTCATAAAGAACTAATGCCATGTTGCAGCAGTATCTCTGTAGTTATGGGAACTACCAGCAGGATGATTGGGTGTCCAAACTGCCCTTGGCGGAGTTCGCATACAACAATGCACTTCATGCTTCAACGCAACAGACCCACTTTTTTGCCAGTCATGGATACCATCCCCAACACCCTGTCAGTGCTGGCAGCAGATGACTTTGTAGAAGTATTGACAGCTAACCAGAGTTTGCTTAAGGAGCGTTTGGACTGTTTCTAAGGAGGCATATAAAAAATCAGCTGATGTGCATAGACAGCCAGGTAGTGACATCAAGGTGGGAGATGTGGTTGTCAACACATTATTTACTTCAGAAAGATAGATATAGAAAACTGGACCGCCAGAGAGGGGGGCCATTTGAAGTGATAGAATAGATCAATCCTGCGACTTTCAGGCTTAGGTTGCTGGTATCAATGAAGAGCTACCCTGTATTCCATAGATCCTGGTCGTTGCCAGTGGTGCCTGCGCACCCTTACCAAGCACCTAGACAAATACCTCCACCTCCAGTCCTGGTAGAAGGAGAGGAAAAGTTTGAAGTAGAACAAATTCTAGACTCACAAATGAGAAGGAAGAGGTTGCAATACTTGATTGTGTGGAGCGGGTATGGGCCAGAAGAAAGATAATGGGAATGTGCAGAATATGTTCATGCCCTGGACTTGCAAAATGAGTTTTATAGAAGTCACCCCAGCAGACCAAAACTGAAGGGGTGGAGGGAAGGAGGAGGAGGAGGGCTCTGTAGAAAGGGTGATGTCAGGGACTCGACTGAAGAGGAGGGCTGGAGATCACCCCTTCCTTCTCTGCTTCCCTTGGAGGAGGAATGGTGGTGATCATCCCCCATTCTCTACTAATTTCAAGAGAAGAGGGAGACACGATTGAATTACAGCAGAACTCAGAGCAGCTTAGTTATGAGGCATTAGGAGAAGGAGGGGTAGTGCTGACAGCAGAAATGCCCTTGGAAAGCATAGAAGAGCCACCATCCCCATGTACATGTTGCTCATTTAGAGTTCAAGAGCAAAGGACTCAGCTACATTTGACTCCTGAGGCCCCTCATAGAGCCAAGGGCTGTTGCTGGGGAAAGAAGAGGAGGAGCTCAGAGTGAGCAACATTACTGTGGAGTTAAGGACTGGATTCTTTGCCTTGTACCACAATGACTAAATAAAACCATAAATATGAACTTATTTGTTTATTCCTTGCTCTTTGATGCTACTAGGGGAGGAGAGATTCCCCCATGCCTGACAGGTATGGTAGGAAATGCCCCAACTCTGCCTGAGTTCGGTTGCACTGTAACTGTTCAGCTCTTTGGGCTTGATAGTGTCTGTCTGTGGTAGAGCTATATCAATGGAAAGTGACCATCTGTGAGAAGATCAGCTCACCATGCCCAGTCAGGGCCCAGAAACATCACACATTGCTTACACAACAGAAACACATATACACACTCACCCACCTCTGCTTGACTTGGTGCTGCTCAGGGAGGTGGCTTGCCGGTCGGTGCCTCGGCGCTCCTTTGGCCTCACGGCCATTGGCTGGCTCTGGCTGAAGGCCTGAGATGCTACTGCTGGGCTTTGAGAAGAGGCTGCTTGGCTTTGGTTCTGGTCAGTGAGTTGGCTTTGGTCCATGTCTGGGGGCGGAATCTCATACAGCCTTCGATACAGGTCTGGGAAGAACATTAGCATGTGGAAAGGGGAGGGATAATAGAAGTTGGTGCCCTCGCTTCTAGGGTCAAAGGGTGGGTAAGGCAAGGGAGATGCATCGGGATTTATCATGCCAGGTTGGTACACAAAGAGGGGGGACACTTGTCGCGGGGGGGGAGACATGCCAGGCCGAAGGAAAACAGAGTCGTCTATGAACTGCTCAAAGAAGGTTCCTGGAACGAGTGGGGTTTGCGGGGAGTTTGTGAAGAGTTGTCGTCTGAACGAGATGTTGCCCATAGGTGCCACATCATGGCTTTGGGTCTGGTCAGTGAGTTGGCTTTGGTCCATGTCTGTGGCCGGAATCTCATACAGCTTTCGATACAGGTCTGGGAAGAACATTAGCATGCGGAGAGGGGAGGGATAATAGAAGTTGGTACCCTCCATTCTAGCGTTAAAGGTTGGGTAAGGTATGGGAGATGCATCAGGATTTATCATGGGAGGTGGGTACACAAGGAGGGGGGAGACTTCTTGGGGGGGCATTTGGAGGGGGGGAGGCCTGGGCCTGACAGGCCGATGGATAGCAGTCTCGTCTATGTTTGGGGCAAAGTAGGCTTCACTGAGTGGGCTTTGCTGGGAGTTTGTGAAGAGTTCTCGTCTGGACGCGTTGCTGCTCACAGGTGACTCATCATGGAGTTGGCTTTGGTCCATGTCTGGGGGTGGAATCTCATACAGCTTTCGATACAGGTCTGGGAAGAACATTAGCATGCGGAAAGGGGAGGGATAATAGAAGTTGGTACCCTCGCTTCTAGGGTTAAAGTTTGGGTAAGGTATGGGAGATGCATCGGGATTTATCATGGGAGGTGGGTACACAAGGAGGGGGGACACTTCTTGGGGGGGCATTTGGAGGGGGGGAGGCCTGGGCCTGACAGGCCGATGGATAGCAGTCTCGTCTATGTTTGCGGCAAAGTAGGCTTCACTGAGTGGGCTTTCATTGAGTTGGCTTTGGTCCACGTCTGTGGCCGGAATCTCGTGCAGCTTCCCATACAGGTCTGGGCAGAACCTTAGCATGCGGCGAGGGGAGGGAAAATAGAAGTTGGTACCCAACCTTCTAGCGTTAAACACTGGGTAAGGTATGGGAGATAAATCGGGATTTACCATGGGAAGTGGGTACTCAAAGGGGGGGGAGTATCCTGGGGGGGGCATTTGGAGGGGGGGAGGCCTGGGCCTGACAGGCCGATGGAAAGCAGAGTCGTCTATGTTCTCGTCAAAGTAGGTTCCTGCACTGAGTGGGGTTCGCTGGGAGTTTGTGAAGAGTTCTCGTCTGGACAAGATGCTGCCCATAGTTGACTCATCATGGAGTGGTGCATACGAATCCCACCAGAGCTGGCCATCAGCAGAGCCGGGTGAGTAACCCTGGCCAGACTGGTAGGAAGTGGTGGGAGCGATGGGGAGCGGTTCATAGATGGGCCTGTTGCTGAGGGGCAAACTGTAGTTGGGCTGGTGGAAGGGGGCAGGGGGCAGGGGTAGGCTCTGGTGGCCTGGCGCCCGGCGCCCAGCAGACTGGTAGGAAGCATCATCAGTGACATTGACTGCATAGTAGATGGGGGATGGGGGCTGGCTCTGGTAGGCAGAACCAATGCTCAGTAGCTCGCCCTGGATGGACTGGTAGGGAGGAGGAGAGGAAGGGAGGGGCTCGTAGCCAAGCTTGTTGCTGATGGGCAGGCTGTAGTTGGACTGGTGGAAGGGGCTGGGCGTGGAGGGCAGGGGCACGGGCAGGCTCTGGTGGCCCGGTGCCTGGTAGGAAGCAGTGGGGAAGGAGGAGGTGTCATTGGCATTGACCGCATAGAAGATGGGAGATGGAGGCACGCTCTGGTGGCCAGAACCGAAACTCAGTGGCTCTCCCTGGATGGAGTCATAGAAGGCACCAGAGGTGATAGTGGGGGAAGATGGGAGGGGGCCATAAGGGATCTTGTGACCAAGGGGCAGGCTGTAGTTGGGTTGGCGGAAGGGGGCGGGGCCGGGGGGCAAGGGCAGGCTTCGGTAGCCTGGTGCCTGGTAGGAAGCAGCGGAGGAGGTGTCATCAGTGGCATTGAGTGCATAGAAGGACTTGTTGGAAGCTGCAGAGGTGACGGTGGAGGAGGAGGCATCACTGGTGACGCTGTGGCCAGGGGGCGGGCTGTAGTAGGGCACGATGACGATGGGAGAGGGTGGGGGCAAAGACCGGCTCTGGTTGCCAAGGCCAAAGTTTGCCTGGGAAGTTGCACTCTGGGTAGCTAGGGGAGCGAGGCTGGAGGAAGGGGTGGGCGGGGCTGGCAGGGCCAGCTGGGGCTTGTGGGGGTGCCAAGGAAAGGGGCACTGAAAGCAGAATCCACGTTGCCGAGGCAGGTTGGGCCGCCCAGCCGCGCCACCCTGGAGGTAGAGGGAACTTGTGCCACCATCTGTGCAGAAAGGGGGGGGGAGGGGAGAGAGAGAGAGAGAGAGAGAGAGAGAGAGAGAGAGAGAGATGTTGGTTGATTTGGCTGCAGAGACACACCAAGAACCCTCAGAAGTTGCCCAGCTCTTCTTCCCTCCCCCTCCTAGCACATCTTTGACGGTGGCCATGGCCTGGTGCTGGAGGCACCCATGTGGGCTCTGCCCCAAAGAAGGAACCATTCTTGGAGGAGGGGAAAGCCCCACCCACAGAGAAAGAAGCCCAGGCTCCTCTCCAAGAAAGAAGGAAAGAAGATTCATGTGCTGAAACAAGGAGGGCATGCTTCAAGCACTCCAGGATCGGAAATCTTTCTGAAAGCTGGATATGGATAGGCAAATCCTACTGATATCCTTATCCCAAATTCTCAACAAGCCATCCCTTACTTGAAAAGCCGTTTTCACAATACTTAGACTGCTCTTTAGGTGGAAAAATCTCTGTACATTCATTTGGCAGTACCTGGGTTTTTCCCTGATCTTGACTTGGTATCAGGGTCACCATCTCATGATCCAGTTTAGACAATTTGCCTGGCAAGGCAATAACAATTTCAAGTTTGGTGTTCTGAGGCTACCTCACACTACTTTATCCCACACCCTGTTTCGATCTTTGGCTCATACAGGCTGCTCCTTCTCCCTTCAGCCGTGTCCCAAGATGCCCTTATAAAGATTACTACACCCACCCACTCATCAACATGATAGACCTGTCTGGCAGTAAAGGAGCTCAGTAGAGCACATTAGAGAACTTGGAAATAGGTGGTGTCTTTATGAAAGTAATACCTTAACCTGGCTTACAAATCCATTCACACTTACAACTTTCAAGATTTGGAGAAAATGGGCAAAGTCCTGGTTGCAGGCTTCTCACCCATTATTCCATTACACTTCTACCCAGTTTTCAAAAATAAATATAGACTCTATAATATAGAGGTGTTGAAAGAAATGCAATTGTAATATTTGAAATATTTTTACAAAGATAGATGACTGCTTACCATTAATGTGATGCAAATTGCACAGGCAAAAGTTCAAATATCACGATTTTTAGACTACCAATTTTTAACAAATTCCCAGTTTAAAAACAAGGTCATGAGACAATAGCATACAAAAATTATAGTGGAGTAAAATATAATATAATAACAAAAGGATTAATATCTTTGTATAAATCTATAATCGAGGTTCAATTTTTCCCTCTGCAAAATTTTGAGAAGGTGGCGGGAACTGAATTGAGACTTAAATACTGAAGAAAAGACATGGAACAGACTGGACCAACTCCTAGCCTATATAAAACTGAACAGTTTTCCCATGTGTTGGAGAGGATGTCCTGCTACAGCGGCATATTAGCACTTGTGGTAGGAGTGTCCAGAAATAGAAATGTTATGGGAAAATGTATTTACAGAAATATATTTAATTACAAGACAGACAGGACCCCAGGACTGCCTATACTTAACTTGTACGGTCATGATATGTTGCGAATTAGAAACCAAGAACTCATAACACTTCCATTAACTGCTGCAAAAACAACTTGCCTGGACATGGAAATCATTACAATTATTGATTATGGACCAATGATACAATGCAATTTGGCAAACAGCATTATTGGAGAAACTGACACAAAAACAAAGTATCAAGAGGCCAAAAGAAACAAGACTATTTTAATGCAGTCTGGTGTAACTTTATTGCTTAGCTTGTTGCTATATCCTTGAACTAGCAGCCAGGCTTTTCTTTGCTGAGGGGCTCCACCTGCAGACTGAATGCTCTTCAATTGGGAAAATGGTGTTGGGAGAAAGCATGTAAATGGGGAGGCTCTTACTGGGGCTCTTTGCCCCTGGTGCAGCAACCAAGGTCCTAGGAGCTCAACACTCTGTTGCTGCCTGCAGGCCTCTGACAGGACACTTTGACCACTAGAGATGTCAGTGTCTGAGTGAAAGACTATCTCTCCCCCCCTTTTTTTCAAACAATCAGAAAATTCAGAAATGAACATAGCACCGAGAGGCTCCTTTTGCTGCTGTGGTGGCCGGTGTGAGCCACTGCACCCTCCTGGCCTAACCTTGGAGGAGATTAAAAACAGCACACTTTGTGCAGTGAGAAGATTTGCCAAAAGCACTCGCCAGAGATCAACAGGAAGAGAGAGAATAGCCAGGGAGGAGAAGGGTGCTGCTGCTGCACTTTGGTGGAGGGCAGGTTTGGCAAAGAAGTCGCCTCCTCTGACAGGTGAAGCCCTGCCTGAGAATTCACTGATTTACACTCCTGTCCTTTGAAATCGCAATAGACTTTGTTTTGCTTTTTGGCATTTAGTTTCCAAGCCCAGCTGCCACCTTCAGACAAATGTTGAAGCAGAAGGCACAGAGAAATTATTTATTTAACACCAGCATTCCTAAGACCAGTTTGATGAAAAGTTATTTTTTTTACTAACCAGCTATTAATACCAGTATTAGAATACAGAGTACAGAATGGAGTTAATACATCACTGCAGAGCATCTTAACATTGATTATTTTTCAGTAGCAAGTCTTGTCGTAATTATGGCTTATGGAAATAGTTATTGCTTATGAAACAATCATGGCTTACCAGATCCGTCATCACTCAAGCAGACCATTTCCCATAAAGTAAACCCTGCCTCATGCCAACCTTTTACCCTTTGAATATCCTCCTGTAACAATGAATTTCAGTATATTTCTAATCATGACCACCCCTTGCTCTTTATGTTCTGGCTTGCTGGCAATTAATGCAGTTCTGAAGAAGGCCAGCTGAGGGCCAAGAGGGGGCCGGACACCAAATCATGAAACTGGACAAGGTGGCACAAATTGTCTGCGGGTTACACAAGAAGACTCACTCGACATTTTCAGATGGTTTATTGTGTTTGCAGTGATACAGTGCGCACTGTGGGGGGAGTGGGAGGTTCACCATATGAACAAGGGCTTCCCGTCATCCTGAGACAGTTGATGGAGGCAGTTGAGGAGCAGCATGCAGTTGTTGAACATGTCTGGAGGGGTGGCATTCTTGACCACCTCCTGCAGATACTTTATGTCATTGTAGGCGGCTGCCTCTGCGCCTGTCATGTCTGGCCGATCCCGGAGGATGCCAAAAGTGTTGACAATGTGCTCCGTCAGGGTAGGGTGGACGCTTGGGTCATAGCCCAGCTGCTTCAGGCGGTCCATGATGTTATTGTAGCGCTCCATGATGGTTGAAGCCTGTTCTGTTGTCAGCTGCAGGAAGGGGTCAGCTCCACTCTGCGGAGAGAGCGGAACAGAGAGAGAGAGAGAAGAGCAGCATTAAGGCACATTGTGTTCACTTTTCAAGTTGTTTGAGACTTTTTTCTTTTTTATATAAAGTAACTGAGAATGTAAATACTATTGATGGTGATACAGTGGTACCTCGGGTTGCAAACACTTTGGGTTACAGACTCCGCTAACCCGGAAGTAGAACTTTGCCCCAGGATGAGAACAGAAATCGTGCGGTGGCAGCAGCAGGAGGCCCCATTAGCTAAAGTGGTACGTCAGGTTAAGAACAGTTTCAGGTTAAGAACAAACCTCCGGAATGAATTAAGTAATTAACCAGAGGTACCACTGTATAGGTAATTATTTTTGCCCCCAGTGAAAGTAATAGAAACCCATCCCAACGGACAGAAGCCGCAGAAACCCCTTGATACCATATGAAGTCCAGAAGAAACTCCTTTGGCCTGACGCAGACCCTTTGGGTCTGTCCAGCCCTGATGCTGTCTACTCTGACTGGCAGTGGCTCTCCAAGCCCCACCCACCCACCCACCGTCAGCTGCTGCCTGAGATTGTTTGACTGAAAATGCCAGAGGCTCCGTTGTGGGATCTCTTCCCATGCAGTGCTGGGCTACTAATAGTCTCAGGGTTGTCGCCCATGTTTGTCCTACACAGAGTAAGCCCACTGAAATTAATGGACATAACTAACAGATTAATTAGTCTGTTTTGAGTAAAATGTAGTTGGCTACAACCCCTCAAACTCCAGCCATTATATTCTATACAAAATTTTAAATATACTTTTTATGTGTTAAAACAGCTAGCTGCTAAATCCACAATGGGCTTTTTGCAACTATGATTTCCTTCTGAAATAGGACTCGGCATGTACAATACACTGGCCAGTTATCCCAGGATAATAGCAAGGCGTTGCTTGCTGGCTCACCAATTAGTTAATGCCAAGGGTCAGAGGGGGAGGAGAAGTTTTTGGCACTCCATTACAGCTGAGGTCAGACGAGCCTTTCCCCACTGAACTTCCAGTGCCTACAAAAGGCTTTGTTATTTCAGCAGGCATTTTAACTATAGTTTGATTTTATCATAGCTGATTTTTATTTTGTGTTGCATCTTTGTAAACTGCTTAGAGACTATTGGTACCTTGGTTCTCAAACGCCTTGGTGCTCAATTTGGAACCCAAACACTGCAAACCCAGAAGTGTTCCGGTTTGCGAACTATTTTTGGAAGCTGAATATGCTCCATTTTGAATGTTATGCTTGCAATTTGAGTGCCACACTTCCCTTTTGAGTATTACGCTGACGATTTGAGTGTTATGCTGACGATTTGAGTGCCACACTTCCGTTTTGAGTGTTACGCTGAGGTCTGTCTGGTTTTGCTATTTATTTTGTGTTTTTGTTTTTGTGACTCTTTTTATGTTTTTGTGACTGTGTGGAAGCCAGTTCAGCTACTGATTGATTGATTGATTGATTTTGTGACTGCAGCACATTGTTTATTGCTTTCATTTTATGGCTCAATGGTCTCATTAGATAGTAAAATTCATGTTAAATTGCTGTTTTAGGGATTGTTTTTAAAAGTCTGCAACGGATTAATCCATTTTGCATTACTTTCCATGGGAAAGCGCTCCTTGGCTTTGGAATGCCTTGGTTTTGGAACGGACTTCTGGAACAGAATAAGTTTGAGAACCAAGGTACCACTATATATGAAGGGCTTAATAAACGAAAATGTTCATAGCACCCAGGAAACTGCTTTATGCCAAGCTGTGTCGTGGGTCCCTCTTGCTCCCCGTGGCCTGCAGAGGCTCTGCAGGGTGTCAGGCCAAAAGGAACAGGGTCTTTGGAGCCTTGCCTGGATACGCTGCCACAGGTGGAGTTGCGTGGCCAACCATGGCCCTCCCAAAGTGGCTCTTTCTCATCTGAGGGGGGAAATAGCAGGCAAGAAGCAGGGTAGATGCCTTATAGAATAAGAAAGATCAGAAGCCCAGAGGAAGAGAGAACATTTGCATTTGAGAAGCAGGAGGCGTATTTAATGACAAGCAGGCTGGAGTCCCACTGACAGAGAAGCTGGAGAAGGTAAAGAGGATGGAGCTGCCAAGAGGCTTGACTGTGAGGAGGTTTGGAAGGAAAGAAGTTGAACCTTATGGGGAAACAGAAAAGGAAGCCAGAGAGGTAAGTGGGGAGGACGTGCTCAGAGCAAGAAGCGAGAGAAGTCAGGATTTAGGATCCATGGTGAGAGGCAAGAGCAGGGAAGACAAGGCGGCTGCAGCCCAAAGGATGTTAAAGGACCAAGCCTTGGGTTAACATTTTAGTGGGAAGGGAGGGATAAGTAATGTGGACCTGGAGGCAATGGAGAAAAAGCTGGGCAGTGAAGGGGGGAAGAAAGTGGAAAGGATCCAAGCCACCCACCCCACCCCTGATATATAGAGGGCATGGGCATAACCAAGATTTTTGTAGGGCTTTGGGGGAAGCAGAACCTCAGATGTGTATTGATTTTTATTGATGGGGGGCAGCTACCTCCCCAGCTACGCAACTGTGGAAGGACGTGTGGCTCCGGAATTGGCTTCCAGTCACTTACGGACTCATTGTTAAAACCATGTTTATGGAAGACAATCTTACTCAGCTACGAGTGATTGCCAAAGGAAGGAAGGAATCAACATTGCAGACTTGGAACCAAACTCCACATGACTTTAACACTTTATTTTTTAAAACTTTTATATGCCTGTTGTTTTTGTCCATGGAGTTTTGGACAAAAACATCACAGTAATCCAAGTTTATGCACAAACTACTGGTGCCGAAGAAACTGAAATTGACCAATTCTATGAAGACTTACAACACCTTCTAGAAATGACACGAAAGAAGGATGTTCTTCTCATTACAGGGGATTGGAATGCTAAAGTAGGGAGTCAAGAGATGAAAGGAACAACTGGCAAGTTTGGCCTTGGGAGTTCAAAATGAAGCAGGGCAAAGGCTAATAGAGTTCTGCCAAGAGAACAAGCTGGTCATCACAAACACTCTTTTCCAACAACACAAGAGACGATTCTACACATGGACATCACCATATGGGCAGCATCGACATCAGATTGATTATATTCTCTGCAGCCAAAGATGGAGAAGCTCTATACAGTCAGCAAAAACAAGACCCGGAGCTGACTGTGGCTCAGATCATCAGCTTCTTATAGCAAAATTCAAGCTTAAACTGAAGAAAGTAGGAAAAACCACTGGGCCGGTAAGATACAATCTAAGTCAAATCCCTTATGAATACACAGTGGAAGTGAGGAACAGGTTTAAGGATTTAGATTTGCTGGACAGAGTGCCTGAAGAACTATGGATGGAGGCTCGCAACATTATATAGGAGGCAGCAACGAAAACCATCCCAATGAAAAGGAAATGCAAGAAAGCCAACTGACTGTCGAAGGAGGCCTTACAAATAGCGGGGGAGAGAAGGCAAGCAAAATGCGAGGGAGATAGTGAAAGATACAGGAAATTGAATGCAGATTTCCAAAAAATAGCAAGGAGAGACAAGAGGGCCTCCTTCGACGAGCAATGCAAAGAAATAGAGGGAAACAATAGAATGGGAAAACCAGAGATCTGTTCAAGAAAATTGGAGATATGAAAGGAACATTTCATGCAAAGATTACCATAATAAAGGTCAAAAGTAGTAAGGATGTAACAGAAGCAGAAGAGGTGGCAAGAATACACAGAGAAATGATACCAGAAAAATATGGATGTTTTGTACACCCCAGGTAGTGTGGTTGCTGACCTTGAGCCAGACAGGCTGGAGAGTGAAGTCAAATGGGCCTTAGAAAGCACTGCAAATAACAAGGCCAGTGGAAGTGATGGTATTCCAGCTGAACTATTTAAAATTTTAAAAGATGATGCTGTCAAGGTGCTACACTCAATATGCCAGCAAGTTTGGAAAATTCAGCAGTGGCCAGAGGATTGGAGATCAGTCTACATCCCAATCCCAAAGAAGGGCAGTGCCAAAGAATGCTCCAACTACCGCACAATTGCACTCATTTCACACGCTAGCAAGGTTATGCTTAAAATTCTACAAGGCAGGCTTAAGCAGTATGTGGACCAAGAACTTCCAGAAGTGCAAGCTGGATTTCGAAGGGGCAGAGGAACCAGAGACCAAATTGCAAACATGTGCTGGATTATGGAGAAAGCTAGAGAGTTCCAGGAAGACATCTACTTCTGCTTCATTGACTATGCAAAAGCCTTTGACTGTGTTGACCACAGCAAACTATGGCAAGTTCTTAAAGAAATGGGAGTGCCTGATCACCTCATCTGTCTCCTGCGAAATCTCTATGTGGGACAAGCTTAGTTTATGAACAACTTGGAAATAGAACGCTGCAAACCTGGAAGTAGGTGTTCCGGTTTGTGAACTTTGCCTTGGAAGCGAAACATGTTCCCCTTCCTGTTGAGTGTGTTCCGTTTGTAAATTGAGTCCCCCGCTGATAATCAGAGGCTTCGTTTTGAGTCTTGAGCTCCCACACAACACAGAGGTGATATTTGGAGCTTTTGTTTTTGCTGTTTTTTGCGTTTTTGTTTGTGTGGCTTTTTCATTTTTTGACTGTGACTTGTTCTTCATTTTATGGGACTGCCTTGTGACTGTGGTTTGTGACTTCGTTTTTGTGACTGTGTGGAACCGAGTTCAGCTACTGATTGATTGGTTGTGTGACTGCAGAAATGGATAAAAGCCTCACATCCAAATATTGACTATCATTAGTACACGTAAGAAAAAAAAGTAATTTTTATTTTTATCATCTACAATACTGTCTTATTTATTTTATAGTACAGTACATTGATTATTGCTTCATTTTATGAATCAATAGTCTCACTAGATAGTAAATTTCATGTTAAATTGCTGTTTTAGGGCTTGTTTTTAAAAGTCTGGAATGGATTAATCCATTTTGCATTACTTTCTATGGGAAAGCACACCTTGGTTTTAGAACGCTTTGGTTTTGGAACAGACTTCTGGAACGGATTAAGTTTGGGAACCAAGGTACCACTGTATGCTTGAACTGACCCACTGACATCCATTCCTAGTTGGCCTGAAATGACTGGTCCCTTTTGACGGTTCCTTGGGGGAAACCCCCAGTTTGGGTTCCACAAATTTATGTGGAAAGGCCCTACTTGCACGCTCTCTCTCTCTCTCTCTAAGTTGCCATGCCAGAGGCAGTAAGTGGAGTTTCCCCTCACCTGTGCAACTTTCTCAGGGATGTTGCGGACGGTGAAACCGTAGAGGCGCGCACGGTCAGGAAAGATGCTGGAGAGAATCCTGCGGTCCAGTTGGAATGCAATTTCGCCCACGATGCGCTCTTGCTTGCTGGTTTCTGCAAAGACATTTCCTGTCAGAGAGGAAGTCTCCTTGGCCCTCCACCATCCACAAAGTGCCCACTCCCCTTGGTCAAGCTGTCCATCCTCCCCTGCCAGCCTATTGCCTCACAGCTAGCAGCCCAGGCCACATTTTGCTGACCAGAGTGGAGTCTCCCCCTTACCCCCTGTTTGTACTGCTCCATGTACTAAAGCCAGCCTGTCTTAATTGTCTCTTTGTAAACTCTGCACCAACACCCCTCCTGTGAATATAAGTTAAGGGCCTTGTCCTGCACTATGCTTAGAATTGTATGCATCCTTCTAAATAAATAAATAAAATACAAAGGTGAGCAGCTTTTATCATTCTGCTATTATTATTATTTTGCCCAAGTGCAGCGCATTCGATGCAAAAGGTGAGAGAGAAAAGAAGTCTGTAAGCTAACGGTGCTCAGAAGGACAGCTGTTCATTTTAGGCAGGATCATGGGGCTGTCTGCAGCCACCTTTGGGAGCTAACAGGACACAGGAGAGGGGAAGAAATCAGGCAACCACGGTGTGAGTCCATTCTGGATTGGAGTTGCATGGGTGGTTCCTTCTTCAAACTAAAACTGGCTAATTGAAGCATTTTTTTAAAAAAAATGATGTGTCAGCTGGCCCCCAGTGGCACACATTTTGTGGCAAAGGAAGGTCATTAAGGCAGCTTTCAGGCATAGGGTGCAATATTTACAGTTGCTACTAGGCACTTATAGGTCTGTATAAAGCCTGTCTGTGGCCAGGCCATTATTTGAAGACTGGCCAGCTGCTGATAACTTCCGGGGAGAGGAATGGCAGTTTGGCTGCCTCTCTGTTAGCTCTCTGCTGACAGAAGATAATTATGTGGTGATTGATAGTAGTCAGACTGACTGTTATCGTATTGGCCCCAAAATAAGCCACACTTTCCCCACAAATTCCGACCGTGAAAAAGTGCAGCTTAAATACGTGACCTTACAAAAATAGGCTTTTATGATCTTGCTGCTGAAACAGACATATAGTAAAACGGAACAAAGAAATGTTTTATTGCCGATTTGCAAGCTTACAGGTAATCTCTAGTACCCGTAGGATTTTCTTATACATTTGCCATTTTTGGATGTGAGTGCCTGCGGAATTGTAGCCATTGAATATATTTGCGGGTGCGGCTTATATTCGGGCCAATACAGTAATCACTCAGGAGAATAAGGGTGATCTGGGGGACCTGAAATGCTTTGCTGAGGTCATTTTATGCTTTCTGTGCCTGGCGGCTTGGACGGGAGTTACAATGAGCTGGCAAGGTGAGGAGTCAACACTGTGCCCAAATGTCACTTAAGCATGTTTTATAGGTAGAAAGTCCAGCACACTCTCTTTCTTAAACACCTCTGGGACAAGGAAAACTAACTTGGAGAGATCCCTCTATGCTGCTGGTGAAAATTTACAATCTGAAAAATTGTACGTACCTCTTTCTGTTGTTATGAAGAACAGAAAGGAAAACTGGTTGTTAAAGTGCCTCAAGGCAAAGCTAAAAGCCTGATTTATGGTTAACAATAAAGATTAGACAGACAAGGGAAACCCTTGTGTGAAAAATCTAACCCTTTTTCTGTTTCTTGTTGCTGAAAGTAAAGAATTTCCTATAAGACACGTTGTGGCTGTGGTTTTAAGGTGGAAATATTAACGTAGAGTTGCTAATAATATTCAAATCATCAAAAGCATCCAGTATGGCAAAGGTACCTTTAGATCTCCCAGTGACTGTTGGCATTGTTCAGCAGTTGATGGCTGAACAATTAAAAATGATTGGAATCAATCAGTGGAAAAGAAAGGTGGAGAGAAAATGAGTCAAAGAGATCTGAAATGGAAAATGGAAATGAAGAATACCTAGAAGCTTCGGACCAAATCAATGAAAAGCTGGCAGGACTGGATGAAGAAAGCAGATGCGGAAATGAAATGCATTCCATACAAGGATTTGGAGGAGGAGGAGGAGATACAATCACAAATGGGGAATTACCTGGATTTGGCATTGATGGAGTTGAGGTAGGGAAAGCTTTAGGGAAAACTTCAGTCCTGGCCATTCTTCAGTTCTAGCAGAGAGAAAGTATTTTGTATATGATTTGGAGCAAATTCAGAGAATGATGCTGCCAAATTTATGGTATTCTCTCTGGGAAAAGACTGGGAAAAATGAAAATGGAAGTTTCTAGAGGAGAGGAGATCAGGATAGTACTGTAAATACAACAGGAAATGGAAATGCAACAGGAAGTGGAAATTGAGCATATGGAAATGGACATGAACTAAAGGATATATAATAAGAAGAAAAAGGAATATTATTCCAATATGTGATAACAATGGAGAGATTTTAAAATGGACATGGATAGAAAGAATTTGCTGTCACTCAATATGGAGTAACTGTGGTGGAAATTAATGGAAGTAAAGTTAATAGAAAAGAAAAAATATGGTTGACATTAGCCAATAATAACAATTTAGGGAACTCCTCTTGTACTTTTAGTGGGAAAACAAAATGAATGCTTCTGAGACACCTTAACTTAAAATAAATATTGTTTAACAGAAAGTGCAGAAGATGGATTTTAGCATGGGCTAAATGTCTTAAATACCATACTTTTCCGTGTATAAGACTGTTTTTTTAATCAAAAATCATGTTAAAATTGGGGGTTGTCTTATATATGGGTAGTGCATTGTGGGGACATGGGATTGGTTGTTGTTGCTGCTGTGAGTCGGAGATTGTTATTGGTGGCTGCGGCAAGGGCTGGTGTTGATTGGCTGTTGATTGGGCAGCCTGTTTGCTGCTTTTGTTGGCAATGGGACAGAGGATAGGTGACTTTTGCGATGTGTGCACAACAACTGTGGGCCACCCCCCCGCCCCGAATAAAGCTCAACAACTGTGGGCACTCCCAAAAAAGCTCAACAATCTCTCCCCCCCCTCCAATTTTCTTAATTTTGATTTCTCCAAAACAGGGGATGTCTTATACATGGAGGCATGTTGTACACGGTAAAGTATGGTAATCCCTTTTCCTTTTTTTATGTTATCGGCAGATGGAAAATCAGAAGGGACTTTTTTGTTTGTATCTTTCTCTAGCGTTTATTTTTCTTTTGTCTTTTTTATCTCTCTCTCTTTTCTCTCTTATTGTTCCTTCCTTCCTTCCTTTTTTGTCTCTCTTTTTTGTTTTTCTTCTTTGTTTTTTCCTTGGAGTCCTATGTCTGGGGCCTTTATTAAGGTCCAGAGATTGTATATGAATGGGAGTGGTAGATGCTTGATGGAGGGCCTTGGGTGAGAAACAGGGAACTGTTGGTCTCCCAGAGTGGGAAGGGAGAGCTGGGAGGAGCTACTATCCTCTGTGTGTGGTAAGGGCTAAGAATTACTTTTAGGAGAGGACTCTATTTGTATTTTTTGTAGACACTATTTTATTTTATTATGAAAAACTTGAATAAAAATCTCACAGAAAAAGAGTTGCTGATGTTGACCTTCAGTTGCCCGCTGTGATTTATTCATGATCCCATGATAACTTCAGCTTCTGGCAAATGGGCCCTGACTAGTGCCCACATATAGCCAACTTACACCAGACTTTCCTGGGCATCCCTCAGCCATCTAGGGGCAGATCATGGCCTGCCTCTGACCACAGAGGATTTCCCGCTGTCCCTTGGGCTTCTGGATCTCCTCCAGGGCAGGGCACTGTCCTCATAAGCTCTTTGGGGTTGCAAATAGCAGCACTCATGGTGCTGGCCTGGGCTGCCCATGCTGCTGCTTGTTGCTGGCTCCAGGGCTAGTGGCAGTTCCTTGTGAATTGTACCCCCCACCACATAGCTCTGCTCCACTCCACCCTGCCTGCCTGCCCCAGCTCCGTTCTGGTCCCTCTCACCTTTTCCTTTGGCATCGCTGCTGGTCTTCATGTCAGTCTCTTGCTTAGTGGAGGCTCTGCGCTCCTTTGGCTTCACATCGGGATATTTCTGTGGGGCTTGGAGTGGGTTAGCAGGAAGGTGGGTTGGTGGCATGGCTTTGGGAGAGGGTAGTTGGAAAGGGGGTGGCATGGCTTCCCTACCAACAAGTGGGGATTGCAGTATGAAAGGGGCAGGGCTTCTCAGGATTATAGGCTGTGCAAGTGCCTGGGCTTGTGCTTGGGTCATTACCTGGGCCTGGGCCCGGGCCTGGGCCTGGGCCTGGGCCCAGTGTGCCCGCTCCATTTCCTGTCGTCGTGCTGTTTGCTCCATCTCTGCCCAGGTCTTCACCCATTGCTGTGCCTGTGCTCTCTCGAATGCCTGCTGCTGTGTCAGTCTTGGTGCCTGGGTCACTACGGGTGCCTGCGCCCACGCCCTAGGCTGCATCTGCTCCCGCTCCATTGCCTGTCGCTGTGTCATTGCTTGGGCTTGCCTTAGTTCCTTTACCCCTCCCAATAGCTTCTCATTCCTTGGAGTCAGGATTTGTGCCTGCTGCATTGCTTGCCCCAGCGCCAATGCCTGCTGCAGTGCTGGCATGCTCATGGCAGGCCATGCTTGGCATACATAGGCATTGAGTGCTGCACTTGGAGGGGTGAAAGGCCGAGACTCCCACCAGTGCTGAGCAACATCAGCACTGTTTAGAGGGCCTGAGAGATTTAGCACTGAGACAGGACCATTCTGTGAGGCATTTTGAGAGGCATTTTGAGAAGCATCCCGGGTAACATTGAGAGAGGCATTCTGGGTGGTATCCTGAGAGTTGGGGACCCCAGGGCTGGGCTGCAGAGTGGTAATGTCTACTGTTTGTGTCCTGGCAACTTTGGGGCGGCCTGGAGGTAAGAAGACTGTATCATCCCCAGGGGACATGGAGCTGGGCCAGGACCAAGTTGATTCAAGTTCTCCTGTTTGGTTGGCATTTGGAGAAAAGGAGACCCCAGAGCTGGGCTGGAGAGTGGTGATGTCTACTGTTTGTGTCCTGGCAACTTTGGGGCGGCCTGGAGGAGGGAAGACTAAATCAACCCCAGGGGGCATGGAGCTGGGCCAGGGCCAATATGATTCAATTTCTCTTGTTTGGTTCGGATTCGTAGAATAGGAGCCCCCAGAGCTGGGCTGGAGAGTGGTGATGTCTACTGTTTGTGTCCTGGCAACTTTGGGGCGGCCTGGAGGTAAGAAGACTGTATCATCCCCAGGGGACATGGAGCTGGGCCAAGACCAAGTTGATTCAAGTTCTCCTGTTTGGTTGGCATTTGGAGAAAAGGAGACCCCAGAGCTGGGCTGGAGAGTGGTGATGTCTACTGTTTGTGTCCTGGCAACTTTGGGGCGGCCTGGAGGAGGGAAGACTGAATAATCCCCAGGGGGCATGGAGCTGGGCCAGGGCCAATATGATTCAATTTCTCTTGTTTGGTTGGCATTTGGAGAAAAGGAGACCCCAGAGCTGGGCTGGAGAGTGGTGATGTCTACTGTTTGTGTCCTGGCAACTCTGGGGCGGCCTGGAGGTAAGAAGACTGTATCATCCCCAGGGGACATGGAGCTGGGCCAGGACCAATATGATTCAAGTTCTCTTGTTTGGTTCGGATTCGTAGAATAGGAGCCCCCAGAGCTGGGCTGGAGAGTGGTGATGTCTACTGTTTGTGTCCTGGCAAATTTGGGGCGGCCTGGAGGTAAGAAGACTGTATCATCCCCAGGGGACATGGAGCTGGGCAAGGACCAATATGATTCAATTTCTCTTGTTTGGTTGGCATTTGGAGAATAGGAGCCCCCAGAGCTGGGCTGGAGAGTGGTGATGTCTACTGTTTGTGTCCTGGCAAATTTGGGGCGGCCTGGAGGTAAGAAGACTGTATCAACCCCAGGGGACATGGAGCTGGGCAAGGACCAATATGATTCAAGTTCTCTTGTTTGGTTGGCATTTGGAGAATAGGAGCCCCCAGAGCTGGGCTGGAGAGTGGTGATGTCTACTGTTTGTGTCCTGGCAAATTTGGGGCGGCCTGGAGGTAAGAAGACTGTATCATCCCCAGGGGACATGGAGCTGGGCCAAGACCAAGTTGATTCAAGTTCTCTTGTTTGGTTGGCATTTGGAGAATAGGAGCCCCCAGAGCTGGGCTGGAGAGTGGTGATGTCTACTGTTTGTGTCCTGGCAACTTTGGGGCGGCCTGGAGGTAAGATGACTAAATCAACCCCAGGGGACATGGAGCTGGGCAAGGACCAATACGATTCAAGTTCTCTTGTTTGGTTGGCATTTGGAGAAAAGGAGACCCCAGAGCTGGGCTGGAGAGTGGTGATGTCTACTGTTTGTGTCCTGGCAAATTTGGGGCGGCCTGGAGGTAAGAAGACTGTATCATCCCCAGGGGGCATGGAGCTGGGCCCGGGCCAATATGATTCAATTTCTCTTGTTTGGTTCGGATTCGTAGAATAGGAGCCCCCAGAGCTGGGCTGGAGAGTGGTGATGTCTACTGTTTGTGTCCTGGCAACTTTGGGGCGGCCTGGAGGTAAGAAGACTGTATCATCCCCAGGGGACATGGAGCTGGGCCAGGACCAAGTTGATTCGATTTCTCTTGTTTGGTTGGCATTTGGAGAATAGGAGCCCCCAGAGCTGGGCTGGAGAGTGGTGATGTCTACTGTTTGTGTCCTGGCAACTTTGGGGCGGCCTGGAGGTAAGACGACTGTATCAACCCCAGGGGACATGGAGCTGGGCAAGGACCAGAGTGGGGGGACTCCCACTGCATACACTGTGCCACCCTCAAGATTTGTGTTACTGGGGTCAGAGGAAGTTGTTGAGGAGGTCTGTGGATGGTGTGGATGCACCGGAGAGGAGCACTCATAGCAATAGCCTTTGGGACTTTGGGAGGAGGAAGTCTGTGGATGGTGTGGATGCACCGGAGAGGAGCACTCATAGCAATAGCCTTTGGGACTTTGAGAGGAGGACGTGGCAAGACTCTGATGGGCTGGATATAAAGCGGCATTAGCTGCAAAGAAGAGAGAGAGGCTCCGCTGAGCGTCGGGGTCACACTGACCTCACTGGGCATCACATCCCTAACACTCAGAAGCTACTAGTGGCATCACAACAAGGGAAGCCCTGAGTTCTATGGTCATAGAGATGGTCTGCATTTTTTTGGAAGGTTCTGGCTCTAGTTTTCTCTTTGGTTTGTTCTCTTTAAAGGTATTTACGGTGGCTGGATGACAGCAATTCTGGCGCTTTTTGAAGTTAAAGATGTTTCAGTTACCTCTGTACCCCAGCTGTTGTGAACCATCTCTACAATCTGCCCCAGCATCGCACGACTGATGCTGGCTAGTGGCAGGTGAGAATTGCAATCAAAAACATCTGGAGGACACCTGGTGGAGGAAGTCTGGCTCATGGTCCTCTTTAGTAAAATGTCAATGCCAAATGCTGAGACTGAAGGCAGCTACAGGGAGGGATCCAATGATCTGCATCATATTTGCTACACCCTGGAAGATTGGCAGGGGTCAGCAAACTTTTTCAGCAGGGGGCTGGTCCACTGCCCCTCAGACTATATATATATATATATATTGGGGGGAATGAACAAATTCTTATGCCCCACAAATAACCCAGAGATGCATTTTAAATAAAAGGACACATTCTACTCATGTAAAAACATGCTGATTCCCGGACCATCTGCGGTCTGGATTTAGAAGGTGATTGGGCCAGATCCGGCCCCCGGGCCTTAGTTTGCCTACCCATGATGGAGGGTTTGCTCATCACCTGAATGTGCAACAATAATCCAGTAACATCCCCTCCCCCAAAAGCCACATTTTAAAGGGTCAACTAAAGACCTGTTTAAAAAGGAATAATAATAAATAAATGTTATTTATACCCCGCCCTCCCCAGCCAAGACCGGGCTCAGGGTGGCTAACAACCAATAATAAAAAGTTGATCAAAATACAACTTAAAAAACAAGTTTAAAATACAACATTAAAACATTAAAATGCAGCCTCATCATAGGAGGAGAAAGGAAAAAAGAAAGAGGGGGAGGGAATCAAATTGATTCCAAGTCAAAGGCCAGGCGGAACAACTCTGTCTTACAGGCCCTGCGGAAAGAAATCAGATCCTGCAGTGCCCTGAGGCTAATCTAACTTCCTTAGGGCCCAGGACCTCTAGGGTGTTGCTATTTACGGACCTTAAGGTCCTTCGTGGGGCATACCGGGTGAGGTTGTCCCGTAGGTACAAGGGTCCTAGGCTGTAAAGGGCTTTAAATGTCAAAACCAGCCCTTAAATCTGACCGTGTACTCCACCGGGGGCCAGTGCAGCTGGAAAAGCACTGGGTGAATATGCTCCTGTGGCAGAAACCCTGTGAGGAGCCTTGCTGCAGCATTCTGCACCTGCTGGAGTTTCTGGGACAGCTTCAAGGGCAGCCCCGCATAGAGCGAATTACAGTAGTCAAACCTGGAGGTGACCGTCGCATGGTTCACTGTGGCCAGGTCAGGGTGGGAAAGGTAAGGGACCAACTGCTTGATGCGGCAAAAGTGGAAAAATGTTGCCTTGGCTGTTGCTGTAACCTGAGCCTCTATGGAAAGGGAGACGTCAAGGATTACACCCAAACTCTTACCAGAAGGCAGTGGCACTGATTGGGCCCCCGCAAGAGAAGGGAGTTGGTCCCTCATCCCCATACCATCTTGACCCAGCCAAAGGACCTCTGTCTTCGAAGCACTCCACACACCAAGGAGTGGCGTGATGACATATCCCTCCCTAGCGCCACCCTCTGTACCTGACCAGAGATAAAAGAGCACAGCCATTTACGGGCTATGCCCTGTATCGCCATGTCGGCGAGGCGGTGGTCCAGAAGATCATGATCAACCATGTCAAAGGCTGCTGATAAATCTAAAAGAATCAGCAGTCCTGGCCTGCCTCGATCCAGTTGTCTACGGAGATCATCTGTAAGGGCAACTAGAGCCGTCTCGGTCCCAAAACCAGGACGGACCCTGGACTGAAATGAATCTAAAGCCAATGTTTCCTCCAGAAACCTACCAAGCTGTTCAGCAACCACTCTCTCAATTACCTTACCCAGATATGAAAGATTTGAAACTGGGCGGTAATTGGATACATCTAAAGGATCTAGTGAAGTTTTCTTTAAGAGCGGACACACCACTGCTCCCTTCAGCTACCCTGGGAATATCCCCATGCCAAAGGACAAATTGATAATTTCAACCAGGGGGGTCTGCACGACATCTGGGCACGCCCTAATCAGCCAAGATGGGCACAGATCGAGGAGGCAGGTGGTGGGCCTACCAGCCTGGAGGAATCTGTCCACATCAGCAGGGAGTATCCGATCAAAATGCTCCAACACAATTGAGGGGCCTCCAGTTCTGTCACTGTATCTGCATGGAGGTCACGGCGGAGCAACAGGACTTTCCGCAAAAAAGCTCATGAATGCCTCACAGCTGTGAGTCAAATTTGTCCTTATATTTGGTTGTCCTTCTAAGGACGTTATCGACCTAATTATTCTAAAAAGTTGTGCCGAGCGAGAGCTAGCGGATGCAATGGAAGCTGTGAAGTAAGATTTCTTAGCAGATTTCATAGCCATCTCATAAGCTTTCATAAGCCTCCTATAAGATGTTCGTGAAGCTCCGTCACAAGTCCGTCGCCATGCTCGCTCTAGCCGTCTGAGATCCTGCTTCATTTTCCGGAGCTCCTCGGTAAACCAAGGGGCCCGGTTTTGACAGGGTCGCAGAGGGCGCTTAGGCGTGATCTCATTGATAGCTGCCAAGAGCTGGTTATTCCAGTTCTAGACAAGGTCATGTAATGAGTCGCCAGGAGGAGCAGGGTCCCACAAGGCCTGACGGAATCTATCAGGATCCATCAGCCTTCATGGGCAAGCCCAAATAGGCTCGCCACTCGAGCAGGAGAGGAGCGGGAAGTCAATCTTGGCTTTCAGAGCATAGTGATCAGACCATGGCACTTCCACAGGGCATGGCATGATCACATCTATGCCAGCACCAAAGATCAAATCCAGTGTGTGGCCTGCTTGATGAGTGGGGCCCAAAACAAAGTGGAAGAGCCTAGTGTTGCCATGGAAGTCACTAGGTCCAGAACCTGTGAGGAGGGGGTGACATCGGCATGGATGTTGAAGTCTCCCAAAACCAATAGGCTTGGGAACTCCAAGGCCCAGCCCGCCACCACCTCCAGCAGGTCTGACAGGGTGGCTGCCGGTGTGCTGGGTGGTCGGTATACTTGGCCAGACAGCCAAGCTCTCCTTGGTGCCCCACACAAGACCAACACATTCAATGCCGGAGGTCGCCGGTGCTGGCAGAACTCTGAAAGAGCAATCCTCCCGGATTAACAATGATACTCCTCCGACCCCGACCCGCAGTCTGCGATTGATGGAGGACAGAGAAACCTGGGGATGTTATCTCATGTAGGGAGACTACTTCGCCTTAAAGTACCCAGGTCTCCGTCACATAAGCCCGGTCAATCCCCTGCAAGACAAAAAGTCACGCCTGGTGGTGGTTTTATTGCCTATGGACCTGGCATTGCACAACACCAGTGACGGAGGTGGGTAATCTCTGCTCGCCCTACCCTTGTCTCTTGGGATGGGGCGTAGATTGGAAGGGGTTTTTCTTGAGGCGTTCTTGAGTAAAGGAAGGATTGAACTCTGATTAATAAGAATACACACAGAGGGTTGAACCAGCAAGACTCTGGGAAGGGTGCGTATAATAATCTCTGCGTGCCTCCAGACCCTGGCCCAGGTCATTTTATTCACAAAAGAGCTTTTTACAGAGTGTTCGTAACAACCAATCAGATTTCTTCTGAGCATTTCAATAAACCCCACGTGGGGACAATGTTAAACTACAAACACTAGTTAAGCATGCATATTTTTGGGTAAATGAATGAAAACTACAAAGGAGCGCATTCAGCAACCCCGGAGGTCATAAACAATCAATACACATGATAAGAGGGATGGCCAGGAGGACAGCGATCATTATCACCTTCATGTGAGATCTGTTTCCTGGCCCTAAGTTTAACATATCAGAAAAGCTACATCAAATAAACTTGCCCACTATCTTTATGGCCCAGGATGCCTGCCTGGCGACAACTGGGCTGCGTACTTGACTTGTCAAGAAAGAGAAATGGACAGTAGAGGAAATGGCCAGAGATGCAGAGGGTGGTGGGATTTGATCAGAAATTATTGCCAATGTATCAAACCCATTCAACACAATGCATTCATTGTGGACACAATGGCTTGATGCATATTTTATAATTCCTCATAGTAATCCCACCTGACCCCACACTCTGGATATTTGCACTCCTATAGTTTTTGCCTGGCACCTAAAGGTGTATAATCAAGGTGCCAGGCGAACTTCCCTGGGGAGAGCATTCCATAGACAGGGAGCCACTGCAGAGAAGACCCATTTTTGTGTTGCCACCCTCCTGACCTATTGAGGAGGAGGCACACAATGGAGGGCCTCAGAAGATGATCTCAGGGTCCGGGTAGGTTCATATGGGAAGAGGCGGTCCTTGAGATATTGCGGTCCTGAGCCATTTAAGGCTTTATAGCAGAGAGAAATGGAAGATCTACATCAAAAACAACAGGGAAGAGAGATTGTGATCTGCTGTCCCAGTGGATCCTGCCACCTGAGGCGGTTGTCTCAACTTGCCTCATGGGTGGGCCGGCCCTGACCCCACTTAATGTTGCAACCAGTCCAAATGGGTAGAAGTGGCTTATTGCAGTGAGAGCAGAGGACTGTTGTCACACCTTCTGGGCCCTTCCACAGTAGGTGTTTCCCCGTGTGGAATTCTCACTCTTTGTCCTATAAAAGGTAAGTAACAGAATGTATAGAATGTACTCACAGAAGCATGGAGAGTGATTTCTGTGGAGTTTGGAACTGACAGGGTTAAAACTCTGTGGTGTCCTGTATCTGGGAGGAGCTTGACGCAGGGAAGTGCGTCAGAGTCTGTGTCTGTTCAGACTTGCTTTCGATTCTGCCTGAGACACAGCTCAGCTCAGAGGCTGTGTGTGTGCTTTTGGAGCACGGGAAAGATGCTGGAAAGTTCTGATGGATTTACTGCTCTGTAAATAAACGCTTCTAGAGATAAGAACCGGACTGTCTTTGGACTTGATTTATCCCTCATCTCACATGGACGCAGGACCACTGCTACTCTGCTCCCTGCCAGGTCAGCCTCAAAGGTCACAACATGCACATACCCCAGGTCAGAGAGGAGAACCAGTAAACCCTTTGAACTTGTGCATGCAGATTTGTCAGGACCCATGCCAACACCTTCTTTAGCTGGGTCTAAATGGATTCTGGTTCTTATTGATGATTTTTCGAAACACACCTGGTTGTTTACACTTAAACACAAGTCGGAGGCGGCTGCACTGATCAGGGATTGGATCACAGCGGTAGAGCTGCGTTTCTCTACCAGGGTGATTTCCTTTCAATCTGATCGTGGGGGGGGGGGGAAGTTCCCAGGTTCTGCGCTGCAATCGTTTTTCAGGCAGAAAGGTATCAGTCATCGATTGACTGCCCCCTACTCTCCGCAACAGAACGGAATTGCGGAGAGAAAACACCACACCCTACAGGAAGCAGCGAATGCTATGCTGGCAGACTCGGGTCTGCCACAGTGCTTTTGGGCTGAGAGTTATAAGACAGCATGCTTTGTTCAGAACAGGGTGTACAATTCAAGTGTGGGAGACACACCGTACTTTCTGCTTCATGGAAAGAAACCGAAAGTGGACTTTCTGTGAGTGTTTGGCTGTGAGGCTTGGGTCCTCATTCCAAAGGCCATGCACAGAAAGGGTGAGCCAAGATCTAGGAAGATGATCTTTGTAGGCTATGAGCCGAGTTCAAAGGCATGGCGTTTCACATACCCTACTGGCAACCAGTCTAAGCTGCTTATTAGCGGCAGTGCTGAGTTTTGCGAGCAGAGTGGGTGGAAACGTCTACACGGGAACTCGGATGTTCTGTTAGACTTAGATGAGGAAGAGGAGGAGGACGAGGCTGAACCTGTTGCTGAGGTGCACAGTCCACAGCCACAGAGTCCAGAGCCGGGATCTCCAAGGCAGAGGCTCCCAACCTCTCCAAAAGGGAGTCCCAAGACCCCTCCACAGGTCTCTGTCAAGTCTGAGCCAAGGAGTGAACCATCCTCGCCAGCAGAACCAGCTGTAAGCCCGAAATGGCGCAGCAGGTCAGAGGGGGAAGTTTCTGACACAGGAGATGGTAGGGTTGATCCAAGTGAATCAGGCGCAGTTCCAGAATTCACGCTGAGGAGGTCAGCAAGGTCAACCAAGGGTAAGCCTCCTGAAAGGTATGAAGCCACTAGTGTCTGGGTTGGTGTGGCTAGATGTGAGCCTGAATTCTTTGAGGATGTTCAAAAGTTGCCTCAGGAAGAAGCTAGTAAATGGCGTGAGGCGATGCAGAAGGAGATGAACTCAATGGAGTCTCTTGGTGTGTTCTCACTCACTCAGCTGCCGGCTGGAAAGCAAGCTGTGAGTTGCAGGTGGGTTTACCGACTTAAACCCACAGAAGCTGGAGAACCACAGTATAAAGCGAGATTAGTGGCCCGAGGATTCACACAGAGGAAGGGTGTCCACTTCACAGAGGTATATTCGCCGCCCTCGAGAGCAGAGACTTTGAGAACGCTTTTGGCGATAGCAGCACAGAGAGGTTGGAAGGTGAACCATTTTGATGTAGATGTCGCCTACCTGAACTCAGATCTCCAGGAGGAGTTGTACATGCTTCCTCCTCCAGGGTTTGAAGTCAGTGAGCCAGGCGTCGTGTGGCGGTTGCACAAATCCATCTATGGATTACACCAATCTGCCAGGAATTGGAATATGTGCCTACATGAAGCCTTGGAAGAGCTGGGTTTCAGGAGAAGTGTTGCAGACAGTTGTCTTTACATTAGGGATGCAGGCTTGAAACAGCAAGTGGTACAGGTGTTCGTTGATGATATCTTGATCATGGCACAGACAAGTAAACAGGTGGAGAAGTCTGCTAAGGAGCTTGGAAAACGGTTCAAGTTAAAGCAGCTTGGAGATGTCAAATCGTATTTAGGCATAGAGATCACAAGAGCAAGTGATGGAAGCTTTTTGCTTCGCCAGGAAGGTAAGATTGAACAGTTGCTTGAGAAGTTCAGGATGTCTGACTGTGCAGGTGCCAGGTCACCCATGGAGACTGGTTACGTGAAGGAGTGTCAGCAAATAGAACGCGCTGTGTTCGAAAATACTGAACTCTTTCAGTCAGCTCTGGGTAGTCTGTTGTATCTGTCACAGTGGAGCAGACCAGACATTGCCTTTGCTGTCAATCTGCTCAGTAGAGAGGCTTCAAGTCCTAGTGTGCAGGCCTGGAATGGTATTAAACGGGTGCTACGTTACCTGCAAGATACCAAAGACTTTTGCCTCAAGATGTCAGCTGAGGGCGGTGTCAAGTTGACCGCCTGGGTGGATTCGGATTGGGCTAACCTTGAGGATCGCAGATCAGTGTCAGGCCTAGTGGTGAAGTTTGGAGACTCAGTGATTGGGTGGAGGTCCCGGAAGCAAAGTCTCATAGCGTTTCGTCTACTGAAGCTGAGTTCAGTGCGCTATCAGAGGTTTGCAGAGAGCTGGAGTTCTATGTGTGTTTGGTCGAGGAAATCTGTGGAGAGAATTGTCTGCCCGTTGTGGTGCATGAAGACAATCAACCGTGCCTCAAATTGGCCGAGACGGGGCAATTCAAGGCGAGGACCAAACATTTGGACATACGTTTCCGGAATGTATGTCAGAGCGTTCATGAGGGGCTAGTTGCTCTGAAATACTGTCCCTCAACCAAGAACCTCGCTGATGGTTTCACAAAACCATTAACCTTCCAGAAGCACGAGGAGTTCTGTGAGGGTCTGTGTATGGGGAAAGCATTGTTGGCTATTGTCCCCAGATGCAGGACAAGAGGGGGTGTGGAGTTTGGAACTGACAGGGTTAAAACTCCGTGGTGTCCTGTATCTGGGAGGAGCTTGACGCAGGGAAGTGCGTCAGAGTCTGTGTCTGTGTTCAGACTTGCTTTCGATTCTGCCTGAGACACAGCTCAGCTCAGAGGCTGTGTGTGTGCTTTTGGAGCACGGGAAAGATGCCAGAAAACTCTGATGGATTTACTGCTCTGTAAATAAACGCTTCTAGAGATAAGAACTGGACTGTCTTTGGACTTGATTTATCCCTCATCTCACACGGATGCAGGACCGCTGCTACTCTGCTCCCTGCCAGGTCAGCCTCAAGCCCCAAAGCAGGGCTGCACAGGGGAAGCGCTGACTGGACGCAGGATTAATTTCCCCAAAAATTTCACCTACAGAAAAAGAACTGTATTTCATCCACTGACTTTCATGGCTTATGTGTGAGTATGTGTGTATGTGTATCTGCGTATATCTGTGTATATCACATCATATAGGACAAGTAGCTCAGCTGTCATATGGTATTACAGACTGTTCTAATATTGCCCACACATTTAGAACTTTAACAATAACCAATAGCTAATTACAATTTTTCCAACAGTCCTTCATGCATGCATGCATTTAGCCTTTATTGGCTCATTGAATATTTCAATGGTTTCAACTGTATTTTATTCCAAGAAATTTGGTTAGCGACTGAGGTAAACACTGCTGGGTTCTCTTCATTCAAACAACCTGACCACAGACAATTCTGTAAAGCTGTCCTTTTGGACAAATCAAATTTGGTCTGCCATATGAAATAATTCTTATTGGCACATCCTCCTCTATCCCAAACTTTCCTAATAAATATGGGTAACAAATAGGTAATTTTGATAAATGTTTATCTCTCTCCCTCAGATGATGAGATGAAACACTGTTTATAATATTATAATAATAATTTATTATTTATACCCCTCCCATCTGGCTGGGCTTCCCCAGCCACTCTGGGCAGCTTCCAAAAGAATATTAAAATACTATAATACATCAAACATTAAAAGCTTCCCGAAACAGGGCTGCCTTCAGATGCCTTCTAAAAGCCTGGCAGTAGTTGTTCTCTTTGACATCTGGTGGGAGAGTGTTCCACAGGGAAGGCGCCACTACCGAGAAGGCCCTCTGCCTGGTTCCCTGTAACTTGGCTTCTCGCAGTGAGAGAACCGCCAGAAGGCCCTCGGTGCTGGACCTCAGTGTCCAGGTAGAACGATGGGGGTGGAGACCTTCCTTCAGATATACTGGACCAAGGCCATTTACCTTCCCTCCTGTCAGGGAACTGCAGGCAGCGAGGGAGGAAAGAATCAGAGGATACAGGGAACGATCTCCACTGCTCAGTACTGAGTCCTCCTCAGAAGACAGAGAAGAGGATAGTGAGTCTGGGGAGGAAGGGGTGCTTCAGAGAGAGAGGGATCCATGTCACAGGGGAAAACGGAAGGGGCTGAGCCGTTGGCTGTGTTGGTCTCGAGGGAAAGGGAAAAGAGAAACTAGTTAGAGCAACGCATCATGGGAGACGGGTCACTTTGTTTATTCTGCATGTAATCTTGTCAGAAGGAAATAAAGAAAGGAATTTATGGCTGGCTGCCGGGAGTGTTTTCTCTGCTGAGTGCAGCAACGCATGCAGCTGGCAAGCTGACACCTCCACAGCAGTACCTATTCATCTACTTGCACTGGCATGCTTTTGAACTGTTATGTTGGCAGGAGCTGGGACAGAGCAACGGGACTTCACTCCGTCGCGGGGATTCTATCCGCCAACCTTACTATCTGCAAGCTCAAGAGGCTCTGTGGTTTGGACCACAGGGCCTCCCGCGTCCTATGTTCTTTATATTTATGTTCCAATATTAACTTCTCTATTGGATCTCATACAGAAAAGTGGCAATTCCCTTTTACTTTCGACTTTGCAGTGCAGACCAGCAAATAAAATCTCAAAGCCTGGCCATTCAGAACAAACCATCTATAGTGTTTTGGAAAAGAATAGGTGGGCAGCTTCCGGTTTCCTGCTGTGAGATATGGCTGCCTCCCAAGAGATTGGACCCCCCCCCCAGTCATGCCAGTAATTCAGGGTTAATATGTGGGTAATTAGCCCTGCTGACCCCCCCCGGGTAGGGGGGGCTGCACTGCGCCACCCGCAGATTGTCTGTTATCTGCCTTCCGCAACAAGATGTGGGGGCAGGGGCACTAGGTGGTGACCACGGCGTTTTGAAAAGATGAGGTGGTCACTGCAGTCTGAAGGCGTGATTGCCAAATTCTTGGACTCAGATAGAATGTTACATCTGAGGACAACCCTTATCAACTCACACTATTAAGGTAGCAGTATAATCTTATTCTCAATTAATAGACCACTGCAGTACGATAGCTAAGCCTGCATCAGTGGCCCCCCCTAATCCTTCTCCTTGGTTTGACTAGGAATGCTATACAGAGAAAATATTACTCAGAACTTTGCTTAGGGACCTTCACAAAAAAGGAGATATAACAAATTTTAAAATCTATTTTATATGTAGGAAGCTATATAATTATCTTATTGCTAAGAAAAAGAAAATATACTATCAGAATAAATGGACACATTTAATAAATGCAATAAAAATGAACAATCATAAATCCTGGCAAATAACTTCTGGCCATCTGAACACCAATTTCCTTCTAAATATATATGCTATTCCCCCTCAAACCTAGGTGAATTTCTTTATTTAAAAAATTAAAATATTTAATGATTCACCTTGTCTTCTATCTATTGCTGACAAGCTTGTTCCCTCAAATATACCCAAATGGCCATTGGTAAGCTCAGATTAAATTATAGAACTAATCACAGAACTAAAACTTGCCAAGGTCCCCGGCTCTGGCGGGATTTCTGTTTGAGATTTTGAAAAAGCATACAGAATGGTGTGCATTACCACTTGCCAACCTATTTACGCTTACAGATCAACATGGAATTATTCCAAGATAGTGGTTAACTATTTTTATTGGGTTTTTGATAATTTTATACATATAAAACAACAATATCAAACATTAAAATGCAAAGTTCTTTTGAGCCTTCAGATCTCCTTCCCTGCCTCCATGAGTACAATTTTTAAGTTTTAATTTGCTGCATCTTTTACCATTATCCATCTATTATATAACCATAATTACCATAAATAATTCCACATTACAAGTGTCATTACATCCCTGCCAAATCATTCCCATTAAAAACATACAGACAATCACAACGATCCATTAAAAACCATAAAGACAATCACAATGAAAGCAGCATAGCATCATCCCTCTCATTAAAAGAAGTCAGTTCTCAAAAACTGTTGGAGCTCAAAGGTGCAACAGTTTTTTGCCAGCAGGACAAGGAGGGAGCCAGTCTAGCTTCTCTAGAGAAGGAGTTCCTATCTGCTCCTGCACCTTCTCCCAGGTGCTGCTGAAATGGTGTGAGCCAATCTGAACTTCTCCTATGGTTTATTCATGTAGACCATGATATCAGCACAGTTGGCATAAACCTGATTCTTAATATTCTTAATAGAAAATACCCCTCAGCGAACTTTCCTGATGCTGATCTAGTTCATATCTCTGATGCCCCGGAAGGCTTTCAGATCTCCTAAGATTTTATGTAAAGATCAGCACAGCAATCTGGGGTTACCAGCAAAAATTGCATTTGCATCACCTGCAAAAAGGTTCCACGTAGACAATGATACATAAAGTTAGAGCTCAAGAAACAAAGGTAGCCCGTTACAGTGGTGCCCCGCAAGACGAAATTAATTCGTTCCGCAATTTTTGTCGTCTAGCGAATTTTTCGTCTTGCGAAGCACGAAATCCCATAGGAATGCATTGAAAATCAATTAATGCGTTCCTATGGTCAAAAAAAGTCCAAACAAAGCCAAATTTGGTACAACAACAGTTTATTAACTGCTCTTTAAAGTCACACATACTGTAAAGAGCAGTTCAAAAACTGAAGGGAAAATAAATTAACTTTATAAACAAAACATGTCTTTGTTTTTAGACAAAGAAAACAAAGTCGCAAGACGTTTTCGTCTTGCGAAGCAAGCCCATAGGGAAATTCGTCTTGCGAGGCAAATCGAAAACGGAAAAACCTTTTGTCTAGCGAGTTTTTTGTCTTGCGAGGCATTCGTCTTGCGAGGTACCACTGTAGTTATTTTTCACTCAGGCCATAGCCCTTCTACTCCCAATTAAGAAAACAAATTAGGAAGCAGGCCAGAACTTAATAAGAAGCGAGCGACAGAACAATAGAATATAGGTATTGTAGGGATTACTCGTCCCAAAGGCCTCCTCCCCTCTCCATAACCTAAACGTGGCTGGAAATCGTACTTAAACCCCAGGTTTTCAGGGCTTGGTTAGTTCTCACAAGCTCCAGCATGGATCCCCTTGTCACTCCATGCTCTCAGGGACCAGCCGCACCCTGTGCGTTGCTTCCTTCGCTTTCCTGCTTCACTTCCAGTGTGACAAATGCCCTGCCCTCTTTGAATAGGGATCCTTCTTTCACTCTAGACCAAGGTGTGCATGTGCTGTAGGAGCTGCTGCCTGCTTACATGGTGACTTGGCTGCCTGAAGCAGCATTCGTAAGCTCTCATTTCATGTAACAAGCCAACCTTGCTTCATTCCTCTTGTCAGTGGGCATGAGGGTCAGGGTGAGTGCATATTCATAACAAACACACGTTCTAGTTCTACAAAAGGTCCTAAACCTCTACGTGGTGAGTGTAGGAATGCACATGAGCGCTGAACACACATGGAGGTAACACACATCTTGTAACACTGCTTCATGCGGAGATGTGGGCATGCCCAAGAAAATGGCCAGTTGCTTCATGGCCACCCGCTTCCCTTGATCTGCGCAGCTGAAGGGACGGGTGTCACTGGACAGAATCTCAACGGGATTTACAAGTGATCAAATCTTCCCAATGCTCCCCATGGTTTTCATTCTTAAAAACAGTGTGTTTTAGAGCCAACTCCCTGTCTAAACGTCCGCCAGATTCATGAGGATATGCTTTTACTGAGTTGCGTTTCCAAGGAATGTCCTCTGCTGTCCTGGACAGGTGTTACAATAGGGTTCCATACGCAGATAGATGTTGTATTTGGGCAACCGCAGGTGGAGAACATCTAGCATGATTTATTCCAGTGCCCACTATACTCAGAACCCGGGAGATGCTTTCTAAATCCTTTGTCCAGGAAAGCTGTCTCTCCCTGGCAGAGAGGGGTCTCTGGCTGCTCAGGGATGCTAATGCTCCAGTTACTTATAATGTGGCCCTCTTTGTGCTGGGGACAAAAAAGATCAGGAAGAACCTGGACAAAATTGCAGTGAATTGTAAGATTCAGAGGCCTAAATAGGAAACTCTTCTATGCTTTGTGGAGTCCCCAATCAAAACGAGCATCTGCATGTTATGATCTTGATGGTTCAGGCAGTGGCTCTGCTTTCTATGTACTGTATAGTTATATAGATATTTCTTTTCCTCATAGCATTTGTATGGTTTCATTGTGGCCTTTGGCTAGTCCAGTAAAGCTTATTTTGATGATGACCTGCACAGCTGAGACCCAGGACCCCGTGGACCCTGCTCAGTACCAGAATGGCAACCCAGCAAGAGAGTCTTGCATTGGTGCCCCTAAAAAGATCCCCACCTCAAGTAGCCACTTGAGTTGCTGGTGCCATGCATTGGGCCCATCCTGGCCCACACCCCAACTCACTCCGTGCCACCAGCCCTGCCCCCACCCGCTAGCCATGTTCCTGGAGACGAGACGGGCTCTCACCTGTCGTCGTGTCAGGAGCAAACCGGACGACCTGCAGTCCTGCTGCTCTGTCCGTCATGTTGAGGGGCGTGGACACCCGTGGGCCAGGAGAGGATCTTCTTATCATCGTTCCACCCACCGGAGAAATGGGTGAAGAAGGAGTGTTATCGCTTGGAAGCCTTCGGCGTACAGTCACCCTGAAGTTGGTGTTGGGGGCGAAGCGGGCTTGCTCCCAGCTGTGGCTGTCCTGGAAGGCGTTGTTGAGGACCGAATCTGTGGGGTTGAACAGGCAGGTTAAGATGAGTCAGAGTCCCCAGCCGCAAGCCTGTGAAGCCCTTAGCGATTTAGGACCCACATTTCTGAAATGTGAGTTAAGATCTGCAGATGAAGCTCTCCTAGGAAGGGGGTTCGGTGCAGCGGCCAGCAGCCCCCCGGCTGTGGAGTCGTCTCCCTTCTGAGGTGCAGCCTTCTCCTACATTCCACCTTTGGGGAAGGGGGGGAGTGCCTGATGGATACTTTATTTTTGCTTCTGGTGCCTGTTTTATTTGATTATTGTTAGTTTTATGGTGGTGATTAATTCACTTCGCTTTACATTTTTATTGTTCATTGTTTACTCGGCTTTCCCCAGGGGGAAGAACAGACTAGAAATAAAATTTATAAATGCATTTCCCCAAACTCACAATCCCTTTAGCTGCCAATATTCCCACATAAACTTCTGTTTGTTTTTAACAACTTTCACTGCTTGTTTGGGATGGGGTGCTAACCCTTGTTTTGGGAAAACATTTCGTGCTCTCCCCTCTTCCGCATCCCAGAAGCAGTCCTGCTCCTTGGATCGTGCCCCTCTGCAGACCACCTTCTGGGGCTCCTCCTTGTCCCCTAAGGCCTGACCCCCCCCCGTTGCTCTCCAGAGTAAGATCTTGCCTGGGGGACCAGCCTGCCTCACAGGAGCCCCCCCCCCCATCAACTGTAGCACTTACTTCTGGCATCAATCCGGGTAGATTCAAACTTGGGGATCAAGTTGGTTTCGTTGTACTGGTTCCGTAGGATAGACTTGAGCTCTTGGTTCTCCTTGAGCATCTGTATGAGGTGCTTCAGCTCGTCGTTTTCTGCCACGAGGGCATCAATCTCCTTTTTTAAGTCGTCATAGCGAGCGAAGATGGCCATCCCCTGCGAGATGTCTTGGTGCAGGGATAGTGAGCTGCCTGGGAGTGCCCCAGAAGGGTGTCAGGGTGCCATCCAGGTGTTCAAGCTGCCATAGGATCCCCTCTCCTTGCCACTGCTAGCCAGGGAGACAAGCCGGCAGCCCAGGTAGCCTGGCGCTAGGGATGACACGGGCGGCGATTGTGATGCAAGCAGCCCCAAGTGTGCTGGAGCTCTCAGGAGCCCTGTGGGGGAGGGGAAGAGAGGCGGGCAGGCAAGCTGCAAGAGAAAAGCAGGGCGGGCATCGCCATCACCCAGGAAATTCCCTGCGCCCTGTTGACCAGCTTTGGCCCTGTATACCTGGAGGTCACCTCCATCGTCCAGCCCAGACCCTGATGTCCAGCTCCGAGGGCCTTCTGGCAGTTCCCTTATTGCGAGAAGTGAGGTTACAGGGAACCAGCCAGAGGGCCTTCTCGGTGGTGGCACCCACCCTGTGGAACACCCTCCCAGATGAAGTCAAAACAGATAAACAATCATATGACTTCGTAGACATCTGAAGGCAGCTATGTTTCAGGAAGCTTTTAATGTTTGACTTCTTGCCGTACTCTTTATATTCTGTTGAAAAGCGCCCAGAGTGTCTTGGGCAGGGTATAAGTTAACAACAACAACAACAACCACCACTTTGAGGGTTTTTTGGGGGGTTTTTTTGCAATCAATGTGTGTATAAATGTGAAATAAAATAAACAAAGCCACTGTCCATTTTCATTGTCTTTTTCTGCACATTTCCAGCTCTACAATATATGGGGGAAACACTACATTCCAAATGTAGATACAGTGGTACCCCGCAAGACGAACGCCTCGCGAGACGAAAAACTCGCAAAACGAAAGGTTTTTTTGTTTTCGAGTTGCCTCGCAAGACGAATTTCCCTATGGGCTTGCTTCGCAAAACGAAGCTTGCCCCGGGGACAGCGGGTCTTCACTTTTGAAGCAAGTGGCGGCGGGGAGATCGCTTCTCCCGGTGCTCCGAAGCCGGGCGGGGGGGGAGGGAACACCTGCCCCCGCCGCCCGGCTTCGGAACGCTGCTCCGAAGCGGGGCGGGAACACCTGCCCCAGCCGCCCCGCTTTGGAACGCTGCTCCGAAGCGGGGCGGGAACACCTGCCCCAGCCGCCCCGCTTTGGAACGCTGCTCCGAAGTGGGGCGGGGGGGCGGGAACACCTTCTGAAGGCGGGCGGGGGGCGAAAGTCTTTGTCCCCCCTGCCTGCCTTCCCAGGGGCTTTTAAATCTCCCCGGACAGCGGAGAAGTCCTCCGCTGTCCCGGGGCGATTTTAAAATGCCGCCCGCCAGCATTTTAAGATCGCCCGGACAGCGGAGAAGTCCTCCGCTGTCCCGGGGTTTTTTAAAATGCTGGGGGTGGGAAGAAAAGCCCTTGTCCCCCCCCCCCCCAGCCTTCAGAAGAAGGCGGTTTCCCTAGGAACGCATTAATTGATTTTCAATGCATTCCTATGGGAAACCGTGCATCGCAAGACGAAAAACTCGCAAGATGAAGAGACTTGCGGAACGAATTAATTTCGTCTTGCGAGGCACCACTGTACAAACTGAATGGTCAGTTTAGCTCCAACCCCTTTGCTGAACAGACCGAACTCCCAGGGAATGTGGCACCAGCTGCCCCCGTGTGGCCTCCATGGGAAACAGCAACTGCCACCCCAACAAAGTCAGGACCAATTCGCCAACACTCACACGCGTGCCAGCAATTTTATTAGTATTTTACAGTGATTGAAACATAGACATAAATAGAATATATTGATTGAGCTAATATATTTTAGAATAAGTAAACATGAGCAATCAATAATAAATAGAGTTTGTGGTGAGCCCACGGCGACTCAAGGTTAACAGTTATGTTATAAAAAATAGAAATATACACCTTTACATTAAATGTGTACTATCAGATAAATAACTAGACCTCTGAGTAGTTTCTGTCAGAGAATATTCCCTTTCTCTGTCAACACAGGCTCTCAAAAACGTTCTCAAAAACTGGGCAGTCTCACATGACATGAAATAGTTTCAGATGCCTTCCTTTCTGCAATTGATCACGGAGTATTGGCTATAACTTAAGCCAAGTGGTGTCAGATACCATCGGGTTAAAGCTTTGTTTTTTAAAAAAACAAAACACAACAACTTTCAAATTCACTGCCCAGAGTTGTGCAGTGAATTTCTCCATTTTTCTGTCAGTATACAATAAATTTGATTATTTCCCATTTTAGTTTTTAATTACGTAATGAGGATTAATTCTCTGATTATTGACATAATTAACCAACCCAATTTTTTGTGATTGCAGCTTTTTGTTTTTGTTTTGTATCCGCAAGGTTTTCAAAACTGTTTTACTGGTGTATTTTAAATGGTTGTAACCCAGTCAAGGACTTGAGGGGAAAGGGCGGATAAATCAATAAATATTTGAGACCAAGAACTCAAGAACTCATGCCATCTCTGAAATCTAGATGTGTTATGCCTTATCTGTAAGTTTTTTCATAAAAAGTCAGTTATTTCCAATCAAACTCACATTTCAGCTGGTGAACCGCCCCAAGACCTCCAGGTGCAGGGAGGTATTTAAATCTACTAAATATGTTTTCAATATGTTAACTCTTCTTCCATCACAGACCTCCCAGAATTTCATTTCAACTAACTGGTCTTTCCCCTCACATTCCATATTCTAAAAGATTGCTGCAAGAAGCAGGTAGCTTGGGATTAACTTGTTCCTAAATTTTTTCCAAATCTTACAAATGACTAGTAATGGGATTTGAATTTAATTATTGCAAGATCTTTCCTATTATGTCAGACAATTTTAGTTGATAAACCTATTTGTTTTGTGTAGCAAGAGTTCTCAAACTATGTTCTTATAATGCCCCAATGTGTAGTAATTTAACAAAGAGTGGTAATTTAACACTTTACATTTGGGAATGCAAATCTTCCTACTAATCACTGTAGGGTAAAGGGTCTTTTAGGTTACCCTATGCTCCCCCCCCCCGAAAGTAAATAAAATGACAATTTCTTAAGTAAGAAATTGCTGACTAAGTGCAATATTTAATAATACAAGGAAGTTCTGTGGCATTTTGTTCATTCTTATAACTGGCCTTCCAGCCCAGAATAAATTCTAATTTTCCAACCTGGGCAGATATTTTATTATTTAGAATGGTAGTGTATGATTAACTCTTTGCAATCTTGGATAATTTCAAAGTTCCTTATTTGTGTCAACCACTTGGATTTTTTAAAATACCAATGCTATATCGCCTGCGCCCAAGTTAATTGTTAAATGGCCATTTCCTCCCTTCAAATGTAATCAGATTTGACACTAGTTCTAGATTTTGCAGTACTCGAAATAAGTATGTCTGTTCCATGCTATCAAATGCTTTCTGGCTTCTAACTTTAGAGAATTGTTTTTGAAAGGTTTCTGGATATTTGATGTTAAACCTGTGGTTTTTCATAAATCCTGCCTAATTGCCCTGAATATATATGTTCTTAAAAATCTGTTTAGCCAATACTAGACCAGGGGTTAAAAACTGAAGTAAAACTATAGGTCTGTATGTCCAGCTCCCGAGAAATCTTTTGCTGGTGTTTGAGGATGACAGTCTTCGCTGCTTCTCCGATGGTGCCAGTGATAAACCACACAAGGAAGTGGGCAGGGAGGGGGCAGCGCAAGCATTCCAAGCTGAGATGGGGAAGGGGGGACAGAGCCCTTGAGAAAGGCAGCCCTCTTTGCAGGGGCCTAAACTTGAACTGCCACTGCGTCCTCCAAGGAGCGCTGGAGTTGAGGTCCTTTGTGACTGCAATAGCACAGCTGTTTTACGGAGCTGCAGCTTCGAAACTTGCTGTATTAACCTGGATGCGCCACATTACACCTCGGGCAAATCAAGTTACTCTGAGCTGGCTTCCCTAAGCAGCCGCCGGTGCCTGTCAACATGCCAACAGCTGCAGGATGTGTGCATTCCTGGGCTCATTGCAGCCCCTCAATATACAGCAGAGGGTCTGCCCCAGAGATTTAGTCCCTATCCAGGCCCAGGACTCTGGAGGCTCCTGGTCTTTGCGTCCTGCCTTGCAGCCTCCTTGCAGGGATGGTTGGCCCTGCAGCATTCCCCCCCCCCCCCAGCACTGAAAAGAACCTTTCCCCTCCAGCCCCAAAGACAGAACCGAGGACTATCGATATCTGGTACATTCTCACTTTTATTAGGACATCCTATTTTGACAGTTTAGTGCAGAGGCTGGCCCCGGGGGCACGGTAGTGGCTGCTCAGCATGCAGTAGTGCAGGGCCCCCCTAAAGCCAGCCAGATTGCGGGGGGCAGGGAGGGGGGAGAAGAAGGGGAGAAGGAAGGAAGGAGGGGGTACAGGGTCCCCAGACAAAAAGGGTCAGGAGACTTCACAGCTCTGTAGAAAAGCAAAGTGTTGAGGGCCGGGAGCAAGGAAGGCGTCTTCCCCGCACGCCCCAAGGGGAGCCTGAGAAAAAGCAGCTGAGCAGTCTCTGCCCCCCAAGCTAGAGGGGAGAAACCACCCCTACTTTTCTGGACGATATTTGTAAAAACAGGACATGGGCCTCATCCAGGCACTCAGCCCCCACAGTGGCTGGAGCAGGAGAGCCCAGCAACGTGGGAAGCCAGCCTGGGCAGGACAGGAAGCGGCACCCGTATCAGTATCATTCAGGGGTGGGGGTGGAAGGTGGCAAGGGGGGGTGGGGAACCTCGCTGCCAGCCAAGAGGCAGGGGGCAGTTTGCGTGTGTCCAGAGCCCCAGAAAAGCCCTGTACCCACGGGAAGAAGCGGCTGTGAGTGGCACGCCCAAGACAAGGACATTCCTCAAAATTAAATTAGCATTTCTAGACCAAAATACAAAAGAGACAAGCACAGTATATTTACATCCTCTTCCGAACTCTGCACAGCCCAAGGGAGACGCAGGGCAAAGGAGCCCTTCCTTTCCTTTCCAAAAACTGACACCAGCGCACGGCAGGCTGGAGGTGAGCGCTGCCTCCCCGGTCGAGAGGGGGGGCCCGTTGGCTACCTTGGACTCCCCCTTCTTTTCAGGTATCCTTCCCCAGAAAAGCACAAGACAGGGAGGGGGAAGAGGCAAAGAACTCAAACTCAAGGGACGGGCAGGAACACAACAAAAACCGGGGCGGGGGAGACCCCACGGGGTGGGAATAAAAAGGAGGAGAACCACAACAAAAGACAGGGCTTGGAAGGGGTCAGAGGGCGGCCTACTCCTTGGCGCGCCCAATGATGGCCAGGATGTAGAGGAAGATGTTGATAATGTCCGTGTAAAGGTTGAGGGCCGCAAAGATGTACTCCTCCGGGCTGATGGCCAGCTGCTTGTTCCCTATGATCATCTGGGTGTCCATGGCCAGGAACTGCAAGGAGAAAGCAGGGCACGTGGGTCACAAGAACCCCCGGGAGAGCCAAAGGGGCTGCGCCCCACCACGCCCCACCCGCACCCCAGGCCCCCCAGCTTGCTTCCTCTGGAACCCGCTCCACTGCTGGGTCTGGGGTGGTGTCTCAGCTGCCTTCAGACCCTCAGCATCCTAAGAAGGAAGGAGGGGGCCGGGCAGGTGCTCTTTCCACCAGCACAGGGGGGTGAAGGGGGGGTGGAGAGGGAGGGGTCCGCAGGGACTCTAACTTAGGGCTGGGGAGATCAGGATCTGCTGGCAGATCTCTGGGTGGGTGGCCAGCAGCAGATCAACAACAGGCTCCGACTACCTGTTACCTGACAACTGCAACAGCTAACAAGCTCTCCTCTAAATGTCTTTTGTACAGAAGGCCTTGCACAGAGATTGGCTTTTGATCCCTGGGCTGAACAGGGAGGGGCTCAGAGGCACCTTCCTTCCCCTTAATTCTCAGCGCCCTTCTGCCCGGCCAGTGGATCTCGGGGCCCACGGGGAGACTCACGCAGGTGAAGAGGAGGGCGCCCAGGGAGGCATAGACAATCTGCAGGATGCGGTTCCGGATGAAGATGCAAAGGATGGCGAAGATGAACAGGACCACCAGGCAGACGATCAGCACCCCTCGGCACGAGGTGAAGTCGTACTTGGTCTGCAGACGAGGAGAGGAGCCCCAGGACAGAGGTCAGGCAGCACCCCACAGCCCAGGCCCCCTGCCCCACATGCCAGGGCCCCCAACGCCATCTCTTCACGGGCCCGTTTGTCTCAAGGGGCCAGTGCAGGACATGGTGCCCTGGCAGCCTGGGCAAGGGTGGCAAGCAGGGGAACCAGCACACTCCGCCAGAGACCAGCTGCCTGACCTGTGGCACTTCAGCCTGCTTTGCAGGGTCTTATTCTGCATCAAGCAGCCATTGGATCAAAAGATGTAGGGAGCAAAGCAGAGCCCCAGGAAAGGAGTCCCTGTGCAGCCGTCGCTGCCTGAAATCTCTTGGGTGCCAATTCTGCCATCCCCACCCACCCACAATCCAGAAGAGCAAAGGCCTCTTTGGCTTCACAGCCCCCCGGATGCCAACCCAACAGCCCAAGGTGCTCTTCTGGGCAACCCAGTCACTCACACTGGGAGAAACAGTGCCTCTTGTTGTCATCCCCCCCCCCCCAAGGGAAGGGGGGCAGAGCAGACACACCAACCTGCAGGGAGAAGATGACGACAGTGAAGCAGACGACGGTTGTGATGCCCACGGCCATGATGACGGCGTCCGTGTCGTAGAAGCTGGCAATCATGCCCACCATGTAGGAGAGGCTCAGGGTCAGGATGGACTGAGGAGGAGGAGGAGGAGGAGAGGCAGGTGCCTTCAGCAGTGAGCCTCAGTCCAGGCCCCACATCCCCCCATATCTGAGTCCAGGGGCAGCCATCTCTGCTGCCTGCCTGCCTAGCTAGGCCACGGCAGGTTTCTGAGACTTTTTAAACTCAGAATTCAATCAGTGGCAGCAGCTGCCGCCCCCCCAGGCCACGCCCCCGCTGCCCGCTTACCATGGCCACGAGGTTCCAGGGGTGCTTGCGCCGGAACTCCCCACAGCAGCTGAGGACGATGAGGGAGATGAAGAAGAAGACGTAGGAGACGTAGTAGGTCCAGACATTCCTCCGGACGAAGCCCTTCACGCCCTTCACGAAGGTGAAGATGGCCACAAAGGCAAAGGTCACCGACAGCTGGATGGTCAGCACCAGGAACACCTGCAGGGGGACAAAGGCAGCCTCCGTCACGCCAGCCAGAGCCACTCAGGGGGGCAGAGCAGGCAGCGCTCAAGCCCCAAACATGGTGAGTGCCCCCCCTGGCAGCAGCTGCTTCAGTGCCTCCTGCCCCTTGCGGGAGGCAGGCAGCTGGACTGCATGGAGCACCTGCGGTCACTGCTCAGGGGCTTCTGCTGGTGTCGAGATTGAATATTGGAGATGTTAATTTTGCTGTTATTGATACTGATTTCTGGTATTAGATAGATAAATAATAATAATAAATTTAAATTTTTACCCTGCCCTCCCCAGCCAGAGCCAGGCTCAGGGTGGCACACACCAGTAAAATTACAATAAAAACATAATGGGGGGGGAACCAATTTAAAATACAGGTTAAAATACAATTTAAAATGCAGCCTCATTTTAATAGTAACCCATAGATCAAGACCGTAAGGGGAGGGAAACATAAGGGTCAGACTGAGTCCAAACCAAAGGCCAGGTGGAACAGCTCTGTCTTGCAGGCCCTGCGGAAAGATGTCAAGTCCCGCAGGGCCCTGGTCTCTTGAGACAGAGCGTTCCACCATGTCAGGGCCAGTACTAAAAAGGCCCTGGCCCTGGTTGAGACCAATCTAACCAACTTGCGACTTGGAACCTCCTAAGTGTTGTCATTTGTGGACCTTAAGGTCCTCCGCGGACACACCAGGAGAGGCGGTCCTGTAGGTACATGGGTCCTAGGCCGCATGTGTGTGTGTGTGTGTATAATTTTTTAATTAAATTTTCTGTTTTACAACTTAAAATACTAATTTTACACCCTGAAGATATCAATGACTTCCCTTCTTCTGTTTCCACGGTTCATCTTGCATACCATAAATCCCTGCATATTTTACAAAAACTACACCATTCAGTACTCCCTTATTATGGCATCCATCAAAACTTGTTTACCCTGTTGAATTTATCTTAATGCTGCTGGTGTTTTCAGCTGTACACAATTAGTTCCCCTATATTCAACAAACGTTTCCCAATCTTCTTTAAATGTATGTTCTTCTCTTATTCTATATGTTAAGTCTGCAAGTTGTGCATATTCTGTCAACTTAAGTTGCCGTTCTTCTTTGGTTGGGACCTGGCTCGTTTTCCATTTTTGGTATTAGTTTTAGAACTTGTGTCTCAAATGAAGGCTGGCAACACCATCAGCTCCGCCCTGTGAGAATCTTTTTTGATATCCCGCTTTATCACTCCCCTTCAGGAGTCTCAAAGCGGCTCACATTCTCCTTTCCCTTCCTCCCCCACCAGAAACCCTCTGTGAGGTGAGTGGGGCTGAGAGACTTCAGAGAAGTGTGACTGGCCCAAGGTCACCCAGCAGCTGCAGGTGGAGGAGCGGGGAAGCGAACCCGGTTCACCAGATTACGAGACTACCGCTCTTAACTACTACACCAGACTGACTGCACCCCACTGCCAGGGCCAGAGGCAGAAGGAGGGAGAAGGGCAGGCGCCCCACAGCCCCTGCACACCCACAGCCCGACTCACCTTGCGAATGAAGGCCTGGCGGATGGTCTTGTCCTCCCAGTTGGTGGGGGGGAAATCCGGGTTGTCATAGTAGGAGGGCGGCCCATCCTCATGGTAGTTGCTGTGCACGGGCGCTGGGGACGAGAAGCAGCGCAGCCAGTCAGGCAGGGGCTCCCCACCCGGCGGCTCTCCCTACAGATTCCAGAGGGAGCAGCAGCAGCTCCTCCTCCTCTTCCTGCTGCCCCCTCACCCAGCCCGTGGCAGGGGTGATGAGGGCGCTCACCAATCCTAGAGTCTGCGGTGCCTCCTCTCCATACCACATAAACAGGGCGCCTCGCTCCAGCTGGGGGGCACAAGTGCAGCAAGAGAAGAGGAGAGGAGACTGAGGAGGGGGCACAGAGCAGCGCCCCCCAGGCTCCTCGGGGGCAGCCCTGCTCCCCACGGAAGCAGCCACAAGGCGGAAGAGTCCTCCCCGCCTGCAAGGTGGTCTCACAGGAGCAGCTCTTCTGCCACACCAAGAGAGACCCCACAGCCCCCCTTCCTGCCCCCAACCATTGCAGCAGGGCAGGAAAGCAGCCTACTTACAGTCTGGGTCCACGGCGACTCCCGGATGCGGCTGGGCGTAGGGCCCCTGTGGGTAGGGCCCCTGCGGGTAGGGCCCTTGCGGGTAGGGCGCCTGGGGGTAGGGTGCCTGAGGGTAGGGTGCTTGAGGGTAGGGAGCCGCTTGTGGGTAGGGTGCCGCAACCGGGTAGGCGCCCTGCGGGTATCCAGGCTGGCCATATGCCACCGGCTGGGGCTGCGGGTAGGGAGCCACTGGGTAGGGCTGCTGGGCATAGCCAGGTGGGGCCGGCGGCTGCTGCCCAGGGAAGGGGTCTCCAGACACCAGGAAGCTCTTCTCATGCGACATCTCGGCCGGGTCTCCCACCACTTCGCGGCTGCAGAGGGGAGAGAGAGAGGATTGGCAACTTCAAGCAGTGCAGAGGGAGACCACCCTCCCCAGCCACAAGCAGCCCACCCCAGGTTCAGCGGGGGAACGCCCTCCCCTTCTGCCCAGAAGTCTCACCCTGTGCAAACCAAACAGTACGCTCACATATATTCCCACAATCTAAGAGCCCGTTTTTCACATAATTTGGTGCGATTTCTTTACAAGGACAGGTGTGAGAGGGCAGAGGGCAGAATGGAGAGGGCGGAAAAGACCTGGGGAAATGAAAGCCGGGGGAGGAACAAGGTTCTGAGCAGAGCCCACCCCCTTCCAAGACGCAGCCCCTGGCCAGAAAATCCTGCTCAGGACTTTGACCTTTGACCAGACACCCCCCGTCCTTTCTCAAGCCTACGGACGGCTGCTATCGCTACTTGCAGTCATCCCTTGGGTTGAAGTAGCTTCGGGATAAGTATTTTTGGGTTGCGCACTGCGGCGACCCGGAAATAATGGAGTACGTTCCTTCCAGGTTTCACTGCTCGTGCATGTGCAGACGGTCAAAATGATGCCATGCGCTGAAGCGGTGAATCGTGACCCGCAGACGTGCGGACACAGGTTGCGTTCGCTTCTGGATGCAAACGGGGCTCCGGAACGGATCCCGTTCGCATCCAGAGGTACCAGTGTATGAACGGAAAAGCTGCCTCTCTGGATCAAGGCTTCTCAAGGAGGTGAAGAAAGCTTTGTCTCTATCACAGATTCATTTAAATGTAGAGCTGCATGGGACCCCCCAGGGTCATCTAATCCAACCCCCTGCCGTGCAGGAATCTCAGCTAAAGGACCCTTGGCAGGGGGCCATCCAGCCTCTGCTCAAAACCTCCCAGGAAAGAGACTCCACCACCTTCCCAGGGAAATAATACCAGTTAACTACAGCTGTAAAATACAAAACCCCACCAGCCCATCAATCCAGTGAAATACAATCCAGCCCTATAAGAAACATTTCCAGAATGACATCGTTCATCAAGTGCAACCGTTAAAAGCCACTCAGCACCGGCGGGGTTTCAATCCCACCTAAAACACGGCAACTGAAGGGGGAAACTGAACATCTTAAGCGAGAGGCCACTGCGCAGAAGGCCCTGTCTCTGATGCACATCATTGTGGGGCAACAAGCAAGGCCTCCAGCACTGATCTGAGCATGTGGGTTGGGGGGTGTGGAGGCGGATGTTCTGATCACCTGGCACTCAGCACCAGCACTTGGAACAGGGATACGGAAGGGCCAGAAATGTCCAAGATGCTCAGGGACCTCAAGGCCCCACCCCCGGCATCAAACCTACATTTTCCCGGCTCTTCCAAAGTCATACGGATTTTTAGAGCATGCAGCGCTTTCCTCGCCAAGTATCGGCTTCGCTGACATCCGGTTCATTTCTGGGCCCAGTTCAAAGTGCTGGCTGCACAGAACCAGGGGACATAACTGACCGTCTCTCCCACAAGATCCTGTCTGCTCAGATCTGATTGGTTTCTATTTCAAACTCTCTTCTCCCCAGGATGGCTAACAAATAGCCAGCAAAGCACCACAAGGAACAATGAAAAAGCACTTACAGAGACCAGGGAGAGAAGGGGAGCAACCCAGCAGCGGGAGCAGCAAAACCACCACCAAAAGCAGCCTCAGCACCCTTGGAAAAGCCCCCGAAGGAGCAGGGAGCAGCTTGTCAACTGGGCAGGCCAGAAGGAGGCGGCGCCAAAGCCTGCCCACCACCCCTGCCAAAGGCGAATCTGGCACGGTTGGGGACAGAGCAGCAAGGAAGTCGCCAGCTCCCCAGACCCAGCTCAGGCCAACATCCTGGGGGCAGAATTCTGCGCTGCCTGAAGCGTCCAGAGTCTCCTCCCAAGGGAGCCTGCAGTGATGCAACCGAGATACGACTGGCACCTTCGCCACCACATGCCCACCCAAGATGCTCTGGCCGAGAAGGCGCACAGTGGCGTTTTCAGCACGGCACCTGTGGAACTGCCTGCCCCAAGAAATCTGCTGAGCCTTCCCCTCAGGGACGTTGAGTCATCCATTAGACCATTTTACTCAAACAGTCCTTTGGCCTAGAATCCTAGAATCATAGAGTTGGAAGAGACCACAAGGGCCATCGAGTCCAACCCCCTACCAAGCAGGAAACACCACCAGAGCACTCCTGACATATGGTTGTCAAGCCTCTGCTTAAAGACCTCCAAAGAACGAGACTCCACCACACTCCTGGGCAGCAAATTCCACTGTCAAACAGCTCTTACTGTCAGGAAGTAGTTTTGGCAGTTTTGATTTCATTACACGCCTCCCTGCTAACTTTCTATCCGCTGTCCTAACTTTTTCATATGTTCCTTTTTAAATAGATTATTCGAGGGGTGTGGGTGGGTGTGCGCGCTGTAAAGTGCCGGGGGAAGAGGGGACACGTTTCAATATGTAGAAGAAAAGCAATTCCCGAACTTTGCTGTAAACAGCTGGCCATTTGGAGAATGGGCTTCAGGTAAGAACTGTTCACAAATTGAATGGGAATCACTGGCGGATGAGGAAGCAACTTCTACGGGGAGCTGCAGGAATGTGAAGTCCGAGGGAGAGAAGAGGCCGCGTCCAAGAGACCCCTTTGGGGAAAGGGCCAAACATGAAGGAGCCCTTCCAGCCCCCCCCCTCAGCTGGGAGGGAGAAGCACAGGCGCTCCACACTCCAGGGATAATTAAGGAAGTGGAAGTATCAGGAAGAAAAAAGCAGGTCAGGAGGCAGCTGGAGGCAATCCCATTTCCCAGTTGGAAGTAAGAGAGTAATCATAATGAGGAGAATTTTGTCCTTTCTATGCCACACATCTGACTGGGTTGCCCCTGCCACCCTGGGCGGCTCCCAACAAAATATTAAATGCACAATAAAAACCTCAAACATTTAAGACTTCCCTGTGCAGTGGTGCCTTCAGATGTCCTCTATAAAAGCGTGGGAAGGTTTGCCCCATTCCAAAGTCGAGCCGGTGTGGTATAGGGGTTGGAGTGTCAGGCACTGGCAACTGTGCAGCAGCCACAAAAACACACAGCCCCCCCCCAGCATCCAGGGCAGAACATCCCTGGAGGGGACACCCACACACCCCCCCCCGCCCCCGCGGGAGGAAGACTGAAAAGCCATGAGCAGCAGAACTGCACCCCAGTTCACAGCTGGCTCCCACCCACTTCTCCGCTGTCCTCTTTTTAACCAGCCCTCCCCCAAGACAAGAATAAAACGGGTGCCGGCGTGACCCACACTTGGGTCTTCATCCGCCCTCTGGGGTTTGGTCTCCAAAGTTACAAGCAAGCGGCGGTTCAAACAAGGCCTGGCCTGGCAGGAGCCGGGGGTCCTCCTCCTGCTGCTGCTGCTCTGCTCCCAGATCTCCTTGCCAGGGGAGGAGGAAGAGGGTCTCCGGGGAGGGGCTGGTCTCCCAAGGCAGCCCTCAGAGTCTGCTGAAAAGCAGAGAAGAACCCATTGAAGTGAAGCAACTGGCTCCCGGCCAGAGCGCAGGAGCAGGGCTGGCAAGGCCCAGCTCATGCTCACCTACCTTGCAGGGTTGCTGAGAGGGGAACGTGGGGAGGGGAGACCATGCAGGCTGCTTTGAGCTCCCTGGAAGACAAGCAGGACACCAAGGGAAGAGGTGAACTCTAAAGTGACCCCCCAGGCCAGCCCCTGCGCCCCTGGCTCCAGCCCCACACCCGCCCTCCGGGAGGCTCTCAAGATGCCAAGCGGCAGGAGGAGAAGGCGCTGGCCCTGCTCTGCTCCCTGGGGAGCAGCCTTCTCCTGGCCAAGCACGCGAGGGGGTGGGTCTCCACACCAGAGACCCTCTGGGCACACACACAAACCCTTGGCAGCGTAACCAGCCTGCCTCCCTCTGGGCCGAGAGGGGCACCCAAGACCCCCTTGCCCTGCCCACCTCCACAGCTGGGCGTTTGCAACCAGGGGCCAAGAGGGTCTTTGGGCTCTGTGCCCATGCTCTTAACCACCAAGCAGAAGGCAACTGGAGGGAGGGGCTCTTCTGCCATGTTGGCCCACCCCCACAAAGGCCCTTCTCACCCCACCCAGCAGCAGCTTTGCCTACAATGCTCCGGCAGCCAGGCCCTCCTGCTGCCCGCCTGGCAGATGCAGAGCGTGCCCAGCAGGCCAGGCCCAAGGCAGCCACCCCCTCCCGGCAGCCAGCAGGAGCAGCCCCCAACTGCTGCCAAGGAGGCCGGGTTCTCTTCCTGCCTCTGTTGCCATAGCAGCCACCAACAGCCACCCCTCTTTGTTCTCAGCAGCCTTCCTTCCTGGTGGCTGGGGGCCAAAGCGCTCTTGCAGGCTCCGGACCCCCACCTGCCCCCGCCCTGCCTCCTTGGGGGCACTCTCTCAAGGAGCACAGGAAGGGCAGGCAAAGGGGAGGATGTGAAGCTCATCACAACAGGGTGGTGTGTTGAAGTCATCAGCGCAAGACGGCTGCAGGAAACTCTTCTGGGCTCCTCAAGTCAGGGTCTGTGTCCTGAACTAGCCGCGGCATCTGGGAAGATTCTGCACAGACCAAAGAAAGTCCTTCTTCATACAGTGCAGAGTTCACCTGCGGAACTCCCTCCCCCAGGAGGCAGGGATGCCACCAAGTGAGACGGCTTCCAAAGAGGATTGGGCAGAGGAGGCCATCAGTGACTACTAGCCAGGACAGCTCTGCTCTGTCTCCACCGTTGGGAACAGCAGATGCTTCCAAATAGCCATTCCTGGAAGCCGCAAGAGGGGAGGGGGCTTGTGTTCGAAGCTGACCTGTGTGTTTCCCACAGGCATCTGTTTGGCCAGTGTGAGAACAGGAGGCTGGACAAGGTAGGCAATGGGCAATTCAAGCATATTCTTGTCATGGGCAATTCAAGCATATTCTTCAGGCACCTCATGGGGCGCCCAGTTGCTCCTCAGAGGACGCCCCATCCCAGTACAGCTGAACCTCAGCATCTCTTGCCTACACCCGGCTGGCCAGCAACATCTCTGGCTACACTGCCTTGCCTTCACACACCTCCTGTCTCTGGAAGCGCCCGCAGTCGCTGAACCATTTGGAGAGGCTGGAGAGGAAGCGTATTACCTGGAGCACTTTGGCCACTCAGGCGAAGCTGGACTCCCAACTCCCTTCAGCCATGCTGGGGGGGGGGTTGAGAGGAATTGCAGCCCCACATCTGGAGGGGAGCAGGTTGGGGGAGGCTGAGCAAGGAAGCAAGGGAAGTCCGGCACACTTCCTGTTCCCGGCCTGCAGTGGCCGACCAGAGGAGAACAGCCATAGGACTGGAAGAACTTGCAGGCACTCTACTATAATTGGCAGCAGGAAGAAGAAGAACTCGTTGCAACTGATTTCCTCATTTTGGTTTCTTCTTTTGAGGTTAAATGTGACCAGATTTTACTTTGTTTGCACATGTGCCAAGTTTGTTAGGACCATGTCCTTGTCTACGTTGGAGGAATAGCAGCAGCAGCTGCGGCGGCAGCAGATAGTGAGCAGCTGCCCCTCCAGTTCCTGCTGCTGCCCCCCCCCCCCCGTAGGACAGGGCTCCTCTTTGCCCACAAAGAGGCTCCTGTCAAATTCAATTCAGCAATGCTGTCAGCTGCAGCCCTGTGACCCTCCAGAGCCCAGCCTGGCCCCAGAAGACAATGACCCCACATTCCACGGTCGCATTAGCCATTTCCAGCAAAGGAGGGTCATTGGTTTTTCTTGGGAATCGCCAAGGCCTTAAGAACATTCTAGCAGGAAGAAGGAAGTGTCCTGAGTTTCCCTGCTTCCCTCTTCCCTCCACATTTTTCCTTTTGAGTTGTGGCACCTGACATCTCCACCATCTGGAGGCGCGTGCCTGGGGATCCTTGGATCTCGACTAATACTCTATCCTGTAGAATTCTATCCATTATATTTTATCTGCAGAATCAGAATGAATTTCAGGAATATCTGCCCCCCTCCCACTTTGATTTTCGGGCACCTTACTTGTCTACCTTAACCATTCCAAAACTCAGACGGGCCTTTACACTGGCCAGACTAAATATGTTACCCTCAGCTGTTCTTGAAGGTAGATATCAAAAAAGTTCATTCGAGAACCGGCTCTGCCCCTGTGGAGCTGGCTGCGTGGAGACTGTGTCACACGTTCTCTCGTCTTGCTCCCTATATAAAGATCTCAGGGACGAGACCATCACGCCGCTCCTATCTGCCATCCTGAGCCGCTCTTGTGAAGCCAAATTGTTCTCACTCCTAGCCGACCAGAACAGCTCGACAAGAGAAAGTTGCCAAATTTATCGATGGAGCAATGAGACTGAGAGCTGCTATCTGAATGACATCAGTGTCATCACCCGGATTCCTCGCCTAGGATCTTATTATTATCATCATTATGTTTTATTATTATTATTTTATTACCTCTGCCAAGTTTTAAGTACTGAGATTATTAATTTATCTGCATCTGGTTATTATTATCTTTCTCCCTGTCCTGACTATCCCGCCGAGGTTATATTTAATATTTATAATCTTGCAATTTGGCTGGTCTATTTACTTAACCGACCTGGAACAATCTACCAGAGAAAAGGCCGCCGCCCAAGGGATAGAGGGTCATTGATGAATGATAATCCATAGAATAGAATCATAGAATCATAGAGTTGGAAGAGACCACAAGGGCCATCGAGTCCAACCCCCTGCCAAGCAGGAAACCCCATCAGAGCACTCCTGACATATGGTTGTCAAGCCTCTGCTTAAAGACCTCCAAAGTAGGAGACTCCACCACACTCCTGGGCAGCAAATTCCACTGCCGAACAGCTCTTACTGTCAGGAAGTTCTTCCTAATGTTTAGGTGGAATCCAGTTTTTACCTAAGGTTTTAATAGGTCACAAGATTTTATGGTATCTATATTTGTAATGTATTCTTGTCGATGTTTGTCCTTCGATGCTATGGCCTGTCGGCTACGCAAATAAAGTCTATTGAATTGAATTGAACTGAATTTCAGGAATCAAAATGCTTTTTCTGTGCAGCCTGAGCAGGAGCAGTGAACAAAGTTATAGCTAATTATTGTCATTTGTCTTCAATTACCCCACCAATAATATTCTTATGTTATGAATGGTCCTTGTCACCATTAAGAAAAAGAGGTAGGAATAGGCCGGTGTATAACTTGACTGTCCCTGGGCCAAGTGACGTTTCTTCTTTAAGTTCTCAAAGTTCTTAACCGAGTTCCGGGTTGTCACTGGAACCAGCCAGATGTTTAACGGAGAATCAATCACAGTCAGTCCATCCGCTGAAAAATAAGACTTTAGTCTTGCCCCCAAATGGCAAAATTCTGTTTTGGCGACTCTAACCTTGGTTTAAAGAACCATTTTGGCACCTAGCTTATATATCTGAGTTTCTAACACTGATCAAGTGCCATCATTTAACTGTGCTCTGCATGAAGAAGGACTTCATTGTATTGGTCCTCAATTTTCCAACAATCAGTTTCATTGGACGTCCTTGAATTCTGGTATTAGGTGAGAGAGGGAAAGAACATTTCTCTACCCACTTTCCGCAAGCCATGCATAGTATTACAAACTTCTATCATGTCACTTTTCTTTAAACTGAAAAGTTCCCAGTGCTGCAGCTTTTCTCCATGGGACTCCATCCCCTTTTATTGGACTTTCCAGAACCTTTTCCGACTCTGCGATATCCCTTTGGACGGGAGGCAACCCAAACTCTGCAAAGTATTCCATATGCTGTTGCACCATAAATTTGTATATCGGCATTACACTATTGGCAGTTTTCCTTGCAGTTTCAACGATCCCTGCCAGTTCAGACCCCAGGGACATTTATGTGGAATTCAGATTTATTTTTTGCCCTGATGTGCATCAGTTCACACTTGCTGACACTGAACTGCATTTGGAAAGAGGGTTCCTTTTGAAGTTCTCCACAATCTCTTTTTGTTCTAGCAACCCTGAACAATCTGCAAACCTGGGAACCCCACTGCTCCCCGCTAACTGTCCATGAACAGTGAAAAATCAGAGGTCCCAAGACTGATCCTTGGGAGACTCCACTTGCTACAACTCCCTATTGGGAGGCCTGTCCATTTCTTCCTGCTCCCTGACCCCCTTCTGACCCACGAGAGGCCCTCTCCTCCTCTTCCACCAAGGCACACATCCCGTTTCAGAGGGTAGCAGCTAAAAGTCAAATGTCCCCAACACCCAGTTGGGCAGAGAAGGGGCTGAAGCCTATCAGGTGCTCCTCCCTCTTGCCCCTTTTCTTCTAAACCAGGGGTCAGAAAGGTTTACCTCACCTGGGCCGGTTCACTCCAGCGGAGATCCCTCTGTGGGCCAGACTGCGCTTGCACCCGCAATTTCCGGCATCTGCGTCTGCACAGACACGATTTCCGGCCCTGCAGAAGTGAGTCCCCATGCCGTGCTGCACCGGTTTAGCGCCGCACGGGTGGCTTGGCCAGGGAGCCGGTTAAACGACCCCCGTGGGCCGCTTGTGGCCCATGGGCCTTAGGTTGCCGACCCCTGTTCTAAACTCTTCCCAGTGTACTTTCTGAATTCAAGTCCTGTCGGCTTTCCCAAAATGAGCTTGGCCAGGGGGCAATCCAGGGATCCCGAAGGACCTATCCTCATGCCTCCACAGTACCCCAAACAGATCCCCTGGGCAGTTCCTCATCTCCTCCTTGAGAGATAGATAAAGTCTGGACAGTCCTCTGCATCCAGCAGCCATGCCCCCCCCTTCAAGCTGTCATTCTGGGCCCCTCTGGACTGTTGCAAGCCTGCCTGCGCAAGGCTGCCAGGTCACTCGGCCGTCCCCTCTTCCCCATAAGGCCATTGTCTCTCCCTAGAGATGGGCTCCCATAGGAAGTGCAACAGGGCAGCCCCCTAAGGGGTGGAAGAGACAGAAGTGACCAGCCCCTCCTTCCCTGACGCTGCCACCAGAAAACTCTTCATGGTGCCAAATGGAAGGGAGGGAGGGAGAGGGAGAGGGAACTGAACGACCGATTAGTACTAATAGTTTTAGTTACTCCAGAGCAGCAGGTGACTCATAAGAGCATCAGAGTCATGGCAGAAAGATCAGCTCCTCCGCACACATAGATAGCCAGGCTGGGGCTGGCATTCAAGGAGCAAGCTTTGTTTTGGTGTTTAAAATAATGTGGAGCAGGAGAGAAAGAATCAGGATCGAGGCCACTAGGACCCCCCCCCCACCAGAAGGAACAATTCCCTTGGGTGATTTCCAGCCAGGGACACAGAAGGGAGGGTTAAATGCCCCCAGCCCGTTTGCTATGCCCCATTCTGACTTGCCAAACTCAGATGCCAGGCAGCTAACATCTCGTCTACCTTGGATCAGAGACGGAGGGAATGGGACTGGGAGCAGCCTGGATTCAGTCCAGGGCCAGGTGCCCAGTTCAAAGGGCAGGGCTGCTTTCTGTTCAGCTCTGAGTCGGCCTTTTGCCCACAGGGATGCCAGGGCCCAGGGGGGGCAGTGACACCCAGGAGGGACACTGGAACGGCTCAAGGCCACCAGGCAAGGCTGGCCTAATCCTGCTGGTCAAACGTCCTCCTGCCTCTCCCCGCACCAGGTGTGCTACTCAGCTCTGGCTAAGGCAGGGCGTTGGAGGAAATCTGAGCTGTTTAACTGGAACCTAATGCAATCTTTCATCAGATACTTCCGGGTCCCTATGTAAGGGAAGAAAACAAGGACTCCACCGTGTCTTGGCGGCTGCCTGAGTGCCACACAGTCTAGCATGAAGATTCCCCCCCCCGCCCCCGGTCAGGTTGAGGATGGTCCTAAATGTATGCTAAAATGCACACCCCATCTTCCAGCTCTTAAGGAATTTTCAAGGTGACGAACCATGACAGATTCAAAACAAGCCTTGTTTGCAGATGACGCCAAGCCATGGTTCATTTCACCTATGGTTTGCTTGGTCACCCAAACCCTGCCCTGTGGCTTAACCATGGTTTGTTGTCGGCTCACAACCATGGTTTCTGTCAACTGTGGCTTGATGTCATGTGCAAGCCCAAGACTCTTCCTTGACACGGAGCAAGAGCAGCTGTAAACAGAACAAACTTGGGGGAAAGAAGCAACTTGCAGTGGCAGGTTCTTGGTCTGCCAAGCCGTGGCTTGGCACTATGTGTGAACCAGCGAAGCAGTCAGTCAACAAAAGCAGCAGCAAAAGCAGGCAGGCAAGCCATGAAACGCAGCTGGAAGAGAGCAGCCCAGGAGCAAAAGATCACGGAGTGACCTAATTAAACGCTCACAAGAGGACAAAAAACATGTTAGCCTTGTGCCTCAGGTCCAGAGTCTGGGCACCAGCTGAGCCACAGTGGGAAGAGCACCCCAAGGCCATATTAGGGCCCTTCCCTTCCAAGGCACCCCTATTCCGCCCCACGTACTAAGATATCTGAACCAAGGGACCACTATTTTCAAGCACTGAACTCCTCACTTCTGAAGGGATGTTGACTGGGAGTAGGAAGAGCCTGGAGAGGACCTTCTGATGAATACTTTAAAGACGGGGGTGGGACCAGGGTGGTGCAAGGGGTCCTCCTGATCTCAAGCTGCAGGCGGCTTCATGGGCCAAAACCACCCCCCCAACCTGAGCCTGCAAATGCACCAGAAGCTGCTCCACATTAGTTTTATGCTGGCAAGTAAAAGAGTTTGGATTTGATATCCCGCTTTATCACTCCCCTTCAGGAGTCTCAAAGCGGCTCACAATCTCCTTTCCCTTCCTTCCCCACAACAAACACTCTGTGAGGTGAGTGGGGCTGAGAGACTTTCAGAGAAGTGTGACTGGCCCAAGGTCACCCAGCAGCTGCAGGTGGAGGAGCAGGGAAGCGAACCTGGTTCCCCAGATTACGAGACTACCACTCTTAACCACTACACCACACTGGCTCACAAGTGACAGCCCCATCAGCTCCAGTTAATAATCTGACCGCTGTCCTCTGGCAGCCTCAATGCCTGGCTGGCTCCTTGTGACACATGAGGAGCACGACAGCTGCCCCCTTAGCTGCCAGCGTGATCCTCCTGGGGAAGAAGAGCCCCCATCTGCACCCAGTTCCCACCCCACCCCTTGGGGAGAGCTCAAGGCAGAGCCAGAGGGAAGCCTGTCTACCTGCGGGAAACAAGGAGCAAAGGGTGGCTGGGAATCCCCCCCCCTCCAATTCCCAGAGCTAGACCCCTCTTTCCCTCCCTTCCCCCTCCCACTTGACCCACCACTGGGCTGGCACCTGCCCCCTTCCCTCCCTCGATTCCTCCAGGACTTGCCTGTCCTGCCCAGCTGGCAAATGTGCTGCGCCACACACTCTCAAAGGGCAAGCAACACCACCAGCCCCGTGTGTAGCAGGCCGGACATTCCTGCGGGGGCAGAAGCTGCAAAAACACTCCTGTTTCCCCACTTGTAACTTTGAAAGGGGGAGCATCTTCCCACATCCCTGCCAGGAAGCTCTTACTTCTGGGGACCAGCAGGAGCCTGCCCTGGACCTCCAAGCTGAGCCCACCACCAGCCTCAGAGGCCACACCAGCCTCTGCCACACGCGGCCCAAGGTGGAGCCCTGTGCTTCAGCCCAGCTGCTCACATGAGCCCTTCTCTTCTTCACCAGCCAGCCTGGATCAACAACATGTGCCTCTCCCTTTCCCCTGGGGGGGGGTGTCCAATGACAGCCACAACAGCCCTCTGCAGAATCCCAGCTGAGCCCGGCCAAGCCTCCTTCTCTCCAGGGAAGCTGCTCTCCTCCTGCTGCCATGAAGGGCTTGCTGCTGTCAGCACCTCCATCTCCTCAGGGGATCCAGCGTCTACTCCCCTCAAGATGCAATGGAGGGGGGGTGACCCTCTTGCCAAAGCAGCAGCAGGAATCCATCCCTTACCAGCAGTAAGGGGGGGCACCCTCTTTGTGCTGGGGCCTCAACGCCTTGCCCAAATAGCCACTTGCAGATGCTCCTGCAGGATCCTGGCAGCCCAACCAGCACATAGAGCAGCCTTTCTCAACCTGTGGGTCCCCAGATGTTGTTGGACTACAACTCCCATCACCCCTAGCTAGCAAGGCCAGAGCTCAGGGATGATGGAAGTTGTAGTCCAACAACATCTGGGGACCCACAGGTGGAGAACCGCTGGTCTAGAGCAGTGGTGGCCAAACTTGGCCCTCCAGCTGTTTTGGGACTACAATTCCCATCATCCCTGACCACTGGTCCTGTTAGCTAGGGATGATGGGAGCAGAAGTCCCAAAACAGCTGGAGGGCCAAGTTTGGCCACCACTGGTCTAGAGCCTGCTTTAAGCCGCTGCTCAATCTGCCATTCCCGGAAACAGGCCCTGAGCTCCGCCTCAAGTCCACCTCCCTGGAGCAAAGTCCTCCTGCAGTCAACAGGACTTCCCTCTAGGTAACGATGGCCAGGATCAGGACCCAAAGCTTGCTCTGGTTTTTGCTCTGTCTGCAGAGAAAGGGAGGACTTCAAATAATCCCAAGGACACCGCGGATTCAAGGTGCACAATTTGCAAGCAGAGTGTGTGGGTTCAGCCTCTTCTTCCAGCAAATGAGAAAACTGCCAGGGTTGCCACCTTACCAGGAAAGAGGAGCACACGGGGGCACCTGCTGCGGCCCTCCTGCTTCTGAGCAACAAGCCAGAAAGTGCAATGAACCTTGGCTTCCTGTGACATCTGAACCCAGCGTTGCTGGCCTCAGACAGTGTCTTGTTGCTGCCCTGTAAGCCCTGGCTTGTTAGGGAGAAGCCGGCCGGGCTCCCCGATTTGGGTGTCCCAGGGAGTGACAGTCAGTTCTCCAAGTAGTGGTGCAATAGCAGGAGTTGTTTTACAGAAGTGTCACAGGCAAGAACTGGGGAGATCAAGGTTCAAATCGCCACGAAGCGGACTGGGTGAACGTGAGTCAGCCTAGTCTCTCAGCCTAGTCTACCTCACAGGGTTGTTGTGAAAATAAAAGGGGCAAGGGAAAGTGGCATATAAATTAAATAAATTGTGGTCTTGTGCTTTGCTTCTTCCCCTCACATCTAGGGAAGAGTGGCCGGGCAGAAAGGACCCCCCCCTGCTTGCTCCCAAGTGGACACAGCTGTGGCACCCATCCTGGCTCCTTCCAATGTGCAAACACGGCCAGGCCTGGCTGAGAGCACACAGTGTGCCAAGAGGAGAAGGGGTGTGTGTCGCACAGTCCGGGTTGTGTGTCCTTTGAGGAGGCAGCGCTCTTCTGCCTTTGATGAGAACAATCTGAACTACTGTATACGCAACAAGAACAAGCGGATGAAATGGTTTACTGGCCCCAAACAGTAAATATCAAGTGCTTGAGTAATTGAAGTTATTCAGATTAGCGGAGAAGGCTGTTTCCCTGGATAGACTGACAGGGGCCAGATTGTCTCTTGGGCCTTGACTTTTGTTTTGCAAGACCAAGACAGCTGTTATGAAAGGGCGAATTGCATCCACCATGTGACCCTTTCAGGGCTCTGTCACAACCAGCATTGAGTGTGACGCTGTTTGCTCACTTTTTACGGGATATCCACTTAACACTGTCATGCTAAACTTGTGCTTTCCCCATTTTGGACTTTCCCAGATGACAGAAACTTGTCGGAAGAACAGATGAGGACCACAGATCTGCCAGGGCAGATGTCCTTAATAATAATAATAATAATAATAATAATAATAATAATAATACATTTTATTTATACCCCGCTCTCCCCAGCCAAGACCAGGCTCAGGGCGGCTAACACCCAATATAAAAACAAATTGATTGAAATACAACTTAAAAACAAGATTAAAATACAACATTAAAACATTAAAATACAGCCTTATTTCAATGGAAACTCAAATCAAAAACTTTTTTGGGGGATGAAAACGTCAAGTCTTCACCAAGATCAACTATCCAGACTGGTCCTACGTGGGCCAGAAAAAAGCCAGGCAAGTCCCCAAGTCCCTTAGCAGCGCCTTCTGTCTCAGCGCAGGCCCATTGCAGCATTTGCGGGGGGGGGGGGCACCTCCTATAATTCCATTTTTGTTCTTTTGATTCAACAGTGTTACACCTCTCTTTCATTAAAAAAAGGCGGGGGGAACGTTAATTATGATTAAAAGCTTTATTTTAAAAATTAAAAGAGGGTTGTAAAATGAACCCCCACCGGGGTTCTGGTGAACGTGTGCTGAGGTGCAAAGCGCCCCCCCCCCCCGCAGCAGACGCAGCTTGCCTGCTTGTGTGAACAGAAGGTAGCAGGCCGAGCCCAGCACTCCCCGCAGTAGGAAAAGGCCACTGCAGCACTGCTCCTCCTCCTCCTCCTCCTCGCAGCTGGCAATGGAGCAGCAATGATTGGGCAGCTGAAGGAAGCCGCCTGAGCCTTGGCAGGGAAGCGGGACCTTGAGCATGGATTTAAGGAAATGAGAGGGGGAGAGACCTTCCCAGAAACAAGACATGGGATGCAAGGCAAAGACCCAGATAATCAGGAAGGGCAAACAGGTAAGCCAAGGAGGAATTCTGCAGGGAATCTCTTGCTCAAGGACCCCAGATAGTGGCAGCAGCCCATGATAACACCCTAGCAAACTGGGGGGGGGGGAGTGTTGCTCCCTCCTCCCTTCAGACCAAGCAGGGGGGCCATGTTATTCCACTTTTGCAGCCCACAGCTACGGGCACAACTTGGTTGTGCCACTTAGCCAGGAGCTGCAAGATGGAAGGGAGGAAGGCAGCATTTTGATCACACTGCCCCCCCCTCGGGCCCCCCTCCTTAGTGCCCATTCCTAGCACTTGCCGACTTCTGTCAGCAACTAGGAGGGGACCAGGCAGCTGTTTGTAGAAAAGGAAACTTGGGCTACAGCGCTTTCCCAGGGAGCTGAAACAAGGCCAGGATGGTCCAGGTTGGCTGGCTGCACTGGGGGAGGGGGGAGGCTGGGGGGGCTGCAGCTGGCCAAGAATTATGCCCCTGCTCCCTGGCCCAAGAGGGACCCCAAAGCAGCCCCCTGGGCACCCAAAGGGGTTTCCTTTCCCCATGCCCAGAGAGGGTGCTGCTCCAGGCTCACTGAGAATGGATGATGGCAGACTGGGAACTGCGGGGGGGGGGAGAGGGGGGGAGGAAGGAGCCCTTGCTGGTGCCACTTGCAGTGCCAGCCAGCCAAGAAGCCCCTCCAGCAGAGACACCAAGCCCAAACAGGGCAGCAGAGCGGAAGCAACAGGGTGGGGGTTGCCTGAAAGGAGGCCGGCCAAAGACCCCCCTCCAGGGAGGCTGTGGAGGGAGAGGCGCCCCTCCCAAGGGCCAGGCATCCCAGCAACATCCCAGCAGCCCAAGGCTGCACCTGCCCCCGCCGTCGCCGTCACTGCGTCACCAGGCTCCGTGTCCACGCAAGGCACACAGAGACCCCTACGGGTGGCAGCGCCAGCAGAGGGTGGGGGGGTTACGGCGTCCCCTCCCCCCAGCTCGTAATCCGCTTTGAGCTTAAGGCGCCCTAATTCCCGGCCGGGCCTATTTCTGGCCTCGCGACCCTAATCCCTTCACTCGGCCCACCCACCACGGGGAGAGGGCACCGAGATGCCCCCGGCCGAATCAGCCACCAGGAGCGGAGGGCAGCCAAGACCAGGGACCTCGGATCTTTCCACATCACCAAAACCACAGAAACCCCAAGCGCCCCCTCCCCACCCGCAAACAGCAAGAGCAACATCAGCTGCCCCCTCTTTTTAAAAACGAGGCTTGCGGCAGGGGGGTGATTCTGGGGGCGGAGGTCCTTTCCGCAAAGGCGGATAAAGGCGCCAAGGGAAGCTCTAGGGGCGAAGTTCCCGGGTCCCACTGCCGCCCAGCGCCCCCGCAATGGCTCTTGGGTCCTGCCTGGCATCCCTGCCAGGGGCTAGAGCAGGCCGTCTCCTCTGCTGGGCCTGCGGAGGGCAGCCTTTCTCTCCAAGCCCCAGCTGCTTTCCATTATGGACAGGGATGAAAGGGCCCCTGAAGAGACTGGCAGTGGAAGACCAATTCTTGGGGTGCAGCTGGAGAAAGCAGCAGCCTGGCCGGGGGGAGACTCAGGGCCAGTCTGGGAGAGAGGCCTGGCAACGCACGACACAAGCCCGCAAGCTCAGAGCCACAGAGGGCCCAAGGCCAAAGCAGCTCTTCCGCAGGAAGGGCCAGCCAGCAAGACAGGAAGCTCCAAGGGCCCCACAGCCCCACTCTGCACCTCCTCCCATGCCCTGGGCAGAGGGACCAGCCTCACACAGTGGCTGAAGGCTCAAGTCATACCAGTGGCGGGGGGGAGACCCCCTTTCTGTGGCCCCAGAAGCCCCCCTTCAAGTGCAGGGTTCTGGAGAACCCTTCTCCCGAGTGCATCTAGCTATGATTTCACTTCACAGCTCTCAGTGTCTTGCACTCTGGAAACTGGGCTTGGAGACCAAGATGACAGACGCCGGAAATGTGTTACGTGACGTCCGGCATTGTGGGAACCAGGCAAGAGACTTCAGGGCACCGACCAGCCCCTAAACCCCAAATCCAGCCTAATCACCTAGAAAGAAACCAAACCAGAAGACAGGCTGGGCAGCCCTCCAGATGTTTTGGCCTACAACTCCCACGATCCCCAGCTACCAGGACCAGTGGTCAGGGATGATGGGAATTGTAGTCCAAAACATCTGGAGGGCCGAAGGTTGGGATGCCTGCCTTAGAAGCACCTCCACATCCAACACAATAGATTCTCCGGCCCTCACTTCCCCGAGATGGAACGTTTTATGTGTGCTATAATATATGGCAATGTGCCTCTCTCTACGCATTTTGCGGGGTTGTGCATTGACGCCGTACATGAAAAGCAGCCCCATTTAGCACACGGAGCGTGTGACTGCGCTCTTCCCTCACAGAGTGATCCATGCACAAGAAGATACCCCCCCCCTCGAGCGAGCAGCATGTTCAGTGTCGTCACAGGAGAACATCCCAGAATTCTCTTCTGCCATCTGGAGAGCAGCAGCCCCTCGCTTGATCTGTGGCGGAGAGCATCGCGCTGGCAAGGAATGTGCTCTGTTCATATTCTGCTTTCTTTCTTTTTAAAAATCAAGCACACGTGCAAAGCAGCGTCCAAGTGTTAAAAGCTCCCAATGGCTCCAAGGGGCCATTAAACAAACAGGCCCCAAGGCACCTCTTTCTCCACAAGATTAAGCTGCTTTCTCTTTGTCCCCCACACAAGGCCCCAATCCCTCCTTCCACCAGACACTCTCCACTCTCTACCCATCTGGATCCCAGTGCTGCCTCCCATCGCCCTTCTATCTCACCATCCTGGTCAGCCCCCCCCTTTTTTTTTACAGAGACTCCAGAAATGCAGCGAAATCTGGAGCAAAAGGCTGCCCCTTGTCTCATTTCTTGAGAAGTCTGAGCCAAGGGTCGGATCCTGCACTCTCATTGCTGAAATGGTTGCTCTACCTGGCAAGGAGATTCTTCCCCTCCGCTCATCCTTTGCACACCTGGGTGGTGCAAGGCAGACAGAAAATGGTCCAATGCAGAAGTTCCAACCCTCCATCTCTGTCTTGCACGGTGCGCCTTGGACACTTGAAGAGTTCAGCATAGTCTGAAACCTCCCTCCCAGCTTCATAGAATCACAGAGTTGGAAGAGACCCCAAGGGCCATCGAGTCCAACCCCCTGCCAAGCTTCAGAAACACAGGCGGACCCCCTAAAACTTGCCAAGGCCCTTTAGCTGCTCTGGGTGAAACTTGGGGTCCCTTCCAGCTCTTTGAAAGGCAGACTTAGTGCCACACTCAGCTTCCATTAGGGACCCCAGTCCTGGGTGGGCTGCTCTGCCACCCCCCAGCCGCACCACGGGAGCCCCTGCCTCCTCCTAGGGGAAGCCCGGGAGCTGGGAGGGGGCAGCAGCCTCCTCTTCCCCAACACTGAGCAAGACAACCTTCTGGTGCAGCAACAGTCCTCCCTGCCCCATCAGGGCCCCCGGGGGCCACCACCACACCGACCCAAGTCATCTGGGCCCTGGGATGGAGCTGATTTCAGTCGGCTGCAAAGGAGACTGGAGGGGCCAAAGCATTTTGCAGCCCCCAGCTCACTGCTGAACTGTGGGGCGCATTCTGGTTCTGCGCCACGTCCCCACTAGCCCACGTGGCAAGCCAAGACCCTTTGCTCCCACCCAGCCAGCGCTGACCAGAGGCAGCTGCTGCATTTGGGACACACATCTGGCGCCCCCAGCTACAGGGAGGACATGCGCCAAGGCCCAGGCACTGAGCACAGGGGCTCTGATCCTGCCTGCCCACTCCTGGGACCTCAGCACCCTGCACCAAGGAGGAACTGGGCTGTGTCCAGTCACCCACCATGATTGTAGCACACTGGTAAAGGTAAAGGGACCCCTGACCGTTAGGTCCAGTTGTGGCCGACTCTGGGGTTGTGGCGCTCATCTCGCTTTACTGGCCAAGGGAGCCGGCGTCCAGCTTCCGGGTCATGTGGCCAGCAGGACTAAGCTGCCTCTGGCGAACCAGAGCAGCGCACGGAAACGCCGTTTACCTTCCCGCCAGAGCGGTACCTATTTATCTACTTGCACTTTGACGTGCTTTCGAACTGCTAGGTTGGCAGGAGCAGGGACAGAGCAATGGGAGCTCACCCCGTTGCAGGGATTTGAACCGCCGACCACCTGATCGGCAAGTCTTAGGCTCTGTGGTTTAACCCACAGCGCCACCCGCATCCTTGCACACTGGTACTCTGCAGCAGATGTGGTGAATGACACCTGCCCTCCCCCCTGAGGCCAAGTTCCCTGGGGCAAATGGGAGTTGTGGTCTGGCACACCTGAAGGCCCCAAGCCAGCCAACTCTCCTCTCTCACAGCAAGGCTGAGTGTGACTCCTGCAAGGCCAAGCCAGCTGCAAAACCACAGGAGGGGGTCAGCCAGTGGGGGGGGGATTCACCACCCCGTCTGAATCAGACTCTCTTGCCCGCCTGTGTCCTGCCTTCTTCAAAGCTGCCAGCTGCCCAGAGGGACAAATCAAGGATATAGAGGTAGGAACCAACAACAGGAACCACCCGACTTCTTTTTCCTCCTGGCTTCTTCCTCCCACACCCACAGCCTGGGCTTTATTCCCTCAACACCCACCTGGTGCCAGGACCCTCCTTGCCTCCCCCCGCCTTCTAAAAAGGCCTCCTCCCAAAGATATCAAGGAAATGTACAAATCATTCCCCTCGGAAAAAACGAAAGGAAAATGAAAAGCCAGGGAGCAGGGGTGCCAACTTGAGAATAAAATACCTGGGAGGGCAGGTAAGCCCAGTCCCAAACAATCGATCACGCAGTACGGTTCATGCACACCATTTGCCTGCCAATGCCCATCAACTGGGGGGAAGCTTCTCAAATATTTTATGGGGGGGGGCAAGGGACCTCGGGCCCCAGGAGTTGGCTCCTATGCCAGAAAGTCTTCAATACTGAAAGCAGCCACCCTGCCTTGCCCGCCTGCATTTCATCTGGGCCAGGTTTCATTGACGATTTAATCCCGTGTTTTTTTCTTTGGGGGGGGGGCGCTGCCTCTGCTCCGATGCTGCTCAGGCCGCGCTGGGTTTTTCCGCCCCGCCTGATCTGGGCTACCTTAGGGGGCTCCTGGAAAGGCAGGTGAGGCTGGAATTGGTTTTAATGGGGGGGGGGTAAAATCTCCGTCGCCCCTTCCTCCTTTCTCCCCGGCTCCATCCCTCCTTCGACGGAGCCCAAGCCGGGAAGGGGGGGGTGCCATGCCCGGCCCGGACCCCCCTCCCGCCCCACCGCATTGCAGGCCTCCGGGGAGAGCCAGAGGGGCTGAGCCCCCCCGAAGGAGGCTCGGCTCCGGCCTCGCCTTCCAGCCCCGGACGCCGCGGGGCAGCTCGACGGCCCCCGCCCGACGAAACACCGCGACCAGGACCCCATTGCAGGAAGGGGGGGGCGACCAGGGGACGCGACGGGGCCCCCGCTCGTGTGGCGCATCAAGGCATCCCTCCCCCGGCGGCAGTTTGCATCCGTAGCATCACCACTCCCCCCCCCCACCCGGGGCTTAGGATCCCGCTAGGGCCGCGCAGCCCCCGCCGAAGCGCTGCTGGGACCCCCCCTCCCGCCCCGACGCCGCCGGGCTCACCTGACGGGCTCGGGCGCAGCTCCGCGGCTCGCCTGGCGCAGCTCGGCGTCGAGGGATGGCGGGAGGGGGCGGGGGGGCTTTCCTCCCGGGCGGGGGCGGAGCGTCAGGAGGAGGGGGCGTGGCCAGGAGGCCAAAGGCAGCGGGGGGGAGGGGGAGGCGCAGCAGCGCCGCCCGACCAGAAAGAGAACCCCTCGGAGAGGCTGGCTGCTGCAGCTCTGGATTCCGGGCAAGGGAAAGCGCACCTCGGAGGCAGCTTGCGCCACCAGCCCGGCGGGCTCCGGATCCGGCCCCAAGGCAGCGCAGGGGGCTTCTCGGGCAGCCTAAGCTGCGCCCACGGGGGGGACGGGACCGAAGCGCCCCAGTGGAAGCCCCTCCGTCTGCGCGGGACCCGAGCGCAGCAGCAGCGCTCTCCCTGCGCGGCATCCAGGGGGCAGCCGGATCAGCCGTCCTGCCCCACCGCAAGCCCAGGGCAGGCCAGGGGGGCCCCCCACCCACTCCCGCCCCTCCTCATCCTCGCCCCCCCCCAGCAGGGCTCTGCCCCGAGCCGCTTCCCAGCCGAAGCCCTTTCCGCCGCCAGGGGGCGCCAGGGGGCTTCGAGCGCGGAATCACCTCCGTGGGAAAAACATGGTCCCGAGCAATAAACATGTGCGCTGATTGGACCGGGCAGGTTGAGGGACGCGGCGTCTGGCGAATCAGCCGCTCCCAACGAAGCCGAGCTAAAGTCAATGTTGGGGTGGGATTAGAGCGCTCGAAGCGACGGAGGCAACCAATGGGAGGGAGGGAGGGAAGAAGGGAGGCAGCCGGACCAATCAGATTCTGGGGCTCGGACTGACAGCCAGAGTCACCAATCGGAAAAGGGTTGCGTGGGAAAAGCTGGTCGACGTGAATGAGCCGGAGCGAGCGCGCGCTCACCTGCTGCGCGCGCAGCCGGGGCTGAAGTTCCAAGTGCAATTTGTAGTAATTTGTAATAATTTGTAATAATGATTTATAATAATTTATAAGTCCCTGAACCTCCGGCTTTCAAAGAGAAGCTTCCTATTTCTTTCCTGTTTAGGGAAGCTTCTAATGTTTAATAGGTTATTGTATTTTAATATTCTGTTGGAAGCCGCCCAGAGTGGCTGGGGAAACCCAGGGTATAAATAATCTATTATTATTATTATTATTATTAATTTTGCTATCCAAAACAAATCATGAAGCCCTTCGGAGCAAGAGGGGAGCAAGGAGAGCAGCTGGCAAAAATGGAGCTGCCAAACAGGGCAGCTGTGGGGGGGGATGGGGAAGATTTCCCCCTTTTCTTTTACTCTGACTGAGGATTGAATCTTGAGGGGAGGCAAGTCCCTTGAGTAGGGCTGAACCAAGGCAACCCCCAATTTGTATAACAGGATGATCTAGAATGGGGGGCTTTACTTGCAGCGGAACAGGAAGTTGGTAACTTCCAAGTGTTACCGGAAAAAATCCGAGGGCTCCCTTGGACAAAAACAAAGACACCAACCAGGATAACTTGGAGCAAAACAGCAGCCTGTAGGCTTGGCCTTTATTGAACTGTTGCAACAGGGTGTTCCCCTCACTTGCAGGAGAGAGGAAAGACCCAGAAAGATGGTGTGCAAGGCCTTATCAAAACTTTTGAAATTCCCCTCCTCTAGGTCAAGCCCACCCCCAGAAACATCATGCATACATTACAGAAAGGAGGGGTTGAGGGAGGGGTGGTGGTAACCTGAGTGTCCTGTCACCTGGCTGGTTCCTCCTTTCCCCCTCCCCATGAGTCACTTCCAGGAGACAAAGGGGAGTTGGCAGTTTCCTGCCCCCAGAGGGAAGATCTGATCATTGTCCTTTGTTTCAGTCCATGCTGAATCCACTCCCATATGCAAGTTCTTTGTGATCTTGATGGTCTTCTGTCTAGGACCATCAGGGTTGGCATAGCAACTGGGCAGGGCTCCTGTGGATGTGCTGGGATGGTGAAGGGATTATGGCTGACCAGAACCAAGCCACCCCCCTTTGATAGTCCTTGTCATATGGAGTAAAATAAAAATGGAACAGCGCAAATCCGATGTATGGTTGATTTTTCTATGAATTTATAACAGAAATGTGGCATATGTAGTGTGTGAGTGTGTGAAGTTTGTACAAACTGAATGATTGGGGTGGGGGGTTCCTGCTACACAAGGTTAGGCCTCAAAATCTTCTCCTTCTTTGGCGATCACTCGTAGCCAAGCAAGATTGTCTTCCATAAACACGGTTTTAAAAGCGAGTCCGTAAGTGACTGTGGAGGCCAATTCTGGATCCACACATCCTTCCACAGGCAGGAGTTGATCACACTGTGGATTTGCCTTCCTCTTAGCACATTTCTCCCTTGCATCCTGAGTTCGAGTGTCTTCAAAGCCCAGGACACCTTTGGAAAAGGCTGTTCTCCAACAGGAGCGCTCGCAGGCAAGTTTTTCCCATTTGTCGGTGTTTATACTACATTTCTTTAGATTTGCCTTGAGAGAGTCTTTAAACCTCTTTTGTTGACCACCAGCATTGCGCTTTCCATTTTTAAGTTCAGAATAGAGTAGTTGCTTTGGAAGACAATCATTAGTCATCCGCACAACATGACCAGTCCAATGAAGTTGATGTTGAAGAATCATTGCTTCAACACTGGTGATCTTTGCTTCTTCCAGTATACTAATATTAGTTCGCCTGTCTTCCCAAGTGATGTGTAAAATTTTTCGGAGACACCGTTGATGGAATCTTTCGAGGAGTTGGAGATGGCGTTTATAATTGGTCCATGTTTCACAAGCATATAGTAAGGTTGGCAGTACAATAGCTTTGTACACAAGCATTTTGGTTTCCCTGTGAATGTCCCAGTCCTCAAACACTCTGCACTTCAATTGAAGAAAGCCGCACTTGCAGAGCTCAGGCAATACTGGATTTCTGCATCAATGTTGACCCTTGTGGAAAGATAACTGTCTAGGTAGGAGAAGCGACATTTTCCAATGTTACACCATTGAGTTAGATTTGTGGCACTGCATAGGGGTTATTTTGTACTTGTTGGTGCAGCACTTTGGTTTTGGGGGTGTTGAGCAATAGACCTAAGCTTTTCATAAGCTTCTGCGAAGATATTTAGGATGGTTTGGAGGTCTTCCTCTGAGCGTGCGCACACTACGTTGTCACCAGCATACTGAAGGTCCATGACAGAAGTTACGGTAACCTTACTCTTTGCTTTCAGCCTGCTCAGATTGAAGAGCTCTCCATCTGTTCGATGTATGATTTCTACCTTGGTGGGGAGTTTCCCTTCGACAAAGTGTAGGATCATGGCCAAGAAAATAATGAATAGAGTTGGGGCAATAACGCAGCCCTGTTTAACCCCTGATCCCACTGTGAATGGTTCACTTTGAGAGCCATTGTTATCTGCAGTTGTTGCTGTCATATTATCATGGAGGAGCCGAATGATGTTCACACATTTATCTGGGCAGCCAATTTTCAGAAGGACAGTCTACAGGGCATTACGATTTACAGTGTCGAAAGCCTTAGGTCAATGAACGCCATAGACAGGGGTTAGTTTTGCTCTCTGCATTTTTCTTGAAGCTGTCGAGTGGTGAAAATCATGTCCACTGTCCCCCTAGAAGGCCGGAAGCCATTTTGGGATTCACGAAGGGTCACCTTGGATATTGTTACGAGAATTTTGTCGGCTGCAGCTAATAGAGAGATGTCTTGATAGTTTCCACAATCAGTTCTGTCACCTTAATTTTGGCATCTCTAAAGTCTGCTGGGATTTCTTCTCTTTCCCAGATTTTTTTCGATGAGTTTGTGAAGTTGTTGTGTAAGTTCAATTCCGCCCACTTTGAAGATTTCGGCAGGTATCCCATCAGGTCCACTGGCTTTGTTGTTTTTCATTTGGTTAATAGCTGTACACAACTCTCCCAGATTTGGAGATATTGCAAGCTCATCTCTAATTTGTTTTTGCGGGATTTGTGAGAGGACCTCAGCAGCTATGGGGGAGTTGCAGTTAAGGAGATGTTGGTAGTGTCCTTTCCAGCACAGTGCAATAGCTTCTTTATCTTTTAGAAGTGTGGTACCATGTGCTGAGCGTAGGGGGCATATGCCATGATTTATTGGCCCATAGATGGTCTTTGTGGCTGGTAAGGAGCACATCACGTTGATCTTTAGCACGGACAATAACACAGTCTAAGAGGTGCCAGTGGTTTGACCGAGGATGCCTCCATGAAGTTTTAAATTTATTTTCTGTCGAAAGAGTGTGTTAGTAATAACAAGTAGTAGATAGGTAGCCGTGTTGGTCTGCCATAGTCAAAATAAAAAATTCCTTCCAGTAGCACCTTAAAGACCAACTAAGTTAGTTCTTGGTATGAGCTTTCGTGTGCATGCACACTTCTTCAGATACACTGAAATAGAAGTTGCCAGATCCTTCTATATAGTGAGAAGGTGGGGAGGGGTGTTACTCAGAAGGATGGTGGGAATGGGAGATAGGCAGATAGCTGGGAGAGCCTGTTGACGACTCTTAACGACTGTAATAGGTCTTACAGGAAAAGGCAAGGGGTGGGAAGGTGAGAAATGGTTTAGTTATGTATAGTGAGATAAGAATCCAATGTCTTTGTTAAGCCCAGGTCTTTTCATGGTTTTAAGTTTGGTAATGAGTTGTAATTCAGCAGCTTCTCTTTCCAGTCTATTTCTGAAATTCCTTTGTAGTAAAACAGCTACTTTGAGATCTTGTATAGAATGCCCTGGGAGATTGAAGTGTTCTCCTACTGGTTTCTCTGTTCTGTGATTCTTGATGTCAGATTTATGTCCGTTTATTCTTTGGCGTAAGGTTTGGCCTGTTTGTCCAATATAGAGAGCTGAAGGACACTGTTGGCATTTGATGGCATACACAATGTTAGACGATGAGCAATTAAATAGTCCCGAGATGGTATGTGTGATGTTGTTGGGGCCAGTAATGGTGTTGTCCGGGTGTATGTGGCAGCAAAGTTGGCATCTGGGTTTATTGCAGGCTCTGGTGCCAGTGTCTGTGTTAAGTCTGGTTGTAGTATTATTGTGGGTTAGGAGTTGTTTAAGATTGGGTGGCTGTCTGTAGGCAATGAAAGGTCTTCCTCCCAGAGCTTGAGAAAGAGAACTGTCATTGTCCAGGAGAGGTTGTAGATCTCTGATGATGCGTTGTACTGTTTTAACTTGGGAGCTGTATGTGATGACTAGAGGTGTTCTGTTATTTTCTTTTTTGGGTCTGTCTTGCAGCAAGTTCTCTCTGGGTATCAGTCTGGCTCTGTTGATCTGTTGTCTAACTTCATCTGCTGGGTATTTTAGTTCTGAGAAGGTTTGCTGTAGATCCCTTAGGTGAGAGTCTCTGTCTGTAGAATTGGAACAGATGCGGCTGTAACGTAGTGCCTGGCTATATACAATGGACTGTTTGGTATGTTTGGGATGGTAGCTAGAGGCATGTAGATATGTTTGTCGGTCAGTTGGTTTGCGGTATAAGGTGGTGTCTATGCGCCCATCCTGTATTTTTATAGTAGTGTCCAAAAAATGTATTTCTTGCATAGATTGATTCATTGTAAGGTTGATTGTGGGGTGAAAATCATTAAATTTCTGGTGAAAGGTGTCCAGGGTCTGTTGACCATGTGTCCAGATGATAAAAATATCATCAATGTATCGCAGGTACAAGAGAGGTTTGAGTGGGTAGGAGTTCAGGAAACGTTGTTCTAAATCTGCCATGAAGATGTTGGCATACTGTGGGGCCATGCGGGTGCCCATTGCTGTGCCGCTGATCTGAAGAAACAGGTCATCGTGAACTCCTACCCACTCAAACCTCTCTTGTACCTGCGATACATTGATGATATTTTTATCATCTGGACACATGGTCAACAGACCCTGGACACCTTTCACCAGAAATTTAATGATTTTCACCCCACAATCAACCTTACAATGAATCAATCTATGCAAGAAATACATTTTTTGGACACTACTATAAAAATACAGGATGGGCGCATAGACACCACCTTATACCGCAAACCAACTGACCGACAAACATATCTACATGCCTCTAGCTACCATCCCAAACATACCAAACAGTCCATTGTATATAGCCAGGCACTACGTTATAGCCGCATCTGTTCCAATTCTACAGACAGAGACTCTCACCTAAGGGATCTACAGCAAACCTTCTCAGAACTAAAATACCCAGCAGATGAAGTTAGACAACAGATCAACAGAGCCAGACTGATACCCAGAGAGAACTTGCTGCAAGACAGACCCAAAAAAGAAAATAACAGAACACCTCTAGTCATCACATACAGCTCCCAAGTTAAAACAGTACAACGCATCATCAGAGATCTACAACCTCTCCTGGACAATGACAGTTCTCTTTCTCAAGCTCTGGGAGGAAGACCTTTCATTGCCTACAGACAGCCACCCAATCTTAAACAACTCCTAACCCACAATAATACTACAACCAGACTTAACACAGACACTGGCACCAGAGCCTGCAATAAACCCAGATGCCAACTTTGCTACCACATACACCCGGACAACACCATTACTGGCCCCAACAACATCACACATACCATCTCGGGACTATTTAATTGCTCATCGTCTAACATTGTGTATGCCATCAAATGCCAACAGTGTCCTTCAGCTCTCTATATTGGACAAACAGGCCAAACCTTACGCCAAAGAATAAACGGACATAAATCTGACATCAAGAATCACAGAACAGAGAAACCAGTAGGAGAACACTTCAATCTCCCAGGGCATTCTATACAAGATCTCAAAGTAGCTGTTTTACTACAAAGGAATTTCAGAAATAGACTGGAAAGAGAAGCTGCTGAATTACAACTCATTACCAAACTTAAAACCATGAAAAGACCTGGGCTTAACAAAGACATTGGATTCTTATCTCACTATACATAACTAAACCATTTCTCACCTTCCCACCCCTTGCCTTTTCCTGTAAGACCTATTACAGTCGTTAAGAGTCGTCAACAGGCTCTCCCAGCTATCTGCCTATCTCCCATTCCCACCATCCTTCTGAGTAACACCCCTCCCCACCTTCTCACTATATAGAAGGATCTGGCAACTTCTATTTCAGTGTATCTGAAGAAGTGTGCATGCACACGAAAGCTCATACCAAGAACTAACTTAGTTGGTCTTTAAGGTGCTACTGGAAGGAATTTTTTATTTTGACTATTAGTAATAACAAGGTTGTGCGCTGCACATATCGTCAAAAGTAAGATTCTGTTCTGGTTGCTGTTGCTAACTCCTTCTTTCCCAATAGTCCCAGGCCACAGATCGAAATCTCGCCCAACTCTTGCATTAAAATCACCCAGAAGGATAATTTTATCTTCATTAGGCGTCTCTAATAGGACAGTATCCAGCTGAGAGTAAACTTTTTCTTTAATGTCTTCATCATCATCCAGTGTTGGTGCATAAGCGCTTATAATAGTAGCCTGTTGGTTTTTGGTGAGCTTTATTCGAAGGCTTGAGAGTCGCTCATTAATGCTGGCAGGGACTTCTGACAGGAGCTTCACAAGGTCGTTTTTTATAGCGAAGCCTATCCCATGTATTCAATGTTCTTGTTCAGATAGACCTTTCCAGAAGAATGTGTAGCCTCCTTTTTCTTCCTTCACTTGTCCCTCGCCTGCTCTTCAAAAGTCTTGAAGCGCTGCAATATCGATGTTAAAACATCGTAGCTCTCTTGCAATGATGGCAGTTCTGCGTTCAGGACGTTCGCTGTCTGTGTTATCTGACAAAGTCTGTTTATTCCATGCTCCAAAGTTCAATTGTCTTTTACGACAGTTAGGTGGTGACCCCACGGGGCGCGGTAATCCAGTCAGGGGAAAAGGGAGGCAGGCTATGTTTAGGGCACCTTTTCTAGCCCCTCCCCCTTTTCAGGGTGTACAGAGTGGATCCTAAAAAGGGGTGCTCAGTCATGGATACAGCTGCCGAGCTGCTCAACTGCCTTTTTCCTAGAGTCAGAACAACTGAATCTGTATCCACCTCCCAAGTGCCAGTTCATGACTAGGGGCTTCCAGATTTCACGATCCTGCCCCCATTACCATTTGCTGATCGCCATGGGACATTTGGAGTTTGGGATGGGTTTTTGGAAGACGCCTGTGTGTGAATTTGTTTTATGTGTGTAGATCAGTGCACACTGACCAATGCACAGTCTTTGCAGTAGGGCTCTGTTCCGTTGGCATGAAGTAGTCTCTACAAACTGGTAGATTCCTATCTGCTGCAGCCTTCATCCGCCTTCACAGCCATTGTAACATATCGCTTGTTATCATCCGCCTGTTCTGCCGTTGAGGACTTCTTGGGTCATTCTTTGTCTGGCTCCTTCCCTTTGACCTTACGGAGTATGAGACGGCTTCGCTCGCAAGGGTCATAGGAACATGCAAGGTGATGATCCCACGAGTGGGGCCTCCAAATACAGTCCTGTTGGCAGAGCACTTCCTCTGGCTGGAGGTGAATTTCTCCCCTTTATACAAGGTGAGTCTTTTAAAAGAGGCCCTGTGGAACATGTGTATTCTGTATCCTCTTTTAAAGGACTCACCCTGTACATCATTTGTGGTAAGCCTGGGAGTAGGCTGAGCTTCTCAAGAAAGCCAAGCCAGGTGGCACTTCCAATTCACGTATGGGATGGAGACCCAGGCCTTTTAGCTACCACATTTCATAGCACTGGGAGCTTCCGGGACACCCCCCCCCACCCGACTGGACTGGGCAAGTCTCTCATGGCCCACCTTGTTCCTTCATAGACCCCAAGCGATGCCTCTGGTCCACTTCAGGGATGTCATCAGCACACTTGTGGAAAATAGTAGTAGTAGTAATAATAATAATAATAATAATAATAATAATAATAATAATAATAATAATTTATTTATACCCCGCCCATCTGGCTGGGTTTCCCCAGCCACTCTGGGCGGCTCCCAACAGAATATTAAAAACATGATAAAACATCAAACATTAAAAACTTCCCTAAACAGGGTTGCCTTCAGAAAGGGAGGGGTCCCTTGTTTTTGCCGAAATGGAGACTTCACAAAGGCACATTCATGAAACCTTAAAAGGGGGGTCCTACAGGCAATAAACGTCTGGCCAGGCTGTGTGTTGTTGATTCAAGGACTTGACTCTCTCTTCGACATTTGCCTGCTGCAGCCCTTGCTAAACTTTGTACAGCCAGTTGCCCCCCAGCCCTGCAACAGCCAGAGGTTTCTCCATCCTCCTGCAGCAGCAGCAGCAGCAGAGCTCCAGGACCCCAAGGAGGTGCAGAGGGGGACTGCGATGGGCAAGGTCTGCGGAGAGTCCCAAGGGCCAGACCAAGGGAAGCAGGAAGCCCACCTGTCGCAGGTAAAGGAATCCCCTCCAGACCACAGAGGTTCCCACCTGCGTTGCCACAGGCCTGGCCTGAGAGGGAGCAGCTGCTCTGGTATCCAGAAGGAAGCAGGGGGGCCGCCATGTTGCCTGGATAGAGCCAAATCCTTTATGACAGGGAATGAGGTGCAGGCTGCAGAGGCTGAATGGTAGCTTTGTCTTCTTCTTCTTCTTCTTCTTCTTCTTTGGCGATCACTCATAGCTGAGTAAGATTGTCTTCCATAAGCACGGTTTTAACAGTGAGTCCTTAAGTGACTGTGGAGGCCAGTTCTGGATCCACACTTCCTTCCACAGTGGGGACATTGGTTTCCGGGCGGGAGTTGATCCTGTTGTGGATTTGCCAGACGTGCCTTCCTCCTAGCATGTTCCTCCCTTGCGTCCTTAGTTTGAGTTACTCCTTCTTTAGTCATGAGAGGAGACCCACAAGGAAGAGACGGAGGGGAAAGAGAGGGGGGAGCTGCTGAGCAGGAGACCCAGGATGCTCACTTGAACTACCTGCCTGTTGATGTACAGGTGGTACATGACCCCAGTCAAGCTCGCAAAAATTTATCATCTGCCCAATAACAAATGTTGGAAATGTAATGAGACTGAAGGTACTTTTTATCACCTTTGGTGGACCTGCCCGAGGATAAAAGCTTTTTGGGAAATGATCTATAATGAAATCAAGAAGGTTCTTAAATGGACCTTCCCTAAAAAACCTGAGGCTTTTCTCCTGGGCATCGTCGGCCAATTGGTGAGAAGGAAGGACAGGACGTTTTTTATGTATGCGACCACAGCAGCAAGGATTCTTCTAGCAAAGTATTGGAAGACACAACAACTACCCACACTGGAAGAATGGCAGACGAAGGTGATTGACTACATGGGACTGGCGGAGATGACTGGCAGAATCCGTGACCAGGGGAAAGAGACAGTGGAAGAAGATTGGAAGAAATTCAAAGTATATCTTAGAACTTGTTGTAAAATTCAGGAGTGTTAAAATGTCAAGGGGTTGGGAAACAGAGAATTGCAGCTGTAATTAACAATATTAGAAGAATCTAAAAGAAATTGAAGTGAATAATTAGTTGACTGAGGAGTTGCTGAAGAAATATAAAACAAGGATGCAGAAAAGGAGGTATGGGGGAGGTATGGGGAAGTCCGGGAAGTAAGGTTTATGAAAAAAGGGCTATGAAATTATACATGTTTATATGTTTGTATGTCTGTGTATTGTGTATTGTTTGTTTTCTATTTTGTGTTTGGAAAATCAATAAAAATTTATTTAAAAAAAAAAAAAGAACTACCTGCCTGTTGTGGGGAGGCAGAGAGATGGATTAGGGGGGCATCTTTGGCTAGCCAACTTTTTATAAAAGCAGACTCCTGGTTTTTATTTCTGTTGCTTACCAATACATTTGAACTAGATGACCGTCGGTCAGTGGCGTAGCGTGAGTTGTCAGCACCCGGGGCAAGGCAAGTAATTTGTGCCCCCTAACCCGTGGATTTGCGCCCCCTAACCCTAACCCCCAGATGTTGCGCCCGGTGCGGCCGGCCCCCCCTGCACCCCCCATGCTACGCCACTGCCGTCGGTGTCCCTTTCCAACCTTACAATTCTGTGACCTGTTCCATATCTGCTATTGGGTCCCCGGAGGACAGATTCACACAAAGCGGCAAAACGTCCTTGCAGGTTATTAACAGGGTTTTCTTTGAAATGCATATGCAGAACAAAGGTACAGAGCGATAAGCTCGCAACCTGCACACCCCAGTAAGGGTGCGCCCACTTTTTATACCCCTTAGACACGTGTTCACAGGTAAAATTAGTGATTTACACTAATAGCAATAAGATGGGGCTTTGTTTCTTGTGTCACCCTCCTCCTTTTCAGCCTCCCCCCCCCCCCCGTCTGGGGTTGCAATCACACCCATTCAGCCTGGCTCTTATCTCTACCCGCCTCAGCCAGACATTCCAGAGAGAGAGAGAGAGAGAGGCCCGTTTTCACGGTAACATCTGAGAGGAGAAAAAGCCTTGCTCTCCTGGCTGGTTGTCAAAACCTCCCGGCTTGAAAGGAAGGGGTTTCTGGGATGACATCTGAGAGAGGAGAAAATGCCTAGACGAGTTTTTGGGAACATATATATTGTAGCGGCCCTTCACTATGATTCTAAGTTCTAGTGGGGAAGCTTCTCCCTCATGGACAGCCAGCCTAGGTGGCGGGTTCGAAACCCCGCTCCGCCCTGCAGCTCCCGGGCTGACCAGTCACTATCTCTCGGCCTCACCTGCCTCCCAGGTGGATGTGAGGGTGAGACGGGGAGGAGGAGGAGGAGGAGAACCAGGCAGACCACCTGGAGCTCCCTGGCACATAAAGGTGGAATGGAAATGAAATACATCAAGGGGGTCCCCTCTTGACGGCACCCCCCCGCCTGGTCCCCATGCCTTCAGTCCCCGCACTGGGGCAGGGCAGCAGCCCCTCCTCGCTCAGGCTGGGGGTCACCAGCATCCTTCAAGGGGAGGGAGCGCCGGCGCGCAGTGCGATCCAGAGGGTCGGCGCCGGAGAAGAGCGCGCGCTGCGTAGTTGAGCCGGGCAGGGCCCTTCCAGATGTTGGGGCTCCAGCCCCCTCTGGGGGGCCGCGGGGGGTTCTCGCTCGCCCTGGGTCCGCCCGCCAAGCGGCCTCCTCCAGGCAAGGGGGCGGGCAGGGGCCTCAGAGGCTTGTGGGCCTTGTAGTCCGGGGCTGCCCGGGCGCGGGACGGGCGCCTCTTGCCCTGCGCGGCGGGGATCCCGAGCGCCGAGTCCGTCGGGGCTGCGCGCGTCCGCTGGGGGGCGTCGGGGCTCCGGGTCTCCCTCTCTCTCGCGCGTCCCCGCCCCTTCCTGCGGCGCTTTCGCTTTCGCTTCCCGGGATGGCGGCGGCGGCGTCGGTGGAGGTGCGCGGGGTCCCCGGCGACGTGGCGGACGAGCTGCTGGTGCTCTACTTCGAGAACCGGCGGCGCTCGGGCGGGGGCGCCGTGCAGAGCTGCCGTCGGAGGGGCGCCCGCGCCACGCTCACCTTCCAGAGGGAAGAGGGTGAGTCGCCCGCCGGGCAGGGGGCTTCTCAAGGGGCGGGAGGGGGCAGGCAGGAGCCCCCTGGCACATCAAGGGGGGGTCCGAGTGCGCCCCCCGCGCCCCCGTGGGGTGGCCTGGCAGAGGGGGGCGGGGCTGCCTGCTTTCGCCCAAGTGCGCCCCGGAAATGGAAAGGGGTTGCAGGAATTTATGTATAGGTTGGGGGGGGGGGGAAAGATGCCCCTCCAGCAGATATCATGCACATGCAGCCCACTACCAGAATCAGCACAATCACTTTTGTGACTTTTGTGATTTGTCCCCACAAAACACTTCATCACAGTTTCTTCCTGTCTATTCAAAGGGCCTTTGCTGCACAATACCAAATGTAAGAATTCACTGATCAATGTATCTGTGTACTGGCTCCCTGGGAAAACTTCAGATAGACATGTGAGCTCAGCTCCTCAGCAGCCCCTCTGCCTGAGGGATAATCCCTGGCCTCCTGATACCTGAGGGCCAGACAAACCCAGACGGAATAACAAACCCAGACAGAGATAAAAGGGTGGGATGAACTTGGCTGGGAAACAAGGAAATGTAAATATCTCTCTTGTGATACTTGATGGGTGTTTGGTGGAGGGCAAGGGGAACCATGGGGCAGGGTCCAGGATGCTCAGATTCCTGCCACCAGACCTCCCCTTTCATGATGTAACCATGATGTATTAGTGATGTAGTTTGGGGGGTGTAATATGGGGATTAGCAGCTAATAAAAGTGGGGGCTCTGTTGTTTGGGGCTTCCATCTTGTTCCACCTGGTGGCAGGTGGGAGTCCTGTCACAACCGTCTTCAATCAAGACCAAGCCTACTGGCTGCTGTTTTGCTCTGCTATTCCTGGCTGGTGTCCTTGTTTTTTGTCCAAGGGAGCCCTCAGATTTCTCCATTAACAAAGGGAACCTCGGGGGTGCAGAGGCTTGGCTGGCTGGCAGGAGACTCCTGCCATCCTTTGCGGTTCCTCTCCTTGGAGACTGCTGCTCCCATTTTGTAGACAGTGCTTGTCTCCCACAGCCACACCAGAGAAATTCTTTTGGTCTGAAAACATGGAATAAAATTTGTATTGCACAAAAGAGGCAGGGGGAGGTCTTGTTGTCAGCCTTACTGTTGGAGAAAGGCAACTCTCATCATCATCATCATCATCATCAATTTATTATTTATACCCCGCCCGTCTGGCTGGGTTTCCCCAGCCACTCTGGCTGGCTCCCAACAGAACAGTAAACATTAAAACATTAAAAGGCTTCCCTAAAGAGGGCTGCCTTCAGATGTCTTCTAAAAGTCAGATAGTTGTTTATTTCCAGTATATCTGAAGGAGCGTCTCCACCCCCATCATTCTGCCTTGACACCGAGGTCCAGCACCAAGCGCCTTCTGGCGGTTCCCTCCCTGAGAGAAGCCAAGTTACAGGGAACCAGGCAGAGCGCCTTCTTGGTGGTGGCACCCGCCCTGTGGAACGCCCTCCCACCAGATGTCAAAGAGACAAACAACCACCAGGCTTTTAGAAGACATCTGAAGGCAGCCCTCTTTAGGGAAGCTTTTAATGTTTGATGTATCGCTGTATTTTAATATTTTGTTGTAAGCCGCCCAGAGTGGTTGGGGAAGCCCAGCCAGATGGGCAGGGTGTAAATATTATTATTATTATTATTATTATTATTATTATTCCTTGACATCTGATGAGAGGGTGTTCCACAGGGCAGGCGCCACCACCGAGAAGGCCCTCTGCCTGGTTCCCTGTAACCTCACTTCTCGCAGGGAGGGAACCACCAGAAGGCCCTTGGAGGAGGACCTCACAGCGGCCATGGGGAGGGGAGGGGGAAGCAGGGCAGCTCCCCTTCCGGAAGGGGAGCTGGAAGTGGGCCTTTACACCCCAGAAGAGCCCTGCAGCTGGATTGGGCCCATCTCGTCCAGCCTGGTGTTCCCACAGTGGCCCTGTGGATGCCTCCATGGGAAGCAGGGCTGGGGGGGGCATGGCCCTTGGCATGTGATCTGGGAGATACAGTGGTGCCTCAGTTCCGTGAGTCTCTTCGTCTAGTGGTTTTTTCGTCTTGCGAAGCAACCCTATTAGCAGCTTAGCGGATTAGCGCTATTAGCAGATTAGCGGCTATTAAAGGCTTAGCGGCTTAGCGACTAAAAGGCTATTAGCGGCTTAGAAAAAGGGGGGGGGGAGCGAAAAAAAATCGGAACACTTGCAAGACGTTTTCGTCTTGCAAAGCAAGCCCATAGGGAAAATCGTCTTGCGAAGCAGCTCAAAAACGGAAAACACTTTCGTCTAGCGGGTTTTCCTTCTTGCGAGGCATTCGTCTTGCGGGGCACCACTGTAATCAGATAATCCAGGGGTGCTTTGCTGCGCTGGTGTTGCTGTAGCCCAGAGTGAGCGGGCAACCTGTGGTGCCCTCCAGGTGCCAATGCAACTCCCTCCCACCCTGACCGTTGGCCGTGCTGCCTGGGTGAAGGGGGTCCCGCGGCACCTGGGGGCAGCAGGTTCACCCTGCCTGCTGCTGCCGCTCCAGCCTCTGGGCCCCCCAGGAATGGAGATCCTGGGCTGCTGGCTTGGCGCTTTCTCTTCTGCAAGGTGACCTTCTGGCCTCCTGCTCTCTCCATCCAGATGCCCAGCGGGTCCTCTCCAGAACGGACCACCAGCTGCAGGACGCCCACCTGACGGTGCACCCGGCCGCCCCTCGGGATTATGGGAAGGTGGTCCTGCAAGGCCTGAACCCCCAGACCAGCCGGGACCTGGTGGAGCTTTATGTGGAGAGGATGTTGAACTGCGAGAGTGGCGACTGCTCCCTCTTCCGCAGCCCCAGAGGGGATCAGGCCCTGGTGCAGCTGCCCAGTCCGCTCAGCAACGCAGGTACGGGGGGCTTGTGTGTCTCCTGCTTCCCTCCTGTCTTCCGGGGGCGGGGCTCTTCTTCCTCCCTCTGGGCTTCTTCCTCTTCACTCGGTCTCCTTTCTCTCCCTCTCGTCCTGACAGAGTTCCTGGCCTTGGCGGAGCATGTGGAGAGTCGGCCGCTGGACGGGGCCCGCCTGGCGCTGGACTGGGTGGAGCAGACGGACAGCGTGTTGGTGCAGTGGGGGGAGGGCCCCCGCCCCAGCCCCCTCAGCCAGGACCTGCTGGAGCTGTACTTTGAGAGCAAGCGCAGCGGTGGGGGGCCAGTGCGGGCCATCAGGCTGCTCGCGGGGGCCACGGTGGCTGTCGTCTCCTTCCAGAACCCGGCAGGTAAGGGCTGAGTCTGGAATGCTCCACAGATTCACTTCCTCCAGGAAGGCCAGGGGGTGTTGCTGGCATCCTCTGTCAACCTGAGTGGGTGGGGGGGCAGTGTTAAAAATTCAGGCAGCCAGACCTGATGGGACTCAATAATAATAATAGTAATAATAATAATAATAATAATAGTAATAATAATAATAATAATTTATCTGGGTGGCTTCCAACAAAGATTAAAAATAAATCAAAATGTCACACATTAAAAACTTTCCTGAACAGGGCTGCCTTCAAATGTCAGTTGTTTATTTCCTTGACATCTGACGGGAGGGTGTTCCACAGGGAGGGCGCCACCACCAAGAAGGCCCTCTGCCTGGTTCCCTGTAACCTCACTTCTCGCAGCAAGGGAACCGCCAGAAGGCCCTCGGAGTTGTACCTCAGTGTCCAGGCAGAATGATGGGGGTGGAGACGCTCCTTCAGGTATACTGGGCCGAGGCTGTTTAGGGCTTTCAAGGTCAGCACCAACACTTTGAATTGTGCTTGGAAACGTACTGGGAGCCAATGCAGATCTTTCAGGACCAGTGTTATGTGGTCTCGGCAGCCACTTCCAAGTCACCAGTCTAGCTGCCACATTTTGGATTAGTTGTAGTTTCCGGGTCACCTTCAAAGGTAGCCCCACGTTGAGCGCACTGCAATAGTCTGAGTCAAGTCAGCCTAGTCCTTCTGGTGTCCCTCCTGCGCTGGCTTCCGGCAGGAGACGGCTGACCTTGACCGCAAGAGGTGGGGGCTTTTGAGGGAGAGCAGTGGGGGGCGCTGCCCCCCAGGCTTCACGCACGGCAGGGGGGTTCATCAACATTGCTACCGTTTGGTCTGGTGTTTGCAATGACCAGATCCCTTTCTTTCTGTTCTTTTTTTCATTTATATAATTGTTATTAAATTTTCTGATTTACATTTCAAAATGTTCATTTAAACAATCTTAAATCAGTGACTTCCCTTCTCTTTCCGTGGTTCATTTTACATACCACACATCCCGGCATATTTTACATGAACTAAACCATTCAGTAATCCATTGTTACATCCATCAAAACTTATTTACACAGTTGAATTTATCTTAATGCTACCAGCATTTTTAAATGAACGCAATTTTCACCCATGTACTCAGTAAACATTTTCCAGTCTTCTTTAGGCGTGCATTTTTCTGGTTCTCTTATTCTACAGGTGAAACTCGGAAAATTAGAATATCGTGGAAAAGTTCATTTATTTCAGTAATTCAACTTAAAAGGTGAAACTAATATATGAGAGTGACTCATGACATGCAAAGCGAGATATGTCAAGCCTTTATTTGTTATAATTGTGATGATTATTTCGTACAGCTGATGAAAACCTCAGATTAACAATCTCAGAAAATTAGAATATTAAATGAAATCAACAAAACAAGGACTGCAAATAGAGCAATATTGCACCTCTGAGAAGTAGAAGCATGCATATGTACTCAGTGCTTGGTTTGGGCCCCTTTTGCATCAATTACTGCCTCAGTGCGGTGTGGCATGGATGATATCAGCCTGTGGCACTCCTGAGGTGTTATGAAAGACCAGGATGCTTCAATAGCAGCCTTCAGCTCTTCTGCATTGCTCGGTCTCATGTCTCTCATCTTTCTCTTGCCATTGCCCCATAGATTCTCTATGGGGTTCAGGTCAGGCGAGTTTGCTGGCCAATCAAACACAGTAATCCCATGGATTATTGTGGGCAGGTGCCAAGGTCCTGCGGGAAAATGAAGTCAGCATCCCCATAAAGCTCGTCTGCGGAAGGAAGCATGAAGTGCTCCAAAATCTGGTAGATGGCTGTGTTGACCCTGGACTTAATGAAGCACAGTGGATCAACACCAGCTGATGACATGGCTCCCCAAATCTCTTTTCTGATGAGAGCAGCTTTTGCATCTCATCTGGAAACCAAGGACCCAGAGTCTGGAGGAAGAATGGGGAGGCACACAATGCCCGGTGCTTGAAGTCCAGTGTGAAGTTTCCACAGTCTGTGTTGATTTGGGGAGCCATGTCATCAGCTGGTGTTGGTCCACTGTGCTTCATTAAGTCCAGGGTCAAAGCAACCGTCTACCAGGAGATTTTGGAGCACTTCATGCTTCCTTCCGCAGATGAGCTTTATGGGGATGCTGACTTCATTTTCCCACAAGACTGTGGCACCTGCCCACACTGCCAAAAGTACCAAAACCTGGTTCAATGCCCATGGGATTACTGTGCTTGTTTCTACTTCTCAGAGGTCCAGTATTGCTCTATTTACAGTCCTCATTTTGCTGATTTCATTTAATATTCTAATTTTCTGAGATTGTTAATTTTGGGTTTTCATCAACTGTACGCCATAAACATCACAATTATAACAAATTAAGGCTTGATATATCTCGCTTTGCATATCATGAGTCTATCTCATATTAGTTTTACCTTTTAAGTTGAATTACTGAAATAAATGAACTTTTCCACAATATTCTAATTTTTTGAGTTTCACCTGTATATGTTAAGTGCATATTCTGTGCATATTCTGTCAACTTAAGTTGCTGTTCTTCTTTGGCTGAGACCTCTCTCGTTTTCCATTTTTGGGCTAACAGAATATGGGCTGCAGTAGTAGTGTACCTAAAAAGTCTTTTCTGATAACTGGGAATTTCCCTCTGAATTATCCCCAACAAAAAGGATACTGTTTTTCTCAATTCATTATATATCGTTTCCCAAACCCTTTACCCATTTAGGTAAAGTCCACCGCATATGACAAAACATATCCTCAACCTCTTTCATCTCCAGATCCCTTTCTTTCCAACCTCCACGGCCCCCTGCCCGGTGCTTGAGAGTCCTGCATTGCAGGGGGTGGAGCTGGCTGACCCTCGGACCCCTTCCACCCCTACCGTTTGGTGATTCTGTGGCTCCGTCTTTGGAGTTTGCCCGCAGTCGTGGTGATGGCACTTCACCCGCCCTTCTCCTCTCCCTCTTCCCTTGCAGTGGTGGAGAATGTGCTGCAGAAGACCCACCGCCTCCAGGACCACAGCTTGGCTGTCTCCCCCCACTACGACTTCCTGGAGCCCCCAGAGCAAGAAGGGGCTGAGGTGGACGGAGCCCCTCCGGGGGACTCAGGGACCCCCTTCGCCCTCCTGCCCCTCCCGGAAGCCTTCCCCCGGCAGCTGCTGCAGGTGGACCTGGTGCTCCGGGAGCTGACCGCCCCTGACCCGGAATGCGTGATCGCCCTGGACGAAGCCGGCCTGCGCGTTTCAGGGGGCGACCCGCTGCGCCAAAAGTGGCTGCTGGAGCACATCCAGGGGGTCCTGCAGAACGTGACCCCCGAGCGCCTGCCCTTCTCCGCCTGGGTCCTGGACTTCCTTCGGCAGGAGGATGTGCAGCATTGCCTGGCGGAGCGGCTGGCCGAGCGGGGGCTGGGCGCCTGCTTCCTCCCCGCTGCGGACGAGGTGCTGGTGGCGGCCCTGAGGCCCGAGACGGCCCGGCTGGCCACTGAGCTGCTGGGCGCCTCCCTGGGCCACTTTGCCCTGCCCTTGGCGGAGAGGCACCTGCCGGCCCTGGCCTCCCCCCGCTGGGCCCAGCTGCAGGAGACGCTCCCCTGCTGCCTGGTGCGCCTGGAGGAGGGCGGGGAGCGGCTGGAGGGCCTGACCCTGGCCGGGATGGAGGCCGAGAACCGGGCGCGGCTGGCGGCCTGGCTGCAGGAGAGCATGCCCGACGAGGCCCTGGTGGCCATGGAGCCGGGCGCCCTGCGCTACCTGCAGAGGTACTACCAGGAGGTGCTGGCGGGCATGGGCAGCGTCACCCTCCTGCCCCTGGAAGGAGACGACGTCACAGGCTTGCGGGTAAGAGGGGGGCTGGGGCTGCCAGGGGCTGAGGGTCCTGCTTCTCAGTTTGTATTGTATTGGCTTGCCGTTGTTTTATTGATTATAGTTTAGAAATTATTTATTGTAACTGTTGAGTGGATTTCTGTTTAACTTTCATATGTTATTACCACATTTTTCACTCTATCAGACGCACTTTCCCCCTCCTAAAAAGTAAGGGGAAATGTGTGTGTGTCTTATGGAGCGAATGCAGGCGGGAGGCTCTGCTCAGCGCTCCCTTTAAAGAGCCCCATGGAGCGTGTGTGCGGCTCTTGCTGCCCTCCTCCCTCCTCGGGGAAAAGCCTGCAAGCGCCGCACACACGCTCCGTGCGGCTCGTGAAAGGGAGCGCTGAGCAGAGCCTGGGATGCATACAGCCTCTGCTCAGCGCTCCCTTTAAAGAATTTTTTTCCCTTGCATCCCCCCTCTAAAAACTAGGTGCTCCTTATGGTCAGGTGCATCTTATGGAGTGAAAAATACGGTATATGTTTTATATGTTATTATTATTTAATATTATTGTAATTATTGTTGAATGTTACTTTTTTGATGTAGTTTGCCTATTTTAAAGTTTCACTATCACATTTTTGCATTGCATTAGATTGTTATAAGATGTACATTTTTTGTTTCTTCAGCTTGTAAACCGCCTTGAGTATTGTAAGACAGAAAGACGGTATACAAATTGAAAAATGATGAAAAATGATGATGATGATGTCCCCAGCAGGGCAGACCCCCAGAGCCATAGAACTGCAGAGTGGGGAGGGACCCCCAAGAGGGAAATGCAGCTGCCACGTCATGCTGCCTCCGTGCCCCCCCTCTTTTTTCAATCCCCACCCCCTCCCACTGCCCCAGGATGTCTGTTGTGGGGCCTGGGCACCGTCCTCCCAGCGCCCCTCCCTTCTCTGGGCCCCCCAGCCAGGTCAGGGTTGGTCCCCTCCTCCTCCATCTGGCTTTCTGCAGCCCACTCTGCCCCAGATCATTGGGGCTGGAGGGCTCTGTGGCCTGGGGGGAGGGTGCAGCCTGGGTGAGACAGGTTTGTGCCTGGCTGGCTGCCTTTGGGGTGCTTCTGAGCCCCCGAAGGTTGGGTGCAGGAGGCCACGATCCCCTCCCCCTTGGTGCCTGGACAGAGAGATGGGTGCCTTCAGCCTGTCATAGCCCCACAGAGCTGCTGTGGGGATAAAACGGGGAGGGGGAGAACACCGAGCGCCTTCTCAGGGGAGTCCCTGGCAGGAAAGGCGATGTGTCTTCTGCTTCCCAGAGAGAGGATGTCATCTGGCACTCAGAAGCCCTTTCCAATTATTCTGAATTACGGTGACTCCTGAATTGTATTGATGCTTTTGATGAATTTTTTTGCTCGCTTTTGAGACTCCAGTGCCATTGCATCCTAACCTGTGTGATTTCAAACGTACCTAGTTGAGATCCTGCGAGTAAAATACGAGCAAGACAGAGAGATTAGAAGCTCTTTTCGCGCTGGAAAAACCTGGTGCAGAAACAGCTTCTGAGCTCTCCCCGCCTTGCTTGGGGAGGGGGCCAGGCTGTCTGGGGCACACCCATTCTGAGCTGCCCTCACAAGATCGGGCAGGGCTTCTGAGCATCCCTAGTTTTCCAGAGCCAATGTGTTGAGCGGCCAGCAAGACAGAGAGCTTTAAAGCGCTTTTTTGCAACTCATGCATGGCTTTTGTTTTTCCCCAAGGATGCAATTTGAGTACAATTGTACCTTGGTTCTTGAATGCCAAAAACCCGGAAGTAAGTGTTCCGGTTTTCGAATGTTTTTCGGAAGCCAAACGTCTGACGCAGCTTCCGCTTGAGTGCAGGAACTCCTGCAGCCAATTGGAAGTTGCGCCTTGATTTTCAAACGGTTTTGGGAGTCAAACGGACTTCCAGAATGGATTAAGTTCAAGAACCAAGGTTCCACTGTATGTGTTTTTCCATATGTGCGCCCCTCCCGGAGCGTGGCCCCTGTGCAAGATGTGACTGAACTGGCTGGCGATTGCCACGCTTCTTGTTCTGTGGCGCTGTTGTGATTCTAGCGATCTGCTTTGAGCTGGACCTTTGGGGAATTCCAGTGTCTCAGTTGCCTCTGCTCTCCTCCTGCTGTGCAGCTGAGTGGGGAGGCCAGAGCCTGCCAGGCGGCAGCTGAGCTCCTGCAGAGTCTGCTCAGCGCCATCCACACCCAGACGGTGAGGCTGGAGCTGCCGGGCATCAGCCGCTTCCTGCTGGAGAAACGGGGCCAGGAGACGCTGCAGGAACTGGAGAGGCGCTTTCGTTGCACCATCGGCCTGGAGAGGGTCCGCTGGAGCCCCCCAGAGACGCAGGTGGGTTCAGGTGCACTTTTTGGGGAGAGGGAGGGTGCCCTGGAAAAGGGGAGCTCAGGAGGAAAGCGGGAAGGAGACACCCCCCATGAATGTGAAGGCCAAGCGGCTTAGTGGTGGGGCCCTTTCTGCAGTGGCCCCCCTTTGATGGGACTCCCTGGGGAAGCTCACCTGCTGCCTCCACTAGGTGCCAGACAAAACTCTCCCTCTTTTCCCAGGCCTTTGGTTGTTAAACAGTCTGTGGCCTTCTAAGTGCACCTGGGGGGGGGGCAGATTTTTTTTGTATTATTACATTCTGCACTTTATGTTCTTATGTCTTAAACCGCCTTGTGAATTTTGGATGTAAGCTGGTGTGTAAATTTAACAAACAACAACAACAATTTTCCCTGGGGGTGAAACCATATTCCAGCTGAAGGGGGGTTTCCAGCACCTCTCCCTTTTCCCTTTATACTTCCATGGTTTACTTTACTTTCATGGCTGGGGTATAAATATAATAGTAGTAGTAGTAGTAATAATAATAATAATAATAATAATAATAAGAAGAAGAAGAAGAAGAAGAAGAAGAAGAAGAAGAAGAAGCAGCAGCAGCAGCAGCAGCAGCAGCAGCAGCAGCAGCAGCTATGTGCCTTTTATTTTCTGGTACGGTGCATAGAATCATAGACTTGTACAGTTGGAAGGGTGTCCAGCCCCCCCCCCCCCGAAACCAGACCAGACCCGGCTTGACTCTGCAAACGCCTCTGACTTTCTTTCCCCCAATTTCTCCCCAGCACGAACTGGAGACGTCTCAGGAGCCGCTGGCGGTGAGCTGCCCACGAGATGCCCCCCATGGGCAGGAGCGGCTGGGAGCCCCAGTGGGCGCAGCTGGTGAGCCGAGTGACGCCAACCTGGGTAAGATCCTGCCCCCTTCTCCTGCCTGCCTGGGGACGGAGAGGAGAGAGGCGCTGTGGGGCTGGCATGATGGGGGGGGGGGTTGAGCTTCCTGCCCTTTCTTGCCCCTGGGAGGGGCTCTGGAGATGTCCCTCCCCCATCCCCAAAGTAAGACTTGCTTTAAATCACTTTTTTTACAGAAAGACTCATTCTTGCTAGTATGATCTTAATCTTTACAACCAGGAGAAGGTTTCATTTTTGGAATAATAAATTTTCAGAGTAGTTTTTACAGTTATATCAAAAATTTCTGATTTGGTTATACTCTTAGAAATACAAAGACAGATAATTATGAAATTGTTGTGAGGTTTAATAAGTTAACTGTTTATATTTGGACAATTTTTCTTCTGGACTTTATTGGAAGGAGAAAAATAACGATTTCCTTAATAACAATTTAAACAATTTATTTAACTAAAGCAATAACGTTCTAGCGTATGTATCCATGTTTGTCAACTGATGTGGTTAAACAATTTTTTTAACAGAAAACTGAGACTGAGTTTTAGCACACATGAAAAACTTAAAACAAACCCTTATTTCCTGATGAACAGCCTTTGGACTGTAATGTAACTTAAATAGAAAACTAGCTTTAGAAAGATTGTTCTTCTGAAAGCATTTTGTTTTAAAAATCCAATTTAAATTTAAAGAATCTCATTTAAATTTTTAAAAATCCGATTATTATTCTTATTTTAAGTCATTGATTTTTATCCACCCTGCCAGAGCCCCAGAGGAATAAATCATAAAATCACTATTCGGATTCCTGCATTGCAGGGGGTTGGGCTGGCCCTGAAGACCCCTTCCAGCTCTACTTCCAACTGGTATTTATGGGACCACCTCACCCGGTCTGCCCCGCAGAGGACCTTAAGGTCTAGGAATAACCATAGTTTAGAGGTCCCGGGCCCTAAGGAAGCCAGACTATCCTCCGCCAGGGCCTTCTCAGTGGTGGCTCCGACCTGGTGGCATGCTCTGTCCCAGGAGACCAGGGCCCTGCAGGATTTAACCTCCTTCTGTCGGGTCTGTAAGACAGAGCTATTCCACCTGGCCTTTGATTTGAATTCAGCCTAATCTTTTATTCCCCTTCCTTCCCTCACCCTCCCCTTTTTATGAAGATCACCCACTCTGAGACCCCACAGCTAATTCTCCCCTGGTCTCCTCGCTGGCCTAAGTAGGACCAATTCAGCCAGCTAGCCCTGGGGATTATCTGATTGATTTTTTATTTTTATTGTTATTCATGTTTTTATACTGTATTTTATGCTGCTTCTATAATTAAGTGTTTTAAATTTGTTGTTAGCTGCCCTGAGCCCGGTTTTTGAACCGGGAAGGGCGGGGTATAATTAAATTTCTAAGATGGGGGTTTCCTCCGTGCCTCCTCCCTCGAAGGCCCCTGTTCAGAGAGGCCGGCTTGGGGAGCCCCTCTAGCTGGGCGGGAGCATGGGTGTACTTGCCGGGCTGCCAGGGCAGCAAGCCCCCCTCCCCATTCCCGTTCTGCCCCCTGACAGCCTCCTCTCCCTCCGCAGAAGAGATCAAGGGCCTGCTGGCTGCCCTCCAGCCTCCCCGGGGGGCTTCCCCAGCTGCCGGACGGGGGTCCTGGTCCTTGGAGAACGTCACGGTGGAGGAGGAAGAGCAGGAGGACCTGTACACTGACCCCGAGCGGCCCTCGCAGGGGGCAGAGACGGCCCCTGCAGCTGCCAGGGCGGAGGGCACTGATGCCACGGCGGAGGAGGAGGAGGGGGCGCTGGAGGAAGGACCCCTGTCCCTGCGGAGCAGCGTGGCCGAGGAGGAAGAGGAGGCTCAGCTGCTGCTGGCCATCCAGCAGTCGATGGACAGCGCCCGGCGTGAGGAGGAGGAGCTGCGCCGCGCCATGGAGCTCTCCCTCACCAGCTGGGCGCAGGAGCAGGCGCCCAGCGCCGACGCCACCCTCCTCTCGGCTCTCAGCATCTCCCTGGAGGATGCCAGGCAGGCGGCCGACTCGGCCCAGGTGGCCGTCTTCCTGGGGGCGGAGGAGGACGCGGCCCCCCTGGCGCGGGAGCTGCAGGCCGCCCTGCGGGCCCAGCTGCGGGAGGAGAGGGTGCCTCACACCGCCCTGCGCTCCCTGGCGCCGCCCTGCCTGGCCTACCTGGCGCACCTGGAGCGCAAGCATGCCGTGCGCATCTCGCTGGACGGGGAGGTGGCCGTGGTGCGAGGCTTTGCCGACTACCCCGTGGCCGCCACGCGGGACCTGGCGCTGCTGCTCACCCGGCTGCTGCGCACGGAGGCCGTGGGGGACCCTGGCGATGCCTGCTGGGTGCACTGGGACCTCCAGGGGTCTTCCGCCCCATACTCGGCGCAGGCCAGCGCCCTTCTGGAGCAGGCGTGGGGTCGGGGGCTCAAGCGCCTGGACGTCTTCTTTGACGGCCGCCCCTTCGCCATCGACTTCGAGCGCATGGAAGAGTACGATCTGGGCAGTGCCCGCACTGTGCCCATTGGCCGTCTCCCAGGTAGGCTCTGCCACCCCCTTCGGGCGTGGTCTTCCCCTCCAGGGCTGCATGGGCTGCCTCTTGGCCCAAGAGCGGCCGTGGCGTGGGGGGAGGGCCCCTCCGAGCCCATGCCCTCCTCCTGACGGGCAGTGCCCCCCTCTGCAGGTCCTTCTGTCCCTGTGGGGCTGGATGACGGGGAGGCGAGGCTGGTGCAGCTTGTGGAGGGAACAGAGGAGTTCCGGGAGACGGTGCGCCATTTCTACGACACCCTGGAGGAGATGCACAACAAGATCCGCATCGTCAAGGTATTGGGGCGGGCACTGCTCTGGGACAGCCAGGGGCACCCTGCTGCGGAGCGAGGGGAGCCAGCGTGGTGCCCGTGCTGGAATAAGACTGGCAAGAAGCTTGACCCGACAAATAACCTCTGCTTTGAAACCTCCAAGGAAGGAGAGTCCCCCATCTCTCGTTCTGTTCCTCTGCTGAACAGCTCTTACTGTGAGAAAGTTTTTCTGTCTGTTTAGTGGGAATCTCATTTCTTGTCAGTTTAAGCCATGGGTTTGAGTCTTACCGTCCAGAGCAGGAGAAGATAAGCATGTTCCCTCTTCCCTGCGACAGCCCCTGAGACATTTGAAGATGGCTCTCCTACCTCCTCAAAGTCTCCTCTTTTCCAGGCTAAGCCTACCCAGCTCCTTCAACCGTTCCTCATCAGGCCTGGTTTCCAGATCCTTGATCATCTTGGTTGCCCTCCTCTGCACACCTTCCAGCTTGTCAACGTCCTCCTTAAAATTCGGTACCCAGAATTGGATACAGTGGGGGGGGGGCTGACACGGTTGTTTGACCGACCTTTCAATCTTTTTTGGGTGTTCATGATGCCTTAACTAGCAAGCAGACTGGGCAGCAGTGAGTTGGTGCAGGGTCACAAATTGTCAGAGACCCAACTGAGGATTACAGCTCTGATGCGGAACGGTGGGAACCTCCCCCTCTTCCTGCTCCTGACCAGGATCCTGATGCTGCCCAGGAACGGTGGAGCAGCATAGATTTAGAGAACTGGCTTGCAGAGGGGCATAGCTTGGAAAACAACAGCTGGGCAGAACTGAGTGGGGAACAGCTAGGAGAAGCAGAAGAGGAAGAGGAAGAGAGAGAACTGATTCCCCTTCGCTAGGAAGTGTCCAGCCTCTCTCTCCCAGGAGTGCTGATAAGGTTGCTACGCAGAAGGCTCAGTGGCTGTGAGATCAGGTTGCAAGAAGGGGGAAGTGATGGAGATAATTTGGGGGGGGGTAGGAGTAGGAGGGAAGCTTAATTGGGAGCACCTTCACTATGAGAATGGCTGCGTTTCTCCAAAGCCTGGCACAAAGAGTGAGCTTCGTGGCTGAGGTCTGGCCCAGGTCCTCATCAGGCACTCTAACCACTGCACCACCGCTGCCTTCATAGTCCCTCCTTTTCCTTCCGTGCCCGGCAGGTGGAGAAGCTGCTGCACCCTCTTCTCTACCAGCAGTACCAGCTGAAGAAGGTGGCCCTGCTGAACGTTTGCAGGCGCCGGGATGTGGAGCGCCTCCTCTTCCACGGCACCACGGAGGAGTCCAGCCGCGAGATCTGCCTGCACGGCTTCAACCGCAGCTTCTGCGGAAAGAACGGTGAGCCAGGGGTGGGGAGGGGCTGTATTGGGGGAGGCTGGAGCACCCAGGAGGGCTACCACAAGGGCCCCAGATCTAGCAGCTTCCAGAGTTTGGGCCCCAACATTGGGCAAAAAAAATCTGAGAGTCGTGGGCAAGGGGCAAAAGATTCCTGCCTTGCAGGGGGTTGGACTAGATGACCCTCATGGTCCCTTCCAACTCTATAACTCTACAATTCTATGATTCTCTACTCTCCTTCGGACCTCCCTGGGCACTTGCCCCTGCCTAGAAATGAACACCTTGCCTAGAGTGTCGGACTAGGACCTGGGAGAGCAGAGTTCGAATCCCCACTCAGCCGTGAAGCTCCCTGGGTCACCTTGGGCCAGTCACCATCTCTTAGCCCAGGGGTCACTAAACTTTTTTGGGGGCATCAGGCAGGCCCCCAGCTGGCTCCAGCCACCGGCCGGCAGCTGGTCTCCCTTGGAACAGCATCAGTCAACGACATGAGCCTCAGATACATTTAGAGACCTGTTCATGGTCTGAAAGCAGAGTGTGTAAATCTTCTCACAGCAGAAGAGGCGGACAGAGAGATGTGCAAGCATAATGTACAACATTTTATTCAGCATAGTTCAGGAACAGAGGAAAACATGTCTGCTTCCCTTCATCTCCAGCAAAACAGCAGCAGTGCAAAAGGTATATACAAACGGAAGTTCCCGGAAAGCGCTGTGCTGGAAATGTAAACGGGCACGTGACACACAATAGTCACGCCTGTCCCTTTTAAGGTGGAATGGAACTACCGTATTTTTTGCTCTATAGGACGCACCTGACCATAGGACGTACCTTGTTTTAGAGGGGGAGAACAAGGAAAAAAAACTCCCCCTCTCTGCTCAGCGCCCCTCCCGCTTGGCTGAAGGGGTGCTGCGCAGCTCTCCCTCTCTGCTGATGCCAAGAGAGTCTTGCTCTCCCGGCTTCAGCAAAAGGAACCCGAAGCCTTCGGAGAGCAGCGGGAACTCGCGCTGTGCTCCGGAGACTTCACGTTGCTTTCGCTGAAGCCAAGGAGCCTGCATTCGCTCCATAGGATGCACACACATTTCCCCTTCATTTTTTGGAGGGGAAAAGTGCGTCCTGTAGAGTGAAAAATACGGTATATCCTAATGACCTTGTGGTGGGCTAGACCGCGCGCGTGTGAGGCGGAGGAAGCTTCTCTCTCTCCCCCAGCCCCTCCCCTCCCCCTGCCTCCCTATGCTGCTGCCGTCGGCGCTGTGCTCTCCCAACCGCGGCGCCTGTGCCTGCCCATACGAGGGCTGCTTTTGGGCCGCTTGTCTCCCCACCGCCAGCCTCTGCCGCTCGCAAGGGCAGGCACAGGAGCTGCGGTTGGGAGAGGCGCTGCACTGCACTAACTACAGAGCCAGTGTGGTGTAGTGGTTAAGAGCGGTAGTCTTGTAATCTGGGGAACCGGGTTCGCGTCTCCGCTCCTCCACATGCAGCTGCTGGGTGACCTTGGGCCAGTCACACTTCTCTGAAGCCTCTCAGCCCCACTCACCTCACAGAGTGTTTGTTGTGGGGGAGGAAGGGAAAGGAGAATGTGAGCCGCTTTGAGACTCCTTAGGGGAGTGATAAAGCGGGATATCAAATCCAAACTCTTCTTCTTCTTCTTCTTGCGAGCAGCAGAGGCTGGTGGCGGCAGCGGCGGGATGAGTGGCCCGAAATTGCTGTCTGGCTCCAGAGAGGTGCTGCCCAAAATGGTGCTCAGCCAGCTCAGCGCAGCCCCCTTCCTCCACTACGCAGGGCGGGGAGAAGCCAGGAGGAGGGAGGGAGGAGGCACTGCGGTGTGTGTGTGTGGGGGAATGGGGCCAGAAAAAAATGGCGCTGCAAACAAACAGAATCGCCAATCCACAGATTGTCCGCCGGCCAGATCCTGAGGGCAATTGGGCCGGATGTGGTCCGTGGTCTGTAGTTTGCCGACTCCTGTCTTAGCCTAACCGAGGAGGATGAGGTGGGGAGAAGAAGAAGAACCATTCAAACCCCCTTGAGATCCTTGGTAAAAAAAACATGGTCTATAAATGTAAGAAATAAACTAAGTACTGTATTTTTTGCTCCATAAGACACACTTTTTCCCTCCTTAAAAAAAAGGGGAAATGTGTGTGCTTCTTATGGAGCGAATGCAGACTGCGCAGCTATCCCAGAAGCCAGCACAGCAAGAGGGAGAGCTGCACAGCTTGCTCTGACTTTTCCGGGAGGTGGGAGAAGGGACGGAGAGCAGCCCGTCAGTCCCTTCTCCCACCTCCCGGAAAAGCCAGCAAGAGCCACTCTATCTCTAAAGAGCCGCGCCGAGTGAGTGTGTCGGCTGCTCTTGCTGGCTTTTCTTGCTTTCCTCCTCTAAAAACTGGGTGCATCTTATAGAGCGAATGTCAGGGGTTTAGGAGCAGAGGCAAGGGCAAGGGAGGAAACAGAGAGCGAAGGGGAGGAGGCAGAAGAAAAGATGAGTGATGACGACGACCCGAGATCTCTGAGTCTTTCCAGTGAATCAGAGGATTCACAGAAAGGAGCACCAGTGGCCAGGGCAAGGGGGGAGGCTAGGGGGGCACCCCAGGAAGATAGAGCCAGAGGGGACTCAGAGGAGAGCAGTTGGAAATCGGGACCAGCGTCACCGCCAGAGAGCAGGGAAGAGGAAAGGAGCCAGGGGGCAAGCGCTGGCAGCTCACCACAGGAGGGAGGGCACGAGTCAGGAGTGGCCACACCTCCATCGGGGAGCGAAGAAACGGTTAAGCGGAAAGTGGAAGGTTGGGCGCGCGCGCCAAGTTCAAATGCAGAGGAAGGTGGCGCAGTAAGCAGCCCGGAAAGGGAGCCAGGTCCTAAAGCCCGGCGCAAGGAGACAGGAGGGTCCGGGGGGTCAGCGTCAGAAGAATCCCGGAAGGAAGAGACCCCGGGGGGTAGAGGGACCCAGAGGAGGACAGTCAGGCGGAAAAGGTGGAGCCGGGCTAGGATATTAAGTTGGTGCACACGGGGCGGAGACTCAGACGGAGCTTCGCCGATCTAGCTACTAGACGTAGAGTTGCGCGCAGCAGCGTGAGAATGGAAACTGTAACTCAATAAAGACTTTTACTTAATGATCGCTGGCTAGCGTGATCCTCTGTGAGCTAGGATCTTCAAGCAGCTCTGACAGTAAGCTCCGTCTCTTGATTGTGGGCATCTACAGCCTCGAGGAGGGGAGAGAAGCAGGTGCCTACTAGCGAGCTCACGAACGGCAGACGACATGACGGCTGAGCAGCAGATAGAGGAACTCAGAAAAGCAGTGTCACAACTGAATGCCGAGGCTCTCGCATCCAGGAAGAGAGAGGAGGAGGCAGCTGCCGCCTGCAGGGATCTCCAGGTCAGGTTAGACGTGCTGACAAAGCAGACACCCAGGCAGGAGGGAATTGGGTTGGCGAGACGAACAGGCGGTCTGGTCTCTCACTTCGATGGGAACCTGCAACAGTATCCCAACTTTAGAGCAGACGTACTGTGCGCACTGCAACTGCTGAATAAAGACTTTAGAGATGAGCAAGAGAAAGTGGGATTCATCATGTCCCATTTGCATGGGGATGCTAAAGCATGGCTGCGCAATTTATGGAGAGATAAGGATCCGGCGCTCCAAAATGCGGATGCCTTTATTAAAGCGATGGATGGGTGTTTTTTATCAAGCATTGACGTGGATCTTGCCCGGAAGGAGGTGCATGGACTAAGGCAAGGGAGGGCCAGCGTGAGGCAGTACCATGCCCGCTTTTTCGCTTTGGTCAGTGCCCTGGAATGGGACAGAGATTCGGCCCCTGTAAGAGACCTCTTTTGGGAGGGGCTGCACAACTCGATTAAAGATGAGATCGCGAGGGGGGAGAGACCCCGGACCACCCAGGAGGTCGTTCAGAGGGCACTGGCAGTGGGGGTGCGGCTGGAAGAACGTCCGTGGAGCAGGGACGAAGGGCGTGGAGGGCGCGAACCAGCCAGGGGCTCCTCCTTCCTTCCCAGAGAAGCAGCGCGTGCGCAATCCACGCCTCCGCCAGGAGGAGGAGCGGAACCTATGGAGGTTGGGGGTGCAAGGGCTCAGTCAGCAACCAGAGCCCTAGCACCGGCAGCAGTGAAAGCGAAGCCTCCTAGAGGGAACAGGAAGTGTTACGTCTGTGAGGAGCCAGGGCATATGGCGAAAGAGTGTCCCCAGAGGCTCCACAAGCTCACTGCAGCCTCAGCAATGGTGACTGCAGCAACGCAGCAAGGAGGACCACAGCAGGGAAACGACGCAGTCTGGCTGGAGGAAGAGGCCCTGGGGCCCAGCCAGACGTGTTAGTGACGCAGTCCCCAGAGATTTTACAGCCCGTGAATCCCCTCCCGCCCAAACCAGTAGTGAGGCTCACCGCATCTCTCCAGCTGCCCAATGGAATCACCATGGACGTGCCAATCACAGTTGACTCGGGCAGCAATGCGGACTTTATAGGGCAGGACTTTGTCGACAAACACGCTATACAGTTGCTGCCGGCCACACTGCCCCTGCAGGTTGTCACGGTGGATGGCAGGGAGTTGCTAGGGGGGCAAGTGGTGAAGCAGACGCCACCGATGGCGATGCGACTTGGGAATCACAAAGAAATCATCAGCTTCAATGTCACTCAACTATCGGATACGCCCATTGTATTGGGAATGAGTTGGCTGGACAAGCACAGCCCAACGCTGGCTTGGTACCAGAGGCAGCTGATCTTCGGCTCTTCCTTTTGTGCTGAACACTGCATCGTGCCCCGGCAGGAAGGAGAGGAAGAGGAGTCACAGCTGCTGCTAGGCACGCTGCAAGCGATTCCCCACAAGTACGCAGAATTTTTGGAAGTTTTCTGCGAGAAGGAGGCAGACAGGCTACCCCCTCACAGACCATATGACTGCAAAATTGACCTGCTGCCGGGGGCGGCGCTGCCTAAAGGGAAACTGTATTCCATGTCAGAGGACGAACTGCAGGAACTCAAAGAGTTCATAGATCATAATTTGGAGCGCGGTTTCATCCGAGAGTCCAAGGCAGCGGGGGGCAGTCCTGTATTCTTTGTTAAAAAGCGAGACACGCCCCCAAAAAGACTGGTAGTGGACTATCGCATTTTAAACAATGGGACCAAGCCATCGGACTTTCCCATGCCCCGAATCGACGACCTCCTGGCGAAGGTGCGGAAGGGAAAAGTGTTCACCAAGTTAGACCTGCTAGGGGCGTACAACCTCATTCGCATGCGGGAGGGAGATGAGTGGAAGACGGCCATGTTCACGCCACTGGGTACCTACGAATATAGAGTTATGCCTTTTGGATTGCAAAATGGCTCCCACGTTTTTCAAGCTTTCATGCATCACGTGTTGGCGGGACTTCTCTACAAGACGTGCGTCTGTTTCTTAGATGACATCCTGATCTTTTCGGAATCGCAGCAGGAGCATGACGGACACGTCAAGGAAGTGCTGAGCAGGCTAAAGCAACATAGGCTCTACGCCAAGCTGGAGAAGTGCCAATTTGACGTGACGGAGGTGGATTTTCTGGGCTACAAGTTGTCTGACAAGGGGCTCGCCATGGACAGCGCCAAGGTTCGAGCGGTATTGGATTGGAAGAGTCCACGCAACCGGAAAGAGGTCCAACGGTTTGTCGGCTTTGCGAACTTCTATCGCAAGTTTATCAAGGGCTTCGCTATGCAGACAGCGGCCATCACAGACACGCTTAGCTCCAAGAAAAAGAAGTTCGTTTGGACGGAGCAGGCGGAGCAGTCCTTTCAGGCACTCAAGCGTCTCTTCGCGTCGGAAGAGCAGCTGCTTCACGTCAACCCCAGCAGGCCGATGAGGGTGGAGACAGACGCCTCGGACAGAGCCGTGGGGGCGGTCCTGCTGCAAAAGGACCCGCAGGGGGTGTGGCGACCGGGAGCGTTTTACTCCAGGAAGCTCAGCAAGTCCGAGCAGAACTACACCATCTGGGACAGGGAGTTGCTGGCCATTCATGCAGCGTTCAAAGCGTGGAGGCAGTTCCTGATCGGCGCCAAGCACACGGTGCAGGTTTGCACGGACCACAAGAATCTGGAGCACTGGCGCACGGCACAGTTCCTAAACCAGAGGCAGATACGTTGGGCTGAGTTCTTTGCGAACTTCGACTTCCGCATAGAGTATGTCCCGGGGGACACCAACATCATGGCGGACGCTCTCTCCCGTAAGCCGCAGTATCTGGAGGACGCAACGCCAGCAGCCGCCATGCACATCTTCGCACCAACAGTGTGGGCGTGCGCCGCGGCAACCGTGGACCTGGAGGCGGTGCGACGAGCGTTGCAGGATGACTCCTTCGCGCAAGCAAAGATGGCAGAGGTGCAAAGGGGCAAGGCAGCGGCCGACGGTTTCCAGCTACGAGATGGTTTGCTCATCCGTAAAGGGGCCATCTACGTGCCGGGAGACGACCTTCGCGCCAAGGTGCTGCAGCAGCTGCACGACGCGCCCACTGCCGGGCACTTTGGCAAGGAGAAGACGGTGGAATTAGTAGCCAGGGATTTCTGGTGGCCTGGAATGAGAGGGGAGGTCGCAGACTACGTGGCGAGGTGTGACACCTGCCAGAGGGCCAAGCCAGTGCACAGACCACCGGCCGGACTGTTGGAACTGCTGCAAACCCCGTTCGAACCTTGGGAAAGGGTGGCCCTGGACTTTGTCACGGATCTGCCCAGCTCGAGGGGCAAGACGGCAGTGCTGGTGGTGGTGGACCTGTTTTCCAAGATGGCACATTTCATTCCGTGTGCTAAGGTGGCCACGGCGGAGCAAACCGCCAAACTGTTCATAGACCACGTGTTCAAGGTTCACGGTCTGCCACGGTCTATTCTGTCCGACCGGGGGCGGCAGTTCATCTCGAATTTCTGGCAGAAGCTGATGGGCTTCCTGAACGTCAAGATCAACCTGGCGTCGGCGAGACACCCGCAGACCAACGGGCAAGCGGAGCGGGTCAATGCCATCATGCAGCAGTACCTGAGATGTTATGCAAATCAACAGCCTGCGACGTGGGTGGATTACCTGCCGCTTGCCGAGTTCGCCTACAACAACACGAAACACGTCTCCACGGGGGTCACGCCGTTCTTCGCCAACAACGGGAGGCACCCCAGAACCTTCCCGGGACTGGAAAGAATGGGGGAGGGGGAGCAGCAGACAGCAGATGCGTTCGCGTCGGAGCTGCAGGAAGTCCACGATCAGCTGAGGCGCCACCTGGAGCTGGCCAAGCACGCATACAAGGTACAAGCGGACAAACACAGAAGGGTTGGCGAAGAGCTCCACGTGGGAGACTGGGTCTGGTTAGCAGCCCACGCAGTGCCGGCCAGGTCGTTGGCCAAGAAGAAACTAGGGCATAAACAACTGGGGCCCTACCAAGTCGAAGAGCAGGTCAACCCGGTAGCTTTCAGACTGGCGCTTCCGGAGGGTTCCAGAATGCATCCGGTATTCCACAGATCGGTGCTCACTCCCTACAAGGCACCGCACAGGTTCCAGGAACCCGGAACGGCGCCGAGTCCGGTCAGAGACAGAACAGGGCACGCGGGAGTGGCACAGAAGGAGCGCATCAACGAAGTCACGGAGATTTTGGACTCCAGATGGGGGGAAGAGGGGGTAGAATACTTTCTCGCCAAGGAGGGCACCCCGGCCAGTGCGAACAGCTGGGTGCCGGGCTACGCCTTGGACGAACCTCTGCTCAAAGACGAGTTTCATGCCCTCTTCCCACATAGACCTATGCCAGCAGACTTTTTCGACGACTGGCTTTTCACGCCCACGCTTTCGGCCAGCACGTTCCGGGGGTTCGACTCGGACGAGGACCCGACACGAGTCGTCCGTTCCCCGGAGGGGTCACCCTCGGGATCTGCATCAGAACCCTCGTATTGGTGGGACGATAGGCCAGAGGAGCAGTTCCGCAGAAAGTGGCTGGAATGCTCAGGACGAGCAACGCCGCCAGGAGGAAGTGAGGGAGAGACGGACATGGACATTTTCGGGGACGACCCTGGTTTCGAGCACGGCGGCACAGAGATGGAAGCGGAGGTGACCGTCGTCGACGAGAGCAGGGAGGAAGACCCGGGAGACTTCAGATGGAGACCCGCCACGGGAAGCGAACGATATCCGACGTTCGTCCCTTTGCAACAGCAGCACCCAGCTCCAGCACCGGAAGGAGGGGAGGGGGGAATGGGGGGCTTCGAGGGGGGGATGGATGTCAGGGGTTTAGGAGCAGAGGCAAGGGCAAGGGAGGAAACAGAGAGCGAAGGGGAGGAGGCAGAAGAAAAGATGAGTGATGACGACGACCCGAGATCTCCGAGTCTTTCCAGTGAATCAGAGGATTCACAGAAAGGAGCACCAGTGGCCAGGGCAAGGGGGGAGGCTAGGGGGGCACCCCAGGAAGATAGAGCCAGAGGGGACTCAGAGGAGAGCAGTTGGAAATCGGGACCAGCGTCACCGCCAGAGAGCAGGGAAGAGGAAAGGAGCCAGGGGGCAAGCGCTGGCAGCTCACCACAGGAGGGAGGGCACGAGTCAGGAGTGGCCACACCTCCATCGGGGAGCGAAGAAACGGTTAAGCGGAAAGTGGAAGGTTGGGCGCGCGCGCCAAGTTCAAATGCAGAGGAAGGTGGCGCAGTAAGCAGCCCGGAAAGGGAGCCAGGTCCTAAAGCCCGGCGCAAGGAGACAGGAGGGTCCGGGGGGTCAGCGTCAGAAGAATCCCGGAAGGAAGAGACCCCGGGGGGTAGAGGGACCCAGAGGAGGACAGTCAGGCGGAAAAGGTGGAGCCGGGCTAGGATATTAAGTTGGTGCACACGGGGCGGAGACTCAGACGGAGCTTCGCCGATCTAGCTACTAGACGTAGAGTTGCGCGCAGCAGCGTGAGAATGGAAACTGTAACTCAATAAAGACTTTTACTTAATGATCGCTGGCTAGCGTGATCCTCTGTGAGCTAGGATCTTCAAGCAGCTCTGACAGCGAAAAATATGGTAAATAATAAACAGAAGGTTTAGCTTTTAAAGTGTGGCATTGCAAGAGGGTTTGACAGATTCACAGAGGAGGGGCTCGCAATGGCTGCTAGCCAGACGGATATGCTCTGTCTCCACGGCTGGAGGCAGCAATGCTTGCTGGGAACCACAGGAGGGAAACGTTCCTCTTGGGCACGGATCCTGCTGGAAGGTTCCCTATAAGGGGCATGTGAGAACACTACTGTCCTGGTGACTTTTGGACTGATCCAACAGGCTTTTGGACTGACCCATCAGGTGCGGTTTCTTCACCAGCCATGCTTTGGAAAACAGCAAGGCTTGTCCCTCCTTGGAGAATTGTTCTGAGCAGAGCCCCCAGGTGGACACATGGGGAACTGGAGGTCCTTGCCTGCTGCTCTATAATTCCCCAAGCCTAGCAGGGATTAGGCAGGCTTGCAGGAGGTGCTTTGGGGCTGGGGGAGACCTCAGGAAGAGCCAAGGGGTCCTACACTGCCTGCGTCCCATTTCCTGACCCTAGCCCCCTCTCCCTTCCTCTTTGTCCCTCCAGCCACACGCTACGGCCACGGGGTCTACTTTGCCGTCAAGGCCGTCGTTTCCGTGCAGGAGATGTACTCCCCCTCTAGCAGCGACGGCAACAAGTACATCTTTGTGACGCGGACGCTGACCGGGGACTATGCGCTGGGCAACCCGAGCATGCGGGCACCGCCTCTGCGGGAAGGGGACGCCGTGCCGCGGCGCTACGACAGCACCGTGGACAACCTCAGCAACCCAGGCGTCTTTGTCATCTTCAACGACACTCAGGCGTATCCTCAGCACCTCATCACCTGCCGCTGGTCCAAGCAGCCCTGAGGGGGGCAAGGGGGGGCCTGCTGTTCCCCTCTCCCCCAGGGCTGCCAGGCGAAACTGAGCAGGGGGTGGGCAAGGATGCCCGTGGCCAGGCTGTCTGATTTGGGCCTTCCTGAGGGGGCAGAGCCAGCGAGACTCCACTGGGCACCAGCCTTGGTTCAGACTGGATCTGCTACGGACCCTGCTTTCAACATATTACCTCTTTTTGTGGGGGGGGGGGGCTGCTGATTCTGCTGCCGCCTTCTTGGGGCATCACTTTGGGGGTGGTTTGAAGGATGGAGAAGCCATGCATTAAAAGGCACACAAGGAAAAGTCAGAGCAGGGCCTGTCTTGCTTGGGGGGTGTTTTATTTGGGGGGTGCCCCCTCTTCCTTTGCTCCTTGGCTTGGCAAGAGCAGCAGAGACCAGCCTGGCTGGGAGAGTCTCAGTCTCTGCAGGTTCTGGGCATTATCCTGCAGTGGCCAGACAAGGGCAGCTTGGGTGGCGCTGGGGGGCAGTGGAGATGGGCTGCCTCTGTGCCTTTGCCCCAGACTGTGCCTGTCCCCCAAGAAGCCCAGCGCCCTGCAGACAACTTCGGCACTTTGGCGCATGGCCTCTCTTCTTCGAGTCTTGTTCCAGCCTTTGGATCTGGCTTCCCTCTGTCCTGCAGCCTGAGAGTAGCCTGGAGGGGAGAGGAATCGGAGAACTGTGGAGCTCAAAGGGACCCCAAGGGCCATCTAGTCCAGCCCCCTGCAATGCAGGAATTGCAGCTCGATTATCCCTGACGGATGGCCAGCCCATCTCTCTTTAGAAACCTCCAAGGAAGGAGAGTCTCCACTGCTGAGCAGCTCTTGTCCTCAGAAAAGGCCTTTCAGACGTTCAGTCAGGATCTCCTTTCTTGTCATTTGAAGCCATGGGTTCGAGTCCTTCCCTCCTGTTATGGAAAAATCTAGGTGCGAGGCTGCTCAGTCCCCCAGCTGGTCGGGCAGAGACCGTGGGTCCCTGCGGAATAAAGAAGGAGTCTAGCCACCAACCGGAGCATATAGCTGTGAACCAAAGTTTATTGCGCAACAGGTTCAAAGAGGAAATTTGAACCCTGAGGATGGGGTGACAAGGACTTTTAAAACTTTCCCACCATATCCCAGAATACAGTTTGCAAAGCATCATTGCTACATCAGAAAAGGGGCGGGTTATACATGATGAACATCGGAGGAATGTGTTGGGGCAACCGGCGGATTCAGGATATGTCTTGGGAAGTACATTCTAAGCAGCTGCTGCAAAGGGACAAGAGAACTTGGGTTTGCCTAGTCTGCCACCTGGGCAAGTCCGGAGGGGTGCCTTTGCCCAGAGATTGACACCTATGAGTCCCTTCCTCCCACTTGAGGGATTATGGCGGGGACCGAGTGGTTTCCAAGTCCTTGGCCAATGAAGCAAATTGGCGGTGGAATGAAGGAAACTGGCAAAGGAGTTGGTTTTATGTGATTTTTAAAACTAGGTAACTTCCCTGAGCTGTCAAGTCAAAAGGATACATTTATGCACAATATTTGTAACATTTAACAACTTTAAATATGCCCCCCCGTAATTTCCGTAACATTCCAGAACAAAAGAAAACAACTATCTCCATCTCCTCGCCCTCTTCTTCTTCAGGCTAAAAAACACCCCCAACTCCCTCAACTGTTCCTCATCAATTTTGGTTTTCCGGGAGCATAATCTGACCAGGGAAGGGGCTCCTCCTTGCTCTGCTTGGCCTCAGACAGAGACCACGGAAACGGAGAAAGCTTTTCCCATTCACTGCAGAGTTTCAACAGAAGAACTCAAACCAGGGAACTTGCCCTCCCAGGAGACGAGTGATGGCCGCCAACTTGGATGCTTTCAGAGGGAGATCAGAAGCCACAGGATGCGAGGGGGCTCTGTGTTTGAATCCTGCTTGCAGGCTCCCCGTCCTGGGCACCTGCTTGGCCCCCGTGAGAAGAGGAGGCTGGACTGGGTGGGCCTGATCCAGCAGGTGCTTCCTCCTGGGCCTGGGGCAGCACCTGTTTAAGCCGAGGGGCTGGGGGCTCCTCCCTCCTGGCGCTGCAGAGCTGAACTGGGCACCTTCTCTGGCCAGCAGGAGTTTCCCGTTCCTCCACGCACCACAAGGGGGTGCTCTTGTCGCGCCCACCTTGGCCGATTGATGCCAGAGAGGTGGGGTGTGTGTGTGAGGAAGCGGGCTGCTTTGGGGCAGGGCTGGGGGGGGGGTGGCAGGGAAGCTGGCAGTTCCTGCACAAGAGGCATTTCCGGCCCTTTGTGTGGCAGCTTCAGGAAGCGCCAGCTCCCTGGGGCCCATTCTTCCCCGATTGCTCATTACTTGGGGAACATGAGGGGGGGGGGCAGAATGTTCCAAGCAGCAGAAAAACAACTGTGTTGGTGAAAGTCTGTGTGTGTGTGTGTGTGTGTGTGTGTGTGTTTTGTTTGCGTGTGTGTTTGCTCTGACAGATCAGATGTTTTGAGGTCTTTTTTCTCTCTGGAGAAAATGGATCTGAGCCTTGGAGGTAATGGGAGGAGAAAGCCTTGTGGGAGGGGGCCAACAGGCCCTGTTGCTCCCAGTGCAAAGGAAGCGTTTCCCAGGTGTTTATGAGGCAGAGCGCCCCCCCCCCGCCAGCTTAGTGGTGGGCTCACAGGGTGACCTGTGGCTTTTTATGGGTGCAGTGGGGAGAGGAGGGGGCCACCCCAGGCGGGCAGGGGGCATCACAAACTTTGGTGGGGGGGGGACCCATGATGGTGGGCCAAAGGCCTCGGGGTGGGGTGGGTGGTGGGACAGACTTCAGCTTGAGTACAACACTCCCCCTGCAAAAAATCCTTCAGCTGCCTCTCCCTCCAATTCAATGCACGTGGTGCGGATAAGGGCCCTTTCTCCCTCCCTGGGGGGTCCTGCCCCCTCCTTCTGTTCCCTGGAAGCTGCTGCCCCACCAGATCAAAGGGGCCGCTATGGGGCGGTGCCAGGGCTGCGGTTTGGGAGCAGAAGCTGCTTTTCATGTAATGAAAAGGGTTGGTTTGAGGCAGTTTTTCCATGCAGAGGAGGGAGCGGCTGGGAGCCTGGGGTTTAACCCTTTGCGTACTGCAGCCCTTCTAAAACCAGCCAGGGGTGGTGGCGCTGCTACTGGGGGGGGGGCAATCAGTGTGCCCCCCACCCTGTGCTGTAGCAGAAGCTGTGCCAGGCAAGATCAGGGGTGGCCCTGGCTCAACGGTGCTCCCGATGCCTCATGCTCACGCCAGGTCACTGGGCAGTGGGAGCCTTCATAGGAGGCGGAAAGCAGAGCTTTGCAAAATGCCCACTTCTGTGGCTGAATATTCAGTCCCAGGATTTTGCAACTGACACCTGATGCTGCCAAGCACTATTTTGCCCTTGAGTATATGCAGAATAAGGTACCAAACCAGTTGGGACAGTTTCTCCCCACATGGTGGAAATGCTCACTCTTAGTCCAGCCGGGCTTGGGCTTTGGGGCTGGCCGGTCTGTTCTGCTGTGGCCTTGCAGAGCCCACGAGGGGGGCACTCGCTCAGGGCCCCCAGAGGCCAAGGCCCCTCCAGAGCCAACTGGCAGCGGCTGGGCACTGGGGGGAAGGGGCACCGAAGCCAATGTGGTTTCACTGTCTTGCCAGGCGGCTCCACAGGCCAACTTCTTATAGGAAGAAAGGACAATGGGAGCTTGTTAACAACTTGGCCTCTGATGGTGCCCCAAGTCTTGGATGCAAAGGCCTTTCCCCACCCCCTGCATGTCCGAAATGGGGGGGGGGGAATGCAGGGGGAGCTGTGCTCATTCTTCGCCCCAGATGAGCTTTGCTCCCAGCGCCTCTGCTGCTCTGAAATGCCCCCCCAGAATGGAACACCCAAAAGGGGGTGAGTGGTTGTCTCCAGGAGTCTCTGTGAAACTCCCCCCCCCCCCCGGTTCTGAGTCTGAAAGGACGGGGTCCAGGAGAGGCGCCTCAACCTTAAGCATAGACGTACATCGGCTCCCTTGTGCCCTTGGCAGGGGACAACCATGCCAGCCCCTGGGTATGCCTCTGAGTGGGGGGCACTGCTATCCACAAACCTAGTGGCTGCCAACTTACTCCAAGCAGGTGGGAACAGAAGGTGGGGAGCACAACAAAGCCCTGGGGAGGCAGCCCCCCTTGGGCGGCCACGCTTCCAGTCCATGCCCAGCTGCTTCTTGCCTTCCACATCTTCCTCCAGGGAGAGCTTCCTCTGCAGGGACATCAGGCCTTTGCTCCTGCGAAAACGTCCAATTCCAGCTGCCTTCGTCTGCAGTCAAAATATAAATCAATGACAATAATTTGCAAAGCTTTGCAGTGTAAGGGCCAGTAAAGAAATTTAAGAATTGCCTCCATTTGATTCCAGTAAGCTGAAGGCCTCCTGCCATTAAAAAAACCCTCTTTTGTTTTCTTTTTCTGACAAGGGAGGAGGGTTTCCAAAGCCCCTTGCCTCTTTCTCAGGAGGGGCTGCCTGAGCGAAGCCCTTTTGCCTCTCCTGGTCTTTGGGCCCTGGGTGTGGAGGGGCCCTGGAAAACTTCCAAGTGGGGTGGGGTCCTCCAGATGTTCCTGGATTCCCGCAGCCAGCATGCCCAATGGTCTGGGGTCCTGGGACTTGCAGTCCAGCCATTGTGGACGGGCTGAAGGCTCCCCAGCCTCTGAAACCTTGATATGGGGCCGGAGGCGAACGGGGAGCAGATGCAAAGAGGGGCGATGCCTTTGCAGCAAGGCACACCTCTCCATTGCGCTTCCTCATGGCTGAAGCTTCTGGACTGCTTTGTTACATGTAAAGGTAAAGGGACCCCTGACCATTAGATCCAGTCGTGGCCGACTCTGGGGTTGCAGCGCTCATCTCACTTTATTGGCCGAGGGAGCCGGCGTACAGCTTCTGGCTCATGTGGCCAGCATGACTAAGCCGCTTCTGGTGAACCAGAGCAGCGCACGGATATGCCGTTTACTTTCCCGCCAGAGTGGTACCTATTTATCTACTTGCACTTGACGTGCTTTTGAACTGCTAGGTTGGCAGGAGCAGGGACCGAGCAACAGGAGCTCACCCCGTCACGGGGATTCGAACCTCTGACCTTCCCATCGGCAAGTCCTAGGCTCTGGTTTAACCCACAGCACCACCCGCATACTGTACATCTTTATCTCACTTTCCACCCAAGAAACTCACGGAGGTGTCCAGGCAGCGCAGCCCACCCCCACCCCAAGTGTGCAAGAGACTGGACCAAAATGGGAGGGCTCTGACGCATGAAGGGGGGGTCTCCCTCACCTCCCACGCGGCCCACGCCACCCCCCAAGACAGGTAGCCCCCCACCTGTGGTGAGAACGGGCTCCTGGACTCTCTTTCCAAAGCGCCTGGCTCTGGCAGGCAGCTCCGGGGCTCCCCGTCTCCCTTCGCCAAGGGCGCGCCCACGCGACCCCTTCCTCCCGCACCACCAGCGGGCACCAGGCTGCGGGGCACCCCAAGGAAGCCCCCCCCCCCAGCCGCGATCCTCCTCCAGGTGCTCCCTTTTGCCCCCTCCCCGCCCTGGGAGCCAGGCGGGGGCCGGGCGGGCCACCCCGGGCCGGAGGCGGCGACTCCTGGCGGGCTGCTGCGCTTCCGGGCTCGGCCTCTAGGTGGCAGCAGCAGCCGCGCCGCGGGAGGCCAGCATCACTTTCGCTTTCCGAATCGGGCGCGCCCCTCCCCCTCCCCCGCACTTTCCCGGCAGCCCCGCCCCCCCAGGGGAGAAGGGCGGGGCGGGAGCCTCTTTGGGGAAAGAAGCCGAGAATCCGAGACTCGGAGGACTGGAGAGCTGGAAGGGACCCCCAAGGGTCATCTAGTCCAACCCCGGCCATGCAGGGAGCCTGCCCCCAGCAGTCCCTGCCAATCACTGCGTCACAGGGGAATATAACCAGCCCCTCCCTCAGTTTGGGACTCCAGATGTTTTCAGAAACTGCCAGGCAGCTGCGGTGCCCACCAGGAGATCTTGCCTGCCCCCAGCCACGTGGGGCAGCCCCCCCCCGCGCCTCTCCCTCCTCGGGCCCTCCAGCCTTTCTCCCCCCCCCCTCCTTGGGAGCCCCGCAGGGTGGGGTCTTCTCTCGCCAAGCAGCCGCCTGCCCCATCTAACCAGGAGTGGGTGGACCTCAAAGAAAAGGCGAATTCTTGGCAAGGATCCGAAAACAGAACTGCCCTGTGGTAGTGCTGCTATACAAGTCTAGAGCGCGTTTGGAACAGGGCGTCCCGTTCTGGGCGCCTCGCCTCAAAAAGGATATTGAAGAATTGGAAAAGGTTCAGCCAAGGGCAGCCAAAATGTCCGAGGGTTTGGGAGCTGCTCTGCTGTGAAGAAAGTTGCAGCACTTGAGGCTTTTTAGTTTAGAGGAAAGAGGCGTCAGAGGCAGAAGTTCCAAACTATTCCTTAGCCTGGAGAAAGTGGAGGGAGACAAGTTTTTCTCCCTCTCTCACAGCTCCTGCAGGAAGGAGGCAGAGATGGCCACTGACTTGGGGGGCATTTAAAAAGTTGGTTGGTATCTGTGTCTTGGGAAACAGGGGAGGCGCCGCCTTTGGGGGTGAAGTCCTGCTGCTGGATCGTTGCTGGGGCTGTAGAGACCGACGCAGGAGAGACATGTTCTGTTGCAGCCGGGGCAGACAAGAGCATCTAGTTGTGCTGCTGCAGATGCCAGGGGGGCATTTCTTCTCTTTGCACTCCTCCCAGCGGCCATTCCTCCTCTAGTCATGGCTGCGGTCGCCTGGAAGGGGTTCCCACACAGTGAGGTGGACGTTGCCAGCCTTCATGCCGCCTTTGCAGACATCTCTGGAGCACAGAACAGGTCTGCCAACGGGGCTGGTGCCGGCATGTCCTAAATTAAAGGGCGATGAGGCTATCCCAAGGGCAGTCTCAGGAGGCCAATGAATAACGGATCCTGGGAATCACAAGGACAGGTTGACCTGTTGCACCCAGGTTCTGCTTGGAGCTTCCCAGAAGAGGCTGCGCTAGCTGGGTCTACTTTGGAGGAGACCTTTGGAGGCAAAGCCCCCCCCCCCCGCCTCCCTCCCCACAGTCCATGTAGAGACACCAACACAACTGTGCCCTGTTGGTCCTGCAGCAGAGGGCAGGGGCTGGTGAGCTGAGAGGGAATGGGGGCTGGGGCCCCCTCTGCCCTCCCCCCACTTTGCATGTGCTGCCTGAGCCTGTCCGCTCGCTCTGGATCGTGGCCAGGCCATCCCTGCCGCATCCAACAAAGCTGTGGAGGGTCTCTCCAGGCGGAAGAGAGAGGCGCTCAGCAGAGCAAGGCTGGCTGTTAGCTCAGAGGCCTCTTCCATTCTCCTTCCTAATTTCCCCCCAAAGACTTCTGCGTCACCAGAGAGATTGCATAACAGCCTCTGGTCCTGTTTTTCACGTTGTGACATCCCCAGCTGAAGGTATTTTTGAAATTTTATTTATTGAAGCAATTTGCATCCCACTTTTCAGAAAAAAAAAAAGGCTCCCAGAGCAGCCCCCCCCCCGAGATTGGTAAAAAGGCAGTCCTGCCCCCCCCCCCTTATGCCTACAGTCTAAAAGACACAGCACAAAAGGAAAAGGGGTTGGGAGGGAGGAGAAGGCACACGATGACTCCCACCCCCAAGCAGATGAGTCTCCTGCTGTGAGGCACCTCACTGGGTGCTAGAAAACTCCAAGAAGACCGCGTTGCCTCTCGACTCCTCTTCCTCCCAGGGTAGGTAGCACTGGTGGCCTCTGGGGGGGGGGGATAGGGGGCCGGGGAGCAGCTCAGCTGATGAAGCTGGGCTGCCTGCTTGCTGCTGCTGGACTCCTTTCCCCCCAGGGCAGCTGCTTCCAGCCAGGGGGGGGGGATGCTGCCCTCCAGCTATAGATCTTGGCCTGCCTCAGTTGCCCACGAGGAGTCCTGGCTCAGGGGTCCAATTGTCTTAGGTGAGCTGGGAAGTGGTTCACAGAAGGGCAGGGGGGAGCCATTATTATTATTATTATTATTATTATTATTATTATTATTATTATTATTATTATTATTATTATTACCCTGCCCATCTGGCTGGGTTTCCCCAGCCACTCTGGACACTTCCCAACAGAGGACTAAAAACAGAATAAAACTTCAAACGTTAAAAACTTCCCTAAACAGGGAAGCCTTTTCTTCTGGGCCCCCTTTGGGGCCCCTGGGCTCCTTGTGAAGCAAATAGATATAACCAGTTTAGAGAGGCTGGGTGGGGAACAAAATAATAATAATAATAATAATAATAATAATAATAATAATAATAATAATAATAATTGGTGTGCTGCAGAATCAAGGGGCCCAGTTTGCCCTGGCAAGTTGGAGCCCTCAAAAGGTGCGTGACGAATCCTGCATGCAGAAATGTCCAGAAGGGAGAACTTGAGCTGAGCATTTCCCTTGACAGGCTGTTTTTCTCTCTGCAGAGAGGCTGTGCTGATCTGCAGAGGAAGGATCCCCAAAGGCCACCGTCTCCTGTCATGGGGGGGGGGGGCTACCAAGGACGGCTGCCGGCCCTGAAGGCTCTGCTCTGCTTCCACATCTGGAGGCAGCCCTGCTTCTGAATCCAAGCTGCGGCTGCTCTTGTGCTCGGATCCTGCGCATGAGTTCCCATTGGTGCTTCTGGCTGGGGCCCACGTGGCCTGATCCAGCAGCCTCTTCTGATGTCGTGTGTGCATGATGCCATGTGGCAAAGGCTGCCCTTCCCTTGGGGGGGGCCCACAGCCCCTCCTGCCTCCGGGACCTGCTTCCAGGGTCCCAGCCGGGGAAGCCACAGGGGCCTCTGTGGGGACTGGGGCTGCCCCTCTTTCTGGGTGAAGGCAGAACAGAGCGTCAGAGGCAACATGAGTCAGCCCACCCTTCGTTTCCAAAAATACATCTTGCTTGAGTTTAAAAAGCTGAATCTAGAGGCAGCTGAAAAGAAAGGGGGGAGGAGGAGGACGAGCAGAATAAATCATAGAATCACAGAACTGTAGAGCTGGAAGGGAGCCCAGGGGTCATCTAGCCCAACCCGCGGCAGTGCAGGAACCGCAACTCAAGCATCCCTGAAAGGTGGCCTCTCCACCTCAAAAGCACAAAATGCCTCCTTGGCTCTCAGCTGGAGCTGAAAGTCTTGCCCCGGAGGGGGCTCTGACACTCCCAGGCCCTTCTTGGCAGAGCCCCCTGCTGGGGGAGGGGGGCATTGGAGCAACTAGGGAAGGGGGGCAATAAGCCACGCTTGTACATGAGCCAGGTCTGGACCCGCTTTCCTCGCTCTAGAAAGCCCTTTGATTGACAGCACAAAGCCCTGAAGCTGGTGTCCCCCACTTCCAGGGCTGTGGGGAGGATGAGGGGGTCCTCTGTGCCCCCTCAGGACTCCTCTGGCCCCGTCAGCCCTGGCAGGGCCTGTGTTCCCACTGAGGGTTAAGAGCCCGCCCTGCCCGTCTGACTCACCAGGAGCGGCCCAGCTGTGGGGAGGGAGGCAGCGGACGGGGCTGCGCACATCTGGAACCCATCTGGGCCGCGGACAGGCCGTCGAGGGTTAACGGGCCGCTGCTGCTGCTGCCGGCACACCCTCCTTCCTTCCTCCTTCCCTCTCGCCCCAAAGGCAGCGGCTGGCGTGGCACGGCGGGCTGAGTATGGCCTCCCTGAGCCCGTGGGCACTGAGCGACCCTGCCTGGCTGCGCGTCGCCTGGGTAGCTTCCCTGGTGCTGGGCTCCCTGGGAGTCTGGGCTCTCTTCCTGCTCTGCTCCCTGCGGGGACGCCAGCCCCCCAGCCTCTGGGCAGGTAGGTGCCGGGGCCGCCCATCCAGCCCCCGTGGGCAAGCAGGGCATTCTGGCCAGGCAGGGGTGCCCTTCCAAGGGGCTGCAGGAGGGAGGGAGATGCTCTGGGCCTGACCCCCTCCTCTCGCTTGCAGGGGGGCAGCAGGAGTCAGAGGGCTGCGGGGCCTTGAGCCCATTTCTTGGGGTGTCTGTTGCAGCTTTGGAGGGGGGGTTATTTATCATAATACTTGGATGCGATGCATTTATCTCCCTTCAAAGTGAACTGGGGGGTGAGCAATATGGGGCACACTCCCTCTGGCCTTCCTTTGCCCCTGCAAGGCAGTTCCTGTGAGCAAGGTTCTCCTCCAGTCCCTCCTGACTCCTGGCTCCCTGCGCTGGTCTAACATGTAGCATCGCTGCTGCACCCATTTCACAGACATGCCTTTAGCCACAACTTTTCAGTGGCTCACCTCACTGGACCACGCTGCCGTCCCATAATGCCCCAGCTAATGCAGCGATCTTCTCCCTCCTTTGACCTTTTGCCAGTGTCTCTCCTTCAGGAAAATAAGGGCTGTGGCTTATTATTATTATTATTATTATTATTATTATTATTATTATTATTCCCATTATTTGCTGGCTTAAAGCAAGCAGCCGGTTTAAGATGATTTCTGACGAGCGAGAGGCAGAAGAGGCCCCTGTGGGAACACGAGGCTGCGCCCAATGGACCTCTGGCCCGGATGTGGAAGGGCTTGTCTTAGTTCCTCTCTGCCTCCTGCCCCCCCTCCCAACATTGCAATTTGGAAAGAATTTGGGGTTAGTTCATCCAAGGTCAAAACTCGATGTTGATGCAGAGCAACACAGAGACAGAATGGCCATCCAAACGGCAAATGTGAGTCCATGCAAGAGAGCGTAAAGTGAGGCATGTGAGAATTCAAATACTCTCACGGGCTCTGAAGGGGGCGAGACCTTGGGGTCGTGGGGAATGGCCCTCTGGACCCGTAAGAACATCACAAGAGTCGGCTGGATCAGGCCAATGTCCCATCTTGTCCAGCCTCCTGTTCTCACCAATGCAAGCAGGATTCAAGCACAAGCGCTCAAGTGGGAGTGAGTTCCATAGTTTAACGGTGCGCTAAAGAATTATGAGACAAATTCATGTAGGAGAGGGCTATTGAAGGCTACTAGCGGGGTGCTGGTGATAGGGGGCAGAAGGGGCTTCAGTCCCCTCAATATTTTGGGGCAGGGGGCTGAGCCCCCACCCATATGGAGGGTGCCACCATCCCCCGCTGCCTGTTGGCCGCTGTGGGAACAGGATGCCGACTAGATGGGCCCTCTAGGCAATTTCTACTGCCCTTTATTAAAGATGTCTGGGGTGGTTTATGGTGAAGCACAGGAGCAAATGAGGTTGTGTCGGTTTCGGAGAAGGCATTCTGGAGCAGAATCCAGAAGAGCAACCGCCTTGGCCCCATTTCTGAGGCCTTCCTGAGGTGGCAGCTGATTTCCTGTGGCCTTCTGTTCCGCAGGCTGCTTTGTCCGGTGGATAATCAGGTAGCACCTTGTCCCTCTCCTTTTTCTGTGTCTGCTATTTGGGCCTCCTGGGAACTGGGCGCAGGGCAACAGCCACGAAGCCAAGACAAGGAGCCAAGAAAAGGCCCACCTGAAAGGGGTGCCAGTCCTGAGCCCCCTCCTCTTTCTTCACATCTGGAGGAAGCATTGCTTCTGAATCTCAGTTGCTGGAAACGGCGGGGTCTGGGTTCCAATCCTGCTTGCCCCGCTTCCCATAATGGGCAACTGCACAGCCACTGTGAGAACAGGATGCTGGGCTTGCTGGGCCACGGGCCTGATCCAGCCGGCTCTGGCTTCCATCCTGCCCTCTGGCTTGGAGTGGGGCAGTTCTCTTTTCTCTCCACTGCTGGCCTAACTCTCTGCCCCCCCTCTCTCCCCCCAGGTCAGCAGCTGGGAGGAAGCAAGTCCCAGACAACCTCCGAGGTGAGTCCAGGCCTGGGTCTGTTTCGCGCTCCCCCAGCCCACCCTAGAGCTCCCGGCTGGGGCTGCCCTGACCCCAGGCTTTGCCGCCTCTCCTGCAGACCCTTGGGCCCCACACCTTACCCAGCCAGATGGACAGGGTCATAAGCATTAGCATAACACTGGCCCTGTTGGCTAGTGGCCTCTCCTTTTCCCTGCCAGCCCCAAACCTTCCCTGAAGCATCTCAGAGCCTGCTGCTGCCCTGCTGTGGGGGCCCCAGGCGGGGCAGGGGAGGGTCCTCCTGCACGTGATAGGGGGCAGGCAGGGAGCCCTCAAGGCCCCCATTGTCTGGGCACTTGACAAGGGCACTCACTTCGCCTCCTCACCATGCCAGCGAGAACAGAAGGCTCTTGGTTGCGGAAGGAGGAGGAGGAGGAGAGGGAAGAGAGAGACGTCCACGGCAGGCTGGCACGCAGCCACCCTGCGCCCCTTCCGGCCTCTGCCCCCTGGGGGCACTGGAGGGCAGGGGGTGCGCCTGCGTCTCAGGGCTGCTTGCAGGTCCCCAGACCTCCCTCTTTTTGTCTGCCGCCTCCAGAAGCGCCGGAAGAAGAGTGCCAAGGGAAAGCCGCCACCCAGTCAGAGGAAGGAGCAGGCAGCCCCCTCTGGGCCGGACTCTGCGCCCCTGGCAGCAACAAGGCAGCAGGTGAGGATGATCAGGGTGTGCCCGGCTAGGTGGAAGCCCAGAGGGTGCCTCTCCCCGCTTTGCACCTGCTGCTCAGGCTCGGCTCAGCTGCCCCTCACCCCCTGTGCCACCCGCCTTGCACCTGGCATGGGAGGTGCTGGTTGGCTACTCTGAGGAGCCTCTGCTGCTGCTGCTGCCACCACCACCATGAACTCCCGAGGGGCTTCTCCTGGCCAGATCCTTTCGCCACAGGCCCGGCCCGGGGGGGGGGGCACCTGGGAGCTGTGGGCCCTCAGGGGTCAGGTGGAGGAATTCTGCTCAGCTTCCTTCCTCCTCGACTCCCAGGAGGAGAAGGAAGAGGCGTGTTTTATGTTGATCCAGTTCAAGGGCTTATTGTGGGTGGATATGTTACTTATTGCTGAATGTTATTTGCAAACCGCTTTGAACATTTGGGATGCAAAGGTTTGGGTTGCAAAGGTAGTCCAGGGGCAGAAGTCCCTGGGCTCTGACCCCACAGGCCTCTCTCACTGGCCTTCCTCTTGCAAAATATTTGATTTCTGAAGAAGAGGCATGTGGTATGGGGAGGCTTGCAGGATGAGCCCTTCCAAAACCCTGTTTGAGAGCCAGTGGTGGTGCGATGGTTGGCATGTTGGGTGTGTGTGTGTGTGGGGGACATGGGTTCAAGTCCTCCCCACTCAGCCACGAAGCCCACCCTGGACCAGTCACTACCTCTCGCCTTGCTCTACCTCACAGGGTTGTTGTTGTGCAAATTCAATGAGGAGGGGGAGAACCATGTATATGCCACCTTGAGCTTCTGGGCGAAATAAACAAATGCAATCAATCAATCAATCAATGGCCGGAGGGTGAAGGATGCATGCAGCACTTTTCCAACCTGTGCCAAGGGAGAGGGAGGCCCCCCCTGTTTCTCCCAGGGAGTTTACAAGGGAGAGGCAAGAGGCCAAGGGGGGGGGGCAGAACTGGGCACCAGAGCAAACCAGAGGTGTCCCCAAAATTTTCTGGACATATTTGGAAAGCTACGCAAATGTCACGGATTCTGCTAAATTCTCATTTCAAAGAAGAGAATCTGGTGCTCAGAATTCCCCTCCAGAAAAGCACAACAGGCAAAACGTCTCCTAATATTCTCTAACAAATAAAACTCAACTCAAAGCAAACAAACAAAGCAGGCAACTCCCCCTAACTAAACAAATAAATGTGAAGAATCCTAAAGCCACCTTCTATAATAATAATAATATATAAAAAAACACCTGGGAGGGACAGAGTGGCTTGGCAGATGCCAAGAAGGATGTTTGAAGGCGCCAGGTGCCCACATGCGCCACATTGAGGACCCTGGGCATCCCAGGGTGGAGAAGAGGGACCCAAGAGGCCCAGATCCCGCAAAGGCTCCTTTTTCTACCTCACTCCTCTTGCCTCTGAGAGACAGGCATGCAAAGAGGCTGGTTATGAGTGGGGCTGATGGTGAGCACAGATGCTCCCGGCTCCCTAAGGAGCCTCTCCTGGGGGACCCACCACAATTGTCCCATGCGCAAGCCTGAACACCTTGACCCCTTCCTCTGGGCTGGGGCTGTTTGGCCAGTTGTGAAACTCTATAGGTCAATGTGCACAGTTCCTGACACAGGGGGAAACCCCCACTATAAATAAGTCAGAAATTAGATGGTTATAACAACAAAACCCTATATAAAAACAGGTATAAAAAATGTCCTGCTCTCTGGCGACATCTGGTGTTTCATGTTTATAGCGCATCCGAATTGTTGTTTCTTTACTAATGTAGCTGAGTCCCTGGAGCCGCCTTGTGGCAGTGAGTGCCGCAGGATGACGCTTGCCTAGGACTCATCCTTTCATGGATTTGTCTGTGGGTGCTGCCATTTCCCAACAGCCCTTCTCCGTCTCTGTCCCTGGAGCGTAGGAAGAAGGTGCCTTATACAGAGTCAGGCCGCTGGTCTGCCTAGTCCAGGGTTTCAGGCGGGGGCCTGAAAGCTGCCACTGGTCCGCCTTGCTCAGTTTTGTCTGCAGAAATGGCTCTCTGGGGTCTTAGGCAGGGGACATTCCCAGCCCGACTCGGAGAGAAGAGAATCACAGAACCGTAGGTGGAAGGGACCTGAGGGTCATCTAGTCCAGCCCCAACTATGTAGGTGAGAGGCTGTTGGGGACTGAACCTGGGACCTTCTGCCTGCCGTTCCCCTGCTCTGGGGAACCTCCTTTTAAGCAGAGTTTGGGTGGCCATCCGTCAGGGATGCTTCCCTTGCGATTCCTGCCTTGCAGGGGGTTGGACTAGATGACCGCCGGGGGTCCCGCCCAGCTCTACCCTTCTCTGGTTCTATGAAGCAATGTCCGCCTTGCTGAGCGCCTCCTGCCCCGGGGCCTTGGGTGGGGCTGCTGTGGCTCCGGACAGCCTGGCCTTGTTCTCTGTGCCAGATCAACAAGGCACCACGCGGGGGGTGGGCAGGAAGAGGCCTTTCCTCTGCTCCTCCTCCGCCCCCGCTGCCCCTGCCATTTAAGCCTGGGCCGCCTGCTGCGTTCGGCAAGACCCACGCTGCCCACGAAGTGCCACTTGGGGGCCCTGGCTCCATCCTGGGGGCTCACATGCAGCCGACCTTCACCCGCCGCTGCCTGGCGTTCTCTTCCTGCTGCTGCTGCTGCTGCTTCAGGAGGCCTGTAGGTAGCGCATTGGGGGCTGTGGGGGGGGGAGCTGTGGGTGCCACCTTCTTCCAAGGAGTGGGCTCCTCCGCTCCCTGGGCCAACTCTTGCCTGGCTGCATGGGGCCCTTTTGCATCAGAAGCAGGCCCTCTGCCTGCCTCTGGGCTTTACCTGCCTTTATAAGGGCCACAAATAAGGGGAGGGAAGTAGCTGAATGGCAGAGTGTTGCAGGTTCATACCCCCCCCCGTGGCATCTCCAGGCGGGACTAGGATAAAGTGCCTGCTTCCAAGACCTCTGCCCATCTCTTCGCTTCAGGGCTTGCTGTTACAGCCTGCGGGACTCCCTGCCACCTGCTTGTGGAGTGCCCGCGAAGGACCATAGCACAGCCTGGAGCAGCAGCTCACAAACAGAGACCCAAGACCTCGCAGCCTCTTCCGCCACTTTTATTTCTTACTGGGGGGGGGGGGTTGGGCTCCTGAACTTTTAGCTGGGGTGTGACAGGCAAGCACTAAGCAGCTGTTTCCCCACCAGTGTGTCTGCTGGCTTTTGGAGGCTGCACCAGTTGAATGCCTGACTGTTGCGCGGCTCTTAATAGCACTGGGGAGCCAGGGGCTGGGGGTCGGTAGCTGCCCTGGGGGGGGGGTCCTGCGCCTAGAGGATTGGGTCCTTCTTGCCCTGGGTGACTCCCATGGGTGGCTTCCTTTCGTTTTGGGCACCCCTCCACCGAGAAGGGAAGGGGCCACTTTGCAGAGAGCCCCGCTCCCCGGCCTACGTGGCACATTGTGTCTCAGGGGGTGAATCGGGCTTAGGAAAACACAAGTGTCACCCCCCCAATCTCCCCATGTTACCCACGAAGAACAGGGTCGAGCGGAGGGTCTCTCCAAGCGGCCGAAGCTTCGCGCTGGAGGAGAAGCTCGGCTCCCTTTGGAGCATTGCTGGGGGGCCGAGAGCAGCGGCGCCTTCTCGGCTTCTCCTCCTGGGTGGGGCGCGGAGTTTCCTCGGGCTTGTGGGGAACGAGGGTGGGGCTCCCAGCTGCCTGCAGTCTCCGCCTGGCGGAAGGCGAGCAGGAGATGTGGGGGCAGCAGTGGGGTGTGTTTGTATGGGGTGCGGGCGAGGCTTCTCTCTCCGGAGCGGGGCATGGCAGCTAGGGTGGGGGGTCCTCTGCCCCCAGCCCCACAGCGGGAGGGTAGGCAAAAGGGGAACCAGGAATTGGACTGCAGGAAGGTCGGTGGTTGGGGTGCAAATGAAGCCGCGTGGTGTGATCTGAGTGGGGCTCCCCAAGGGCAGGGGAAGTGGGGTGCGCGGCCCCCAACTTTCTTTTATTTTCCGTGGCCCCCCCTCAGGACTGCCGTTACTTTCCTTTAACCACATCCTCAGGCGGGCTGAGCAGGGGCTGAAGGGGGGGGAGGGGGAAAGGGGGGGCTCTCGATATTCCCCCAAGTGCGCGCTCTATTTATTCGCTTTGCTTTTCCGCTGAAGGCGACCTTGCCCCGGGTTGGTGTGTTCAGAGGCCCCGGATATCCCCGTGCTTGTGGGTCAGGCCAGCCGAGGTCAGAGAGCTGCCCCTGCCTGGCAGAGATGCAGAATTCCTTGCCTGCCCCACCCTGGGGGAGATGGGGGTCCCAGTGGGGAGGCCTGCGGGGCTCGCCCAGCGCCCCCCCTGCCAGCAGGACAGGGACCCCGGGGGCAGGATCGTTGCCTCGGGGTGGGCAGGCGAGGAGGGAAGGGCGCTGTGCCCCCCTGCTTGGCAGGCCCCGGCGTGGGTCCGGCTGGCAGGGCGCTCTGTGCTTGTGAGGCTGGCAGCGGGGCGGGCGGATGGGCTCCGTCCATTGTCCGGGTCTGAATGGGCTCTGTTCTGCTGCCAGCCTGTGCCCTGGTTAATAATTCAGCCGGCCCGGCCGCTCGGCGCTGGGCGGGTGCGGAGGCGAGATAGACACTCGCACGCACACGCGCACACGCATGCACACACACACACACACACGGGCGCGCACACAGCCTGCAGGAGCTGCAGTGCTCAGCAGAGCGGGAGGCGGAGCCTGCGCCGCAAAAAACGGCTGCATGTTGCTAAGGCGAGCCCAACTTATCGCTGCCGGCGCTGCTGCCGGGCTCCGCGGGACGCCTGCCAGGCGCTGAGCCCCCCAGGGTCGCCCCTTCCCCATGCCGCCTGCCGCCTGCCAGCTGCTCCCTGCCCATGCCCGGCCCGCTCTCCTGGCTGCCTTGGCAAGGTAGGCAGACATGCTTCGTGGGCAGGAGAGGGGCAGGACGCACCCGCGCACCCGGAGACGGTGAGTGGTCGGGGGTGGGGGGTCTGCCGGCTTGCCCGCCCGCCTGCCCTCCTTCCTTCCTTCCTAAGATGCGGCAGGAGAGTGCCAGGCTCCGGGGCCGAGGGATGCCAGACGGTGCCTGCCTTCCCTGGCCGGCTTCTGCTGCTGCTTCCACTGTGCCCTGTCTGTGGGTGTCGTGGGGAGCCGGTCTGGCCTGCAGCAGATGTCCCCAGGGAGCAGAGTGGGGCAGAGCTGGGCGCCCCCTGCAGACTCCGGGCCCTGCTGTGTGGGCAAAGCAAAGGGGAAGCCATGGGGCGCTTTGCATTCTCCAGGCAGAGCCCCTTGGGCAGGGGGAGGGTGCTGCTGTGGGGCACGGGCTCCCTGGACACCCACCCCCTCCCTGCGGTTTCCTCCCAGGCCTCAGGGGGTGCTGGAGTTGGGGGGTGGGGAGCAGAGGGTGGAGAAGCCAGGCCCCCAGGGGCGGGAACCGGTTCGGGGAGCTGGGCCTGGTCTGCTGGCCTGCCGGGCTGGTTCCTGGCCCCGAGGCCAAGCCGTCCAGCTGGGATCCGGAGCTCCTGCTCACAGGCAGCCTTCCTCCAGTCCTTCTCTAGGGCAGCGTGCAGCGTCTTGCAACCCAGAGAAAGCGTGAGTGGGGCTGGGGGATCCACAGGGGAAAGGCCAGAAAGGGGCCAGTTTGCTGAGCCCTTTGGGGAGAGAGGCCTTTATGGCACAGGGAAGCCCCTGTGCAGGAGGGGTGTGTGGGGCAGGGGGTGGGTTGCCTCCTGATTTCACCTGGGCTTGTGCCCCCCTGCCAGCTTCCTATTGGTGCCCAGAAAGCTGTGTCCATGGCAACCACGAAGTGCCAAGTAGCAGGCAGAGCTGGCACTGTCACTTCAGCCCCCAGCCGCCCTGGAGGATGCTAAATCACCCCCCCCCCCACTTCCTGGCAGAGGCAGCCTGACATCAGGCTCCCCAGTGCAAGAGGCAGTTGGGGGGCGGAGGGGGTGCACCTGAGAGGGGGCTGCATTCTGTGCCAGGGTGGGAAGGGGGGCCTCAGGGGCCTGGAACTGGCTGCTGAAATGAAGGCAGGCAGCAGAGCCTCACAGGGTCCAGAGGGCTGGCCATGCTTAGCCACACTTTCCCTGGAATGGGGGGGGGGGCGCTCCAGGTCTTCCTGCCTCCCCCTCTCCCCACCAGGACATGGGGGGAGCCTCTTGGGCTCCTGGGGACAGAAGGAGCTCCCTTGGGCACAGAGTCAGGCCACAACTGGGGGGTGTCTTTTCCCTACCCTGACCTGGAAGAGCTGTCCTTGAGGATGCTCCAGCCCTGAGCCAGGGGCCTCTGCCCATCTCTCTGCCCGCCTGGTCCTGCCTGTGCCCCTTCATTGGGCCAAAATGGGACCCGGCTGGTGGCTGCTGTCCTCCAGAGACTCTGGGAGCTGTGTGCCCCCTTCCCCAGAGCAGAGGTGAGTCAGCATGGAGGAAGTGGGGCCTGCCGAGGGGAGAGGCGGGTGGGGCTGGGCTCCTAGCTCTGGTGGGGCAGGTGGGGGAGAGCAAAGTGCTCCTGCAGCAGCCAAAGTTTGGGTCCTCCAGGGGCTGTCTAGTCTAACCCCTGGCTGTGTGGCAGGACCATAGAGACACACACACACGGGTGGGTGTGCCAGGGGAAGGATGCACATGGGAGCGCGCTGAAGGGGGAGAGTGCCTGTCAATGCATGGGTGCCAGTGTCTATGTGCAGAGGGTGTGTGTGTGTGTGCATGTGCTTAAGGGGCGTGGGGTCTTGGGTGGGCTTGCACCTCAGCTGCTTTGCTTGAGGCCACGAGAGCCTCTTGGGTTGGGAAAGAGAGAGGGCTTCCTGTGCTGGATGAGGCCGGGGGCCCACGGAGCCCAGCACCCTTTTCTCCCAGGGCAGCTCAGATGCCCAGACAGGAAGAAGCTCACAAGCACGAGAGGCCTCCTCCTCTGCTCAGCTGCCCTTCCCAGCAGTGGGATTCGGAGGCAGAGCCTCCCTCCTGGCTGGGAGCCAGGGACAGCCCCCCCCCTCCATAAATGTGTCCTCTTTTAAGGCATCTGGGTTGGTGGCTATGGCTGCCTCCTGTGGCAGGGAGTTCCACAGTTTACCCTCATGCTGCTTTTTTTCCTAGGCCACGCCTCTCCCCAGGCTCCTCTTCCTTGGAGCTCCATGAGTTCTCGGTTTTTACAGAGAGAGTTGTGGTTTCACTTTTATCTCTCTTCTGCGATAGGGAGGAAAGACTGGGGAGGGGAAAGGGTTTGTTTAAGGCCTGGAGCCTGGCTAATTCTCATTTCTCTTCCTGGTAAGGAAGGGTGCAAAAATGTCTGCCTTTCTCCCCTCCCCTTCCGGAATGTGTGGCTTGGCTGGCTGGCTTAAGATACCTGGGGAGGTTTCAGGAGACAATCTCTGGCCCTGGAGCAACTTTTGCCTCTAGTTAGGAGGGTCATAAAGAACCATTTGAAAAACGATGGGGGTCCACCTCCCTCCACTGCTCTTGTGCTGAGGCATTCTGTGGGGGGGCTTTTGCTCCTGGCCCCCATCGTGCCCAGGTGAGCCCCAGGAATTGCAGCACAGAACTCCTCAAGGCTGGGGGCTGGGGGTGCGGCAGACCGGGCCTTGGCAGGACCTCCTCAGCCTTTGGCAGTGTTGTTCAGTGGTTAGTGCCATGGGTGGCTCAGCTCTGAATCTTCATAGTCCCCAAGGGGCTGTTTGGGGCAAGTGCTTCTCCTGCAACCTGGTAGAAGTTCTCCCTCGTGCCCCCCACCTCCAGGCACTTCCCCCTAACCTGGAACCCCACAGGAATGCAGACACCCCCCCACCTTCCCCTCGAGTACTGAAGGCCAGCTGCTTGGGAGGGCCTGGGGGTGGAGTGTCTATATCGCCCCCCCCCCCAAAGCAGAGCTTTCATAGCTGGTCATGGCACGGGATTGGCCCTCTGGTGTCACATGTCTTCTCAGGCCAGGGGGATTCTGGGTGAGCGCCAGGATTATCCTGGAGGATCGTGACCCCCAAGTGGTGGGGCAGGAAGGTGTTAGCTGTCCTTCTGGGAGCTCCCCCTGAGCAGCCCCACCGGGAGCCAGGACAGGCAGCAGGGAGTTGAGGCTGATGGCTTGACTCCCACTGGGGGTCTTTGGATGGAGGCTTCTGAGACTGGCCAGGAATTCCCCCTCCTTCCCTCCCGCCAGGTTGCCAAGTGACCCCCTTGGGATGAGGACTTTGCTCCCCTCTCTGCTGCAGGATGCGGCTTGGCTGGCTGGCTGGAGCTGCCTGGCTCAGAGGGTGGGATGGGCTCTGCTCCCTCCTTGCCATTGTCTGGGCTGCAGAGGGTGGAGTGGGGGCTCCTAGGCCCTCCTTGCAGGACAAGCTGCTTTGCTCTGGCCACGTGGGCCCCCCCCCGTCCTGCAGAGTGGGGGTCCAGGGTGGGGCCAGGCGCTCCCTGTCTCTTCATCTCTGACCCTGCTCCTCCCCGCCTTGCAGGAGGTGATGTCTTCTTCCCGCCGGAAGGAGAAGCCGAAGATGGCGGAGGAGAGCTCCAGCGGCAGCAGCGGGGGCTCTCCTAGTCCGGGGGACACCCTGCCCTGGAACCTCCCGAAGCATCAGCGGACCAAGAGGACCAAGGCGTCGTCCGGCAACGGGACGGTCCTGGACCCTGCGGAGAGAGCGGTCATCCGCATTGCAGGTAGAGGGGGCTGAGGCTGGGAGGCCCAGATCAGGGGGTCTTGCTGGATTGGGGCCCAGAGGGTGAGCGGCTCTCCTGAGTTGACCTTGGCGAGGGCACCAGGAGCTTCTGTGAGCCACCATCCCTGGCCCTGGCCCTCCTTGCGCTGTGTTGTGGCGCCGTGTTGTTGTGCACCCAGGGGTCCCTCTGGGGGCCACTTGCCAGGGGTGCTTTGGGGTCTCCTGTTGCAGCTGAGTGTCGGGGGCTTGCGTCACGTCTCTTGAGTAATTGCCCAGCAGAGCTCTCTAGGATGGTCTGTAGGCAGTTGAGATCCACGTTGGTGGAGGGAGCCTGGGGGACTTGCTCACGGGGCACTTGGGGGTCAAAGTTGTTTGCCTCCTTAGGGAAACGGATGCCGTGTTTGATGCCGCTCCTGGTGAGGTTTCCGTTGCTCCGTCCAGACACGGTTTGTGGGGTCCGTTTTCGCCACCCTTGAGAGGGTGCTTGTGAGTCTGTGCCCAGCGAGGTGCCCCCTTGACCGCTGCCCTTCCTGGCTGATGGAAGCTGGCCTGGCTGCTGCTGGGTGTGATGGAGGGTCACGGGTTGGAGACCCTCTCTTTCTTTTTGTAAATTTTATTTACATTTTTCATTATTACCATTTCCAAAATCACATTCGCTTTCAAAAATATATTTCCACCATCAATATTTTTCTTTTAACAAAAATATTCAACATCTTCCCTTTAATTTTCCCACCATCCCTGCATATTCTCATATATCGATTTAGATCACTAGGGTTGATGAGCCTTTCCGTGTTGAGGGGGGTGGGGGGCCTGTTGCCCCTCCTTGGAGGAAACCCACCCTGCGCCCGATGGTCTTAGCACCTCCCACCCTGTTGCAAATACCCCCTTTGGGGGCAGAGCACTTGAGATGGTCGTGGGGCACAAACACAGATATTTGTGGGGGAAACTGACCCCCTTGACTCATTTTGATCTGGGCTGAGATCAGGGTTGGAACTGAATCAGCCTCGGTTGCCTTGATGGGTGACCTTGTCTGGAGAGAAGGACGGCGGGAGGCCACATTGCATGGCGTTTCTCCTGCTGATTTTGAGTTGCTTTTATTGCCGATTGTACATTGCCTTGAAATATATATGTGGAAGTTTAATAAATAAAAACAGATAGGTGGGGGGGGGGGAGGGATGGTTCTGCCCGCTCAACCTGTGACTGCTAGGTTTGCTCAGGAGATTTTGGCAAGGAACCCGGAGATTTTCCAAAAGTGCCTCTTAACCTGCTGCCTGTTTCCTCCTCCTTAACAGCTTCTGCTACAACTGAGTTGGGACATTTCTGATGAGCCGTTATTTTTCGCATTCGCTGTGTCATCAACAGTTGCAGTTGTTGCGTTTAACTGTCCTCCCCACGGTCTGCTTATTTTGTGGAATTATCATCCTCTGGCCCAGGGGGAGCTGCCTTCTGCCTGGGGGGGGGGGGAGGAGGTGTGCTGGGGGCCAGGAAGCCCGCAGGCCAGTGATGGTCAGAAATGGGGGGGTGGGGCCTCCCTGCTCTCCTTGCTGCTCTGACCTCCCTGGCAAGGGCAGCGGGGGCAGCAGCAGCCCCCCTGCAAGGGGGAAAGACCTTCCTCCCCACAGTCCCAACTCCCCAGCTCAGGGTGCTGCTGCAGCTGCAGGGAGCAAGGGGGGGCAGTGGGGGGGGGACTTGAAGCCCCGAATCTCCTTTCTCTTTCAAGCCGCCTCCATTCTTCTGAAGTTAGGAGAAAACACTCACTGTATAAATAAGCTTTTTGTATACCAAAAATTTTGGTGCTTCAGAACATTACCGCCTAACAGCCACCCTGGTGAATGCAAGCGGGGGGGGGGGGCAGGACAGGTGGGGGTGGGTGATATTCCTCCCTCTCGTTTCCTCCTGGGCCTGAAATGCAAGAAGCTCGTCTGCCTGGCTGAGGATGAAATCTCATTAGCAGAGCATTATTCGGGACCTCGGCTGGGATCTCACAGGCAATAAAATATCCCAGAGGCCATCAGTTGAGCCTAGCCTCCTAGGGAAGCTTTGCTCAGAGCAGACCTATTGAGATCAGTCATGTTTGTTCATTTCAGTGAGACTACTCTGAGTAAAGCTTATTTGGCGACAACCCCCTCTCACTTGAGGCCCTTGTTAGGGTCATGGAAGGAGCCCAGCGCCAAGCGACAGAGGGGCCCCAGCTCAGTTTGCAGGCCAGGCCATGGCAGCATCCTGCTCCCCCCACCACCCCCAGTAAGCCTGGCCCCTTCTCTTTCTCTGCTAGGAAGTCCAGTCTGAAAAGCTGGGAGCAGAAGGGGCTCAACAGAAGGTGCTGGTTCTTCCCGTTAGCAGACTGGGACCTAATGGGCAACCTAAGGACCGCTTTTTCCTCTCTGCCCCTTCCCATGCGCCGTGGTCCACATCAGAGGTCCTGTCCATTGAGGGGCAGTGGGTGAATGAGCGCAAGGGGGGGGCAGGGCCTCTTCAGTGGAAGCCCCTCCATAAGGCAAGAAGAAGCCCATCTTATGCTGCCCTCGGGAGAGAAGGGGGGCACATAGGGGCAGGCAAAGGGATCTGGCATTTTTGCCTTTTGCTGCTGTTGGAGAATAAGTCCTGGAGCCATTGGAGGGGACCCCAGGGCTCATCTAGTCCAACCCCTGCAATGCAGGGATCACAGGTCTGCTGCTTTTTATTGTTTGCTGGGGCTTTACAAGACAAACAACATTGTGGTGTTTTATCATTTTGTGACTGGATGGTTAGACCCCTTGGACTGGGTGGACAGTAGTTGTATGCAAGCAAATAAAACCTGCATGGCTGAAGGCCAGACGAGTTCTCCCCAACCCGGTGCCCTCCAGAGGCTTGTTTATTATGTGACAGAAAGGGGTATGTCTCCCTCAGGCGGGAGATTCCACCGTCTGGGATTCTGATGCCCCTGGACCAGTGATTCTCCAAGGGTGTGGCAGGAGAGGAGGGCGAGTGTGGCAGGAAGATTCAAGAACAACGAATATTGTATTTGGGAACAATTCATGTTCTTATGTAGCTGCATTGTTTTATATTTCCTGGATGTCCCTTAAAGGTAAAGGGACCCCTGACCATTAGGTCCAGTCGTGGATGGCTCTGGGGTTGCGGCGCTCATCTCGCTTTACTGGCCGAGGGAGCCGGCGTACAGCTTCCGGGTCATGTGGCCAGCATGACTAAGCCGCTTCTGGCGAACCAGAGCAGCGCACGGAAACGCCATTTACCTTCCCGCTGGAGCGGTACCTATTGATCTACTTGCACTCTGATGTGCTTTCGAACTGCTAGGTGGGCAGGAGCAGGGACCGAGCAATGGGAGCTCACCCCGTTGCGGGGATTCGAACCGCCGACCTTTTGATCGGCAAGCCCTAGGCTCTGTGGTTTAACCCACAGCACCCCCCGCGTCCCTAGATGTCCCTTAGTCATATTATAAAGCAGTTGTGTTCTGTGTTATAAATCGAGCAGGGCCAGGAGTTGTTTCGTTTTGTTTTACAATGTATTGCTTATCAGGAAAAAAGAAACATCAGTGTGGCATGATTATATTTCCGTTCTGATAGTGTGGCCCATTCTGAGCAGGGCAGCCAGAGTGCGGCCCCTCCACCAAACTCAGCCACAGACCAGCCTGCCAACTTTGTCCAAGTTCAGCTTGTTAAGAGCAGGGAACTTCCCTTCTGCACCTTAACTGGTTTCTGTCCTCCTCACCTGGCTCCAGGTATGTTTCTGGGCCACAATAAGCTTTTGCACAAAGCTTAGCTACGATTCTGTAAACATGAAAGCTGTCCAACCAGTCTTTGCCACCTACGTGAGGGGAGCCAGCCGCAAAGCCAGGGCTTATCCGGCAGAGCCACGCACACGTTCCAAACCAGCGCGGAGCCTGTCTGCTGGGGCTTCGCTTTTCATGTGCCGCACTTGTTTTTCCTCCCAAAGATCCAGGCAGGGGCAGCACAGAAGCTGGTCTGGGCCAGATCTTGGGAATCCCCCAGGCAGCTGCAGGAGCGACCTGAAGCAAGGGGCGTAAATGTTCAGGAACAAACAGACCCTAAACCCAAGTTAATTAAAACAAAACAAAACCCCGAAACAACAAAAATGCGTTCTAGTTTAGGCTTCAGGCGATTTCAGAGATGGAAAAACAAGCATTATAAGTAGAACAAGTTAGGATGTTATGCACAGGGGATCCCCAAACCCCTTTTGTCTGAGAGAAAGAGACCTCACTTCACGCAGAAAGATTCCTTGTGCTCAGGAGTGCAGAGAAAATGTGGCTGGAGGTATATTTCTTTTTTTCAAGGGGTGTAGAGTCATCAGCCGATGGCAGACTTGGGGAGGCACCTGGTCTGGGTTGGCACCTCTCAGGAAATACCTGGGGAGGGCTCTGAATGGATGTGGAATCCATGTTGCCTGCCTGCAGGGAAGACAGGTGGGGTGGATGGCAAAGCTGCTTCTAGCAGCTGGCTTAATAGGCGTGTGGTGCTTTGTGACTTTGTGGGGCTCACATGGGGCTGGTCCTCACTGTGTGTGTGCAGCTGCATGTGTCCTGGTCTAATTTGCGTCCTTCGCATGATGTTACTACCAAACAACACCAGGCTCAGTGCTTTCCCCCTGGAAATTTGGGTTTACTTGATACGGCAGGAATAGGGAACCTTTGGCCCTCCAGATGTTGCTGAACTACAGCTCCCATCAACAAGACCAGGAGGGGGTCCAGGGGTCAAGAAGGCAGTTCCTGCATGTACTAAAGAGGGGTGTGAGGGGCAGGTGGGGCTCGTCCACCTGGGAAGGGAGCCCGCCTAGGAGAAGGAAAACTCTGCTCCTAAACCCCCACTGCCTTGCGGGATCTCTTTGGGAGAGGAAAAGGCTCAGGAGTAAACCAAAGGGGAGTCCCTAAGGCGGTTGGGTGGTGCCTGGTACGCCTCCTTCAGGCAATTCCTGCAGCCAAGTTGGTGCCAAAGTCTCGCTCTGCTTTCCTTTGCAATGCCGAGGGGGGGGGGTCTTGTCGCCTGGGCAGCCCAGGACCTCCAGACACACAGCCCAGGCTTGCACCCCAGGGAAGTCCCTTCAGTGCTGCTAACACAGCGGTTGGGCTTCACCCCTGGAGGCGGACTCCATTGTCTCTCGAGACAGACGGAGGCCAGCAACTCCCATCAGTATACTCCCAACTCCCTGGTCATACTTGCTCTAGTTGGGTCCCACCTGGAGGGCCCAGGGTTCTCCATGCTTGCATATGGGGAAGATGCAGCAAGTCAGGGGGAAACTGGGCTCCAGACCTCTCTGCTGGGGGTTGCCAGCAATTTGTTTCAGTGTGTCTGGGTGGGTGGTTCTGCTGCTCCCCTTTCCATGCCTGCTGCTTCCCCATGACTTTCCCAGCTGTGCTCTTAACTATTTCCAGTGTGCTCCGGAAGGAAGGAATATTCTTTTTTGTTTGATCCCTCAGATCAAAACCAGAAAACTGCAGAAGCAAACCGCATTGAAAATCTATACACCCGATATACTATACTGCGCAGCATTCTGAAAAGCGTTTGCTGAGAATTTATAATTGCTTTCATTCTCTTCCGCCCCCAGTTTGCTAGTAAGAGCACTTCAGGAGCTCAGCCATTTATATATAATCACATCATGTGTGTGTACATATATTTTTGTATCACTCAGACTTGCACAAATCTTGCACAAGTAAGTTACAATAGGCTGGCTCCGTGCTTTTGCAGACTTCTTGGGTGGGAAATTTTATTTTAAAAAGCAAGGCTCATGCTCTGCGATCTGTGTGCATGCACAACCCATCGGATGGCAGGGACAGATCCAAAAGGGAACAGGAAGGAGGAAGTTGCTCCTCATATATAAATTCAAATATGTGCAGGTGTGGATTGCTCTGCATCTAATTTGAATGGGGGGGGAATGGAATAGCAGCTGAATGATGCTCCAATGTGGACAAGACCTTGGTGCTTTGCAGAGCATCCTGGCCATTTCCTTTTGACTGGCACCTTCCTGCTAAGCAGCTGGCTGGCACCTGCTCTCTCTAGTTATTATAGTCAGCTTTTTAAAAAAATCTGTTTTGCTTTTCGGTTTCATGAATCTACAAGGAGGCTTCCAATTTAACAATTTCACAAGAACAACAAAAGCAATATTAAAAGAAGCCAAAGATAGAAAGAACCAAGCGATTTGCAGATGGAAAACAATGAAACTCAGAAGCAAATGCAAAACTGAAAAACTAAATGCTGCAAGCCTTGGGCAAACAGAAAGCCCTTTCCCCCAAACCTGAAACTCCTTCCAGCTGGCCTCACAGGGGCAGTCCAAGCTTGGTGGTCAGTCGGGTGGGTTGGAGGTCTTGGGTTTTGGCCTCCAGAGCCTTTTGGACATTTCTGTGATGTGCTGTAAGGGGGTTTCTTTTTGGTTGGAGGGGAGGGCAAAGAGCTCCCCCTTGGCCTTCATTCTTCCTGGCCGTTGGCAAAGCCAGTTGCTGGTTTTACACAGTGAGGCGTTCCCAAAGCAAAGGAAGGATTGAACTCTCATTAATAAGAATAAGAATACACACAGAGGCTTGAACCAGCAAGACTCTGGGAAGGGTGCGTATAATAATCTCTCTCTCCACCCTGTGGCCCAGGTCGTTTTATTCACAAGAACCTTTTACAGAGTGTTCGGAAGAACCAATCAGATTTCTTCTGAGCATTTCAACAAACCCCAGGTGGGGACAATGTTAAACTACAAAAGCTAATTAAGCATGCACTTCTGGGGTAAATAAAGAACAGAACTACAAAGGAGTGCTGTCTGGCAACCCCAGAAGGTGATAAACAAGCAATAAACATGATAAGAGGGATGGCCAGGAGGACAGCGATCATTATCACCTTCAGGTGAGATCTCTTTCCTGGCCCAAAGATTAACATCCAAAGATTAACATATCAGAAAAGCTACATCAAAGAAACTGCCCACTGTCTCTGATGACCCAGGATGCCTGCCTGGGAGCTGTGTGCCTGACTTGTCAAGCAAGAGAAATGGACAGTAGAGGAAATATGGCATAAATGTAGAAGCTTATGAGATTTAATCAGAAATTATTGTCAATACATTAAACTCAGTCAACACAATGCATTCATCGTGGACACAATGGTTTGATATATATTTTATAATTCCTCATGGTAATCCCATCTGATCACTACAACACGGCAACCCCTGAGGCTTGTTGTGTGAGAATGAGAGACCCTGCAGACCCCAGACCCCCCACCCTTGTGCTGTCCAGGTTCATGCCCCCCACAGCTCCTTTCCTGTTGGCAGAGGGAGGGGCACACCCAGCCACCACCTGCCATAGCCAGCAGGGTGTGGGCAGGTCTTGTTTGCTTGCTCTGTTTGACGCTGAGGCCTCCAACCTCTGCTGCTGCTGCTCTGCTTGGCCCTCTGCCTGCGAGGGGGGGTGTCATCCTGCTCCATTCAGTACCTCTGGGTCACTTTCCTTTAAAAACAACAACTGATAAATTAATTTTTATTGAGGTTTTTATCTCTACAAAATAACAGAAAGAAAAAAAGGTTTACACATATGTGTATTGTAAGGTTACCAGATGTCCCCGTTTCCCGGGGTCAGTCCCCGGATTTACAAATCAGTCCCCATACAAAATCCATTGAAGTTGAAAAGTGTCCCTGGATTCATTGAAAAAAATCGTAACCTATTGACCCTGTTCTATTTTTATCAGTTGCTGGTAGGTTACCCAATCTGTATCCATATTGTCAGGGGTTCAGGAGCAGAGGCGAGGGCAAGGGAGGAAACAGAGAGCGAGGGGGAGGAGGCAGAAGAAAAGATGAGTGATGACGACGACCCGAGATCTCCGAGTCTTTCCAGTGAATCAGAAGATTCACAGAAAGGAGCACCAGTGGCCAGGGCAAGGGGGGAGACTAGGGGGACACCCCAGGAAGATAGAGCCAGAGGGGACTCAGAGGGGAGCAGCTGGAAATCGGGACCAGCGTCACCGCCAGAGAGCAGGGAAGAGGAAGGGAGCCAGGGGGGAAGCGCTGGCAGCTCACAGCAGGAGGGAGGGCACGAGTCAGGAGTGGCCACACCTCCATCGGGGAGCGAAGAGACGGTTAGACGGAAGGTGGAAGGTTGGGCGCGCGCGCCAAGTTCAAATGCACAGGGAAGTGACGCAGTAGGCAGCCCGGAGAGGGAGCCAGGTCCTAAAGCCCGGCGCAAGGAGACAGGAGGGTCCGGGTCAGCGTCAGAAGAATCCCGGAAGGAAGAGACCCCGGGGGGCAGAGGGACCCAGAGAAGAACAGTCAGGCGGAAAAGGTGGAGCAGGGCTAGGATATTAAGTTGGTGTACAAGGGGCGGAGATTCAGACGGAGCTTCGCCGATCTAAGCATAAGACGTAGAGTTGCACGCAGCAGCTTGAGAATGGAAACTGTAACTCAATAAAGACTTTTATTTAATGATCGCTGGCTAGCGTGATCCTCTGTGAGCTAGGATCTGGAAGCAACCCTGACAGTAAGCTCCGTCTCCTGAAATTGTGGGCATCCACGGCCTCGCGGAGAGGAGAGAAAGCGGGTGCCTACTAGCGAGCTCACGAACGGCAGACAACATGACGGCCGAACAGCAGATAGCAGAACTCAGAGAAGCAGTGTCACGACTGAATGCCGAGGCTCTGGCATCCAGGAAGAGAGAGGAGGACGCAGCTGCCGCCTACAGGGATCTCCAGGTCAGGTTGGAAGTGCTTACGAAGCAAGGGCAACAGACACCCAAACCAGAGGGGATTGGGTTGGGGAGACGCACAGGCGGTCTGGTCTCTCACTTCGATGGGAATTTGCAACAGTACCCCAACTTTAGAGCAGATGTAATGTGTGCACTGCAACTGCTGCACAAAGACTTTAGAGATGAAGAAGAGAAGGTGGGGTTCATCATGTCCCATTTGCATGGAGACGCTAAAGCATGGCTGCGCAATTTGTGGAGAGATAAGGATCCTGCACTCCAAAATGCGGATGCCTTTATTAAAGCGATGGATGGGTGTTTTTTATCAAGCATTGACGTGGATCTGGCCCGGAAGGAGGTGCATGGACTAAGGCAAGGGAGGGCCAGCGTGAGGCAGTACCATGCCCGCTTTTTCGCTTTGGTCAGTGCCCTGGAATGGGACAGAGATTCGGCCCCTGTAAGAGACCTGTTTTGGGAGGGATTGCACAGCTCGGTTAAAGATGAAATTGCGAGGGGGGAGAGACCCCGGACCACGCAGGAGATCGTTCAGAGGGCGCTGGCGGTGGGGGTGCGGCTGGAAGAACGCCCGTGGAGCAGGGACGAAGGGCGTGGAGGGCGCGAACCAGCCAGGGGCTCCTCCTTCCTTCCCAGAGAAGCAGCGCGTGCGCAATCCACGCCTCCGCCCGGAGGAGGGGCGGAACCTATGGAGGTGGGAGGTGCAAGGGCTCAGTCAGCAGCCAGAGCCCTAGCACCGGCAACAGTGAAAGCGAAGCCTCCTAGAGGGAACAGGAAGTGTTACATCTGCGAGGAGCCAGGGCATATGGCGAAAGAGTGTCCCCGGAGGCTCCACAAACACACTGCAGCCTCGGCAATGGTAACTGCAGCAACGCAACAAGGAGAACCACAGCAGGGAAACGACGCAGTCTGGCTGGAGGAAGAGGCACTGGGGCCCAGCCAGATGTCTCACTGAAGCAGTCCCCAGAGATTTTACAGCCCATGGACCCCCTCCCGCCCAAACCGGTAGTAAGGCTCACCGCATCTCTCCAGCTGCCCAATGGAATCACCATGGACGTGCCAATCACCATTGACTCAGGAAGCAATGCGGACTTTATAGGGCAGGACTTTGTCGACCGGCACGCTATACAGTTGCTGCCTGCCACGCTGCCCCTGCAGGTTGTCACGGTGGATGGCAGGGAGCTGCTGGGGGGGCAAGTGGTGAAGCAGACGCCACCAATGGTGATGCGACTTGGGAATCACAGGGAGGTCATCAGCTTCAACGCCACTCAACTATCGGACACGCCCATTGTATTGGGCATGAGTTGGCTGGACAAGCACAGCCCAACGCTGGCTTGGTACCAGAGGCAGCTGACCTTCGGCTCTTCCTTTTGCGCTGAACACTGCATCGTGCCCCGGCAGGAAGGAGAGGAAGAGGAGTCACAGCTGCAGCTAGGTACGCTGCAAGCGGTTCCCCACAAGTACGCAGAATTTTTGGAGGTTTTCTGCGAGAAGGAGGCAGACAGGCTACCCCCCCACAGACCATATGACTGCAAAATTGACCTGCTGCCGGGGGCGGCGCTGCCCAAAGGGAAGCTGTATTCCATGTCTGAGGACGAACTGCAGGAACTCAAGGAGTTCATAGATCATAATTTGGAGCGCGGTTTCATCCGAGAGTCCAAGGCAGTGGGGGGCAGTCCGGTATTCTTTGTTAAGAAGCGGGACACGCCCCAAAAAAGACTTGTAGTGGACTACCGCATTTTGAACAGTGTGACCAAGCCATCGGACTTCCCCATGCCCCGAATCGACGACCTCCTCGCAAAGGTACGCAAGGGCAGCGTGTTCACCAAGTTGGACCTGCGAGGGGCGTACAACCTCATTCGCATGCGGGAAGGAGATGAGTGGAAGACAGCCATGTTCACGCCCCTGGGCACCTACGAATATAGAGTTATGCCTTTTGGATTGCAAAATGGCTCCCACGTTTTTCAAGCTTTCATGCATCACGTGTTGGCGGGGCTCCTCTACAAGACGTGCGTCTGTTTCTTGGATGACATCCTGATCTTTTCGGAATCTCAGCAGGAGCATGACAGACACGTCAGGGAAGTGCTGAGCAGGCTACAGCAACATAGGCTTTACGCCAAGCTGGAGAAGTGCCAATTCGATGTAACGGAGGTGGATTTCCTGGGCTACAAGTTGTCTGACAAGGGGCTCGCCATGGACAGCGCCAAGGTTCGAGCGGTGTTGGATTGGAAAAGCCCACGCAACCGGAAGGAGGTCCAACGGTTTGTCGGCTTCGCGAACTTCTATCGCAAGTTTATCAAAGGCTTTGCTATGCAGACAGCGGCCATCACGGACACGCTCAGTTCCAAGAAAAAGAAGTTCATCTGGACAGCGCAGGCAGAGCAGTCCTTTCAGGCACTCAAGCGTCTCTTCGCATCGGAAGAACAGCTGCTTCATGTCAACCCCAGCAGGCCGATGAGGGTTGAGACAGACGCCTCAGACAGAGCCGTCGGAGCAGTCCTGCTGCAGAAGGACCCGCAGGGGGTTTGGAGGCCGGGAGCGTTTTACTCCAGGAAGCTCAGCAAGTCCGAACAGAACTACACCATCTGGGACAGGGAGTTGCTGGCCATTCATGCAGCATTCAAAGCATGGAGGCACTTCCTGATCGGAGCCAAGCACACGGTGTAGGTCTGCACAGACCACAAGAATCTGGAGCACTGGCGCACGGCACAGTTCCTGAACCAGAGGCAAATACGTTGGGCTGAGTTCTTTGCGAACTTCGACTTCCGAATAGAGTATGTCCCGGGGGACACCAACATCATGGCGGATGCTCTCTCCCGTAAGCCGCAGTATCTGGAGGAGGCAACGCCAGCGGCCGCCATGCACATCTTCGCACCGACAGTGTGGGCGTGCGCTGCGGCAACAGTTGACCTGGAGGCGGTGCGACGAGCGTTGCAGGATGACTCCTTCGCGCAAGCAAAGATGGCAGAGGTGCACAGGGGCACGGCAGCGACCGACGAGTTCCAACTGCGAGATGGATTGCTCCTCCATAAAGGGGCCATCTACGTGCCGGGAGACGAACTTCGCGCCAAGGTACTGCAGCAGCTGCACGACGCGCCCACTGCCGGGCACTTTGGCAAGGAGAAGACGGTGGAATTAGTCGCCAGAGACTTCTGGTGGCCCGGAATGAGAGGGGAAGTCGCGGACTACGTGGCGAGGTGTGACACCTGCCAGAGGGCCAAACCAGTACACAGACCGCCGGCCGGACTGCTGGAACCGCTGCAAACCCCGTGCGAACCATGGGAGAGAGTGGCCCTGGACTTTGTCACGGATCTGCCCAGCTCGAGGGGCAAGACGGCTGTGCTGGTGGTGGTGGTGGACTTGTTCTCCAAGATGGCACATTTCATTCCGTGTGCGAAGGTGGCCACGGCGGAACAAACCGCCAAACTGTTCATAGATCACGTGTTCAAGGTTCACGGTCTGCCGCGGTCTATTCTGTCCGACCGAGGGCGACAGTTCATCTCGAACTTCTGGCAGAAGCTGATGGGCTTCCTGAACGTCAAGATCAACCTGGCGTCGGCTAGACACCCGCAGACCAACGGGCAAGCGGAGCGGGTCAATGCCATCATGCAGCAGTACCTGAGATGCTATGCGAATCAACAGCCTGCGACGTGGGTGGATTACCTGCCTCTCGCCGAGTTCGCCTACAACAACACGAAGCACGTGTCCACGGGGGTCATGCCGTTCTTCGCCAACAACAGGAGGCACCCCAGAACCTTCCCGGGACTGGAAAGAATGGGGGAGGGGGAGCCGCAGACAGCAGATGCGTTCGTGTCGGAGTTGCAGGAGGTCCACGATCAGCTGAGGCGGCACCTGGAGCTGGCTAAACACGCATACAAGGTACAAGCGGACAAACACAGAAGGCTTGGCGAAGAGATCCATGTGGGAGACTGGGTCTGGTTAGCAGCCCACGCAGTGCCGGCCAGGTCGTTGGCGAAGAAGAAACTAGGGCATAAACAACTGGGGCCCTACCAAGTCGAAGAGCAGGTCAACCCGGTGGCTTTCAGGCTGGCGCTTCCGGAGGGCTCCAGGATGCATCCGGTGTTCCACAGATCGGTGCTCACTCCCTACAAGGCACCTCACAGGTTTCAGGAACCAGGAACGGCGCCGAGTCCGCTCCGAGAGAGAACCGGGCAAAGGGGAGTAGCACAGGAGGTGCGCATCAACGAAGTCACGGAGATTTTGGACTCCAGATGGGGGGAAGAGGGGGTAGAATACCTTCTCGCCAAGGAGGGCACCCCGGCCAGTGCCAACAGCTGGGTGCCGGGCTACGCTTTAGACAAACCTCTGCTCAAAGAAGAGTTTCATGCCCTCTTCCCACATAGGCCAATGCCAGCAGACTTTTTCGACGACTGGCTTTTCACGCCCACGCTTTCAGCCAGCACGTTCCGGGGGTTCGACTCGGACGAGGAACCGACACGAGACGCCCGTTCCCCGGAGGGGTCACCCTCGGGATCTGCTTCAGAACCCTCGTATTGGTGGGATGATCGACCAGAGGAGCAGTGGCGCAGAAAGTGGCTGGAGGGTCCAGGACGAGCAACGTCTCCAGACAGAAGCGAGGGAGAGACGGACATGGACGTTTTCGGGGACGACCTGGGTTTCGAGCACGGCGGCACAGAGATGGAAGCAGAGGTGACCGTCGTCGACGAGAGCAGGGAGGAAGAACCGGAAGACTTCAGATGGAGGCCCGCCACGGGAAGCGAACTGTACCCGACATTCGTCCCCTTGACACGGCAGCACCCAGCTCCCGCACCGGAAGGAGGGGAGGGGGGAATGGGGGGCTTCGAGGGGGGGATGGATGTCAGGGGTTTAGGAGCAGAGGCAAGGGCAAGGGAGGAAACAGAGAGCGAAGGGGAGGAGGCAGAAGAAAAGATGAGTGATGACGACGACCCGAGATCTCCGAGTCTTTCCAGTGAATCAGAAGATTCACAGAAAGGAGCACCAGTGGCCAGGGCAAGGGGGGAGTCTAGGGGGGCACCCCAGGAAGATAGAGCCAGAGGGGACTCAGAGGAGAGCAGTTGGAAATCGGGACCAGCGTCACCGCCAGAGAGCAGGGAAGAGGAAGGGCGCCAGGGATCAAGCGCTGGCAGCTCACAGCAGGAGGGAGGGCACGAGTCAGGAGTGGCCACACCTCCCTCGGGGAGCGAAGAAACGGTCAGACGGAAGGTGGAAGGTTGGGCGCGCACGCCAAGTTCAAATGCACAGGGAAGTGACGCAGTAGGCAGCCCGGAGAGGGAGCCAGGTCCTAAAGCCCGGCGCAAGGAGACAGGAGGGTCCGGGGGGTCGGCGTCAGAAGAATCCCGGAAGGAAGAGACCCCGGGGGGCAGAGGGACCCAGAGAAGAACAGTCAGGCGGAAAAGGTGGAGCAGGGCTAGGATATTAAGTTGGTGTACAAGGGGCGGAGATTCAGACGGAGCTTCGCCGATCTAAGCATAAGACGTAGAGTTGCACGCAGCAGCTTGAGAATGGAAACTGTAACTCAATAAAGACTTTTATTTAATGATCGCTGGCTAGCGTGATCCTCTGTGAGCTAGGATCTGGAAGCAACCCTGACACATATTCTTCTTTTTTACTGATATCATCTCCTCTGGGGATATCCACCAGGGTATCTTAGGCTCTAATAACCTGTGATACCTGTCCCAGACCTTATATAATGAGTTTCTAACTATATGATTTAAAAAATCCCTATGCACTGCCTCTTTGTTGTAAATTAAGTGGGCACGCTCTGGGTCACTCTCCTTGGGTCTGCCTTGGGTCCTGCCTGTGTTCCAGCAGCTCAAGGTCTCCCCTCCCCCACCTTGAGAGTCACCTGCACTCCCTTGGACCACAGGTAAGGATGGGGGAGAGAAATCCAAGGAAATGTGAACTGACTCCATTCCCCAGTCTATCCCTGGCCCAGCCTAATTCCCACTTTTCCAAGCAAGGCAAGGCCTAGACTGGACCCTGCGTCCTTTGAAATTCTCCTGATTTTGCAGGGCAGTTTCTCAGCCAGGTAACTCCAGCTCTGCATATACCTTGGTTCTCAAACGCCTTGGTACTTGGACGTTTTGACTCCTGAGCACTGAAAACCCGGAAGTAAGTGTTCTGGTTTTCAAACGTTTTTCAGAAGCCGAACGTCCGACTCAGCTTCTTATTGAGTGCAGGAAGCTCTTGCAGTCAATTGGAAGCCGTGCCTTGGTTTTCGAATGGTTTTGGGAGTCAAACAGACTCCTGGAACGGATTAAGTTCAAGAAGCAAGGTACAGCTGTACTGGGATAAAGTGTGCATAGCCTTGTGTGCAGAAAGGAGCTTATGAGGGAAAACTGCATTGTATATTGTGAGAGACATTTGCATGAACGTGCTGACGGATCTTCATGGAGACTTTAAAAAATAATAATTTGCAAACTGGCCTGGAGAGCTGAAGAGCAGAAGGGCCTGAAAGGGACAGATTCACCCACCAGTTTCTCTCTGTCCTTAGTGGGGGGACTGTTTCTCTCCTGTGCTGGGTGGGACCATGCCTAGTCTCCTGCGGGGAGGGGCTGGGGGGATGTGGGGGTGTTGCAGTGGTGGCTGTGTGGGCAGAGATGCCCCTTGCCTTGGTCCTGCCCTGCAGTGAGAGCAGCCTCCAGCAGGGGGCCCTGCAATACTGGTCCCTTCGCCCCCCAAGCGCCTCCTTGTCCATTGGCAGCAAAGGAGCCCCTGGAGGAGCCAAGCAGAGACTCAGGAGCCGCCTGGGCAGAGAGCGGGGGGGGGGGCACAGTGTCCTGGCTGGGTCCTTCCCCTGATCTCAGGCTGGGCAGTGTCCAGTCCAGCTTCTCTGCTCCTCCCTCAGCCCCACAGGAGGGAGGGCAAGGCCTGGCACTGGACCCACAGACAGCCCATTTATTTACAGTCATACCTCGGGTTACAAACGCTTCAGGTTGCGCGTTTTCAGGTTACGGACATGCCAAAACCCGGAAGTACCGGAACAGGTTACTTCCAGGTTTCGGTGCTCGTGCAGAAGCACTAAATTGCACTTTGCACATGCACAGAAGCGCCAAATTGCAACCTGCTCGTGTGCAAAAGTGGCGCTGCGAGTTGTGGACGTTGTGGGTTGCGAACGTGCCTCCTGCATGGATCACGTTTGCAACCCGAGGGCGCACTGTATTTACTTCTTGCATTTCTGTCTATGATTCCATGATCCCATCTTCTCTCCAAGGCTCTCAAGGTAATGTGCATAGTTCTCCCATCTGTATTTTTTCCCTTGCAACAACCCTGTGAGGCAGCTTAGGCTGAGAAGCAGCTCCTGGCCCAAGGTCACCCCGTGAGCTCCATGGCTGAGAAGGGATCTGAACCACAGAACCATGGAATGGCAGTTGGGAGGGACCCCAAGGGTCATCTAGTCCAACCCCCTGCAATGCAGGGGTCTCAGCTCAAGCAGCCATGACAGATGGCCAGCCAACCACTGCTAATAATAATAATAATAATAATAATAATAATAATAATAATAATAGTACATTTATTACCCCCCCATCCTTCAAGGAAGGAGAGTCCACCTCCTCCTGGCCTGGCTCACTTGCTCAGTTCGGGACAGACAGTGTACAACACTGAGAACTTAATTTGTGCAGCCTAAAAATAAAGAATAATACGCAGCTTAATAATAGAATAATCATGATAATAGTCCCCCCACATTTAAAATACCATAGACCAGGCATGTCCAAAGTCTCTTTTATGGGCCTAATCTGGCCTGTGGCAGTCTATTTCCTGGGGTAAAATCCTAAAAAAACCTCAACAACTTCAATCCTAAGAGAAGCTCAACAACATTGGTTGGCCCTTCGGTCGGCCCCCACAGCCCTTCACTTCATCAAATCTGGCCCTCTTTGAAAAAAGTTTGGACACCACTGCACATTGACTGTTTAATGGCCGAAGGGTCAAGAGGAATGTTTTTGCCTGGCGCCTGAAGACATGTGATGCTGGCAGCAGGCGAGTCTCCCTGGGGAGAGCCAACCACAGATGGGGGGCCACTGCAGAAAAGGCCTGTTCTCGTGTTGCCACCCTCTGGACCTCTCCGGCAGGGGGCACCTAGAGACGGGCCTCAAAGGACACGGGCAGGGTCAGTTTCCATGGGGAGAGGTGGTCCGTCAGGTACTGAGGTGCGGAGGACTGAACCCAGGTGTTCTGCTGATGAGTTACAGCCCTGTGGTGTGCCCTGCCTTGCACTGGCTGGTTGAGGGCTGGGGCCTGGCCTGGCCTTGTGGGGGGTGGGGGGTGCCCTTGGCCTCTCCCTCCCAGCTCCCTGGTTCTCTCTGACTGGCTTCCCCCGAAGTCTTTTCCTTCTGCTCTGAGGGAGACCAGGGGCTGCAGTTCTTTTCACTGAAGCTGAGCTCTGAATCCCATACAGACGCCCCTTTCCCCCGCAGCTTCTCTCTGGCTGCCCCTGCCCTCCAGGCTCCAGCCACAGACTTGAGGGCACTTGGTCTCCTCTGCCTGTCTTTGTGCCCCTCCTGGCGCTTTGCCCAGGTGCCACTTCTGAAGGCTGAAGGACGTGGGCCTGGGTGGCATGCCAGGGATGCCTGAGGGAGCAGTGAGCCCTGCGAAGGAAGGGGCCTGGGGCACCCAGTCCTGCCCATTCTGGGCCCTCCCTCTGTGTCCTTGGCTTCACCTGTCTCAGGTTCCCAGCTTTGGCTGCCTTGATGCCAGCACATGGAAACTGCGTGGCCTCTCCTGGCCTGCAGGTGAGATGGTCTTCCCTGGAGGAGTTCTCTGGCATGCGCACTCATCCCATGGGAGCCTTTCCTGGCTGTGGGCCTTTGCTCATGGGGAAAGAGGTCTGGCTACCTGCCAGGGGGAGTGGAAGGGGTGCGACTCTTTATTTATATAAATAATATTTCCATACCACTGTATCATTTCTATCACAGTGGTTTACAATAATAGAAAGCCACACAGTAAAATAAGAAAAACTCAGAAACAAGTTCAAAGCAAAAGAATTAAAAACAAACATCAGTAGACGATTGTGAAAGGGATGCATTAACTGCCTGCTTGGGCCTTAGATGGAAGAGTAAAGTTTTCAGCAGGCTTTTAAAAGTTGGCACAGAAGGCGCCCGCTGAATCTCCATTGGCAGGGAGTTCCACAGGACCGGGTCAATGAGGCAGATGTTGTAAAACGAGCTTCCTTCAGTGACTGAGCTGGATCAGAAGGGCTCAGGCGATTCCTGCAGTGCCCTGGACCCAAATTCTTCAGGGTGTTGTCAATTAATAGAAGGACTTTGAACCTGGCTGGGTAGCAGAAGGGCAGCCAGAGCAGCTCTGTGAGACGCTCCCATCGGTGATCTTTTTGGGAACGGGGCCAGAGAGCATCATCTTTGCCTGCAGAAGGTCCCGGGTTCAGTTTCCGGCATCCATTGAACTGCTGCCAGAAAGGAGGGCAGCTTGGAATCAATTTGATTCCCTCCCCCTCTTTCTTTCTTTTTCCTTTCTCCTTCTGTGATGGAACTCCTATTTGGGGACTTCCCTGGCTTTTTTTCTGGCCCACGTAGGACCAGTCTGGATAGTTAGTAGCTTTGGTGAAGACTTGACGTTTTCAACCCCAAAAAAGTTTTTGATTTGAGTTTCCACTGAAATGAGGCTGCATTTTAATGTTTTTATGTTGTATTTTAATCTTGTTTTTTAAGCTGTATCCATTGTTTTTATATTTGGTGTTAGCTGCCCTGAGCCCAGTCTTGGCTGGGGAGGGCGGGGTATAAATAAATTTTCTTCTTCTTCTTCTTCTTCTTCTTCTTCTTCTTCTTCTTCTTCTTCTTCTTCTTCTTCTTCTTCTTCTTCTTAGCTCATCCAAGGGATCTTCTGACTTTTAACTTGCAGTTCTGGCAGGCCATGGGGAGCCTGGGAGATGCATTCTATTCTGCAAGGGACATGCTATGACCCCCCAGTTTTGAAAAACATCTGAGTCCCAGGGGAGCCTCTGAAACCGCCCTGGGGCAGCTGAAGGGAGGAAGCTGGGGGTGACTCTCTCTCTGCTCCTAGCGAATGAGAGCTTCTCAGCCATGGAACGGACTCCCTGGGAAGGCGGTGGGCTCTCCTTCCTTGGAGGTTTCAGGGCAGAGGTTGGGTGGCCATCCGTCAGGGATTCTTCAGCTGGACTAGATGACCCTTGAGGATCCCTTCCAGCTCTGCCCTTCTGTGGTCCTCCTGCTTTGCTTCCTTTTTCTAAAAATATAAATTTTCATTAGTTTTATAACATACCATTTTCAACAATAATTAAACATACTTTTACATCTTATTCACTTTTTTTTTACTTCCATCAGTCCTATCTGAAAATTTTCTGATCTAATCTCTTAGTATGCATTTCTTATTTTCCCTGTTACATTTCAAACTCATAGGCAATATCTCTCTCTTTTTCTAGTTTGTAACACTTCGTATATTTCTCCTTACAAAACTTCTCGTAGTCCTACTGGCGTAATTTGTTGATTACAGTTGCTCTTCAAATAATTCAGATACCGTATTTTTCGCCCTATAGGACGCACTTTTTCCCCTCCAAAAATGAAGGGGAAATGTTTGTGCGTCCTATGGGGCGAATGCAGGCTTTCGCTGAAGCCTGGAGAGCGAGAGGCGTCGGTGCGCACCGACCCCTCTCACTCTCCAGGCTTCAGGAGAGCCCCAGCGCCAGCCCCACAAGGTCGGGGGACAGAGGGAGGCAGAACGCCGCCATCCTGCTGTCTCCCGAAGTGGTTTGGAGGCTGACGGCGGGGAGACCCCGCCGCCAGCCCCGCAAGCTCCGGGGACAGCTGGGAGGCGCAGCGCGTCTCCCCGCTGTCCCCGGACCTGATCTGAAGCACAACACAAGCGCCTGGGGGGAAAATAATTCCCCCCCTTTATTTCCCCCCCCCCAAAAAAAACTTGATGCGTCCTATGGGCTGGTGCGTCCTATGGGGCAAAAAATACGGTACTTCTTCCAATCTTGTGTAAATCTCTGGTCCTGCAGGTTTCGAATCCTTCCTGAATTTTGTCCAATTCTGCATAGCCCATTAATTTCGTCTGCCATTCTTATTTCGTCTGAATTTCTTCCTCAATTTCTTCTTCTTCAAACCTCCTGCTTGCTTCCCTCCAGCCCGAGGGCAGATTCCGGAGGACTCAGAAGCCTCACTTGTCTTTCTTTTGGGTACCTGCAATCCCAGGGCAGTGGCGGCTTAACCCTTTGCCCTGCACACAGGTGTGGCCTCCCTCTTGGCTGGGCTTGTTTAGTGGGTTTCTCTTTCTGTAAAGCTTATTTATTTGGTGTGCAGAGGTTCGGCAAATAGCAGCCACCTGGGGAGATGACATTACCCTCCCTGGACAGACACTTTGCCCTCCCTCTCCCCACGCAGGTCACTCACCTGCCTTAAGCAATCTTGGGCAGAGGCTGGGGCCAGCCTGGAGGGGCATCATCCTGCTCCTGCACTCTGGGTAGAGGCTGATTACCAGTAAGAGAGCCAGTTTCCTCCCTCCAGCCATCCCTGGGGTGTGTGTGTGTGTGTGTGTGTGAAGGAGGAGCCCTGAAAGGCCCAGCCCTGTTTTCAGGGAAATGAAGGGACTTTTGCTCACCCAGGTGCAACCCCTCAGCCCCACACCTGGCTGTATTGTGAAATGCTGCCATGTCTGCCAGGAGACCTGTCGCCAGGAAGAGGTGTGCCCCAAAGAGGCAAAAGGCACCAGGTGTTTAAGGGTCAAATCGAGCAAGCCCCTGTCAGGGACACTTGAACTGTGGTTCTTGCATTGCTGGGGGTTGGACTAGATGACCCCTGGAGTTCCTTCCAACTCAATAATTCTGTGATTCCAAGAGGAGCCGGAAGGGCTGTGGGATTCCCCTCCTGGGAGAGGAATGTGCTTGACCCCTAGATCACTGCCAGCAAAGCCCTCTTGTCTGGCACGTTTGCGTCTCCTCCCCTCCTCCTGCCAAAGGTTCAGAGGCGATCCCTGCTCTGGAATGCAGGTGGGGGTCATTATTCATACCTAGGAGCCCTTTGATCGCTGGCCTGTGGAGTCCAGAGTTTCCTGCCAGGCCCAGCCAGCGTGGAAGTGGACCCAAGTCCCTGCTCTCTTCCTCCTCCTCCTCCTCTTCCCAGCAGGGATCCAGGCTAGCCTGGCAAAGCAGAGTTTGTGACCTTGTGGCTGAAATGTTTGCCCCTGGCTCTAGGAATCCGGGGGGGGGGGGTGATGTCAGGAGGCCCCTCAGCTCCCAGGAGGCAGCTGCTCTTCCCATGGAAGGAGGTATCCTGGCAACCCAAGAGAGCTCCCTTTTCTTCTCATCCCAAGCTGGGGGCATGAAAACTAGAGGGCAGCGATCCAGGCACAATTAAGCACTTTTGAGCCTCTTTCCTCTGGGGGAGGTGTGTGTGTGTGGTGTGTGTGTGTGTGTGTGTGTGTGTGTGTGTGTGTAATTCTGCCACATGCAGCTTCTCCCTACCAAGGTCCAGGGAAATGTCGTGGTCCAATTCTGCCCTTGGGGTGCGCTTCCTGCAAATCTAAGAGTCGACACGCGAGCGGTTTGATAGTGGAACAGTCTCTCCTGGGAGACTGTGGACTCTCCTTTGCCTTAGTCATAACTAGGTTTTTCTGTGAGCTAAGCTGCCGTTCTCGTGATGGTTGGATGTGTGGGATGCAGCTCAGCTCCCACGGGGTTAACCCAAACCCACAAGGGACACTGGGAAGAGCTGGGAAGCGATGGAATCTGGCAGGCGGCCTGGCTTACTAGCCTGAGTCATCTGGGCAGAGGCCTCTGGGGGGCTGTGTGTGTGTGTGTGTGTGTGTGTGTGTGTGTGTGTGTCCCTTTGCTGGTTAGGAGGGACCACTGATGGTGACCCCCAACACTCTGAGCCTAGCCTGACTTCACGATGGGTAAGAAAGAGGGCGGGCCCTGAATTACCTCTAGCCGCCATCCTGCATTAAGGCGCTGGCACCCCAGGCCGGTTCTTGTGCGTAAAAAGGATCATGTGAACAGTACAAGCGCCTGCAGGATCAGGCCAGCGGCACATCTAGCCCAGCCTCCTGTTCTCCCAGTGGCCGTCCAGAGGCCTGTGGGAAACCTTCCTGTGCTTTCCAGTATCTGGTATCCAGAAACATTGTTGCCCCCAGTTGTAGGGGCGGAGCAGAGCCCTCCCTGGCCCCCTCTGCCATGAATTTGTATACCTCCCTCTAGGCTGGTGGCCTCCTGTGGGAGGGAGTTCCACAGTTCAACTCTGTGCTGCATGCAGAAGTCCTTCGTCTTATCTCTTCTGAATCTTCTGTCTTGGTAATGGGGGTGGGGAGGAGGGGCTGGATTGGATGGCCTTTGGGTTCCCTCCAGCCCAGAGGTGCTGCTTTCAGTTCTTGCTGGGGCTGCTTTCAACGGGCCGGCCAGGTTGCCTTTGCTTCTTCACAGCTGGAGCAGCCGAGCCGAGCAGTTGGCGGCTGGCAAGGAGCTTTTATGGGGTCTTCCCTGAGCAACCCATTTGCTGGCGGCCTTCAGGCCACCAGCAGCTGGCCAGACCAGTGGCAGAGGCTCCCTCTTGGCCCCTCCAGATGCCCTCTGTGGCGCTGCATTGGGTAACCCAGGCGGGGCACCCCAGGGGAGTTCCCTGGCTGGTTTCTGACACGCCTGCTCCTGTCAAAGGCCAGTGATCAGCCTGGCATGGCCACAGCCTGCCCAGAGTCCACCTGACACCACTCCCTTCTGCCCCAGGGCTGAGTCACAGGAGCTCCTGGCACACAGCCAGGGGGCCAACTCCCGAAGTCGGAGCATGACTTCTGGGGCTGGAGCAGGGGCTCAGGCTGGCTCTCAACCCCTGCAGGAGCCAGCCCGACCTTTGACCTTTCCTCTCTCCTTGGCAAACTGGGTGCAGAGGAGGACCCCAAACCCAAGCCCAGGTGGGGATGAGTGGGTGGGCAGCCCTGCCTATGCCAGTTGGTCCTCCAAGTCCTGCCTGAATTAATGCCCTGGGTGGCCCCCGCCCTGGCTGAATTGTGCCCCCTGCTTTGCTCCAACCCCCCTGGCTCCCTGGCAGCACTTTCTGGTGCCACCGTGCTGTCCTGCAAGCTTAGGAACACGAGGCGATTGTCATTCCCTAAGAGGGCACATTGACTTCATAGCACATACTTGGGCCAGGCTGGGGCACTCTGAGTTCTGCAGCACAAATAATCCCGCTGGGGTTCTCACTCCTTCTCTCTCCCCCCCCCCCGTCCAGTACTTTTGGTGCAGCCATGGGGCTATTTTGTTGCCGCTGACGTCAGTGGTGGGGCACATGTGCCAGCTGCGGGGAAGACGAGGGATAATTGGCCATTGAGGAGTTTTTTCGGGGGGAGGGGGTTGGAGAGAGAAAGAACTCTGCTGGAAAAATCCCTGGAACCTGTTGGAGTCAGAGCGGGCGCTTTATAAATACCTGTTGGCCTCATAGCTTGCAGGGGGTGGGGCAGGCGGGCTGGCGCAATAAAAGGACACATGGCCCCGTCTCTCTCCCTCTGTCTGTCCTGCTGGGCTTTGTGGGAGGGGGAGCCCACCCACCCACCCACCCACCCGCTCGAGTTACACTCCTGCTACCAAGAGAAGATGGCTGGGCCAGGGGCTCAGGCAGAAGGACTTGGGGGGGGGGGGACCTGGAGGAGAAATCCACAGGAGGAGGACTCTTGCCCTGGAAATCCCTCTGCAGCCAGCCAGAGAGTCTTTATGTCAGGGTCCCCTTCTTAAGATTCCAGGGTCCCCAGACACAGACCCTCCCCATACCAGTCACTGAAGGAAGAACCAAGGCAGCCCCCCCACCTCTGGTGGCAGTGATGGAGATGCCACCCACCTGGATGGCTTAGAAAGAGAGACAAATTCATGGAGGAGATGGAGGGCTGTGGATGTAGCCAGGAGGGCTCTGTTCTGCCTCCCCAGAGAGGAAGCGGAGCGGGCCCTTGCTCTCTGGTCCTGCTGGCTGATTTAGTGCCACTGTGAGAATAGGATGCTGGACCAGATGGGCCCTATGGAACTCTCTCCCACTAGAGGTGGCATGGCTGAGACTTTAAAAGGGAACGAGGCAAATTCCTGGAGGACCAGGCTATTGCAGGCCACTAGCCACCATGGCTACCGCTTCCCTTCCCCGTCTGAGGGCCAGCTGTGGGGAGCTGCAGGTGGGGAGAGCAGCTGCAGTTGCGCTCCCGTGGGCCCCGGGAGGACAGGAGACCCGGCTAGCCGGGATCTGCCCGTGGCCTCGTCCCTCGAGGGCTGGGCTCTTGCGAGGAGTCTGGAAGTGGCCCTGCGTCGCCTCCTTCCCAAGGGGACGGCGGGGTCCCTGGCCAGGCCTGGCCCCGAGGTCGGAGGTGGCAGGTGCTCCGCAGTCCGTCGGCCGGCCCACCCCGTCGCTCCTCCGCCCCGGCCGGGGCTGGGCGGCGTGGGCGGCGGTGCCTTTAAAGGGTCGGGCCCGGCCGGCAGCTGGAATGTCCTTGCAGGGCTTGGCTCCCCGGCCGGCCGCCTCCCGCCCCGTCGCGCTTCCCCGCCCCCGGAGAGGCAGGCAGGCAGGCCGGGCGCGCCCCCTCGCCGGCCAGTCCGCCCCGCGCCATGGCCACCTTCAACCTCAGCCTGCTGCCCCCCAACCCCGAGGAGAAGGACTTCATCCAAGCCTACGAGGACGTGCGCGAGAAGTACAAAGGTAGGCGCCTGGCGGCGGGCGGTGCGCCCCACGTGGCGCGGGCGGGCGAGCGGCCCAGGGAGCTCCCGGTGCCCGATGGGCGCCACGCACCGCCGCCGCCGCCGCCTTCCCTTAATAGGGCATAAGTTTGCGCCGGGCCGGTCCTGTTGCGGAGCCCCGGGCGCCGGGGAGCGAGGCCGCGCCGTCTGGCCCACCAAGGGGAGCCGGGCAGGCAGGCAGGCAGGCGAGACCCCGGGGCGCTGCTGGAGAGGAAGGGTCCTGGCCGAGCCCGGCTGCCCTTTCCCTTCGGGGCTCCATTAATGCGCTCCGTTAGCGCGCTGGAGTGGGCAGGGCAGGCTTGGGGGCCGCGGGGCCAATTAGTAAAATCAATTAACACGTCGATATTCCGCCTTCCTGTCCTTTTAAGCCGGATGAAACGCGAGAAGCGCGTTGCTCTTTAGAACAGCAGGGCAGGCTCGCTTCTGTTTGGGGGAAGGTTTTGTTTTTGGTGAAGCGAAAAGGGAATAAAAATGGACCATATTGGAAGCAGAAGCTGCAACTGTCCGGGTGGCTCCAACTTCTGTCCCTCCGAGGAGAAGCTGGGCTGGGGGGTTGGTTGCCTCCCTCCCTCTGCAGCTGCTGTCGATGAAGGGGCGAGTCTTTGGGGTCTGGGGCTGCTCTGTGCAGGGGGCAGAAGTTGGCAGGGTGTGGGGCAGAGTCCGGAGGAAGGGGCCCCACATACCACAAGGTGCTGTGCATTGACAGGAGATGGGAAAAGCAGACCAGGGTTGCCCCTTGGGGAGCAGGTGGTGGGCTGTGTGTGCCAAGGATGGGGGGCTCACTCTGGGTGCCCCCTCGCCCCCCTCTCTCCTTGGAAGTTTCATGCACAAAATCTGAAATGCTGGATAGCTGGTGCCAGTCAGTGGGCACAATCCTGAGCCAGATGGAGCAATGGGTGGACTTCGCTGGGGGTCGCTTCCTTTGCCCCCCCTCCTGGGTTCTGCCAGTGACTGAGGGGAGCTGGGGAGGAGAGCCCCCCCCCCCGCCTTCCTGGGCCAAGGACAACGCCTTGAGGGTTTCCAACTAGACAGGGCACATTTTTTGGCCCCATGAGAGCTGAGAAACCCTTTTGACCTGGAGATGCTCTCTGCTCAGTTCCTAATGCACATCTCTTCACATTAGCTCCCACTTTGGGGAGGTGGGGTGCCGTTGCCCTTTGACCCGAACCCCTCCCCTTTCAGCTCAGGCTGGTTGTGGCCACTTAGACAAAGGCACTCTGCGCGCGCTGATTTATTTATTACCCCTGAGAGCAGCTTTTCTCTGTCAGTCTTTGGCATTGCCCCCCCTCCACCAATTTCCAGACATTTTCTGATTGCAGGACATGTGAATGCTGGGCTGGGGGTGGGCAGTGGGTCCCCTGGGCAGGAGGCTGGGCAGCGGTTGCTGGGGGGGGGGAGGAGTGGGTCCCCTCTCAAAGGGAGATAATTGCCTGCTTATGGTAGGAGAGGGACCTGGGAGCTATTCAGAAGCTTCCTGGGGCCCCTCCTCCCTTTACTCTGGCCCTCCTTCCTCTGAGTCCCCCCCCCCATAGGCTGCCCTTGTTGCCAGAGTCCTCCTTGATGTCTCTCAGGGATGATGGGCAGGGAGTGGGGGTACCCTGCCCCCCCCCCGGAATCCCATGGAGCTGCCTTCATGCTTCTCAGCTGCCCTTCAAAGGACAGGCAGGCTGCCCTCCCCTTTTCCTGACTGACAGCAGGTGGGCGGGGCTGTGCCCAGTTCAGCTCTCAGGGCTGGGAATTGGGGGCTCATTTGGGAACCCCAGAAATCTGCAGTTTATTTATTCCATTGACGTTTCCCTCTCTCCTTTCCTTTTTTTTAAATCCTCGCAGCAGTCAGGAACATTAAGGAAGAACTTTCTGACTGTGAGACCTGTTTGAAAGTGGAACCTTCTCCCTCAGAAAGGGGTGGACTCCCCTCCTTTGAGGTTTCCAAGTGAGGTTAGACAGCCACCTGTCCGGGATTCTTGCAATGGATGACCGGGGGGGGGGGGCTTGCAACGCTGCAGTTCTAAAGTTCTGTGACCTCCTGGGTGATGCTGGGGGGGGGGGGAGCGGCCCCTGGGTCCCCTTGGCCTGGCACTGCTGCCCAGTCTCCCCCCACCTGGTGCCCTTCAGAGGCTTGGGACTACGATTCCCCTCCGTCTCAACCTGTTCAGCTGGTGGCATTTGTGGTCCAAAGACTCAGGAAGCTACCAGGTGGGCAAAAGCTGCTCTTGCCCACTCTGGCCTTGGCACCTGCCACTTGCCAGCCAGGGATGGGTGCCTTTGTGAGAGACGGCTGGGCCTCTGCTGCCTGGTCCCGGTCCCTCCAGCTGAACCGGGGGCTGCTTGGAGAGGGAGGGGCCCCGCATGGCTCTGGCTTCCCCCCAAACCACCTTGGCAGCCCAGGCTCTCTTAGCCCCCTAGAGAGCTGAGTGTGGCTTGCTTCAGCCGCTGACCGCTGCCCCCACTGCGATTGCCGGGGGGGGGGGACATTTCCAGGTGGGACTAGGTGGAGAAGCCCTGCTGCCTCCCCATCTTGTGCAAGGCAGAAGCGTGTGTGGCATTGCGTTGTGGTTCTGCGGCTACGAGACAACGGCTGTCTGCACATGTTCCTCCCACCAGGTGGAATCCTAGACTTGCAGACTTGAAAGTGATCCTGAGGACATCTAGTCCAACCCCCTGCAATGCAGGAAGCGTGACTTGAAAGTGGCAGCCCCCACCAGGCTCTTCTCCATCTGGGAGTTGCATCTTCCTTGCCATGCCCCCCCCAATCTGGCAGCGACTTGTGGGTGATGCCAGCCTAGGTCTGCCCCTGTTATGTGTGGTTGTTCCAAGATTAAAGTAGGGCAGCTGTGTTGACCAGCGTGGGCCATTGCACTGAGTGGTTCAAAGGGGTGTTGCTGGTAGCTGCAGAGCTCACTTTTGAGGTGGGGGGGGGGAATTGCTGAGTGTCTGCTGCCTCTTGAGAAATGCTTCCACAACCCCCTCCCCGCAATTGCCACACCCCTCCCTTTGCAGGCGTAACCAGAGCTGTGTCACCTGTTCCTTTGCATGCAAGGCAGTTCCTACAAGCGAGAGTTTGGGAGGGTCTGGGGAGGCCCTGCAGTAGTAATATTTCCAGAGCCCTGGGTGGGCGGGCGGGTGGGGGCTGGGCTCCTCAAGGCCAGAGTGTCAAAACTTGGATTGTTTCATGCAGATGGTTGTGGAAGACTTGTCAGCCTAGATCTGGGCATTTTAAAAACAACATGTCTGCTACTATTTACTTCTTCTGGTGGTGTCTCCTGGTTTTAATTAGTTTTTGCACAGTGCAGAAGCAGGCGCTGAACTTGCCAAGGGTGGAATTCACCCCAAGGCACACTCTTCCTTTGTCTCCCGAGACAGACGGATGCCAGCTACTTATGTGGTCTGGTTTGACTTTGCTTTTTGTCCCCCCCCCCGCCCCCATAAATTTTTATTATTTTCTTTACATGTTCATTCTTACAATACATTAATCAACATATAAACCTTTTTGCTCTGCTCAGCTTCCACCTTCCCTCCAGTTGGTGTCCCTTATCAAATCCAGTTGCGTATTTTAACTTTTTACATCTTATCTATCTTATCTACATTGTAGGAATTACTTCAATCCTGCTAGTGTCTTTAAGTTTTTACAGTTATCCTTTAAGTATACAATAAATTTACTCCAATTTTCCTGGAATCTCTGATCATCCTGATCCTGAATCCTGCTGGTCAGGATAGCTCCGCATAGTCTGTCATTTTTGTCTGCCACTCCGCAGTGGTGGGAACTTCTTGGGATTTCCAGTTTGGGGCCAACAAAGTCCTTTGCTTTTTGAACTCTGCCCTGGGATACTATGGGATAAAAGGTGGTCTGAACATCTAGTAAATAAGCCAGGTATGCTTTCCTGTGGGGGGGGGGGACATGAGGGGGGGGTGGCGGCTTAGCAGCCTCTGCTTTGCTCTGCCTTCTGCAACAGAAGCCCTGGCAGAGGAATCCCCAGGCAGAATTCCAGCCCAAGAGCCCTCTCCCCTCCTGTGGGTTTTCAGCAGTGAAGGCAAACACAGCCATCCTGGCTAATAGCCCCTGAGAGCCCCCCCCCATCCTCCATGAATTTATTCAGTCCTCTTTGAAAGCCATCCAGGTTGGAGTTCCACAGGTTAACTGCGCTGTGTGAAGAAGGACTTAATTGGTGTTATGTGGGAGAAGGAGACAAACTCCTCTCTATTTTCCTCCAGGTCTTGCATCCTCTTATAAACGTCTCTCTTGCTGCCTCTGACTTGCCTTTTTCTAAGCTAAAAAGCCCCCAATTCTGCAGCTTTTCTTCAGAGGAGAGGAGAGCTCCATCGCTCCCCCTCCTGATCCCTCTCAGTGACCCTTTTCTGAACCTTTTCCCACTCTGAAATATCCCTTTTGAGGTGAGGCGACCAAAATACTGCTCACAGAATATTCCAAATGTGGTCCCGCCATAGATTAGTGTGAGGGCCTTCTTCCAATCCTGGCTGTCTGCTGCACTCAGCTGGGGCTCCTGTGAGTCACGCCCATCCCTGCCTTGCTCCTTCTAGCCTGGGGGGGGGGGAGGGAAGCACCTGCTGGAGGAGCAGCAGCAGCCACCTGTGCCTGCCGGGGGGGGGGGGGCAGTGCAGCTCCTGCCTGTCACTGGTCCTGTTGGGAGCTGGTGTGGAAGGGGCAGTGGGTGGGGTGAGGCACAGTGCAGGAACATGGAGATACTAGCGAGAGAGCCAGGCCCCCAAGCGCAAGACTGGGAGATGCCGGAGGGCTGGCTGGCTGGCTGGCTGGCCAGACTCATCCTCCTTGCTGGTGCACCAGGATTTATGGCCCTGCGAGGCTGCAGTGCGGCTGGAATTGCTGCTGTGGCTGATTCTGGCAAGTGGCCTGGCAGGCGTTCCTGTGGCAGCTGCATGGTGCAAAGGACAGGGTGCTCTGCCTCGGGGGGGGGGGGCTTTATGTTATGTTCCTGCTGGTTCAGACTCACGCGGGGGTGGGCAAGGATAGAGCATGGGCTGTGGAGTTCCTCCAAATGGTAAACTCCCCCCCCCCGGATTGCTGCAAGCAGAGAGATGGAGCCCGGCAGCTCTGCCCCGCCCCAGCCAAGTGGCCATGCAGGGGGCCCGGACCTCTGGGTGCCCCCATGCACCTTCCTCTGCCTGCTTGGGGCAGGGAAGAGGGTGCCTGGCCCAGGAAAATGGTGAATAAAGAATGGGGGGTGCATTAAAATTATGCAAGCTGTGGAGAAAGCAGCTAGAAAGCTTCTCTCCCTCTCTTGAATAACATTGGAACCCAACGGGGCCATGTAGTGAAGCAGAAAGTAAGCTCTGCATGCAGTGCATAGTTAGACTGTGGAACTCCCGCCCACAAGATGTAGTGATGGACACAAACTCAGGGTGGTTTTAAAAGAGGATTGGAGAAATTCATGGAGGCTCTCAGTGGCTCCTGACCAGGGCTTTGTTTTTAGCCAGAACCCACCAGAACTGAGTTCTGGCACTGCTCAGGTGGGCACCATTGCCATGGTAAGAGAACAGGGGAGGCGTTCAAGATGAGTTCTGGCACCTCTTTCCCTAGAAAAATGGCCCTGCTCTTGACTCTGGCGGTTCTTCCTCCACAGCTGGCACAGCTGGAGGAGGTGATGCTTCTGAGGGGCAGTTCTTGGCCAGCACAGGGCAGGAGAGCCCTGCTCTTGCCCTCAGGCCCTGCTCCCTTGTGGGCTTCCAGAAGAGGCGTCTGCCTGGCCCCCGTAGAAAGAGGGTGCTGATCTGGGGGTGCCCCTTCAGCCTGATCCAAGCAGGGGGGTTCTTAGGCCCAAAGTAACCCATAAATCCTGTTCCTTTTTCTAAATCCTGCAGATGCAGCCTCCTTGTCTCTCACCCTGTTCATTAGGCAGTCCTTTCACCTTTATTCAATAAAACTCCCCAAATGAGTTTTGAGGGGGAGGCATAATTTATTCTGCACTTTTTTTTCTACTGCTTGCAAAATTCTGCTTCTGCTAAGCCTGGTTTGGGAGAAGGAGACAAGCTGGAGCCTCGTCCCAGGCTTGGCTTGGCTTTCAGAAGTCGCCAGTTTCAGCCCCCAGTTTGAAAGAAAAGAAACTGCCCCCCCACCTTGGCCTGAGAAGCGAGGAGAGCGAGTCAGCACAGGCCTTGCAAGGAGGCAGGCGGCCTCTCATGTCCTTCTTGCCAGACCCCAGGGGACCCTAGCCAGCTCCCTCCTCCTCCTCCAGTTTCTGGGATTTCAAGAGTTACTACTTCCCACATATTTTAAAGCCATCTGCTCTGTCATCTTAAGGACTAGAAACTGACTAGAGAAAGAATAAAATGAAAGCAGGGGTTTTCAGGATCTCCTCCCAGTGCAGACTCGGCCTTCCTTTCTCTGTGGGTCGCGTTACACAATGGGCCCCATGTTCTGGGAGGCAGCAGTGCTTCCAAACCCCACTTGCTGGAAGACACAGGTGGAGAGAGGGCTGCTCTTGTGTTCGAATCCTGCTTGAGAGGGTCCTAATAATAATAAATAATAAATAATAATAATAAATTTTATTTATACCCCGCCCTCCCCAGCCAAGACCAGGCTCAGAGCGGCTAACACCAAATATAAAACAAACTGATGGAAATACAACTTAAAAATGCAGGAGGGGAGAGTGCTGCTCTGTGTTCGAATCCTGCTTGAGGGTCTCCCCCTGGGGCACCTGGCTGGCCACTGTGAGAACAGGACTAGACAGGCATTGGCCTGATCCCGCAGGCTCTCCTTAGGTTCTCTGATAGTGGACAGAGAGGGGTTTCTCTGGACCCTTCTGGGGCCCTATAGGGGTTCTTCTCCCTTCCAAGAGGCTTGACTGAGTGCCCTCTCTGCACCACAGGCAGGACCAGCCACGTTCCTTTCCTCTCCTCCAGGAAAGACGCCAGAAGGAGCTGATACTTCTGAGCTGCCTGCTTCAGTCGCCACTTCTGTTGCAATCTGCGCGGGTTCTGAAGTATTCAAGATCAGAGCCAAGAGCCACTCGGTGTGTGTTCTGCCCTGGGGCTGGTGCAGAGCAGCCTGGGACCCAGGGGCTGGCAAAACAGCCCAGCGGGCGCTCTGGCCATCTCCTCCTGCAAGCAAGTTCTGGAGGGGGTGATCTTGCAGTTCTGGTATTCCGCCTGCTGCCTCCTAGAATTCAGGCTTCTTCAAACTCGGCCCTCCAGATGTTTTGAGACTACAATTCCCATCATCCCTGACCACTGGTCCTGCTAGAGTTGTAGGCTAAAAACATCTGGAGGGCCAAGTTAGGGGGGTGCCTGCCCTGGAGTCTTCTTGCCTTGCACCTTCACCTGAAATGGGACGTCGTTTCCTCCTTGGCTCTCTTCTGGTGCACTGATGTTTCCAGCTCCACAAGGTTGCTATTTGTGTAAAAGGAAAAGGGGCAGAGCACAAGGCCTGGTCCCAATCCCAACCACAGGGGGTTGGCCAGAAGGTAGCAGCTGCTGGCCAGAAGGTAGACTGCCTCTGAATGCGAAGTTCCACAGAACCTCATCACTCTTTTTCCTTCTTATTTCATTTTTACCCCCTTTTCTTTCCATTTTTAGCTTTTACAGCATAATTTATTTGCAGAAGTTAATCAAAACAAGTCAAAGTATTAATTTGAGGGCACTGCTTTTTAAGGGAATCTCTATATTTCCCCCAATCTTTTTGAAATTTTTGTTTGGGCTGACCCCTAAATACATCAGTCATTCTAGCCAATTCTATATAATCCAATAATTTATCTTGCCATTCTTTTTTTGTCGGTATTATCCCCCCCCCCCCAATTTTTGGCAATTAGTGTTCTCGCAGCCCCTGTTGTGTAAAGAAATATTTTCTTTCATCACTCAGGCAGGCCTTGATTTGCAACATGAGGGGCACCTCCCCTAGGACCCCCTGGGGCTCCAAATGGGGCAGGGGTGGGAGAAGCCCCTGCTAGTTTCAGCTAAGCAGATCTCTGGTTCCAGGGCTGGGGAGGAGCCATTCTGGCTCAGTGGAGGAGCGCTGAGGCTGGAGCCTGCTTTGCCACCTGTGGTTGGGATTGGGGCCAGGCCTTGTGCTCCCCCCCTTTTCCTTTTACACAAATAGCAAACTTGTGGAGCTGGGAACATCAGCGCACCAGGTGCTGCCCGCTGACTGTCCCCTAGGCTTGTGGACTGTTGCTTTGCGTTGTGAAACCACACCAAAAGTGCCCTCAGATGGGCCTGTCAGGCACTAGGACCCTGTGCTGGCTGCTGCTGGGGGCCTGGGAACCACAGCTGCTGGGGCTGAGTCACTTCCTCTCCCTTCCCCTCTGCCCCCCCCCCATTTCCAGTCCCAAGCCCCACAATGAACCAGGAATTCTGCACATTTGACACAGAGGCAGGAGCTAGATTTTTTTATTATTATTTTGGGGCGTGCACATCTCAGCTGGCGTTTCTGCCAGGGGGCTTTGGGCGGGTGGCCAGCTTGCAACCTCTGCAGCCTTGTGCCCACTGGGCATCCCCTGGCACCAGGCTGGCGGTGGGAGGCTCAGAGTGATGTGGGGGCAGACAGTGGCTTCAAGTTACAAGAAAGGGGATTCCGACTGAAGATCAGGAAGAACTTTATTGGCAGTAAGAGCTGCTCAACAGTCGAACAGACGCCCTCAGAAGGTCTCCTTCCTTGGAGGTCTTTATGCAGAAGTTGGCTGGTCCTCTGTCAGGGATGCTTGAGCGGAGATTCCTGCCTTGCAGGGGGTTGGACTGGATGACCCCCAGGGTCCCTTCCAACTCTACCATTCTGTGACTTGCACAGATGGGGGGAGATTCCACTTGACCTCTGCCACACTCCTCTTGATCACGAAGGCCGCGCTTCCAGTCCCTGTGACTTCAGTCCTTCCCCCTCGTCCTCCCTGTGGACAAGGCATAGACAAATTCATGGAAAAGGTGGCTCTGGGAGGCTCTTGGCTACCAGCCATGACGGCTACCCTCTGCCTTGACAGTTGGAGGCAGCGATGCTTCTGAGACCCATTGCTGGACCCCACGGGAGAGGAGAGGGCTCCTGGGCTCATGTTCTGCTCCCTGGCTTCCCACAGGCATCTGGGCGAGGTGGGCCATGGCCCTGATCCAGCAGAGTTCGTCCGACAGCCTGTGAGAGCTGCCTCCCATCAAGCAGTAGGAGCAGGATCCATCCTCCCTCCCTCCCTCCCTCCCTGGGTCCAGTAGCCCCAGCTGTCTGTTGTTGTTTTTTTATATATAATTTTTATTGGTTTTTCACAGTTTTTATAAACACAAACATTACACAGTAGAAACAAACAAACACATAAACAAACATGTATAATTTCAAATCCTCTTTTTTCTTAAACCTTGCTTCACCGACTTCCCCATACCTCCCCTTTCTGCATCCCAATTTCCAAATTTGTTTCAGCAAATCCTACCCCTTGATTTTATCAGATTTTCCCTTATTCTTTTCCTTTACTTAATCTTTTACAGCTGTAATCCCCTTTTTTCAAAAACCTCAACATTTTAACATTCATTAATTTTACAATGTTTCTTGAGATAAATTTTAAATTTCTCCCAGTCTTCATCCGCCGTCTCTTTCCCCTGGTCACGGATTCTGCCGGTCATTTCCGCCAGTCCCATGTAGTCTATCACCTTCATCTGCCATTCTTCCAGAGTGGGTAAATCTTGTGTCTTCCAATACTTTGTGATGAGTACTCTTGCTGCTGTTGTGGCATACATAAAAAAAGTTCTATCTTTCTTTGGCACCACTTGGCCGACAATGCCCAAGAGAAAGGCTTCTGGTTTCTTAGGGAAAGTACATTTAAGTACCTTTTTCATTTCATTATATATCATTTCCCAGAAAGCCTTAATCTTCGGGCACGTCCACCAAAGGTGGAAGCCCCAGCTGTCTGTTGGTCTAGTGTTCCTGCACGAGCCATGGGCCTCACCCCACCCCTTCTGGAGGGCACAGGACACACCCCTCTCATGCTCTCCTCCTATTAATATTATTATTACTGCCCTTCATCTATTTGAATTGGACTTGGAAACTAATTGGTAGGCAGTTGGACCAGGTGTAATATGCTCAAACCATCTTCTCCAGTGAGCAACCTGGCCACTGAATTTTACACCAGCTGAAGTTTCCAAACCGTCTTCAGAGGCAGCCCTACATATAACACATTGCAGTAATCTAACCTTGAGGTCACCAGAGCATAGACAACAGTAGTTAGGCTATCCCTGTCCGGATAGGGGCGTAGCTGGGCCACCAGCCGGAGCTGATGGAAGGCACTCTGGGCCACTGAGGCCACCTGAGCCCCGAGCAACAGCAAGGGATCCAGGAGTAACCCCAGGCTACGAACTTGCTCCTTCAGAGCAAGTCTCATCAAGAGCAGGCGACCTCCCAGCCATCTGGTCTAAGAAACCACCCACTAACAGTGCCTCAGTCTTAATCTGGATTGAGCCTCAGTTTGTTGGCTCTCATCCAGTCCATTACTGAGGCAAGACACTGATCCAGCACTTCCACTGCCTCACCTGCAGATGTAGAGAAGAAATGGAGCTGAGTGTCACCAGCATCCTGCTGACAACTGACTCCAAACCTCCGGATAACCCCACCCAGCAGTTTCATGTAGATATCAAACTGCATAGGGAATAGGATTGAGCCCTGCAGAACCCACATTGAAGCCTCCATGGGGCCTCCAAGCACTCCCCAAGTCTGAGAGCAACATATTTTGGATGTGTGAGGCCCCCCCCCGCGTCCTGCAGGGTGTAGGACTTGCCCCCTCCTGTGCCATTTATACTTCACCCAGGCAGGAGTTGAGGCGGCGCTTAGATGTGCCAGCAAGTGAAATCTCCCTGTCCGGGCGCGCTCGACCTGCGTCCCACGCGGGAGGGGCCTGGCCAGAAGGAGCCCCCGCTGGTGTGCTGCAAGGGAGCCGCTCTTGCCTTGCCAAGGCCGCCTGGTGCTGCAGCCTCCCCGCCCCCCCCCCACTTGGCTGGGGCTGAGTTGCTGCAGCCGCCAACTCTCGAGGCCGCGGTTTTTCGCAAAAGCTGCGTCCGGCTGCAGCGGACTTGGGGTTTTTTTTGGGGGGGGGTGTCACTAAAGTGTGTGCAGAGGTGAGGCTTGGCTGAGCGCGGCCGGGGCGCACGTGCGGGGCGAGGGGCGGGCATTGCTGGCCGCGGGGCGGGCATTGCTGGCCGCGGGGCGGGTCCTGCGCGACGCGCCACCCCCCCTCCAAAGTGCCGCAGTGGCCGCGGCTTCCCGCTCGCTGCTGGACGGGACCGGCGGAGCCCCGCGCGCTGATTGGCTGCCGCGCTGCCGGTGGGCCCGGCCCCCTCCGCCGACAGAGCCCCCGGGGGGCGACGGCCGAGCAGGACCCCCCGACAACGCCGCCGCCGCCGCCGCCATGGACACGGCGCGCTCCATCCAGCACGAGATCAGCTCGCTCAAAGGTACCCGACGGCCGCCCGGCTGCGCCCCGGTAGACGCGCTGCGGGAGAGGGGGGGGCAGAAGCGGGGCGGCCCCTGCCAGGACTGCGGCGCGACGGAGGGGTCCGGGGCGCGCGCCTGGATGGGGCAGGCTGCCCCCCATCCCTCGGCTGCGGCGCAGCACCTCCGCCCGGCCAGGTGAGGGAGGGCGGCAGGCCTGGGGCGGTGGCTCGGATGCCGGGCCCTCCGGAGGCCCGTCCCGTCGAGGGGCGCTCGGAGGAGCGGGGGGGCACCCTCGAGATCGATCTGGGAGGCCTGCGGGGCTCCGGCCACCGCTGACCTTTGGCCCTTTGCCCGCCCACCTCGCCCCCGGGAACCCCGCGGCTCCTGCGCTCTCTGCGCGGCAGGCGGGGTTGCGACTCCGGGCCACCCCCCCTTCGGAGGGAAGCCCCTCTTCGAGTTTCCTCGGCGGCCGCCGCTGCTGCTCCGCTTGCGCTTGGCGGGGAGAAGGGGGGACCTTTTCGTAGGGCTGCACTCAGACGGAGGTTAGAGACGCCCTGGCTTCCTGGGTGGGGAGTCGCTCCCGCAGTAGGTCCCGCGGTCAGCCCCTCCGGGGGGGCTGGGAAAGATCCCCGGGGAGCCGCCCGCTTTGGAAAGCGCCGCCGCCGCCGCTTGTGGCTTCTTAGGAAGCAGGTCTCTGCCCCGGGAGGCTACAGTCTGAAACCCGGCATGGGGCAGGAAGGGAGTGAAGGCGTTGCTCAGCCTTCCTTTTTGCCACAGGAGGCCGAGGGGTTTCCTGGAGGGGTGAGCTGCGGGGGAGGGGGAGAGGAAGGAGGGGAAAGAGGGCGGGGGTGGTATCCTGATCTGCCCCTCCGCCCCGGATCAGGGGCAGTGAGGGAGAGCGGACGGAGCTGTCTGATTGAATGGGAGACCTGCAGGCAGCGAAACCTGTGTTGGGGAACCTGCAAAGGGGTGGGAAGATAAGAGGCACAAGGCCATGTGCAGAGCGCTGTGAATGCCAGGCTGGAGTGTTTGGTTTTGGTGGGGAGCAGCTGAGAGGCACCCTGACCTCCAGCCGAGGGTTGGGTCTGACCCTTCACCTGGGAGTGGAGCTTTGCAAAGTACACACAGGCAGAGTCAGCAGAGAGTCACCCGCCTGGGGGTTGCAGTTTAGCCCCATCTGCCGGATGCTGCCTTCTGCCCTGATTGTGCCCAGTCACCTGGGCTAGATGTCCCCCCACGAGTCTGATCCTGCAAAGCGTCAGTGGGGCTCTCTTGCTGCTGTGCCACTCGGGCGAGACGTGGCTCCAGAGAAGACTCTTCATATCTGGTGGGGTGCCAGGGTCCCTGGCGTAGGAGCTGGCTGGATGCCAACTTGAATACAATATTGGGGGGGGGTATATAAGCCCTGCCCCATCTAATTGATCACAATATGTGGTGCACACAAACACACACCCATTGAATGGCAGTGTCACCAACTTTGGGGGCTGGTCCCCTCTGCCCCCGGAGTGGGCTCCTGCAATGAGTAAGCGATGAGAGATAGCTCAACTGGCAGAGCCTGAGACGCTTACCGTATTTTTTGCACCATAACGCTCACTTTTTCCCTCCTAGAAAGTAAGGGGAAATGTCTGTGCGTGTTATGGAGGAAATGCCTACGGGTGACATGCCTATGGATTTTCCTCCTCTAAAAACTACGTGCGTGTTATGGTTGGGTGCGTGTTATAGAGCGAAAAATATGGTAATTCCGTTTTCAGCTGGGGAGGTGGCAGGGGGGGCACCCAGCTTGTTTCCTCTGCTGACTGATGGGGTCAGGGTGGGCCTGTCGAGAGTGGGGGAGGTGAGAGTCGTGGCGCCTGCCCTGAGCTGCTGTTGCTTGAGCTGAGTCCTCTCCTGCCCTACACTCCTTGCCTTCTGCCCCACAGCCCTTGAAATGCCATGGGGTGTGTGTGTGTGGGGGGGTGCACAGTCCGAGAGCAGCACCCCCAAGGCCTGGCCACTTGGCCTGGCTCTGCTTGGGACTTGGCCCTGGGGGTGGCGGGGGGGGGAGTGTTGGCAGCTGGGGAGGAAACCCAGGGAGAGCTTCAGCAGTGGGGGAGGGGCAAGGCATCTCCCAGGCTGCCTTGTGGGTGGGAGGCTCAGGTGAGAGTCCAGGACAACACCCGGCCCTGAGTGGCGCTCACTGAATCCTAGCAGCCTTTGTGGCACACTAGTCCATAGTGAGGCTCTTTTATTTAGTTATTAAATCTGTATTCTGCCCGTCACACCTCAGGGCAGCTCCCAATGTAATTCCTGCATTGCAGGGGGTTGGGCTAGATGACCCCTGGGAACCTTCCAACTCTACAACTCTATGATTCTACAATATAAAAATAGTAAAAATAGGTACAGCATCACATCCCCTCTCTCCCCAACGCAGCACGTGGCAGCCAAACATGCCCCCGTCTGTGCCCTTCACCATCTTCCCATCTTTGACTTATCTCCTATATTCAGAGGAGGTTCCTTCTGCCCAGTTAGACTGGTTTTACTACACAGAAGCCCCATTGGGAACAGTTGGGGGGCATTGCAGGCTGGCTTGGCCTGCTTGCAGGAGGGAAGGGCTGCTGCTGTGCAGAGGTGGGGATCCTCGGGCTGCCCTTGGTCTCTGGGGATCAGGCCAGGGGGGCTTGTGCCTTTCAGAGTGGGCTGGGAGGGGCCCAGTGTGGCAGATCCTGCGTACATTGCCAGGGTGGTTTGAGTGTGTGCCACTTGGGCTGCCAAGGCACTGCAGAGGTGCCTTTGTGCCAGCCTGCCTGATTTACCATGAGAACAGGCTGCCCCCTCCCCCGGCCTGATTATTAATCCGGCCCCTGCCCCCTCCAGGCCCTCCTCGCTTGGCACAGCCTGCCAGGCTCCCCTTGCAAACAGCCGCCTCTTTGTTCCCTGGCTCAGAGCAGAGATCCCTGGGCAGCCCCACTTTGGGCAGTGGTGGGGGCTGGGGTAAGGAGGGGGTCGGAGCCTCTGTCCTGCCCCTCTTCTGCAAAGGCTTTCCCCCATGGTGTGGGGCGGAAGAGGAGGAGGAGATGGGGAGGACGGTGGGGGCCCCAAGAGGCCCCATGACATCTCTGGTGCCCCATCTCCCTCTCAGGACACCCCACACCCTGTGCTCTTCAAGGGGTCTTCGGAGAGCAGAGAAGCTGGCGGGGGGGGGGTCTCCTTATGCTCTGCCTGTCCTTCCCCCTGAACTGCTCTCCAAACTGCACCAGGTGTGATGATTTGGCTGGAGAGAAGTATCATTTGGGGAGGGTCCACTCCCCCTTGTGGCATATCTGTGCTCATTTGCCCCCCACCAAGCTCCTTTGGGGGTTTGATTTCAGTTTTCATAAGCGTCACAGTTGGCTCCTCCTCTGAACCCTGGGTGCAAATTGTGCCCAGCCAAAGCCACAGATCCCTAGGGGGGTGGGACTGGGGGGGTCTATTCCCCTTGCAGAAACACCTGCCTGCCTGTATCCAGTGGGCTGCCCCTCTGAGAGGCCTGGGAGCCAGAGTGTGAGAGAGCAACTCCCCCAGGTTGTAAGGAAACCGTTTCCTAGAGCAGAGAAAGGATGGAGCCTGGGCCAGAGCTCTGGGTGGCTGAGTGGGGTTTGTGAAGCTGGCACCTTGGGGTTTCCACAGTTGTGGGGTCCTAAGCAGGGACCCCCTCTTCTCCTTGCTTTGCCTGGCTTGTCTTTCTCTCTCTCTCTCCGTGGGGCCCGTAGAGCTGCTTGTGGTTGCCATGGCCTGATCTCCAGTGGCGCTTTGGCATGTGTGTGTGCACGTCCCTCCATGTGTCTCCCTGGCAGGCGGGACTGGCTGGAGGCAGAGATCCGGGCGCCTGCCTGTCACTGGCTGACTTGCTTTCAGCCACTCAGCTTTGCTGACGCTGCGCTTTCCTGCAGCTGCAGCAGTGACATATTTTGGTGTGTGTTGAGTGGGGTGGGAGCTGCGCCTGTCAGTGGAGGAGGCCTGTGAAACCAGGCATCCCCAGGACCTGCTGCCTCTTGCCCCTCCCATCACTGGTGGAGGGGGGGTGCTTTGCAGGGCAGTTGGGGAACGTGGGGGAGCCTGACTTCTCCCCCCTCTCTAGATCTGCCTGCCTGGGGATCCTTGGAGCCTGACTGTTTTCACCACATCCTGTAGAATTCTGTCAGTTATATTTTATCCCACAAAATCCGAATTTCAGACAACAAAAAGTTGTGATAAAAGAAAAATCCTTGGGTGTGGATTTATTCCGCTGCCCAGCTCCTCATGGTGCCACTCCCTGTGAGTCCCTCTGGTCAGCAAAAGGAGGAGTCTCCAGCCAAGTTAAAGAAGCAAATCAGCGGTCAGTAGACCTGACCTTTATTTGTTGCAACAAAGTTCAAATACACAGAAGAGTAGGAACCCTGAGCATGGAGTTGTGTGGACTTTTAAGACCTCTCCCCATTTCCCATAATACATTTTTCAACAGCATCATCGATTAATAATAATAATAATAATAATAATAATAATAATAATAATTTTTATTTATACCCCACCCTCCCCAGCCAAGACCTGGCTCAGGGTGGCTAAAACCAGATACAAAAACAGTTGATTGAAATACAACTTCAAATACAACATTAAAATACAGCCTCCTTTCACAAAATATGTCACAAAGTGGGAGTGTTTAGCATGTAGAAGCATGAGCCCATCACCCACCCCTGTCAATAACCCCAGGCCCCACACCTTTTAACTCTTCCCCAAAGAACAATAATAGTATTTGCACCTCTCCCTGGCTGCAAGGGGAGCTCCTGCGCTTCTCCTTTGAAGTGTCAGGATTCAATCCACCATCCCGCTGGGTTTCTGTCTGGGCTAGGGGCTGCCCTTGGCTGCCTCCTGCCTCCTATTGTGTGGCTAAGTTCACACCTTGTGGAGGGGAAGGAGGATGTGACCTTATGCTTAAGGGATTAGGGAGTCAGGGGGAGCCCTGGATTTCCCTCTTCCAGAGGAGTCATTAGCCACTGGAAGCTAGGAAATCTGTCAAACCATTGAGTTTTGGATTTTTTTTTTAAGTTTCTACAGTTTTCTATATTGGATAGTCAGAGGAAACAGTACAGATACATGGTATCTGCTTATTGCTACAGTTTTATAGACTGCTTTTCTGAGCCTCTTTGCTGTTGTGCATGTCTGGCGCTTGTGTCAACGGTCCTTGTCCTGGCCTTAGAGGCTGTGGTGGGGACTTGGGATTTTGGGGGAGTCTCTTAACTGCCCCCCATTCCTGATTTTAACAGTGGCCTTCACTGCCTCCTGGGGGAGGGAGTTCCACAGGTTAACCCTCCTGGGGGAGGGAGTTCCACAGGTTAACCCTGCGCTGGCTGAACAAGTAATTTCTCTATCTGGCCTGAATCTTCCAAGCTTCCTTGGGTGTCCACGAGTTCTAGTCTGAGGTTGAGAGTGGGAGAACTCTCCCCTTTCTCCCTGCCAGTGCTTCTTCTTCCCTGCTCCCCCCCTTTCTCAACTGCCCTTTCCTCAGCACTTCCCAGCAATGGTAGGAGCAGGTGCAACATGTTTCTCAGGGGAGGTGCTGGGGGGGGAGGAGACTGCCCTCCTTGGGGCCTGGGTGTTGGTGGTGTGGGGCCAAGTTCCCCAGAGCCTCTGATCCTTTTCCTAATCCTCTATGCATACCTCAGGAGGCCCCGCAGGAGGGGGGGGGGGTTCAGGGTGCATTTTCCTGGCGTCATTTTTTTCTGATTCCGGGTGGGGCAAGCAGCCCCCCCCCCCCAGTATCCCAAGTGCATTCACACCATCCCTTTGCCCTAGACCTTTCCCTTCTCAAGCCAGCCCCCTCCTTGCAGTCCCTCGCATGGAATCGTCCGCTGCATATGGGTCAGTTGATGTTTTCATTGAGAAATCCTGTTTGTCTTTCTCTTGGGCTGAGGCTCCTTGCCTGACTGGGCGCCAGTTATGTGAGCTGCTCTGCAGCCTGACTCTCTCCTGCCATCTGCTTATATCTGCTGGTGTCTTACTGTACCCGCTCTGCAGGAAGTGTGTATGATTTGAAATGAATGAATGAACCGCCATAAAGGAAGCTTCCGCCATAATTTAGTAGGGAGTCCTTCACTGCAGAGGGTTGGACTAGATAACCCTTGGGGTCCCTTCCAACTCTACAGTGACAGTTCCCTTGGCCTCCTGCTGCTTGGCTCACTTGCTGGAGCCATTTCCTCCTGCCCAGAGCAGGTTCCGAGTTGGCTCTGGCTGGTGTTGCAGGAATTTATGTATAGGTTGGGGGGAGGGTTGCCCCTCCAGCAGATATCATGCACATGCAGCCCACTACCAGAATCAGCACAATCACTTTTGTGACTTGTCCCCACAAAACACTTCATCACAGTTTCTTCCTATCTATTCAAAAGGCCTTTGCTACACAATACCAAATGTAAGAATTCACTGTGTATCTGTGTACTGGCTCACTGGGAAAACTTCAAAAATTCCTATAGACATGTGAGCTCAGCTCCTCAGCAGCCCCTCTGCCTGAGGGATAATCCCTGGCCTCCTGATACCTGAGGGCCAGACAGGTAGCCAGTCCAGAAATAACAAACCCAGATGGAGACAAAAGGATGTGATTAACTGGGCTGGGAAACAGGGAAATGTAAACATCTCTTTTGTTTCACTTGAAGGGTGTTTGGTGGAGGGCAAGGGGAACCATGGGGCAGGGTCCAGGATGCTCAGATTACGGCCCCCAGACCTCCCCTTTCATGATGTAACCCTGATGTATTAGTGATGTAGTTTGGGGGTGTAACATGGGGATTAGCAGCTAATAAAAGTCTGGGGGGTCTGTTGTTCGGGGCTTCCATCTTGTTCCACCTGGTGGCAGGTGGGAGTCCTGTGGCGACTGTCTTCAATAAAGACCAAGCCTACTGGCTGCTGTTTTGCTCTGGTATTCCTGGCTGGGGTCCTTGTTTTTTGTCCAAGGGAGCCCTCAGATTTCTCTGTTAACACTGGTGTGGCCCCTCCCTCTGGGTCTGCGTCTCTGCATGTCTGGCTCAGGTGGGGCAGAGAGTTGGAAGCAGGCCTTGGTGTCCAGAATGTCCAAGAAGCCTCCCCCCCCCGGGTGTCGCCTTCTGCTTCCTTGGTGCCCCCTCTCTGGCCTCTGGGACTTTGGCGGATTCTTCCCAGGTTCTCTGGCTTTCTGCCTCCCTTTCTCAGGCGCTCCTGGCCAGCCCCCCAAGACGCTTCTGGCTAATGATTAGCTCCTTGGAACAATGCAGCCTGTTTCCTGCCGGCTTCTGGGCCAGAGGCCAAGGGGGGGGGGGCAATGGCAGGAGGCTCTTTGTTTGCCCAGGCTGAGCTGCTGGCGCCCCCTCCTGGAGGGCACTGGCACTGCTCTTGTTGAGGCCTAGCTGCCACTGCTGCCTCTTGCCTGTTTCTCTGGGGTACCCATTTGGAGTATAGGGGGCCGCTCTGGGTGCAGGTGTGGACTCCGAATAACAGGCATCTCCTGCTGGGGGGGCAGGTAACCTCTGGGGTGTGTGTGGGGAGGGGGAGGAGCAGCACTCCTTATCCCAGGGAGTTTTGCAGCCCTCCACCCAGTTAGGTGAGGGACACAGGTGGCGCTGTGGGTTAAACCACGGAGCCTCTTGGGCTTGCCGATCAGAAGGTTGGTGGTTCGAATCCCCGCGATGGGGTGAGCTCCTGTTGCTCGGTCCCTGCTCCTGCCAACCTAGCAGTTCAAAAGCACACCAAAGTGCAAGTAGATAAGTAGGTACTGCTCCGGTGGGAAGGTAAACGGCGTTTCCGTGCGCTGCTCTGGTTCGCCACATGACCCGGAAGCTGTACGCCGGCTCCCTCTGCCAATAAAGCGAGATGAGCACTGCAACCCCAGAGTTGGTCATGACTGGACCTAATGGTCAGGGGTCCCTTTACCTTTCCCCAGTCAGGCTGATGACCCTCCTTCTCCACGGCTGCTGAGAAGCAGGAAGAGGGAGGCTCATGACAGACCAGATCTGTGTTGTTTCTCTCTTTACACCCTGCTGCCCCCCCCCGCCCTGTGCCCTGTCTCAAGCCCCCGGAGCCAAAAGGCAAGAGAGCTGCAGGACTCGGCCCCAGAGCCAGAAGACAGCGCTGCAGCGTTTGCGGTGAAAACATGGTTGTGCCCCCTGAGCATCTGCAGAGTGCTTTCCCTCTTGCCCTGATGAGGGCAAGGGTGTCTGCAGCAGGTTCTCTCTCATCACCAGAGGGCAGTCAGTGTCTGCTCTGCATGCCTTGGGTGGGGCTCCCTGGGTCTTGGGGAAGCAGCAGCCAGAGGCAAATCCTGGACAAATATTGACCTTGGCTGGTAGCTTAGGAACCTGCCCTGGTTGGGGGGGGGGCAGGGCAGGAGAGCCTGGGAAAGGAGCTGGCTTTTCCTGCTGTCATGCCCTCCTCACCCAGTGATGGGGGGGGGGAGAGAATGGGCGCCATCTGGCTGGAGGGATGGGCTGGGAACGTGTCTTGGGGGGGGTTGGCGTGGAGAAGGATGTGTGCGGCTGTGTCTGTGTGTTGATGGAGATGAGCGCTAAGGTGCGGCCTCGCCTCTGCCCTGGACGCCAGGTGTGGCCCTGGGCAAATCCAGCGCAGCCTCCCTCCTGAAACAGAGCTGGCCTGCATCTCATTTTCCACACAGTTCCAAGTCAAGCTCACTTGCTGGGGGGCAGGTCCTGTTTCGGGGGGGGGGCTTTGTTCCCAGGTTAATCCTTGAGGTGCAGGTGGCTCTAAGGTTTATTCCTGGAGTCATTGGGAAAGTGAAGGAAGGGGAGGGCGACAGGAGCTCTGCCACCTGCACTTATCACTCTGAGCTTGTGGGGAGGCTATCTAGGGGCAGATCCTCTGGCCCCCCTGCAGAGAAATCTTAGAACTTAGACCCCCAGAGTCATCTAGTCCAAACCCCTGAAATGCAGGAATCTCAGCTAAAGCATCTATGACAGATGGTCGTCCAACCTCTGCTTAAAAAGGAAAAATAATCCCCAACATCTGGAGGGAGAGCGGTCCAGTGACGAGCAGCTCTTACTGTCAGAAGGTTCTTCCTGATGTTTAGTGGGAATCTCCTTTCTTGTCACTCGAAGCCATGGGTTCGAGTCCTGTCCTCCAGAGCAGGAGGAAACAAGCATGTTCCCTCTTCCCTGTGGCAGCCCTGGAGATATTGGAAGAGGGCTCTCATGTCGCCTCTCAGTCATCTCTTCGGGCTAAAAAGACCCAGCTGCTTCAACCATTCCTCATCAGGTTTGGTTTCCAGCCCCTTGACCATCTTGGCCCGTCTCCTCTTCACAAGGAGAGGGAGTTGGGTGCTGAGGTGGCTCATAAGGAGCAGAAGGAGCCAGGCAGGCTTTGATTTGGGGAGGGGGTGCGGTTAGTGTGTGGGTGTTGGGGAGGGCTTGATACAGCCTGGGCCTGAGGCTATAATTGGAGGCCTGGGGGGGGGGCGGGCATTGCAAGCCTCATTCAGTCATAGAAATAGCATCTATGTCTTGTACCAGAAATAGCCCCGGGGGAGTGAGGAGAGTGGGCAGCTGAGGGGCAAGGAGGGGCAAAGCCTTTCTGCCCAGCTCAAGCGAGGAGCCCTGTGATATTATAGGGGATTCCCACCTGACCAGGTTCAAAGTGTTACTAACAACTTGGGACCAAGGAACCTGCAATATCACCTTCACCCCATCAATGCCCACTTGATCCCTTGACTCAATTGGCACTGCTGCAGGTGATGCCAATTCCATGTGTGTAAGAAACTGATCATTTAATGTGACGTCACCTACCCTTTGGAACTCCCTGCCTATTGACACCAGACTGGCACCTTCACTGCCATCTTTTGGGGGCCTGCTAAAACCATTCTTGTTTTGGAAAGCGTCCCCAGATATGTAGGATGTTGTTGTGTGTTCTCTCTCTCTTTTGAATGTTTTAGGAGTTGTTACTTGATCACGTCATTCTATTCATAAACCACTTTGAGGTTTTTTTTGAAAAACGATCAAACAGTGCATATCTTTTATAAAACAAGCCAGCCAGCAAATAAATAACTCTCTCTTCCCCCCCTCCCCCATTGGTTGAGCTGTCCTGTGCCTCAGTTTTCACTCCTGGGAATTGGGGAGCATGCTGGGAGGGATCTCTTCTGCCTTCTTGGGTGCCCCGTGTATGATGGGGTGCCAAGGGTTAACCCTGCTGGGCTGGGCCTTCTCTGGGCCCCCCCCCCTCAGTCAGGAGGCTTCCACCATGAGGCAGAAGAAGTCCCAGCTGTTCTCCCCCACTTCTGCCACCGCAGCTGCCCTCCTCTCTTCCCAGGCTGGCCTCCCCCACCCCACCCCCGCCTGGTTGGAGTGGTTTCTCCACTTGGCCGGTGGGGGCTCTGTGGGCAAGGAAGGCGCCCCCACCCCACCCCTCTGCTGCCAACTTAAAGGAAACTTTGATGACAGCAGTGGCGGCTCCTGCTTGCGCTCCCTGGGGCTCTGGATGACGAGTCTGTGGGCTGGCCAGCCCTGCTCCCCACCCTCTCCTTCTGCTCTTGCTGCTGAGTCAGGCCTGGCAGTGCCCACCCCCAGTGGGTGGGGGAGCTCCAAGGCGGGCGCAGAGGTTGAGGTTGTAGTAGCCGGCATGTGCTCTTGCCCCTCCCGCTCTCAGCTGCTGGGGGAGGAGGAGTTTGGAGGGAGCTTCAGCTGCCTTCTGTGAGCTTGCCAGGCTGAGGTTCCTGGGGAGGGCGGTCGGTCGGATCCTTTCCTCCTTGCTTCCTGTTGAAGGCAGCCAGCCGGCCAGACAGAGACTTTTCTGCCCCTTTGGAGAGCCAGGCTAGGCCGCCTTCGCCATGGTGGCTGGCATGCTGATGCCCTTGGAGCAGCTGCGCTCCATCTACGAGTTGCTCTTTCGCGATGGGGTCATGGTGGCCCAGAAGGACCGGCGCCCCCACAGCTACCACCCCCAGCTGCCGGGCATCACCCACCTGCAGGTCCAGCGGGCCATGGGCTCCCTGCATGCCCGCGGCCTGGTGCGCGAGAGCTTTGCCTGGCGCCACTGCTACTGGTACCTGACGGACGAGGGCATCGCGCACCTGCGCCAGTACCTGCGCCTGCCGCCAGAGATTGTGCCTGCCACCTTGCAGCGCGTCCGCCGCCCCGTGGCCATGGCAAGGCCCACCCCGCGCCCGCGCCCACCTCGCACCCAGACCGTGCCAGGACCACTGGCCTGCCCCCCGAAGCCCCAGGAGGCCTCACGCCAGGAGTACCGCCGGAAGGAGGAGCCTGCTGGGCACGTGGAGCTGGTTGCCGCCAGGGCAGTGCCACAGGTGGCCTCTGCTGCCCCTCCTGCTGAAGGTCAGATGCCCTCCACGTGGGGGAAGCCTGGGAGCTATGGGGCAGGAGCTGCTTTGGGGGAAGTGAGCTGCAGCTGGGTAAGGGCAGAGGTGGTGGGTGATTTCCCAAGCCAGGTGGGGGCAGGTGGGTGTGTCAGGAATTGGGCATGATGTCTGGGAGGTGGGGGGGGGCTGTTTCCCTTCTTACCTTTTAGCCAGCACCCTTGGGTGCCTTCTTGATCCTTGGTGCTGCTTGTGTTGTTCCGTGATTGTGGGCTCAGGAGGAGGAAAACTTGGGGGGGGGGTCCAGATCACTTGCCCCACATCCCCTGCAAAATCTGGGGTCGGAGGTTGCACCAGGGCGGGCTTCTCCATTCATTCTTCCATCCATTCATTGATGTTGGCCCAGTAACGCGACCCCCTCCCGCGCTTCCACGTGCCCGGGGTGAGCCAGAAGGAAGGGGGTGGGGGGGTGGAAGGCGGCAGCGGCGAAGGGGAGGCCTTTGCCCCGGGCTCAGCTGGAAGTTGGGGAGTCCGCGGTTTCTGGGGCGCCCTTTTGCCGCCGGCATCTGTGCCACGTGGGTGTGAGCTGTGGGCAGGAGGCCCCTGCCCTGTGCGCGTGTCGGGTGGGGGGTAAGTCCGGAGATCCGGCGTGCCTGAGGGAGGGGGCGCCGCCGCCGTGCTGACAGGTGGGCAGCAGCTGCTGCGCCGGGCTATCCTTAGCCGTTTCTTCGCGGCCGCTCCCGGTGGCGGCGCCTCGTCTTTCTGCCTGCCAAGGTCAGAGCGAGGCCCCTGGGTGCCCATGGACCCTGCTGCGGGGGAAGAGCCCCGCAAGAAGCGGCGCAGGGGGCGCCGGAGGAAGGGGGGCAAGTCGGACGAAGGTATCTTAGCGGTTGGGATGCGGGGGCAAGGGGGCACGAGCGAGGGGGCAGCAGGTGCGCTCGCCTGGACCGGCCTGGCTGCTTCTGCCCGCGGCCCCTGCGCTGGATAGAGCAGGTTGGATGGGGGGGGTCTCTTCGCGTGATGGGGTGGGGGTGCCCATCTGTGCCCAGGGCGTGGGTGAGACCTGGCTCCGCGGCATCCCGCCCTCCACGTCGCTCCCCGCGCAGCCTGTGGGGCTGCCTCGCCCATCTCCTGGGCCTCCGGGCTGCTGGTTTCAGCGGGGGGGGGGGTCTGTGGAGGAGTGTGCGGGAAGAAAAAGCGTTTCTGCAATCATACCCACCCCCTTGATTCCCGCACCAGGCGCGCAGGGCGCTCTGCTGCTGGCGACCCTCCCCACCCCAGCTGGCCGCTCGCTCGCCGGGCAGGGCTGCAACGTGTCGGCCCTGCCTTTGCCGCTGCGAGGAGGCGGAGGGGCCGGGCATCACCCCCCCCCCGCCGGTCATGTGGGGGCTCCAACTTTCCGTTGCGCGCGGAAGGAAATGCGTCGCGCACCCGCCTCGTATTCCAGCAGCCTGAGTCACCGGCGGCGGCTCCTCCTCCCCCCCCTCCTCTGGCCCTCCCGGGAGAGTTTGCTTGCTTTGGTCCTGGGAGAGAGGGAGGCCCGAACCCCCCCCCCACCGCCGCCGGCCCAAGCAGCTATTTTCGTGGCGCTGTAGTGGGGACCCCCAAGTGGATGTCTGTCATTGCTTCAATAAGCCCGCCCCCTTTGCCTGGGGGAGTCAAAATCAAGGAAGCGGGAGGGGGGGTCTCTTCTGCAGCACAGGCCTGGGGGGGCACCTCCTGTGGCTGCTTTTCCCCGTGCAAAGAAGGGGTGAGACTGTGCAGTGGGAGGGAGAAGGAGGGCCGAATGGGACTGCGCCCCAAACCCCCTCCCCAGAGCAGAGTCCTGCCAGCTTCTTTTGGCCACCAGTTCCTGCCGGAGTCTGCGTGCCCCCCCCGCCCCCTCCTCGTCCCAACATCTGCCTCTTGAGTTCCCTTTCCCAGGCAAAGCCTCGGACCGAAGGCTCCCCCGCAGGAATCCTGGCGGCTCCCGGAGGGCAGCTGGAGCGCATTTGGGGAGCTGGAGGGAGCGGGCGGGCGGGCGAGGCCTGTGGGGTGTGGCTGCTGCTGCTGCTGCTGCTGGGGCGGGCAAAGAGGGGCTTCCGCGGCGGCGGCGGCGGCGGCGGCTGTGGGGCTCTGCACGGGCTTGTCCTGGCTGGGGCGGGGAGGCAGGATCTGGCGGGAAGGGAAGGTGCGCTCTGCACTCTCCGAGGAGCAGCAGCAGCAGCAGGATGGCAGCTCCAGCCTTGGACTGGGAGGATGGCCGCTACTTTATGGAAGACCTGATCCAGCAGGGGCAAGGTAGGGCAGAGCGGCCCTCCTGTGGCATTTGGGGGGGGGGAGAGGGAAGAGGGGGAGTTGGCGCCTGGAGCCGCTTGTCTGAGAGGCAGGTCTCTGGGAAAGAGGCAGCAGGAGGACAGGAAGTGCAGCCGCCTCCTGAGCTGCAAGGCAGAACATCCGATGCCAGGTCTTCTCGCCCAGAACCCAGGTGCCACAGGCATCCTCTTGGCACAGGCTGGAGCCCCGAGTGCCTCTCTGTTGTGTTCAGGAGGGGCTCCTGAGTCGAGGGAGATAGTCTGCATGGACCCAGCCGAGAGACAACTCCCCCCCCCCACCAGGCAAACCCCTCTTCTCCCTGCAAAAGAGCCCCAGCCCCCAGCCTCCGAGTGGCCCTAAGGGACTCCTCTTCCGGGCTGCCTCACTTTGCCCCAGCTGCCAACAACTGGCATCAGTTCTGTGAAGGAGCACAAGGAGATAATGCCCTGCGTCTCCCTTAGGTGTATGCAGGGGGGGGGGCAGTATATGCCTGGGAGGAGCTCCAAGGAAGGGCCTGGGACAGGCCATGCTTTGGAGAAGGGCCCTGCAGCCACAATTGGGCGGGAACAGGAGAGGGGGGTGGAGTGTTCCCCCTTTGGAGAGTCAGCCTCTTCCTGCTCCTTCAGGGCGTGGCCCACCCCTCCCTCCGCCCCATCTGGCTTCCTTCTGCAGCTGCTTCTTCCAAACTGGCCCTGATTTGAGGCCTCTGCGGTTTCCCTCTGCAGGGGGTGAACAGATGTAAATGCTCCCTGCCTGCCATTCATCTGCTGGGGAAGGGCTTCAGGGGCTGCCCCCTTGGCAGATGTTGCGAGAGCACAGGGCACCCCCTGCAGGCAAGACTGGTTTGGGTGACTGCAAGCTGTGTGTGCAGTTGCTGGAGGTTTGGTCTCCAAGTCCCTGGAGCAGCTTCCTGGGCAACTCTAGGTTGGCTGTCCAGGAGCTGGACCAGAGCAGTTCCCCATCGGGCAGGAGGACCCCATTGGCTGCCCCTGGAGAGCCTGGCAGGAGCAAGGGAGGGGGGAGCTGGAAGCTGAGGAAGGTTTCCGAGAGGAGCTGCTCTTCCAGTGGAGTGAAATGTGTTGTCCCCTGCTGAGCAAATAAAAACCACCAGCCAGCCTCTCCCTAACGCAACCAGGAAGGGGCTGGTGAGGATTTTTCTACTTTGTTCTGGAACCTGCTGCAATGAGATGGTTGTTACTCAAGTCCTTTTTCCAGCCACAAAGTGTCCTTGCGGCTTCCTAACAGTCTAGCCCACCCCTCAACTGCTCTCATCATCAGCTGCTCTCCAGGGCAACAGGGGTGGGGTCTCGAGCCCCAGACCCCCTTCCCCTTTGACCCACAAGTGCTTGGCCTGCGCCTGGACTTCATTGCTTGGCAGGGTTGTTTTCAGTTTTCCTGTGAAGCTGGCTTTCTGAGAGCCAGGGTGATGGGGTCAGAGAGTTAGCCTAGGGTCTGGGAGACCCGGGTTCAGATCCATACCATAGGAACATAGGCAACTGCCATTCAGTATTGTCAACACTGACTGGCAGCCGTTTTCCAGGATTTTCAGATGAGAATCTGTCCCAGGCCTGCCTGGAGATGCTGCTGGGGTCTGAAGGCAGGACCTTCTTCATTGGGGTGAGGGAGAAGCACCCAAGACACCTTGCGTGCGTTGAAGAAAAGGTGGGGTCTCAAGGTAGTAGCAGCAGTAAGACTACTAACAGCAATAATTAGAAAAGTTAAGAAGCCACTAGGAGTGGTGGAGCTTCAGTTACATACCTGGGTCTCCTCCTGGCATGGGGGAGCTCTCACTTTCTCCTCTTCCCTTCAGGCTAAGGTGGGCTCTTTAAAATGCTAGATGGCGGCTCCCTCACCTGGGCCTGGTTTCAAGCTTACCATAGTCTGCTGGTGTGTTCTAAACATGCAAGGCAAGAGAGCTGAATGGGACCTCTGGAGAGAGCCAGTCTGGCTGAGTCACCCTGGAGCTTGTGCTCTTGAGGTGGGAAGAAGGACTTTGTCTGTGGCTCTCAACAGCAGCTTCCTCAGTGTTATGAGAGATGGAGAAGAACTTCTCCTTATCCACTTCTGCAGGGTCCTTTCTGAGGTAATGCAACCAGGACTGTAGACAGTATTCCAAGTGCAGTTGCACCATAGATTTCTTTAATAGCCTGGTGATATTGGCAGCTTTATTTTCCATTCCTTCCCTATTGATCCCGAGCATAGAATTCACCTTTTTCACAGCTGCTGCTCCCGGGGCAAAGTCTTCATTGAGCGATCCACTGACCCCAAGGTCACACTAATGGTCAGTTGTGGCCAGTTCAGATCCCATGAGCATATTAAGTGAAATGAAGATTTTTTATTTGCACCAATACTTTATACTTCTTCATACTGAATTGCATTGGCCATTTTACCACCCATTTACTCAGTTTGGAGGGCCTTTGTTTTAAGGACCAAATCTCTTTGTGTTAATGACCTTAGATTATTATTGTTAGCAAACTTGACCACCGAACTCTAGAATGTTTATGAACACGTTGAAAGCACAGGCCCCAGTACTGATCCTTGAGGAACTCCACTTCCTACATCCAGTGACAGAGGAAGAGGTATGCAGGGGGGGGGGAAAGCACATTGCCCCCTGCAGTGCGATCCCGGTGGGGTGCCATTGTGGCTGTCCCTCTGCCTGCGCTGGGTGCCATGCCCCCACAGGTGGCATGTCATGCCCCCAGGACACGCACCATGCCCCCAGGATGCACCCCAGCCCTGCCCCTGCCTGCTCTTGGCCCCCCCGCCCCATGACAGAGCATGAAGCTCCACCACTGCCTGCATCTCTCCATTCAGAGAACTGTCACATTTATTTCTGCTCTGTTTATTGCTATTGCTTCCTTTTACTTAAACAATTCCTGATCCACAAGAGGATATCTCCTCTTATTCTTATTCACCTGAAAGCTGTTTAAAAGTCCCAAGTATGGATGTCGATGTTTGTTGACACTCTCTGAGACCTCTACTAGGTTTGTGAGACAGGACATGTCCCTCCAGAAGCCAAGGCTTGTTCTACTGTAGGCTTGCTCATTTCATCTGGTCCTGGTGATTTGTTAGTTTATAATTTTGTCTATTAGGCCTAGTTTGCATCCTGATGAAGGTTTGCCCACTTCTGGAGGCCCGGCTGTGCAGACTCCAGCCTCTGGGACTTACAGAGAGTGCTGGTACTTTTGAATGAGATCTTCCTCAGTAGAAAGTCATCAGGCCAGGACTTGTAGCCAAAATGTCTAGCCAATCACAGAACTTGTTTGTCGATTGCAACCTAATCCTGTTCATTTATGTTTACTTGGAAGTAAGGCCCACTGCCAGCAAAGGGGGTGCAGATGTACCCCTCCCCTCCACACAAATCACGCAGCTAGGACTCCAGGCAAACACTTTAGATCTCTGCCAGAAGTGAAAGGTGTGAAGAGGATCGCTTACATTTGACAGGCACACACCAGGCTCCTCAAAGGAAAGGAGAGAGAAAAATGTAATTTAACTTGAAAGGAAATGTTGAAGGACTTATTGCGCATCTAGCCTTGGGCAGAGAAACCTCAGGGGGGGCTCACTAGCTACTTCAAGGGCTGGTTCAGAGAGGAGGGTCCAGCCCCAGAGGGCAAGGAGAGGCTAGATCTAAGGGGCGCAAGAGGAAAGGTTTCCCGGGAACTTCTTGATCTTTCAGGGGGGGAGGAGAAGGCAGCTTGTGCTGGGAATCTCCGGTGATCAGGGGGCGGCTGTTGTGCTCAGATCCAGCTCGCAGGCTTCACAGTTTGGCATCTTGCTGAGCCCTGTGAGAAGAGGGTGCTGGACCGGAGGGGCCATTGGCCCCGATCCTGCAGGCTCTTCTTTTGACCCAACTACCCAGGGATCTTACTGGAGCACAGAGGCCTTTGGGGGCGCCCTGGGGCTGGCAGAGGGTTGGAACGAACAGCTTAGGAATCCTCCACCTGCCCTCTGATTCCAGTGAATGACGAACTACCCTTGGATGGTCTCCCTGACCTCTCCCCCCCCCCCACCTCCTTTACCGAACTTGCAATGCGGCTGCCTTAACTGTTCTCAACTAATCGACTCCTATTCTTTCGCATAGAGCAAAACCTTCGCGGGCAGCTCGTCTCTCTCCTACATCAGAAGCACCTCCAGGGTGGACCCAGGTGCTTGACCGCCCTGTGGCGTCAGGATTAACCCCCCGCTGGCTGTGGGGTGCTGCTGAAGGGCAGCAAAGGTTACATGCCAGCCCCGCAGATACATTTATAGCATTTTTACGACGACGATGGTGCAACCTTTCCCCTTTCCAAGCGGCCCCTCCTTGCCTTTCAAGGCTGTTGGAAGCGGGTCTTGCCTCCCGCTGCTTCGATGCCCTGACCTGGAATTCTCCCCTGGGAGAGGCTGGACGGAGCGTCCTCTCCTGGCGCAAAGGCCAAGCCCTGCTGGAGGGCGATGGGTGGGGGCGCCACTCGTGGCCCGAAGGGCGTTTGAGGTGGGTACGGAGCATACCCGTCACCCCCGAACCTGACAGTCTAACCCTCGGTCCGCTGCTCCTGATGCGCCAATTCCTCCTAAGCAGCTTCGCCGCTGGCCCCAGGGAGAGGATCTCTCCCGCGAGCGGCGCAGGCCCTGGCTTGGGGGTGGAAGCCCCCTACCAACCCCACTGTAGGAAGATGCTTGCGGAGAGCGCCCCTCGCCCCTCGAGGGAGGGTCACGCAGGAGGAGCAACTGCGGCGGAGGCCCGGCTCAGGCAGGCCCCCTTTGTCCGAGGGGGCGCGCACAGGTGCCTGCCTCGCCGGGGAGGGGGCAGCTGCGCTGTGGGGTCCCTGGCCGAGCGCAGCCTGGCTCCTCCTCCTCCTCCTCGCTCCGGTGTAATGTTCTAACTCGAGAGCCGTGACAAGGCCCGTCCTCGCCGTCGCCGGGCTATTTATAGGCCCGCCTGCGCCACTGCCCCCTCCCCGACAGCCACGGGGGACCCGCGGGGGCTGGCGGTGTCGTGAAGCCCGCAGCTCCGGACCCTCACTCGGGGGCTGCCGCTGCCGCGTCCTGTAGCTGCTCCTCTTGCGCGGCCGGGGGTTGCCCTCCGGGACAGCGGCTCTCCCATGAAGATCGTGCCGGGTAAGCCGTGGGTCTCGGGCGGCCGAGCGGGGAGGCACTGGCGCCGGCCGGGCGAGTTCCTGGCAGTTATAAAAAGCTTGGCCGCTGCCGGCCGTGATTGATGGAGGGGGGGGAGGGGGTATTTGCTCTGCCCACCCGGGGCAGCGCCGCGCTCGCCCTCCCGCTTGGCTCCGGGGAATGCGAAGCGCACTTGGCAGGGTTGGGCATCAGGCCTGGCGCGAGCGCAGCCCGCGATTCTCCTTCCTTGCCTCCCTCGGTCGTGTGGCTGCGCTGCCTAATGGTTGGATCGAAGGGGCCGAGCTAAGGGGAGGGGGAGGGCGTGCCAAGGCGCTGGGCTCTGCCCTGGCGAGGGCGAAGGGAGTGGTCAAGGCGCGCGGGTAACCTTGAGCGCTGCCTGCGCAGGGACAGCGGCTCGCGCCGTCGAGGCTGCGCCGGGCTAGGCCGGGCTCCGGCGGCTCCGCAGTGCGGGCGGCGGGCCGAGGGGGGCGGGCCTGCGGGCTGCCCCGGGAGGAGGAGGAGGAGGAGGATCCTGAGCTGGCGGCTCGGGCGGGGCGGCCGCTCGCTCAGCGCCAGGGACTCGGCGTAGCGGCTGCGGCTGCCGTCGGAGCACCTCCGTGCCCTGCTCGGCGTCGCCCGCGGCCTCCGCCATGGATCCCGGCGGCGGCGGCAACCTCTTTCCGTCGCTGGTGGTGGCCGGCCACGCGCTCACGCTGGCCCTGGTCTGGTACCGGCGCCGCGCGGGGAGCCCCGGCGAGGACGGTGAGTGGCGAGAGGGCGCGCGGGCGGCGCTGGGGCCCCGAAGACAGGCAGGCAGGCGGGCGCGCGCCGAGGGGCGGGGCGAGGCGACCGAGCTCCCCCCTCCCCCCGGCAACCAAACACTGACACGTGGGCGCGCGCCCATTAACCCCTGCGTGGCTGGAAGGCGCGCCCGCGTGCCGAGAAGCCGGCCTTTGCAGGAGAGCCGCTCCGTCGGTTGTCAGTCGGGATGATAATTCGGTCGGTAGAGTGGGGGACTCTGGACCGCAGAGTTGTGGGTCGGAGCCCCAAGCTGGACAAAAGATTCCTGCATTGCAGGGGGTTGAACTAGGTGACCCTGGTGGTCTCCAATTCCGTGGACCCCTGCTTGGCGGCTTTTGGGTGCCGCCTTCAGGTCGAAAGCTCTGTGGGTCCCTTCGCTGCCTTCAGTGCCGCTGGCTGAGCTTGGTCGGGGGCCGCGCTCAAGGCGACCTACCTTGCAAGGCTGTTGTGATGAGAGGGGGAGCAGGGGCGCCTCCTGCTGCCGACCTGATGCAGCGCAGCCCGCCTGGCTAGGAAGCCCCTTCCTCCGCTTCCCCTGGCTCTCCAGGGAGATGGGAGTCTCACAGCGAGAGTAGCTGGGGGAGACGCTGAACTCTCCTCCTTCTGGGGCTCCACCAACTGGCCTCTCAAACTGCCCCACTGGATGCCACCCAAGTCGGAGGGGCTCTTCTCCGTGACTCCAAGCTGGAGCATCTTCTAGATAGTAGCAGAATGAGGTCTGCGGAATTAGTTCCCTTCTGAGACCCGTGACGTCAAGCTGTGTCCTGCACTGGACTCTGGAATACCTTGGCACAGCACATGCAGGCATTACTTCTGCCAAGGCAATACCCCCCCCCCATGAGATGAGGGCAATGCAGGCACAGCACTGGGCCAGCTGCTTGTGGGGCTGGAGAGGGTCTCTCTTGGGGAGTTGCTGCTCTCTGGGTGGCAAGGCTGTCTCCACTGCCCTTGGGGGTCTGCCAGAACCCACAAGGAATGACTGGTGGGGGGGCTTCATTGCATGTTTCAGCAGCAGCAGCTGCCCACTTGGGTGGGGGCAAGAGGAGTGGGACAAAGGGCAGGTTTAGTTGTAGGTATGGGGGGGGGGGAAAGAATGAGCAGGTGTCCCCCCCAGGAAGGAGGGTGGCAGCTGCTGCTGCTGCTGCTTCTCTGGCTTTTAAATGGGAGCAGCAAAGCTTTGCCTAAAGATCAGTAGGATTGAATTTCTGTTGGAAGCGCAGGAAAGGAGGAGGTTAATTTCTGGGTAGTGAAAGTGATGTTCCTGCTTGATGACGTGATTGCCTCCCCTGGAATATTTTCCAGTGCCACTTCTGATGCCATCTGACCATCTCCGGAGAGGACACTTCCCCTCTTGGGGGGGGCATTGGGGAGGCAGAATCTCTTTTGGCCAAACATTCCTGTTTTAGTTTTCTGTTTGGGATGCTGCCTGGTCTTCTGCAAGGGGGTCAGTGTCTGTCTGTCAGACCCCCAGATCTCACTTCTGGGGCCACCCTAGGATGCCGCCCTCACCCTCACATGTGCCGGTGACCTTTCCGTTGAAGGAATGTGGCATTTGGCAGTTCTGTGTCGATCCCACACAAGTGTGGGGGGCACTGGGCACCAGAGCTCTTTGTTGGGGGAGCAGGAGAGTGCATTTAAATGGCACAGTTTGTTCTGGTAGCGAAAGCACTTTGGGGAGGGGTGATTTTCAGTGGGAAATTGGGGAGGGGGAGGATGAGGGAGAGTTTAACCCTCTCCTGCCAGCTGCTCAGGGCTCCACATGCGTAATGTCTTTTTTTTTGGCCTTTAGCAAACCCCGTGGGATGGTGGTGGCAGCAGCAGCAGCGCCATGCCGCCTTGTTCATTCTGTTCTAGCAGCCACAGCACATCTTTCCCTTGAGGGTCCCAGGGAACAGAGGCTGGCAAGGGAAGTGGCATCATGGCTCACATAAAAGCATGCCAGCCCCACCCCTCTGCCACACGCTCCTTGAGGCACCAGCAGCCTTCTCCTTTTGATGCCAGCTGGGCTTGGTCACCTCTGAGCAGCACCTGTGCCTCAGCGTGGGTGGGGCTGTGCCAGACAGCACAGGTGGCAGCCTCTGAGCATGTTTTCAGAAGGGTGGGGAGGAGCCAGGCTGCTTCTCTGGCTGCGCTTTGGGGCAGGAGGGGGAAGGACTGTGCTCCCGGCTTCCTCCTCTGTTGTCCTGCAGGGTCTCTGGGGCAAAGGGGTCTGTACTTGCTGTGCTTCCCCCCCCCAGCTAAAGGCTGGAGTTGCATAGCAGTGTCACCACTGGGTGCTCTTTCTCCCCCCCCCCATCCTTCTCACGGGGATCATGTGCCAGCCAGCCTTTTGAGCTGGCATCCTTGTTGGGCTCTGTCCCCCCTGCCAGCTGCTGCTGCCCCCAGCTGTTTCCCAGAGGGGGAGCCTGGAGAGAGCCCCCCCCGCCTTCCCTGCTTCTCTTGGGCCCAGCCCAGCCCGCCATGCTGCCCAGTCATGCTGCATTCAGCTCCAATTTCACAGCTGCCCCCCCTCCCATAGGCCCAGTTCTGTGGTGCCGTTTGGCAGGCAGTGCTGTGCCCAGCCAAATGCAGAAGCAGGAGTCTAGGACTCAGTCTGTGACTTTCTCTGAGTATGTGCAGAGTGCATCTTCCCTTGGTGCTGCAGAACCAAAGCCCACCCTTAAGCTTGGGCTTCGGGTGCCACAGGGTTTTCAGCTCAGGAAAATTGTGCCGTCTTCATGGTGATTCTATTCCTGCTTTTAAAGGGTTTTTTGTGTGGTTTCTGTACAATGCGCTGCTGTTTTGCAAGAGGCTGCTATACTTTAATAAACAAACGAATATTGCATGCGGGAGACCCGCTTCTGTGTCTTAACATCTGCAAGTCCCATGTCTTGCACAGGCCTTGGTGCCCCACCCATGGGTGACATCCTCTGACTTTCGTGACACAAATGAGGAGGTTCCTACGGCTGCCCACAGCTCCTCTTTCCCCCTCTGCCCCGTCTGTCAGAAGCTGAGCTGGTGGTTTTCTCGGAATCTCTGCCACTCTGCCACTCATTCCGGGCACCAGTGTGGGTGGGGCCTTCCCTCCATTGCCATGGCAGCCTCCTCCCCAAAAAACACACATCAAGTGATCAGGAAACCGCAGTCTGGTCGCGCACAGTGAAATTGGAGCTTCCTGGCTTTGAAACTGCCGGTGGCGGTTGGGGACCGAGGTGGGAGGGAGGCTGGCAGGGTGGGGAGCCAGGTGAAGGTTTTATTTTTGGAATAATAATTTTTCAGAGTAGTTTTTACAGTTATATCAAAAATTTCTGATTTGGTTATACTATTAGAAATACATTGACTGATAATTATGAAATTATTGTGAGGTTTAATAAGTTAACTGATTATATTTGGACAAGTTTTCTTCTATACTTTATTGGAAGGAGAAAAACAATCATTTCCTTAATAACCATTTATTTAAACCATTTATTTAGCTAAAACAATAACATTGTAGCATATGTATCCATGTTTGTTAACTGATGTGGTTGAACAATTTAAAAAAAAACTTAGACTGAGTTTTAGCACACATGAAAAACTTAAAGCAAATCCTTATTTCCTGATGAATAACCCTTGGACTGTAATGTAACTTAAATAGAAAACTATCTTTAGAAAGATTCCCCCCCCAGCATTTTATTTTAAAAATCCAATTTAAATACAAAAAACCAATTTAAATTAAGAAAAATATTTTTTAAAAAAAATCATTGTTATTTATCCACCCTGGTGGGGAGGCACAACATTCTGTGATTTGGATGGGGGCAGAATGGCAGGGCTAGGCTTCTCTTTATATATGTACTATTTTGCTGCATCCCTTGTGGTGGTTCAGTGCTCAAGGAAACAGTCCCTGGCCTGGCAGATGAGCTAAGCTCCTGAATTAGGCAGAAAGCCCACTCAGCATCCTGTTCATCCAGTCAAATGCCCAAATGGCCCTGTAGACCTGAAGGAGCATCTCCACCCCCATCGTCCAGCCCAGACATGGAGGTCCAGCTCCTTCCCTCCCTGCGAGAAGCCAGGGGGAACCAGGGAACCAGGCAGAGGGCCTTCTCGGTAGTGGCGCCCGCCCTGTGGAACACCCTCCTATCAGATGTCAAGAAAATAAACAACTACCTGACTTTTAGAAGACATCTGAAGGCAGCCCTGTATAGGGAAGCCTTTTAACATTTTATTCTGTTTTTATGTGTGTTGGAAACCGCCCAGTGTGGTTGGGGCAACCTAGTCAAGACGGGTGGGGTACTATTGCTACTATTACTAGGAGAGCAGGTGGTGCTGTGGTCTAAACTACTGAGCCTCTTGGACTTGTGGTTCGAATCCCCGCGATGGGGTGAGCTCCCGTTGCTCAGTCCCAGCTCCTGCCAGCCTAGCAGTTCGAAAGCACGCCAAACAGTGCAAGTAGATAAACAGGTACTGCTGTGACAGGAAGGTAAATGGCACTTCCGTGCGCTCTGGTTTCCATCACGCTGTCCCGTTGTGCCAGAAGCAGTTTAGTCCTGCTGGCCACATGACCCGGAAAGCTGTCTGTGGACCAACGCCTGCTCCCTCAGCCTGAAAGCGAGATGAGTGCCACAACCCCAGAGTCGCCTTTGACTGGACTTAACTGTCCAGGGGTCCTTTACCTTTACTACTGGTACTACTAGGAATAATAAACCCACCAGCAGGATGTGGGGGCAGCAGCAGCAGTGACCCCCTCTCTCCTGATTCCTGGCAGCAGCCCCCCAAGGGTGGAGGGAGAGCGTAGTCACTGCGGCCAGGAACCATGGCTAGCCTTTTGCTGCATGAACTTGCCCAGTCCTCTTTTAAAGCCATCTCAGTTGGTGACCCTTGCGGCCTTCTTCCCTTGTTCTTTCTTTGGCGCCGCCCTGAACCCGCCAACATTAAGCTTCCCTGGAAGTCCACACATCCTGGTGCTGTGAGAGATAATAATAATAATAATAATAATAATAATAATAATAATAATAATAATAATAATAATTTATTCTTTATACCCCACCCATCTGGCTGGGCTTCCCCAGCCACTCTGGGTGGCTTCCAAAAGAATATTAAAATACTGTGATACATCAAACATTAAAACCTTCCCTAAACAGGGCTGCCTTCAGATGTCTTCTAAAAGTCTGGTAGTTGTTCTCTTTGACATCTGGTGGGAGGGAGTTCCACAGGGCGGGTGCCACTACTGAGAAGGCCCTCTGCCTGGTTCCCTGTAAATTGGCTTCTCGCAGTGAGGGAACCGCCAGAAGGCCCTCGCTGCTGGACCTCAGTGTCTGGGCAGAACGATGGGGGTGGAGACGCCCCTTCAGGTATCCTGGACCGAAGGGAAAAACCCTTCTCCATCCACTCTCTCCACGTTGTGCATAATTTTATAGAATTCTACCTCTTACTTGCCTTTTCTCTAGAATACGAAGCCCGAATTGTAGCCTTCCTGCCCATGGAAGCTGCTGTGCCAGTGGGTGTGGGGCGCTGTCAGGCTTGCCCAAAGTGGGGGACCCCGACGCCTCCTGCTTCCTGCTGTCTCTCTGGACCACGGCGGCTCCTGCACTTGTCTAACCTTTTGCCTTTGACCTCCAGGGCAATGGCTCACAGAGTCCTCTCTGCCCAGGCCTCCTCGTGGGTGAGCTGGAGCCTTTCCTTGCCCCAGGACTGTAAGTTGTTGCAAGCGACAGCCCTGATTGGGGGGGGGGGGGCATCACCTGGGCCCCAACCCCCACTGCAAGCTTTGCCCCTCCAGTGAATCGACACCCGTGGTTGCTAATGTTAAATACTACATACTAAAGTGTGTGTTTTGTGTTGTTGTTGTTCCATGGACTTAAATACGTGGTGGCATCTACTTACAGCCCTTGCGGGGTTTGTGTGCGCAGAGGGAGAGAGAGTTTGGGGCCCCTCTCTGTGTTTCTGCTTCAGCCCCCTGATCATTTTGGCAGATCAGGAGCATGGCTGTCAGCTTTTTCCCTTTTCTTGCAAGGCATCCTATTCAGATAAGGGAATTTTCCTTTAAAAAAGGGGAAAGTTGACAGCTCTGATCAGGAGCTGACAGAGCAGGGGAGGGAATGGGGTTTTTTGGCAGGTGGAGGGCAAAGGACAGCTTGGGCAATGAAGCGGGCAGGCCTGGGGAGGGGTGCGTGTGTGTGTGGTGCCTCTGGCTCCTGACCACTGCTGCCCCAAAGCTCAGCCTGCAGGCGGTCTGTGCTGAATGTTCTACACAGTGCAGAATTGACATGGACTCTGACCAGTGTTGATGGAGGGTTTTTTGGGGGGTGGAATAGGCAGGCGGAGGTCGAGGGACTTCCAGCTCCTCCTGCTGCTGTCAGGTGGGGGTGTAGCTGAGCCATCCGACAGAGATTCTCCTCTCCGGCTGCTCCCTGCTGATTCTGCTAATCCCTGTTGGGCTGCAGCCTGTTTCTGGGCAGAAAACTTCTGCTTTTTGCTGTTTGCCACCTGCCTGCCTGCCTGCCTCCCTATGTGGCTGTCCTTGGCCCCTTGCCAGGCCTGCTCGAGGGGGGGGGGCTGCCGCTGCCCTCCCCCCACCCCGTCAAGGTCGCACCTGCCAGGACGCATCAGCTTCCAGGGTGTGTCCAGATTCTTGACTGCCGTGGAGGTCACCTCTGGACTCCGGACAGGGCTGCTGGCTTTCCAGGGGGTGCCTGGCCCCTGTGCCGGTGGGGGCTCTGTGGGGCAAGGCAACCTGGGAGGGGCTGCCCCACCCAGTTCTGGCTTGGGTCTATTTTTAGATGGCGCACCTTCTGTCTGCAAGCTGGTGAGCGCCGAGGGAGGCTGTTTATCCTGGAAACCAAATAAGAGGCCTGGTTACTGTGGCTGCTGCTAATGGGGCTGTTTCTCCCTCACCAGACCACAGACCAGACTGGGGGGGGGGGGAGGGACTGGCCTCAGGCCAGGCAGTGGGAGCTCTTCACAGCCTCGGGGATTCCACTCTCCCTCTGGAAATACCTGGGGACTTGTGGGCCTTCAGTGAAGCTGCGTGTGGGGAGAATCAATGAGGAGTTAGTGTGTGGCATTTGCTCCCCCAGGAGGCAGGGATGGCCCCCACTGGGATGGCCTTAAGAGAGGATGAGACCAATACCTAGAGAGGGCTGTGATGGCTATTTGCCCTGATGGCTCCTCTCTGCCCTGGGACCCATGGAGGGGATTCCTGCTTGCTGGTTTCCCCACAGGCGACTGGTAAAGGTAAAGGGACCCCTGACCATTAAGAGCTGCCAAAGGCCCGTCTAGTCCAGCCCCCCCTTCTCCCAGGGGCTGGGGCTGAGGGGGGGGGCATGTTCTGATATTTGTTGGTCCTGAGGCTGGTGCCTCGCTCCCTTGTGTTCTCTGACCCCATGGGGGGGAACGATCCACTTTTCTCTAGGCTGGTGACGTGGTATTATTAATAATATTTATTAGTGGAGTTCTCCTGCCAAGGTGAACTCAAAGTGACTTACAGAAAACAAACATTAAAAACGAAATAAGTGGACATATGACTGTTGAATTTTAGAGTATTTATTTTGTTTGTTTATGTTAAAGAAAACTCAATAAAAAGCATTTGGGGGGGGGGGAGAAAACCGAAAAAACGAGAGTAAAAACAAGGGCACAAACAACCTAGACCAGGGGTCAGGAAACCTTTTGAGCTGGGGGCCGCTCCACCGTCCCTCAGACCATGTGGGGGGCCGGACTATATTTTGAAAAAAATAATGAAAGAATTCCTATGCCCCACAAATAACCCAGAGTTGCAGTTTAAATAAAAGGACACATTCTACTCATGTAGAAACACGCTGATTCCCGGACCCTCTGCGGGCTGGATTTAGGTGATTGGGCCGGATCCGGCCCCCGGGCCTTAGTTTGCCTGCCCATGACCTAGACGCTGGCAGATGATATGAGTAAAAGGCAGGTGGGATGGGGGGGGGGGCGTCCTGGCTGGGCCTGGCTGGAGGGGCTGTGGAGCCCCCTAGCGGCCTCCTCGGGGATAATGATGAGCCCCTCTGCGTGTGGGTCTCTCACTCGGAGACTCTGCTCTTTCCTATGGGGTGGGAGGAGAGTGGGCAGCCGCGCCCCCTGTGCTGGTGCTGCTGTGGGGGCTCTTCTCACGTCCTTCGTGCCAGGAGGGGTTCCCGCTTTTCCTCCGCAGTTTCAGGAGCAGCACCCATCTCCTCCCCCCAACTTCCACCCCCAGGTCCTTCTCTCTCTTTGAGGGGGATGCTTTTTGTTGGGGGGCGGGCGAAGGAAGTCAGACCTCAAGGCTGGGAGGGACAGTCGGTGCCGCGTCGCGACAATGAGCCGTGTTGGTGCGTGTGCAGCATAAAGGGCACCTCTGAGCATGTGCAGAGCGCGGGCGTTGGCGGGGCGGTGTGTGGCGCTGCTTTGGTGAGCGGGAAAGGCCGCCTGCGTGCTCTTCCTGTCCCGGACGCAGCACCCCCCCCCCCAGTCCTTATTCACTTTTTCCATCTTCCCGCCCTGCTGTGCCAGAAAAGGGGGGCGGGCGGATGCTCTTCTGGTGCAGGAATCTGGTTCCGATTATGCCAAGTGACTCAATTGTCCCTCTGCTCCGTGGGGCGGGAAGGGGGGGCAGCGGGATCCTGCTGCTGCCCCCTGCCCCGCCCAGACCCTGGGAACCAGGCTGGCCCCGAGAATTTCCCAGCGTGACTCAGGGGCCAGGGAGCCCCCTGGGGGCCGGATGCCTGCAGGGGAAAAAGCACCCCCCTCTCTCCCCCCCCCCGCTGCGCTTATCGCGCCCTTTCGCAGCCGCGCGCGGCCTTATCTGCCCCGCGCAGACGCGCACGTGGGAGCCGGGGGTCAGGCGGGGGGAGCGAGGCCAGATAGCCAGGCTGGCCGGCCTTTCCCTGCGCAGGGCCCCCCACCGTGTCCCGGGGCTCCCCTCGTGGGCAGGAGCGAGACCCCACGGGGGGCGCCAGAGGTTGCCCAGCCCGGTGCCCCCTGCCCCCGGCTCTGGAGAGCTGGAGAAGGGCAGAGGCACCTGGACGGGACTTTGGTGGGACTGGCTTACTGCGCCGCGAGGGAGGGAGGCTCGCCCGGCGCCCGGCCAAGGCGCTGGTGACGAGAGGGCGACGTGCGGAGTCCCCGCGCGGCTCCGGCGGGGCTTCCCCCGCTCGCGCCCTCGGGGACCGGCTGGCTCGAGTCCCGCAGCGCCCAGCGGGCCGGAGCTGCCTCTGCCGGGGGCCTCTCGCCGCGCCCCCGAGGGTGGCTCCGGTGGCGCTTGCCGCTCGCCTGCACCCTCCGAGGGCCGGGGAGGCGGCCCGCTCTCCTCTCGGAGGCCACTCCTGGCTTGGTGCCCGCCTGGCATTTCCCGCCAGTCTGCGCAAGGCGGCTGGTTAATGATTATTTCTTTGTCGTTCGTTTCGTTTCTCTGTCGCTTTGTGTTTTGAAGTCGGCGGCAAACCTCAAAGCGGTTTACAAGCTGCGTGGAAACATCGAACAAAACCAGAAGGAAAACAAACAGAATGTATCCCTGCAGAGCAACACAATTAACAGGAAACCAAGACATTATTTTAATAGTTTCGCAACAAGACCCTACAGAGGAAGATAAAGTGTCGAATACACATTTAATGCTGCAAAGTTAAGAGCAAAACATTATTTGAAGGCGACGGGCTTGGGATAGCTCAGTCAGTAGGGTCGTGGCTTCGAGCCCCACGCCGGGCAAAAACGTTTCCTTCCTTGCGAGGGGCTGGGCTAGATGACCCCCGTGGTTCCTCCCAACTCTGCGATTCTATGAGGATGATCACTAGAGGAAGCCAGGCATCAAATGCACACTGAAAACAGCACTGGAACAGGCGCGCCCTTTCCCAGAGCCTGTGGTGCTAGTTTTGCGCATCCCGCGGCAGTGGCAGTCAGAGCGCGCGCCTGCCATGCGCGCCTGGGGCGTTTGTCTGTGTGCGCAGTGGCCCAGATCGCGGTTAGGGTTAGACTAGACGGCCTCTGGGCTCCCCTGTCTCAGTCCCAGTCCCAGCCAGGCCTGGGCCGTCGGCGGTGCGCATCTCTGGCAGCAGCCGGGCCTGGCGTCGAGGGGCGGGCGCGGGGCGGGGCGCTTCCTGCTGGCGGAGCCGTCGAGCCGGCCGGGCGGGCGGGAGGGAGCCAGAGCGCGTCGCCATGGCTTCCCGTAGCAGCAGCAGCAGCAGCAGCGCCCTCGGCGGGAGCGCGGAGCCGTCGGTGAGCGCCTACTTCGCCTACAAGCGGGAGGTGCTCCTGGGCGCCTCGGAGTGGCTCAGCGCCCCCGAGCGCTACCGCCAGCGCCTTCTCTACAGCCAGCTCTGCTGCGTAGGTAGGTGGGTGCGTGGCTGCGGGCGGGCGGTGGGAGGCGGGCACTGCCAGGCAGCAGCTGCACCCCTCCCTATTGCCAAGGGTGCGCGCCGTCCAGGCTCGGTCCTCCTCGTCCTCAGCCGCGGGGAGCCGAGGGTTAAAGGGGGCGCGGAACGAGCTGTCTCCGCCTCCCGTCCCCGTAGCAACCAGCCCGCGCACGCGCGCTCCCTCGCAAGGGAGAGAGTCCTGGCTGCGTGCGCGCTCCCGACCCTTCAGAGCCCTTTGCCGGCGCCGCTGCCGGCCAGAGCCCAGGGTCTCCTCGGCTGGAGCCCCATCTCTGTGCCTGGACTGGCACCCCCTAAGGGGCCCTTGCCACCCTTGCCACGCGGGGGGGAGGCAGAGACGCCGCGGGCGAGTGGAAGTCTGAAAATACATCTCTATATGCGAGTGGGTTTATTGTTTTTCACAATGCACGAACAGCAAAACAAACTGGCCATTCTTGAGGTCCTTGAAGCCAACTCCGCTCCTTCTCTCCCAAGTCTTCCGTGCCTTTGGGGTGGTCTCTGTCTGGCGGGGGGGGGGGGGCTCAGCTCCTGGGAACCATTTTTAATTACAAGGCTGCATTCGAAGACTGTGAATCAAAGTTTCCCCTTCCTTCTGGTGGGCAGGGAGCCCGGAGGAAGCAGCGGCCGGCCTGGTGTCCTGCCTGGAAAATGTTCCTGGTCGGGCTTCTGTCGGCTGGGGGGGGAGGAGGAGGGAGCCCCTCCCGCCCTTGGCAGGCTCACCTGGCAGCAAAGGGGAAGGAGGAGTCCGAGGGATCCCTGCCAAGGGCGCCCCAGTCCTTTGGCAAATTTGCATACATTCCTCAGTTTCTGCTCACGGCTGGGTGTGGACGTCTCAGCGCTAGGAACTTGGTTGCAGAAAGAAACGTAGCCGAACAGTCAGCACTTTGCATCCTTCCTGCTCTGAGGAGCCTGAGATCCAAAACACACAGGAGGGGGAGCAGAGGATGGAGAGGCAAGGGGGGTGTTAACGGAGAAATCTGAGGGCTCCCTTGGACAAAAAACAAGGACCCCAGCCAGGAATACCAGAGCAAAACAGCAGCCAGTCGGCTTGGTCTTGATTGAAGACGGTTGCCACAGGACTCCCACCTGCCACCAGGTGGAACAAGATGGAAGCCCCCAACAAAAGAGAACCCAAACTTTTATTAGCTGCTAATCCCCATGTTACACCCCCCAAACTACATCACTCATACATCACAGTTACATCATGAAAGGGGCGGTCTGGTGGCCGTAATCTGAGCATCCTGGACCCTGCCCCATGGTTCCCCTTGCCCTCCACCAAACACCCATCAAGTGGAACAGAAGAGATATTTACCGTACATTTCCCTGTTTCCCAGCCAAATTAATCCCACCCTTTTGTCTCCATCTGGGTTTGTGATCTCTGGAATGGCTACCTGTCTGTCTGGCCCTCAGGTATCAGGAGGCCAGGGATTATCCCTCAGGCAGAGGGGCTGCTGGGAGCTGAGCTCACATGTCTATAGGAATTTATGAAGTTTTCCCAGTGAGCCAGTACATAGGTACACCTATCATTTGGTATCATTTGCAGCAAAGGTCCTTTGAATAGATAGGAAGAAACTGTGATAAAGTGTTTTGCGGAGACAAGTCACAAAAGTGATTGTGCTGATTTTGGTAGTGGGCTGCATGTGCCTGATATCTGCTGGAGGGGCATCTCCCCCCCCCCAACCTATACATAAATTCCTGCAACAGGAGGAAGCACCATTATTTCCGTTTAGAACGTAAGCTCCTTGGGGCAGGGACCTGCTACTCTTCCAGGGCTGGCTCACCTGTGTAGGCCCTCTGGGGGTTGGACTCAAGCTCCTTCTACTCCCAATGCAGATGCAGGCTACGAGTGCCCCCCCCAATAAAGTCCTGCCCCAAGCCTCTTTTCAGAGGGGCCTGGCTGTGGGGCAAGGCTGCTGTGTGCAAAGATTTGCCCCACAAGTGCGGCAACTGCTCGGCACCGGAAGGATCTGGCAAGGGGTGCCCTCACCTGGAGCCCTGAGTCACCCTGGCCTCAGCTCACCTGGAAGGCGCATAGTTAACCCCCTGGAATCTGCTCCCTCCGGGCACAGTGGCTGGGAGAGATTTTGTGGAGGAAGATAAGGCTGTCTCTGCAGGGCGTTGCCTGCAGGTCCAGGGGCAGAATGGGCTCCTGAGACTCGCCTTCCTTGGAGGCTTATAAGCAAAGGTTACGTTCTTTATCTGCAATTCCTGCATTTGCAGGAGGCTGGAATAGATTATTCTTGGGGAATCTGTTGCCACTCTGATTCCCTCCAGGGCCTCTGGTCAGATTCTGATGCTCTTCTACAGAAGCTTCCTGGAGAGCCCTGCCCCAGTGCTGGTCCAAAGGGGATGAAGGCCTTGAGCCAAAAGTCCCCTGATTTCTCCATGTGCCACACTTGGGGGGGGGCTGCCCTGCTCCCTGTTTGAGAGCGAAGGAGGGGCCCAAGAATGTCCTGATGGAGAAGCCCCTTGGTGCTGGAGGCTGGCGAGTCCTGGCTTGGGGCTGGGCCTGTTCCCCTCTCTCCCTGAGGCCTTGTTTGTTCTGCCCTTCCTTCTCCTGGGTTTGCCCAGGGAGGGGCGGCTGTGGGGTGGAGGGAACCACAGGGAGGAGCAGCGCAAACAGCTAACTGCCTCCTGCCTGTTTCCTCTTTTGCCCCCAGGAGAGCCTTTCTCTCCCCCCCCCCCAATTCCTTAGCCACTGTGTCCCCTGCCTATGGGGTGCTGCTACTGCTGCTGGTGGTGTGACTCAGTGTGGGCCTTGGCACCAGGGCAGGATGTGAGCAGCACCCCCACGTCCTCTGGCGTCAGAGTGCAGGCCGCTGGCCCAGATGTGTCGGCTGCGGTGGCAGCAGCTGGAACTTCTCTGTGGTTTTGAAACTGTTGTGCTGCACATTCCTCTGGTGTGCTGGGACCCAGCCCAGTTCTGCTTCTGGGGAGCCAGGCGGGGCCTGGGCCTGGCTGCCCTGGAATGTGCTCCTGGGGCCGTGGTGGGGCAGGGGGGGGGCAGCCACTGGAGCAGCCGCCGCTGCAGACTTTGCCCTGGGTGTCTCTCTGCTCCCAGCTGCACTGTTGGTGGAGTGGGGTGGCACCCAGTGGCCTTCTCCAGACTCTTCCCTCAAGGGGGGGGGATCTGAGGAACCACTGGGGAGGATGAAGGTGCTGCCCCCCCCCCCGGCCCCTGAGGTGTGCATGGGGTTCCTGCCCCTTCCCTCTGCAAGGTTTAGCCCTGCCCCCTCCTCCCTGCCCACACCTGACAGGGCGCCTCCCGGTGTGAGCAGAGGGGCCTTGGGAGGGTTGGCGCACGAACACCCCCGCAGCCCTGTGGCCATTAGTTGGGCGTTGCCCCACTAGCAGGGTGAGTCACAGCCCAGCCTCGTGCCAGCCTGGTGCCTTCCCCCCGGGCAAGCTCCAATGCCGTGCCCACGCTTCCAGACTCTGGGCCTGTCAGGATGGCTGAGTGGCCCTGGGAGAGAGCAGCAGGGTGGGGGGTGCCAGCTATTGCCTCCTGGGCATTGGGAGCCCTGCCTTCTTCCTCTGAGTCTGCTGGCAGCAACCTTCTTCCCTGGTGCTAGGAAGACCCGGCCACACCCCAGGCTCTGGCTGACCCACGTGGTGCCCTTTCTGCAAGTCCCTTGGGGGCAGCATCTCATTGTATCTCCGCACCAGCCCTGTGAGGTAGGCGAGCCAGAGAGAAGGGTTTTCCCCAAGGCTACCCAGCAAGTTGAGATTCGAACCCAGACCACAACACTCTGCCCACCATGGCCCTTTCCCCTGCTCCTGCCCTCAGTGGAACAGGCAACCTTGAGAGGTGCTGAACTTTCCTTCATTGGAGGCTTTCAGAACTAGATGGGATGACCACCTGCCCTGGATTATTTAGCTGTGATTCTGGCATTGCAGGGGGTTGGACTAGATGGCCTCTGGGCTCCCTTCCAACTCTACAGTTCTGTGATTCTGCTGGCCTGCCTGCATCAGATCAGGGAGTGGAGCTGGCTGGGAGTCTTAAAAGGGACCATGAATGAAAGTGGTGATAGAAGCTCTTCCTTTGGGTATACTCTGGGTGGAAACAGGAGCGCTGTGTTTCCCCTCTGTGCTGATTGTGGAAGCAGAGGGGGCCTGATCCCCCTTTTTTGCTTCTTCCAGGCCTCTGCTGCAGGCTGGCCAGGAAGCGGTTAAGTTTTCAGGAAGCCCTCTGGGCAGAGCTGAGGTTTCCTGCCGGCTGGGCTGGGCTGGGCAGAGCAGGGGAAGCCCAGTCCCCTCCCTGGAGAGAGGGGTGGGCAGGGCTCAGGGGAGGCGGCTGGGGCAGGGCTCAGGCAGTTGCTGGCGGCAGCATCTAGATGCTGCCAGGAGCCGAGTCTGTTTGGTTCAGCGCCTTGTGCCCGGAGCCTGTGCCCACAGCCGCTGCCCCCACCATGTCCCGGCAGAGGCTGCGCAGCCGAGAGGCGGCCGATGGGCCCCCCACCTCCCCAGGGCTGGCCGACCAGAGCAACTCGGAGGAGAACTTGTACAAGGCGGTCCTCAGGGCATCGGAGGGCAAGAAAGGTACTGGGTGGGTGCGCTGGAGGGGTTAATGCTGCCCCACCTGGGACAGAGATGGCGATGGTTTCCCCACAGCTTCCTTCCTTCCTTCCTTCCGCCCTCCCTCTGGGCACAGCGGGGCCTGCGCTATGGGGAAGTGGGAGGCTCTGGTGGGGATAAAGGTCCAAGAAGGGTTGTGGCTGCCGCTGGGCTGCGTGTTTGTGTGTTCCTGCACAGGCACCGCGTGGTAGGGCAGCTTTGCTCCTGCAGGTGCCCTCACCTTGGCAGCAGGTCTGGGACTTGGGGTGCTGGTGAGGTGCTCCTGAAAGGCACTCCAGGGTCTCCCTGGGCTCAGTCAGTTGGCTGCTCTTTCTGAGGCTCTCTGTGTATTGGGGGCCCCTAAGCCTGGCACAGCTGGGTCTCCTGGGGTGGCTGTGCGGTGTGTGCCCACCTTGAGTAGGGGCTGTGGCTGCTTTTTTGCTGTCAGACTTGGGTGGGCTTGCCACCTTTTAGTGGGGCCCCTGTGCCTTTAACAGGCAGAAATTCAAGAGGTTAGGCTTTCCGCCCCTCTGCAGATTTGCGCCCGTTGACTCTCCACCAGCCCCCGGAAATCCAGGTGTGTGGGGATATTCTAGGAGAGCTTCCTTGCCCAGCCAGGAGTGGGGGGCAGCACATGAGGCCTTGGGGTGGGCTGGGCACTCCCCACACATTCCCTGCCGGGGTGGGGAGGGGCTGGCCCTGAGCTTCCAGGGCTCCTGGCTGCTCTGCTTCTGCTGGGCAAATCCCAGCCTGCAGGAGCCAGAGGAGGAGGAAGAGAGCGAGACACAACAAGCCAGCCCTGGTCTGGCCCGGAAGCCATGGCAACCGGTCACATGGGGGCTGAGCCAGAGCGCCCGGCCCAGGCACAGGGGGGTGGCCGAGGGGTCCCCTGGGGGCAGAGGGGGGCACCCAGTGACCACTTAGCTAGATTGCTGGCCCAGGCAAGGCACCCCCTCCCCAGGGAATCCTGTCTTAGAGTCATGAACCGTGGATGGCAAGGGGCCTCAGGGGTCATCTAGGCCAACCCCCTGTCCGAGGGCGCCGTGGGGCTGAGGCAGACTGTGCTCACACCAAGTTGGGGCAGAGGAGCCAGGCCTCTTTCTGCCACCTCCTACAGTACAGAGTCTCTCCAGGAGGGTGGGGTTTTTTGGGGTGCTCTCTTCCCTTTCCACCTGTGCAGCTGGATTCCTTTCTCCCTGGGTGCCCCATTGTTGTCACGGGGGGGGGGACACTCCTCCTGATTGCTGTGGCCTCTTTGGGCTTCCGGTGGCCCATGAATGTGGCCCCAGCCATGGACTTGGGTGACTGGACGGGGACTATATTCGGACCCATGGGAGGTGGACCTGTTGGTGGCACTTCACTGGGACCCCCGAAAATGTCTCTGGGCCCCGTGCCCTCGTGGGGTGCTGGTTTGGAGGCGTCCCAAGCGCCAGGGGGAAGGACTCTGGCCCAGCAAAGCCCCTCAGGCCTGGCTCCCGGTGTGCAGCTGGCCGGAGGAGGAGGGGCTGTGGTGGCGAAAGCGGAGGGCACAGAGCAAGCCCAGGACTTTGGAAAGCTGGTATCACCGGATAAAGTTCATCAGTTTTGTTGCCTTAATTAGTTTTAATTGGATTTTGAATACACGTGCGGTTAATTGTCGTTGCTTCGCATTTTATTGTGTTATTATCTTCCTTCGCGGGTCATGCAAACTGCTATTCCGAATAATCCTTTCTCTAGGACAGGGTGGGGGGCACTGGGCATGAGCTTATGGGACTGAGGGGGCAGTGGATCCCAAAAGATTGGGGGTCAGGGGGTGCAGATGACCCTGAACTGTGGACCTGATGGTCTGAGGGGAAGGCAGCTTCCTCTGTGCGTGTAGTGGGGTGGCCTTTGTGGGGGGGGCTGGGGGAGCCTCTTTTTCTCTTGCTGGGGGCCTAGGCTTTTGTGCCAGGCCTGCTAAGAGTGATGGTGCAAGGGGCTGGCACCCGGCGCCTGAGTCACTCTTGCATTTCCTTCCTGTTGCATCGGGTGAATCACCTCCCTGCGCCTGGTGGTGATTCTGGCTACGACTGCCGCTGCCGCCTCCCCCCTCCGCAATTTCCTTCCTGGAGGTGGGGGCTGCCCCCAAACTCTCTCTGAGCTGCTCCCTCCAGCCCCTCTACTCACATCCGCCTCTCTTTTCTTGCAGACGAACGGGATCGGGTCCAGAAGAAAACCTTCACCAAATGGGTCAACAAACACCTTATCAAGGTAAGGGCTGGGGACACCTTCCTCTGCACCCCCCCTGAATAAAAATCCCCGGGAGATGGCTGGCCAGGCTGAGAGCCTCTCAGGGCTGCCAAGCGAGAGAGAAATATATTCCAACTAAATGAATCTCTGGCTGGGGGGGGGGGGGCCTTTGGGTGGGTGAAGACCCAGCTTTGCCAAGGACATGGGGGGGGGCTGGTTGAAGGTTGCCTCTTTCTCTCCCCTCCCCCACTCCCCTGGCAGACAACCATCCCATTCTGAATCTGACACGCCCCATATTTCCTTCTCCTGTGGTGGAAAGAACACCCCCCCAACCCGCTTCACTTCTGAATGGGTCTATTATCTCTGTGGTTGTGGGGCGTGGTCTGCCCCCCCACCCAGTCCTGTGACTCCTGTTGCCAGAGGTGCCCACAGAACTCTAGGATTGTCCAACTGGGAGGGACCCCAAGGCTCATCTAGTCCAGCCCCCTGCAATGCAGGAATCACAGTCACTTGGGGGGGGGCTGGGCTGTCCTCCTCCTTCCTTTGGGGCTGCAGGCCCCATGGCCCCCAACACCCAGACCCTCCAGTGTCTTGCCAGCCAGTGGCACCTGGGGGGCAGCCCTATTCCCGGAAGGGACTTCTTTGCTTTGAAACCTTGTCAATATCAGCAACATGCTCTGACCGGCTGAGCTAAGCTGACCATCAATTTCAATGGGTCTCCTCTGAGTAAAAGCTGAATGCCTTCATTGGGGTGGGGGCTCTTCTCTCCACCGCCGGCAGCCTCATGAGAGGTAGAAACCTGCCCGGTGGGACCCGGATGCCCCTGGCCATGTGGTGCCCCTGCCAGGCCTGGTGGGGGCAAGGGCTGGGATGCCCAGTGTGAACCCACCAGTGCCAGGCATCCTGCAGGCTCCGTCCCCTGGCATGCTGTGCCCCCCGGGCTCTCTCTGGGGCTGTTTCCTCTTCTTCCTAACCTCTTTCTCTCTCTTCCTGCCTCCTCTTCCTCCTCTTCTTCCTCCTCCTCCTCTTCTTCCTCCTTCCTGGCAACAGCACTGGCGAGCAGAGGTAGGTGCCCAGGAGGTGCCCAGGGCTCTGTCTTGCTTTCTCCTCCTTTCTCTCCATATTTCCTTCTGCTCTGTCCATCCAAACACCCAAAGGTGCCTCGCGGAGAGTCAGGCCGCCGGCCGGTGACTCCCTGGCCTTTCAGGGGACTTCCCCGTTTCCCTGGGGGGGGGCACCCACAGCTTCCCTGCTGCTGAACTGCAGCCCCCACCCTTGCACTGTGCTCCCCCCAGGTGGCGGCTGCTGCCAGGAGGGTCTGAGATCTGCTTGGAGGCACCTAAGAGTGGGGAGGGGATCCCTTTTGGGTCAAACATTTTAAGGTTGGCCAGGCCTGGGGGTGGGGGCTCCTTTCAGGATGGGATCAGTGCCCCTTGTGTGGTCGGGGCCTGGGATCCCTAGTTTCAGGCCTTGCCCTTTGCTTGCTGGTGGTAAATGGGTGGGAGGGGGCTGGCTGGCTCCCCCCTGCCGGTCCTGACTCTCTCTTTGCCCCTTCCAGGCCCATCGCCATGTCAACGACCTCTACGAAGACCTCCGCGATGGGCACAACCTCATCTCCCTCCTGGAGGTGCTCTCAGGAGATACTCTGGTACGTAGAATCCTCACCCCCGGGGGGACTGGCTGCTCCCCCCTGTACCCCCAGATAGCAGGAAAGCAAGTCTGGCCAACAAGGCCCCCTCCAAACGCTGCACTGCCCCCCAACTCCTGCTGCCTCCCCCCAGAGTGTTTTAGCCCCCTCCTCTCCTGCCTGCTCCCCACCCCCCTTCCCATTGCCCTCCTGCTTGGGGCTCCCCCTCCCAGACCCCCCCGGTCCATCTCCCTGCTGAGCCTGGAGTTGCCAGCTCCTGGGCAGACTTTTTTTGGGGGGGGGAATGTCCCCCTATCCAGTGCTCTGTGCCTGCCAACTCCATTTTGCAGTCCAGCTCTTTCTTTAAAAAACGAGAGAAGCATTTGGGGGGGGGCAGGAAGGGGGCTTCTTTGCTCTTGCCCAGCTGCTCCCCCCATCTTCCTTTTTAAAAAACATAATTTGCATTTGATTTTACTAATGTAAAGATACAACCACATGTCCATATTTAGAGATTTCTTGGAATCTCCAGACTTGCCTCCATCCTGGGCCCTATGGGCAACATTTTCAGCTGCGTATTATTTCATAATCCATATTTTGCAATTGTCCGTAGTAATTGTTACATTACAAGTATTGTTAGAATCCTGCTAATGTTTTCATCTGCTTGCAGGGGTCTCCTAAATATGCCCCCCCAATCTTCCAGTCCTCTGCCCACAGTCCGTCTGTGCCCCACTTGCAGGGGGGAGGGTTGCCCTAGAGAAGCCTTGGTGAATGGCAGCAAGTGTGGGGCACAGGCAGGCAGAGAGCCCTGGAGCCCCTTAGAGGAATGGCCCCCCCCAGACCTGCTCAGGCTCCCTTTGGGGTTTAGAGCACCCACCCCACCTTCCACAACTCCAGAGGTCCAGAGAGTTAGTTTGAGGAGGCGCCGCCCACCTTTTGCCCCAGGAACTTTGCAGCGCAACGCTGGGTGCCCGCCCTGCCTGGGAATAACAGCTGCTCACCTGCTGCTCTTGTCTTCGGTTGCTCCCCCCGCCTCCCCCCTCTGTCTATGCGCTCTAACACCGTAACTCTTGTGCGCTGCACGGGGGTCTCTCTCTGTCTCTCTCTCTCTCTGCTGCCCGCTCTGTTTGTCTCTCCTCCGGGCGGGACTCTGCCTTCTGACTGCTGCCCTTTGGCCTCTGCCCCCCTCTTTGCTCGGCTCCCACCTGCCGCCGCCCCGTAGCCCAGAGAGCGCGACGTGATCCGGAACTTGCGGTTGGTGAGTGGTTCTGCTCTGCCCCCCCCTTGTCGCTTTCTGCATGGCATTGCACCCGCCACCCACACGCCTGCCCTGGGTTGAGCTGCTGGGGTGGGTGCCAAGGAGACCCATCTCCCTCTTGCTGGCGCAGAAGTGCTGTTGCTCCCGGCTCTCCCAAGGCGAGCTCTGCCTGGCACACAGCCAGAGGTGCCACCTCCCAGGGGCTGAGCTCTTTGGGGGCCCCCAATATTTTGGGGGCTCCCCAATGCTCAAAAGCGGTGGAGGAAGAGCTCTTGGCCATTGAAACGATGCAGCCCCCATTCATCTCTGCTCCTGGCCCCGCCCAACATCCTGGTGGCGCCCCCCCTCCATTCTCCCTCGGAAGTGGGTGCCTCTGCCCATGGCTAGCTAATGCCAGGCCTGGGTGGAGGGGGACGTTGTCCCCTGGTCTCCAGCCATGTGCCTGTTGAAGGAGTTGGTTATGGGCACCAGGGTGCTAAATGGGAGGGAGAGGAGGGCCAGTGAAGATCCCAGCAAGCCATTCCCCAGCCCCCCAGGTTTGGCTTCAGCCGGGCCTTGGCGGGGGCGGGGGCAGGATCTGCCCTTGCAAAGAGGGAAGAGGCCTTCTCTGTGTCTGCATCCTGCCTCTTCCCCTTGTGCCAGCCCCATAGCTGGGCAAGGGTGGGGGGTTCCTCAGATGGGCCAGTGTGTGGCACAGGAAGCACGCCAGGAAGGGGAGGGGAGGAGGCGGATGACAGAAGCCTTTACACTGGCTCTGCCTGAAGGTGTCCGGTGGGGGGGGGAGGAGGGGGGAGCATTTCCTGGACATTGTTTTCTGACTTGCGTCTGGCAGGAAGGATTTGGGGGCTGGCCTCCCCCTTCTTTCCTCCTGCTGGGCTGGGATCCTCTGCTGGGGAGGCTTGTTTGGACCAGGGCAGGGTTGTTGTTTTTTTTTTGGGGGGGGGTCACTGCGCCCAGATGTGGAGCCTGGCAGGGCAGAGACACTGACTTCCCTCCCGCTCTCCCCGCAGCCCCGCGAAAAGGGCCGGATGCGGTTCCACAAGCTCCAGAATGTGCAGATTGCCCTGGATTACCTGAAGCACCGGCAGGTGAGACCCGGGAGCTGGTGAAGGGGCTGGGGGTCAGGGAGGGAGGGAGTCTGGCCTGGCCTGCCTTGAGGGGTCGGGGGTGGCTGGAGCCCCCCTGATAATTGGCGTGATGTGCCATTTCCCAGGTGAAGCTGGTCAATATCCGGAACGATGACATTGCGGACGGAAACCCCAAGCTGACTCTGGGCCTCATCTGGACCATCATCCTCCACTTCCAGGTGAGTGGGGAGGGGAGCCTGCTGTGGGGGGGGCAGTGAGGGGACACTGAGCGCGGCATGGGAAATGGGCCTGGGCACAGCTATGCCAGAGCCTGCCTGCTTTGTGGTGGCCCCGGAGGCCTGCCAGCCAGCGACCGGTCTTGTCAAATGCAAGACGGTTCTTTTAAAATTAGATTCAGAAGCAATACAAAGGCAAGCGGCTGAGAAGATTACAGATTTTATTCTGAACAGCAGGTAAAATATACATTACCAAGCAGCACTTCAATCTGCCACTGGGAAGCTCAAAGAAGTGGCAAAGTGTCCGCCCCCCCCCCATAGTCTTCCTTTGCCCAACCCTCTGGCCATGAGTCTGTGCCCAGCTTCTCACTGCCATGCTCAAAAACTAGATATTTGAGAGAGGCCGTGCCCTGTTGGGGCCAGGACAGGTTTGGCTAGGAGCTCTTCTACATCAAAGACCAAAAGCCAGGCCACACATCAAAGGCTTTCACTGACCAGTGCTGTTTGCCAACAGACCACACATCAAAGACTCTTTTTTTACGAGGGATAGAGAAAGTAAGAAAACATAGATAACCGGAGCCAGGAAGAGTTGAGCCTGTCAGTTCACTATCTCCTCAAAATCACAACAATCTTCTGGAATAAGTTCCCCATACTCTTCATTCCATGCCAGGGCAGGGCAGGGAGGGTCTTCTGAGGGGAAGGGAAGGGAATAAAAATAAAAATAATAAATAATAAATAATAAATTTTATTTATACCCCGCCCTGCCTGGCCAGATCCGGGCTCAGGGCAGCTAACACCAATAAAATCACAGTAAGAACATAATAGGGGAAAATAAAAAAACACCAATTTAAAATACAAGTTAAAATGCAATTTAAAACGCAGCCTCATTTTAAAAGTAGCCAATAGATCCAGGTGCAGAATCCCCCCCCCCCAGCTCCTGTCTCTTGGCTTGTTGGTCATCCAGATCTCGGACAAACCAGTCAAACCGATCAGTCAAATTGAGCTCCAGCGAAGAGTCCAGGCTGAGTTGTGGCCCAGCCCCACAGTTCAGCCCCCCCCCCGGCTCAGGGAGCTGCTCCACCTCGTGGGCTGGGTCCCCTCATGAGATGGAAGACAAGGGGCAGTGGGGTGCAGTGGTTAGAGGGCCATACGAGGACCTGGGAGAGCGGCGTTTGAATCCCCACTGGGTGGTTCAGATCGCAGGGTGACCTTGGGCCGGTCGCTGCCTCTCAGCCTGCCCTGCAGGGGTGTTCAGGGGATTCAATGAGCAGGATTAAACCGTTCTCTGCCGCCTTGATCTTCTTGGAAGCAAAGATGAGGTGTAACTGGAGCAAAACAGCCAACCAATCAGTGAATTGTGGGAGTTTGGGAGGATAGGAGAGGCTTTGCCTGGGGGGCACTGCAATGGAGGGCTCTGCTGGAAAGGCCCCCTCCCTCGCCGCCTCCTTTCCTCCCCCCCATTCTTTTATGCAGAGTGAGGGTGCATAGAAGGAGACCCGGGAGAGAGGCTCTCGCCTCCTGCAGGGGGAGGGGCACCCTGAGGTGCTGCTGGGGGGGGAGGAGCACTCTGGGTGGGGCGGCTGCTGTGCGCTGTGGTTGCAGCAGGAGAGGAGTCTGTGGCTGTCTGGCCCTGACTCACCCCTTGCTCCAGGACACACAGATTTTCCAGCGCTAGACGCTGATGCAACCACCTTGGCTTGTGCCCCAGAGAAGGGGGGGGGCGTGGGGAGAAGGGAGGGGGCAGGTGCCTCTTGGGGGCCCCAGTGGGCACCCCTCTCTGTATCTGGCATCTGGCAGCCACTGTGAGAACAGGATGCTGCCTTGATCCAGCCACATAAGGACACCATCAGAGCTTGCTGGATGAGACCCGAGGGGCCCCCTCTAGCCCAGCCCCCTGTCCCCACAGGGGCCAACCAGGATTGGAGCGCAAGAGCAGCCCTTTGCCCTCCCTCAGGCCCTTCTGGCTCAGAAGGCAGGCAGGATGCCCAGGGGAGAAGGTGCCCATCCTCCCTCTGCTCTGCCTCGCTGCCCGATGCCCGTTTGGCTCTCGCTGCCCCTGCCCCGAACACACCTATCCATTCCTCCTCCTCAGCCCCCTTGGCATGGGCAGTGGGGCTGCTGTGGGTTTTGCTGCAGAACGATGCTGGCCCTGGGTGCCCCCCATTGGTGCCCGCCCAGCTCACCCCTCTGCTTCCCTCGCCCGCAGATCTCGGACATCCAGGTGAGCGGCCAGTCGGAGGACATGACCGCCAAGGAGAAGCTGCTGCTGTGGTCCCAGCGGATGGTCGAGGGCTACCAGGGCCTGCGCTGTGACAACTTCACCACCAGCTGGCGAGACGGGCGCCTCTTCAACGCCATCATCCACCGCCACAAGTAAAGGGGGGGGTCTGCAGGAGGGTTTTTTAAAAAATGAAACGCAAATCTGGATGCAGGGAAAGTAGGATATACGCCAAGTGTCTCACTGCTGTTCGTCCGATGACTCACACGCAGCCCAGCCCTCGAGGGAGACCCTGCGGGTTTGGGGTTTGGTGGAGGGACGGAAAAGGAGGGGAAGTGAGACGCCATGAAGGGGGGGGGTCAGAGGGACGAAATGGGGAAGGAGATCTGGGGAGGCAGCGGAGGAAAGGGAAAGCAATCCCCACACGCCCCACATTTCCTGCTGCCCCAAATATCCTTTCTCTTCAGAAAGGTGCTTGAAGGTTGAGAGTAGAAAGGAGGGGGCCAGCACGCATTTTTCCTAGCCCCCCAATTCCCTTCCATCCCTGCAACTAGAGTCTCAGCTGGCCTGACTCTGGCTCTCAGTGGTCTGCCAGGGGCATAATGGCCCCCTCTGCTGCTTCTCCCTCTGGGTGAGCCCTGGGCCTCCATGCAGAGCAGCGCAGGCGTTGCTTGCAGGACTGCAGCCCCTGCTCTCCCGCTCTGCCCCATCTCCTCCTTCTGCCCCACCACCTTCCTCTCCCCCCCCCCATGAGTGCTTGCCTGCACCCACTTGGCTGGGCTTGTTTGCTCAGAGGCAGCCTGCAGCAGGGAGAAGCGCTGGCACCCGCCAGGCACGGGGGGGGGGCTGCTGTCCTTCTGCACCTTCTGTGCTCCCCTTCTCCCCCCTCTCCGGGTCCCCAAGACCTGTGGGGCACATCTCTCCCCCCGCCCCAGCCCCTGCCTGGAAGAGTGTGGGTCCTTCAGGGAGAAGGTTGTTGGCAGAGCAGTCCTGGCGGTGGGCCGGATGGCAATGGCGGATCTGCAAAGCTGCAACAAGTCTGAGCCTGGCGCCCGCCTGCCCCACCTTCCCACACGTGGCTGGGAGCAGGGCGGGGATCCGGCCCACCCTGCCGGCGTGCTCCATTCGGAGCAGGGAGTGCAGTGGGGCCAGAGGCAGCAGACACCTTTGCTGCTCCCTCCTCCGAGCGCGTGGGCATGAGCGGGCACTCGCGTGGCAAGCGCCGGGCCGGGCGCCGGGGCCTGGTGGGGTCTGGATCCCTGCGGACCAAGGAGGAGCGGGTGGTGATGGTCTGTGAGGAGGTGCCCACCGTGGTGGACTCTGGGCTGAGGGCACAGACGCTGCCGCGCTGCAACGGGGCTGGCGAAGAAGGATGGGCGCTGGCAGGAGGCCGGAACGTCAGCGGCTCCCTGTACTCTGTCCATTCCACGCTGCGGCTCCAGGAAATGTAGGAGGGTCTCCTAGCCCCCCTCCCCCTCCCTCTCCTTCCTGTGACTGTGTACGGGGGTGTCGGTTGGGGGCTTCCTCACCAGCTTCAGGGAGGTGGTCACTGCTCAGTCCCACCCTGACTCTGGCCCTGGGGAATAGGAAGTCCCTTCTCCTAATTGTGATATTTGGGGGGGGGGGTCCTTGCCATGGGATTGTGTGGCTGAGCTTTCTCCTGTGGCTGTTGGTCCCATTTGGGGCTGGGAAGGGGGTGGGGTGGAGGATTTTGGCTTTGGTTTTCTTTTGCCCTCCCCTTTGCCCCATGGCTTGGCTCACTTACCCGAGCACCGCGGGAAGTTTTTTCTGTGCTCTGCCGCCTGGCGTGTGGCGGCTCCTGCTCCTTGACACCTGGCCGGGATTGTTGGGGCTTACCTGGAAGGATACAGCCAGGTGTGATCCTGCCTTGGGCTGGGCTCCTGCTTCTTGCCGGCGCTTGCCTGCCGCTGCTTGCTGCCAGGAGATGCTTCTGAGCTGAGCGGAGGCATCTCCTGCCCCCCCCCCTGGCTTTGGCCCCAGCACTGAGCAGCCTGTTGCTGCAGTTTGTGGGGAGGGGGCTGGGCCAGGATTCTAAATTCAGCATGCCATGATCCTGCCCTGAACAGAGAGCCAGTGTGGTGTAGTGGTTCAGAGCGGTGGACTCGTAATCTGGGGAACCGGGTTCGCTTCCCTGCTCCTCCACCTGCAGCTGCTGGGTGACCTTGGGCCAGTCACACTTCTCTGAAGTCTCTCAGCCCCACTCACCTCACAGAGTGTTTGTTGTGGGGGAGGAAGGGAAAGGAGAATGTTAGCCGCTTTGAGACTCCTGAAGGGGAGTGAAAAGCGGGATATCAAATCCAAACAACTACTACTACTACTACTCTTCTTCTTCTTCTTCTTCTTCTTCTTCTTCTTCTTCTTCTTCTTCTTCTTCTTCTTCTTCTTCACACCCCCCCTTTGGGGACTCAAGAAGAAGAAGTTGTTGTTGTACACCCCAGGAGGCCAAATGCAATATTTTGTGGACGATGGGTATTTTGCCTGTTAGGGAGTGTTGCCAGTTTTCCTACTGTCAAAATGGCTTTGCTTTGGTGTCCATCGCTGTCCCTTAGATTTCCAAATGTGCTGCTGCTGCCCCCCCCAAAGTTGAAAGCCCCTCAAAAGGGTTGGCAGGGCCGTCTGGTGCCCCCCTGCAATTCAGGAGTGGCAGCTCAGACCCCTCTCCTCTCCCCCCAACAGGCCGATGCTGATTGACATGAACAAAGTGTACCGCCAGACCAACGTGGAGAACCTGGAGCAGGCCTTCTCCGTGGCCGACCACGAGCTGGGAGTGACGCGGCTGCTGGACCCGGAAGGTGCGTAGGGACGCAGGACAATCGTGGGGTTGGGGAGCTGCAACTCAAGGGGAGTGGGCGCCTGTGTGGGTGGCCAAGTGGGCACAGCCTGGCCCCTCTGTGGAGGGCATTTGGGGGCTGACGGCCGCTCTCCTGCCCTCTTGCAGACGTTGACGTTCCTCAGCCCGATGAGAAGTCCATCATCACCTACGTCTCCTCTCTCTACGACGCCATGCCTCGCGTGCCCGACGTGGTGGACGGCGTCCAGGCCAACGTGAGTGGGGGGCATTTTGGGGGGCAGAAGAGGCCAGGGGAGGCTTAGGGTTGGGACCCTCCTCTGACATCTCCCTCTCGCCCCTCCAGGAGCTGCAGCTGCGCTGGCAGGAGTACTACGAGGTGGTGACGCTGCTCCTGCAATGGATCCGGCACCACACGGTGATCTTTGAGGAGCGCAAGTTCCCCTCCAGCTTTGAGGAGATCGAGGTGAGAGATCCACCTCCCATCTTGGCCCAAGCCCACCTCTCCCACCAAGACTGGGCCCACCTGAGTCCCCCACTGCTCTGCCCCAGTCGCCTGCTTCCAAGCCTGTCCCTCCAGGCTGGGTCTCCTGAGTCAGGGCCGGGCCGGTGGCTCCCCCTCCTCGGCTCCCTTCCCCCTTCCCTGGCTGGCACCGGATGAAAGGGCAGGCAGTGCGCTCCCTCCTCCTTGGTCATGAGAGGATCCCGGCGGCTGCCAGCATTGAGGCAGGCGTGCCCAGGCAGGGTGCCCAGGGGAAGGAGGCACAGGAGTGCGAGTTTTATGGGCTGCTCTGGCAGAGGTCCAGGGGGCCAGGCTGAGCGCCTCCCAACAGCATCCGGGTACCTCTCTGGCCCTGGGCTGCCATAGAATCGAAGGACAGTAGAGTTGGAAGGGACCCTGGGGGTCATCTAGTCCAACCCCCCACAAGGCAAGAACTGCAAGTTAGGAAGCCACTAGAAAAGCAGAACAGGAGGATTGTGGGGAAGAGGCATCTCTCAGCGGCTGGACAGGCAAGAATCCCAGGCTCAGACTTGCCTGAACCCCCAGAGAGCCACGGCTGCCAGTCAGTGTGGGCCATAGGGAGCTCAGGGGACCCCAAGGAACGGACCCACTCCTAATTCTCTTTCCTGTGCTGGAGAGGGGCAGTGCCAGCCTTTGCCCACAAGCCCCGGACAGTCCCACGCTCTGCCCTCCCCCCCGCTGACCCCCGTTTCCTCCCCCCACCCCAGATCCTGTGGCGCCAGTTCCTGAAGTTCAAGGAGACGGAGTTGCCCGCCAAGGAGGCCGACAAGAACCGCTCCAAGGCCATCTACCAGTCTCTGGAGGTGAGAGCGGCGCTTCTCTCCCCGCCCCATCTTGCTATGGGGCAGGCTGGGGGAAACGCGTGGGGTAGCGCTGGGTGGGGCTGCGTTGCAATCTGGCCAATGTCCTTTGATGGCTGCTTAATCCTTTAAAGGGGGGCCTGTTTAGGCCATGGGGTGGGACAGGTCTAGGTCTTCAGAGGCCAGTCCCCCCACCCCAGCAGTCTGCAGACTCTGACGCTCTGGGTAAGGAGGGCCCCCAGCCCAGTGACATAATAATAATAATAACAACAACAACAACAACAACAACAACAACAACAACAACAACAACAACAACAGTATTTATACCCCGCCCTCCTCGGCCAGAGCCGGACTCAGGGCGGCTAACACCAATAAAATCACAGTAAAAACACAATGAGGGGAAAAGGAAAAAAAACAACAAAACAGCTGCTTGGCCTGCCGAAGGTCCCAAGTGCACCGGTTGCCAGTGTCTCTCTCTTTGGGCCTGGAGGAGGTGGCGCAATCCTGGCTCTGGACCTGCACCAGGTGGGGTCTGGCTGCCCATGGCCAGCAGGGGAGGTCAGCCCAGGAATGTGGGCACACACATATAGGCCCCATGGGGCTCATAGGAGCATAGAGTTGTAGGAAGGGACCCCATGTGTCATCTAGTCCAGCCCCTGCAGTGCAGGACGCCCAGCTGATTTGCCTTTCCTGTGACCGTTCTCTCCTCGTTTCTCTTGCCCTGGAGCAGCCGTCTGTCCAGTCTGGGCAGCTGAAGGTTCCTCCCGGCTACCACCCTCTGGACGTGGAGAAGGAGTGGGGCAAGCTGCACGTGGCCATCCTGGAGCGGGAGAAGCTTCTGCGCTCCGAGTTCGAGAGGTGGGGCAGCTGTGCAGTTGGGCCCTTGGGCTGAGTCTGCCTGCCTTGGGGGCGGAGGCACAGAGAGAGGGTGCCACTCCCTCCTTCCTTGGTGGGGGGGGGGAGGGAGCACGAGAGTCCGGCTGGGTCCCTCCCCCTCCCTCCCTCCCTCCCTCCCTCTCCCCCCTCCGCCCCAACCGGCTGCCAGCCCAGCCCAGCTTTAATGGGAAACACACGGTTGGTGACTCATCTGCGCCGATCTCTTCAGGAAGCGGCACAGCTTGAACCGCAGAGTCCGGCCGGGGAGGCAGCCGCGAGCAGCATCAGGAACAGCTGCTGGTGGGCCCCGGGGCTCCGCTTCTGCTGGGAGGGGGGCTGGGGAGGCCGGGGCCGGTGGGAGATGCCCAGAGGTGGGGGCACAATGCTGGGAGGCGTCTGCGCTGACCTGTCGCCTTTCCCTCCTCCAGGTTGGAGCGCCTGCAGCGCATTGTCAGCAAACTTCAGATGGAGTCGGGTCTCTGCGAGGAGCACCTTAACCAGGCGGACACCCTCCTGCAGTCGGTGAGAGGCCCTTTCTGCGCCCCCCCCCCGCGTGGGCTGGGCCCCTGCTTGGGCCCCGGACCTTGGGGCGGTCTGCTCTGCAGAGCCGGTTGGTGAGGTGCTCCCCTTCTCCCCGCAGGACATCCGGCTGCTGGCTGCAGGGAAGGCGCCCCAGAAGTCGGCCGAGATTGAGCGCGACCTGGACAAGGCCGATGCCATGATCCGCCTGCTCTTCAACGATGTGCAGGCGCTCAAGGACGGACGCCACCCGCAAGGGGAGCAGATGTACCGCAGGTCAGCAGCGCTGCTCCTCCTCCGGCCCCCGCGGGGCTTCCTGTGGCCCCCACGGGCCTCTGCTCACTCCATGCTTGCCTGGGCTGCTCTGCAAAAGCCAAGAGCGCCCCCCTGTGCCTCATGGCAGCAGGTGGTAGTGCAGGGTGAATGCTCCTCAGTGATGTGCCGAGGGGTGTCTGGCATGAACAGGGGGTCCCCTCCCCAGAATGTGAAGGCAGGTGCTTAGCGCCCCCTTGTGGCAACTTACACCCAGCATCTAGTCCGCTGAATGCACCCCATTGCTGCTGCTGCTGCTGCCAGGAGGTGCCCCCTGCCAGGCGACTCCCCCGCTGCCCCCGCTCACCGCCCCCTTCCTCCCGCAGGGTCTACCGCCTGCACGAGCGCCTGGTGGCCATCCGCACGGAATACAACCTGCGCCTGAAGTCTGGGTCGGCCCCCATTGCCCAGGTCACGTTGCCCGTCACGCAGCGCCCGCGCCAGGAGCTGGACGACGTCACTCTGCGCTACCTGCAGGACCTGCTGGCCTGGGTGGAGGACAACCAGCGGCGCCTGAACGCGGCCGAGTGGGGCGTGGACCTGCCCACCGTGGAGTCTCAGCTGGGCAGCCACCGCGGACTCCACCAGTCCATCGAGGAGTTCCGCGCCAAGATCGAGAGGGCAAGAGCGGATGAGGTGAGGCCCCCCCATTGCCAGCTGCCCTCCCCGTGGCACTGCCTGGCCTTAGAGTTGAAAGGGACCCCCGAGGGTCTTCTAGTCCAGCCCTCTACAATGCAAGAATTGCAGAAATGGGACCCTGACCCTGTTGCCTATTGTTAACAGGAATAATATTATTGCACCCACCATAATTGTCCCTCTGAAAGGCGGAAAGTTTTTTGGGGGGTAGGAAGTCCTCTGAAATGTGGGTTTTCCCCTTTTGGTCACCAGGACTGTAAGCTCCGTTCCACTGCTCAGACCAATTCTAGGGGCAGCATCCTTTTTGCCCTCTGCCTCAGCTCTGCCTTGGAGGCAGGGGTGTCTAAGGAGAAGCCAAATAATTCCCCCATGCCTCCCCCTGCTTGGTGGGCGTGCCGTGCCCAAGGTGCCAGGCAGAGGCAGCTCCCCCTACATTGCCCCCCCAATTTCACATGCAAAGGGGAGGGGGGTTGTGGGGTGGTGCTATGGGCCTGCCCTTGTGTCTGCTGTGTGTCCGTTGCCTGTCCTGGAACTCTCGGCCTTTTTCTCCCTTCCTTCTGCCCCCCCCCCCAGGCCCAGCTCTCTCCCGGCCCACGAAGTGCCTACCGGGACTGCCTGAACAAGCTGGACTTGCAGTATGCCAAGCTGCTGGTGAGGAGCATGTGGGCTGAGGGCAGGGAGGGGGAGGGGCTGGATCCCAGTCTCTCCAGGGCATGAACAGGATCTCCCGTCTCCTCCTGGACTTTGTGCATGATCATCACCTGAGGCTTTTCTTAGGTGCCTCTTCCACAAGAGAGCAGCTGGAGGGCCTTTTCTGTGGTGGCTCCCCGCTTGTGGGATGCTCTCCCCAGGGATGAAGCACCTTCACTGCTTCATTGCTCATCTTTAGACCCCAGGCAAAGACATTCCTCTTCTCCCGGGCCTTGGGCTAAATAAGCAGTCCGTGGCCTTTTAAATTGTTGGGAGGGGGGTTAATTTTTTTTTAAAAAAAACATTGTGCATTTTGCATTTTGATGATGTCAACTGCCCTGTGGACTTTGGAAAAAAAGCAGTATATACATTTGCTTAATAATAATAAATATAATATAATAATAATAATGGACACGGTTCCTTGTGTGTGCCTGTCCTCCAAAATGTGGGTCTTGGCACTCAGAAGAGAAGCCCAATGGGGCGTGTGGGCAGGAGAGCCCAGGCAAACGAAGGAAAGAGGGCAAATCCTTTCTCTGCCTTGCACAGCCCAGTCTTGGGACCCTCCTTGGTGTTGGCCCCTTCTCCCCTCCCTGTTTTTTCGAATGGAATCCCAACATCCTTCCCAGCCTGGAGGACGGGGTGGCGAGGGCAGGCTGCCCCCTTGTGGTGCTGGGACCCCAGAGGGAGGAGGAAGAGGAGAGGGTGCCCCTGTGCGCGTGAAGAGGGAGGCCGGGCGCCTGACCCCGTCCCCGCTGTGCCCTCGCAGAACTCCTCCAAGGCCCGCCTGCGCCACCTCGAGAGCCTCCAGGCGTTTGTGGCGGCTGCCACCAAGGAGCTGATGTGGCTGAACGAGAAGGAGGAGGAAGAGGTCAACTACGACTGGAGCGAGCGCAACAGCAACATGGCCGCCAAGAAGGAGAGCTACTCCGTAAGGCCCCGTCCTCTCGGGGGTGGGGGGTGGTTGGGGGAGCTGCCACCCTTTGCCCTCTGACTGTGCCTTTTCTGCCCCGCCCCCCAGGGCTTGATGCGGGAGCTGGAGCAGCGGGAGCGGAAGATCAAGGAGATCCAGAGCACGGGAGACCGGCTGCTGAGGGAGGAGCACCCGGGCAAGCAGACTGTGGAGGTGAGGCTGGGCGCACCGCCAGGCAGGATCGGGGCCCGGTGGGGAGCGAGGCTTGCCAGCGGGTCCCATGACGGCTGCAGCTTGTGATGGCTGTGGTTGCCTCTGCCACGTGGGCCTCACGAGGCCTCGGCGGGGAGCCACATCCTGGCATTATCTCTCCGGGGGGGGGGCTCTTGCCACCCCCCCAATGTCTCACAAGACACAGGGGAGCTGAGCTGGGTGGGTGCGCCCCACCCCACTTTCCTGCCCCAGGGCTGAGCTTTTCTCTCTCTCCCCCCTTTTCCAGGCCTTCCAGGCTGCCCTGCAGACCCAGTGGAGCTGGATGCTCCAGCTGTGCTGCTGCATTGAGGCCCACCTGAAGGAGAACACCGCCTACTTCCAGGTATCTTGGGCGGGGGGCTGGCCGGGCAGGGCTGGGGCTGAGCTGCTCCCCTTCTCCCCTGCAGCCAGCCAGCTGCCCTCCTGCGGATGCTCTTGGGCCCCCGTTGTCCCTGGGGAGGAGGGCGGCACCTCGCTGGGCGTCTCCTCACCCGCCTCTCCCTCTCCCTCTCCCCAAGTTCTTCTCCGACGTGAAGGAGGCAGAGGAATTCCTGCGCAAGACCCAGGAGACCATGCGGAAGAAGTTTGTCTGCGACCGCTCCATCACCGTCACGCGCCTGGAGGACTTGCTGCAGGACTCCCTCGTGAGTGCGGCCCCTTTGCACTGTCAAAGGACATTTCCTGGGCTCACTTGGATAGCCAAACAAAGACAGCAGCCGGGAGTATAGAAGCAAAACAGCAGCCAGTAGGCCTGGTCTTTATTCAAGACTTCCATGCGGTGGCCTGGGAGAAGCAGGGAGAAGCCCCCCCAAAAGGGATGCTTCCTCTCTTATAGCTTTCCCCTTTTTCCTATAAACACCTTTGGGGAAGCATCATGCACATATCATATATACATCATGCATATGTCACAAACCGGGAGGGGTTTCTGGCAGAAACTGGTTCAGCCCTCCTTGCCCACCACCAAACACCCATTGAGTGATACAATAGGAATATTTACAAGTTCCTGGTATTCCCGGTCAGGTCCGAGAACTTAATCCATTCCTGGAGGGTCTTTTGTTGTCTGTGGGATGACTACCTGTCTGGCGCCCATTTGCCAGGATGCCAGTGATTTTCTCCCAGGCAAGGAGGCTGCTGAGTATGTGGTCTCAGGCTGGAGGGATCATGGTTGCCCACATCCCAGACTCCCCCTTGCTAGCCATTTCTTTCCTGAACAGTGGGATGGCACAAATCTGATACTGGAGCGATTTTGTATGACTTTCTAAAGTTTCCCCATTGAGCCAGTACAGTCATACCTCGGGTTAAATGTGCTTCAGGTTGAGCACTTTCAGGTTGTGCTCCGCAGCGACCCGGAAGTAATGGGGCACGTTACTTCCGGGTTTCGCCACTCACGCATGCGCAGAAACACAAAATGATGTCAGGTGCATGCGCGGAATCGGCGAATCGTGGCATGCACAGACATGCAGTCGCGGGTTGTGTTCGCTTCTGGATGTGAATGGGACTCCGGAACGGATCCTGTTTGTATCCAGAGGTACCACTGTACTTAGATACATTTATCAGTGAATCGTTGCATTTGGTAATGTGCAGCAGAGGCCCTTTGAATAGAGATAGGAGGAAACTGTGTGATGAAGTGTTTTGTGGGGACATTTGCAGGAGTGATTGTGCTGATACTGGGGAGGGGGCGCTGTATGATGTCTGCTGGAAGGGGAAAGCCTCCTTTCAACCTTTACATAAATTTCGGTAACACCCCCGTACCCTGCAGGCATTAGGGTGCTCTATGGGTCTCTTCCAGCTCTACTTCCCTGTGAGTCTAACTCTTCCTCTCCTGCCACCCCTCTTTGTGCCCCCCATGCCAGGAGGAGAAGGAGCACCTGGCTGAGTACCAGGGTCAGCTGGCCGGGCTGGCCAAGCGAGCCAAGGCCATTGTCCAGCTGAAGCCACGCAGCCCCAGCACCACCCTCAAGGGACGGCTGCCTCTCCAGGCCGTCTGCGACTACAAGCAGATGGAGGTGAGTGGGGGGGGGGTCACGTGTCTGGTGGGGGCGAACTGGGTCTGGGGTGCATCTTTTGAGGCTGCTCACTTCCTCCCCCCCCCCCAGATCACGGTGCACAAGGGTGACTCCTGCACCCTCCTCAGCAATGCCCAGCCGTACAAGTGGAAGGTGCTGAACGTGGCCGGGAGCGAGGCCACTGTGCCCTCCATCGTCTTCCTGGTGCCCCCACCCAACAAGGAGGCCCTGGAGGCCGTCAGCAGGTGAGTCAGCCTCACCCCCCAACCTCCTTGCTTTCCTTTCTCCTTGAGGGCGTGTGGGGCAGATTAGAAACCGTGATTAAATTCTTGGATCGTATCAGCAGAGAGAGATATCGCTGAAGCTTCCACTGCTGCAACCTCACACGAACACCACAGGAACTGGATCAGGCCCTCAGGGGCCCCCTCTAGCCCAGCCTCCTCTTCTCACCGTGGCCAACCAGTTGCCTCAGTGGGAAACCCACAGGCAGGATGTGGGCACAAGAGACACCCCCCAACTGCAGTGGGTGCAGAAGCACGGCTGCCTGCAGCTCTGGAGGGCAAAGCAGAGCCATGACAGCCAGTGCCCATCCATAGACCCCCCCAGGGCCTCTGCCCTCCCCCCCGGCCCCACTTGAGGAGGAGAGCTGCTGTACTGCTCCTTGGGCTCTGGGGGTGGCATGGGGGCACTCTGCCTCTCTGCCCGCTCTGCTCTCGACCCTGGGGAACTCCCCGCCCCCAAGACGGGTCTGCAGCCTCCTTTCCCTCTTTGCCTGCAGGTTGGAGGGCAGCCACCAGAGCCTGCTGACCTTCTGGCACCAGCTGCACATTGACATGCGGAGCCTCCTCTCCTGGCAGTACCTGCAGAGGGACATCCAGCAGATCCAGTCCTGGTCGCTGCTCATAGTGAGGACCGGGCGCTAAGGGAGCTCTTGGGAGGCGGGGGGCGGGGCCCGCAAGCTGGGCTCGAGGGGGGAGGGGAAGGGCCCCCTCCTGACCTGGCCTCTCCGCCTCCCCCAGTTCCGGACGATGCCCCCCGAGGATTACCGGAAGACCTTGCGCAGCCTGGAGACCCACTACCAGGAGTTCCTGCGCAACAGCCAGGACTCCCAGAACTTCCTGCCGGATGACCGGCTCCACGTGGAGCGCGAATACACCCTCTGCACCCAGAAGTACGAGGTGCTGCTGCGCGGCCTGGAGAAAGGTGAGGCTCCCCGTGGCTCTTCCATGGGGGGGGGGAGCTCCCTGGCATCTGCAGCCAAACAAATCTCCTGGGTCTCCAAAGTCATAGAATCAGAAGAGACCCCAAGGGGCACCCAGTGCAATCCCAGCAACGCGGGAGTCGCAGCTAGAGAGTCTCAGCCACCCACCCACTGCTTAACAAGCCCCAGTGCAAGAGATCCCATGATCTTCTGAGGCCGCCTGCCTGCTTCCCAGGTTCCTGAGGGGCTGCCTCTGTCTTGCTTGGGTTCCTTCCAAGTCTACAATTCTATGTTCCCTCCCTCCTTCCTGAATTGCCCCCCAATGGCAATAATAATAATAATAATAATAATAATAATAATAATAATAATATTTATTTATACCCCGTCCTCCCCAGCCAAGACCAGGCTCAGGGTGGTTAACACCCGATACAGTGGTGCCTTGCAAGACGAAAAGAATCCGTTCTGTGATTCTCTTCGTCTAGCGGTTTTTTCGTCTTGCGAAGCAAGCCCATTGAAGCTATTAGCGCTATTAGCAGCTTTTAGCGGCTTATCTGCTGATCGGATCAGGTGATAAGCGGCTTAGCGGCTTAGAAAAGGGGGGGGGGAAGGAAAAAACCCAGCAGGAACTCGCAAGACATTGTCGTCTTGCGAAGCAAGCCCATAGGAGATTCGTTTTGCGAAGCACCTCCAAAACGGAAAACCCTTTCGTCTAGCGGGTTTTCCGTCTTGCGAGGCATTCGTCTTGCGGGGCACCACTGTATATAAAAACAAATTAACTGAAATACAACTTCAAAACAAAATTAAAATACAACATTAAAATATATTAAAATACAGCCTCATTTCAATGGAAACTCAAATCAAAAACTTTTTTGGGGATGAAAACGTCCAGTCTTCACCAAGGCCAACTTTCCAGACTGGTCCTACGTAGGCCAGAAAAAGCCAGGGAAGTCCCCAAAGAGGAGGTGTTGCAGGCGGAGGGTGTTTCTCCAACCGTCCTTCCATCCCTGCTCAGCTGGACCCCAGCCAGCCCCCTTTCCTCCCAAGGCTGGCTTTGGAGGTCTGGCCCAGGAGACCCTCTCTCTCCCCTTGCGCCCCTTCCCCACAATGGAAGTTGTGTCTGCCTGCTCCTCCACTCACTGGGCTTGGTTTGTTTGGGGCCGCAGGGGAGCAGGAGGAGTCTCTCTGCAGGAACTTCATCTCTCAGCTGAAGGACATCCGCCTGCAGCTGGAGGGCTGCGAGTCCCGCACCATCCACAAGATCCGCTCTCCGCTGGACAAGGACCCTGCCAAGGAGTGTGCCCAGCGCATCAGTGACCAGCAGGTACTGCCCCCCCCATGCGTCCCTTCCTACCCTGGCAGTGAAGCAGCTGCCGTCGAGTCTGACGCTGCTGCCGCCAGTGCGGATCCTGCCCCCGCTTTGTGGCTTCACTGCGGGCCTCATTCTGCTCCCTCCTCTGCCTCTCTCCTCCCTCTAGCAAATCCACCTGGAACTGGAGGGCATCAAGAAGAACCTGGGCAAAGTCAGCGCCAAGACGGAGGAGGTGTTGGCACAACCAGAGCAGGCCAGCTCGGCCCCCACCCTCCACTCGGAGCTGGACATCACCCTGCAGAAGATGGACCAGGTCTACAGCCTCTCCAGCATCTACCTGGAAAAGTAGGTCCTCCTCTCACCTGGGACTCTGTCCGCCCACCTGGTCAGCCGGGAGTCGCCAGGAGCTGCTTCCACTTCCCGAGGCCTTTGGTGCCCTCTTCCCTTGGGCCTGGCGGGTGCCCTTCTCTGCACCTGCTGCCCGGACAATGGGGCTGCTTTTGCATCCTCCGTCTACTGTCTCCTTTCTCCCATTGGCTCTTTCACTGGTCTTGGTCTGTGTTTGCCCATCCTGTGAAAACATTTGGGAGCTGAAGCTGTGAGGAAGGGATATTTGTGGGGTGGGGTGAGAGCCTCTTGGCTCTTCTTCTGCAGGGGAAGCGAGTTGCCTCATCCACATGGACCCACCTGGTCCTTGACCTTGCCATTCCCCCTGGCGCTTCTGTGGGTGCCCTCGCCAGGTGAGCGATGGCAGGTGCCTAGGAGGTGCCTTCTCAGTAGTAACCCCCCTTGCGGCACCTCAGCACTTGCCTGAAGGTCATTTTGGTGCCAGGCAAATCACCTTTTCTTGCTCCAAGCCTTTTTGCATGGCGCTGCCGCTCTGGCTGGGTTTTGCTCTCTTGCTGTTTTGAATTGACGTAGCGCTGCTTCCTTTTGTGCCAAACCCATAAAATTCTCCCATTCAGCCATTCATTTGCATCACAAATAAACGCAGCATTTGAAAGCAGCCCTGTGGAGGGACGCTTTTTAATGTTGGATGTTTATTCTGCTTTTTATTTGCTGGAAGCCGCCCAGAGTGGCTGGGGTGCAAATAATAAAATTACTATTATTATTAAGCGACCCCCCATGTCACAACTTTTGCACGCTGCTATCGGGTGTCTGGAGCAAATGGGAGGCTGCTTGGGCTCTCCTTCCCTTCCCACGCAAACCTCCAGCTCCCCTCTTCTCGCCCCACAGGCTGAAGACCATCAACCTGGTGATCCGCAGCACGCAAGGGGCAGAGGAGCTGGTCCGCAAGTACGAGGAGCAGCTGAAGGATGTGCAAGCGGTGCCCTCTGACCTCAAGGCCCTGGAGGCCACCAGGACGGAGCTGAAGGTGCCTGCTGAATTTATTATTTCGGTCCCAGACCTGTTCCAAGATAAGGATACATTTGAATTTGCAATTAGGTATAACAGGGACAATACAGATATAGCAACAGTTTAAAAATATATAAATTAAAACTTAGTCACTAACATATACGGTAACCTAAAATTATCATTTAAAAACCTAATCATTATGATAGCACAGCTTGTTCCCTAAGTTTTATGACAATCACACAGAATTTGGCTACCCTTAACGTGACCTCAGGATCCTTGTCCTCTACCAGGGATTTTAGACATTGAAGTTCTGATTCATTTGGAGATTTTTGCATAGCAGGGGTAATAAATACCGAGCGTATATTCCTGTAGAAATGGCAGCGTAACAAGGCATGGGAGAGTTTCCACCTCCATCAAGCCACAGGGGTTTACCCTCAGATCTGCCCTGCAATAAGTCAGATGGGAGCACGTTGAATCTAGCAAGGGTAAAGGACCGTCTGTATTTAGGTATTTGTAATTTTGACAAATAATTTGCTGGGGTAAATCCTCTCCCGTTATCTTTTATTGCTGGGTGTTTATTCATCAAGCTCACGTGGCATTGCAGTTCCACATCCCAAATTGGTTGGCAGATTATTGCTCTAGCATTCTCATAACCTACAGCTATCAGGGCCTGTGGGGAAAACCCCAGGCCTCTTAGCTTTGGTGCCTGCTTGGGCCAGGAGGGGGCCGGCCCCAGCCGCTCCTTGAGAGGAGGCCTGACCCTTTGCTTCTTCCTCCGCAGAGGCTGCGTGGTCAGGTGGAAGGGCACCAGCCCATCTTCAGCACCCTGGAGGCCGACCTGGGCAAGGCCAGCGAGGTGAACGAGCGGATGGTGCAGGGCCACAGCGAGAGGGACATTGACCTGGACCGCTACCGGGAGCGGGTGCAGCAGCTGCTGGAGCGCTGGCAGGCCATCCTGGCCCAGATCGACCTGCGCCAGAGGGAGCTGGACCAGCTGGGGCGCCAGCTGCGCTACTACCGCGAGAGCTACGACAGCCTCATCCAGTGGATCCAGGACGCCCGGCAGCGCCAGGAGAGCCTCCAGGCCATTCCCATCACCAGCAGCAAGGGTGTGCGGGAGCAGCTGCTGGAGGAGAAGGTGAGGCAGCCCAGCCCGGCCCTGCCCTGAGCCTGCAGCTCTATCTCATCACTGGGGGAAGCGGAGGCTCTCAGGCCTCTGTCACTGCCTCCCTGGTGGTGGCCTGTCCTCTGCTGATTTTTTGGGGGCCCTCTTGGGTCCATGGGGAGCCTGCCAGCATTGCCTCATGGGGTGGCTCATGTAGGGGTTTCCACCGCAAGGCCGATGCTGAGCGAAAGCTCTGAGCGACTGCTCCTGACCTTCCCTCTGGGCGAAGCTGTCTGAAGGGCTCTTGGCGGCCCACCAGCTAGAGCACAGCCCCCCACCCCACGAATCCCCTCGCCTGATCTATAAGGGCACGGGTTGGCATGGCAGTGGTCGTTCCTCGGCCCAGAGCATTTCAGCTGACCACAGCTGGCTGCGTGGTCCCTTCCCTGCCCATCCTCTCCCTGCAGGGCCACTGACAGCTGTCTTTGTCTCCCTAGAAACTCCTGGAGGAATGTGAGCGCAACCGGGAGAAAGTGGAGGAGTGCCAACGCTTTGCCAAGCAATACATAGATGCCATCAAGGTGAGGCAGCTGGGGGCCGGAGAGACAGGGGTCCCGTGCAAATGGAGGAGGGGAGTTGGGGGCCATGGGGAGTTGGGGCTTCCAGGTGCTGACCCTGCCTCTGCCCCTTCCCCCTTCCTACAAGGATTATGAGCTCCAGCTGGTGACCTACAAGGCGCAGGTGGAGCCAGTGGCCTCTCCAGCCAAGAAGCCAAAAGTTCAGTCAGCCTCGGACAGCATCATCCAGGAGGTGAGAGGGGCACCCTTGGGTGGGGAGAGGGACCCTGGAGCCATCCTGGGCAGCAGGCACAGTGGAGATATGCCACGCAAGGCAGACTGAGTTCCCCCGCCATAGAATCATAGAGTTGGAGGGGACCCCAAGGATGCTCTAGTCCACCCCCTGCACTGGAGGAATCTCTGCTGAAGGGTCCATGACAGATGGCCAGAGAAGCTCTGCTTAATAAGCTCCGAGGAAGGAGAGTCCACCACTTCCCAAGGGAGACCGTCCCCCTGTCCAACAGCTCTTACTATCAGAAAGTTTCCCCTGATGTTCAGTGGGAATCTCCTTTCTTGTCACTTGAAGCCATGGGTTCAAGTCCTACCCTCCAGAGCAGGAGAAAACAAGCATGTTCCCTCTTCCATGTGACAGCCCTTGAGATATTTGATGGATGAGTGGAAATGGGCTTCTGACCATGTGCTAGATATTTGCCTTTAGAGAGATCTTTTTCTCACTCTGCCTTGTATTGCTAAAAGAATTGGCAGGAGATCCAGAGAAGACAAAAGGAAAGGCTCCTTTGTGCACTGCATATTTAGGACTGTGGAACTCACTGCACCAGGATGTGCAGGGATGGCTGCCAGTTTTGATGGCTTTGGAAAGAGAAAGGCACAGAGGAGGAGGAGAAGCTCCTGAGTGGCAACTAAGCCACGTTCTGCCTCCAAATGCCAGTCCCTGGGGAGCAGGAGAGGCCTTCTGAGGTGGCTCCCTCTGGCCAAGTCCAGTCAGGGGCCTCGGAAGACCTGGGGGGCTGTAGTCTCGCTCCCCACCCGCCGTGACCTTGCTGCTTTCTGGTCTCCCAGTACGTGGACCTGCGGACGCGCTACAGTGAGCTGACCACGCTGAGCAGCCAGTACATCAAGTTCATCACTGAGACGCTTCGGCGGCTGGAGCAGGAGGAGGTGAGTGTGCAGCTTGTGGGAGGAGGGGGGGCAGCATGCCCTTGGCTGCATCCTTCTCCCCCTGCCCCCCCTCGCGGTCCATCCTGGGCCAGAGCATCCCTCTTGCCTGACTGCCTCTTCCGCATGACTAACGCTGGACCGCGAGGCCCCCTAACCAGCCGGGGGGGGGGGCTCCTCCGCTGGGCCTGTCCTGTCCACCAGAGGCACTTCCCAGATACACACTTAGTACAGCTGCACCTGCTTCTTGGGCCGGGGCTCCTTCCCGCCCGGTTCTCCTGTCCTGTCCTGTCCTCTTCTGCTCTGAAATGCTCCTCTGTAACCTTTCTAACTCTTGATTTCTGCCCTCTGGAAGTCCAGCCGCTTTGCCAGTGCTTTGTCTTGGGGGATGTTTGTATTGGTTGGGGATCTAATGGAGGGTTAAAAACCAGGAGGATCCGGGCCTTTTCTGCATCAGGTACTCCACTGTGCGCATGCCGACCCCCCCCCCCATGGACCCTGTTCCCTGCGCACACCTTGCTTCTCCTTTCCCTCCCCCCCTCCTGCAACTCCTGTGGGCCGAACCCTTTGTGGTTCCTCGTAGGTTGAGAAGGAAGGGCAGAAATTCAGATGCAACTGAGAAGGAGAGTTTTTTGGAGCGGGATGGGGGGGGTCCTAGTCCTGCCCACCGTCTGGAGGCAGCCAGGAGAATGGAGAGGGGGTTGCCATCACCGCTGCCCTGCTGCGATCATCTGCCATTCCTGCCGCCGCGTTCTCCAGCCAGGAGGTGCCGGCCTCTTGGGCTGAGAATTCGGGGCTTCTGTCTCTGTGGTGCGCTCTGTGCACGCTCCGTTTCCCCCTCCCTCCCTGCCTCGTGGGGAGCGGACCCCTGGGCTTTCCACCCGGTGAAGCGTTCTTCACTTCTCCCCTGGCCTCCCCCTGCAGGTGTTCCTTGGGGCATCTGGGGGGCAGGCCTGGGACCTGGCGATGAAGTTGGCAGCCTTTGTGAGCCTGCAGGGGGCCGCCCGGGGGGCCGTGGGGCTTTCCACCTTCTTGCCGCGCCCTTCCTCGCCTCACACCCCACGTTGGGCTGGCTCCTTCTCCCCACCTTTGCTGAGCGGATGGGTCTTCCCTGTTGCCACAGTTGGGGCTGTCGGTGGGGGGAGTCTCTGCCTGGAGGGCATCTTGCTTCTCGCTGCCTGGTGAGCATGGTGGAGGTGTGCCAACTGCTCTCTTCGTCCTGCAGCCATTTTGTCTTCCGTTGTGTGTGTCTTTGCCATCGTCTTGCGTCCGTCTCTCCATCCATCCATCCATCCATCCATCCATCCATCCGTCATCCTTGGTTTGTGGGTCTTCCCTGCTTTCTTGCCTGTTGTACTAAGTGAGAGACGTGAGCGCCAGCTTCTCCCGACTGCCACACGTCTTCCCGCAGCCTCCTGGGAAGAGCCGCCACCGCCGCCACACCATGCCCCCCACCCCTGCCCCTCTCGCTCACCCCCTGCTCCAATCTCTCTCTTGTGTGATCTTTCTCTCTCTCCCCCCCTTCTCTCTGCTCCCTTTCCCCCCCCCCCGCAGAAAACCGCAGAGAAGCTGAAGGAGGAGGAGCGGAAGCGCCTGGCCGAGGTGGAGGCGCAGCTGGAGAAGCAGAAGCAGCTGGCGGAGGCCCATGCGCAGGCCAAGGCGCAGGCCGAGAGGGAGGCCCAGGAGCTGCAGCGCCGAATGCAGGAGGAGGTCAGCCGGAGGGAGCTGGTGGCCGTGGACGCCGTGCAGCAGCAGCAGACCATCCAGCAGGAGCTGAAGCAGATGAAGCTCAGCTCGGACGCGCAGATCCAGTCCAAGCTCAAGGTGATCGAGGAGGCCGAGATCAACCGCCGGAAGGTGGAGGAGGAGATCCACATCATCCGCCTGCAGCTGCACGCCACCGAGAAGCAGAAGGCGGCCGCGGAGGGGGAGCTGCAGGCGCTGCGGGACAGCGCCGAGGAGGCCGAGCGCCAGAAGCGCCTGGCCCAGGAGGAGGCTGAGCGTCTGCGCAAGCAGGTCAAGGACGAGGCCCAGAAGAAGAAGGAGGCGGAGGACGAGCTGAAGCGCAAGGTGCAGGCCGAGCAGCAGGCCGCCCGCGAGAAGCAGAAGGCCCTGGAGGACCTGCAGAAGCTGCGCCTGCAGGCGGAGGAGGCCGAGCGCAGAATGAAGCAGGCCGAGCTGGAGAAGGAGCGGCAGGTGCACGTGGCCCAGGAGATGGCGCAGAAGAGCGCTGAGGCAGACCTGCAGAGCCGGCGCCTCTCCTTCGCTGAGAAGACGGCGCAGCTGGAGATGTCCCTCCAGCAGGAGCACATCACGGTCACCCACCTGCAGGAGGAGGCCGAGAGGCTGAAGAAGTTGCAGCTGGACGCAGAGGCATCTCGCGAGGAGGCCGAGAAGGAGGTGGAGAAGTGGCGCCAGAAGGCCAACGAGGCGCTGCGCCTGCGGCTCCAGGCCGAGGAGGTGGCCCACAAGAAGGCCCTGGCGCAGGAAGAGGCTGAGAAGCAGAAGGAGGACGCAGAGCGCGAGGCCCGGAAGCGGTCGAAGGCCGAGGAGTCCGCCCTGCGCCAGAAGGAGCTGGCCGAGGAGGAGCTGGAGAAGCAGCGGAAGCTGGCCGAGGGCACCGCCCAGCAGAAGTTCCTGGCGGAGCAGGAGCTCATCCGCCTGAAGGCCGAGATGGAGAACGGGGAGCAGCAACGGCTGCTGCTGGAGGAGGAGCTCTTCCGCCTCAAGAACGAGGTGAACGAAGCCATCCAGAAGCGCAAGGAGCTGGAGGAGGAGCTGGCCAAGCTGCGGGCCGAGATGGAGCTGCTGCTGCGGAGCAAGACTAAAGCAGAAGAGGAGACCCGCTCGACCAGCGAGAAGTCCAAGCAGATCCTGGAGGCCGAGGCCAACAAGCTGCGGGAGCTGGCGGAGGAGGCGGCCCGGCTGCGTGCCCTCTCGGAGGAGGCCAAGCGGCAGCGGCAGCTGGCGGAGGAGGAAGCCGCCCGGCAGCGGGCAGAGGCTGAGCGGATCCTCAAGGAGAAACTGGCGGCCATTAATGATGCCTCGCGGCTGAAGGCGGAGGCCGAGATTGCCCTGAAGGAGAAGGAGGCCGAGAACGAGCGGCTGCGGCGGCTGGCGGAGGACGAGGCCTACCAGCGGAGGCTACTGGAGGAGCAGGCCGCCCAGCACAAGCAGGACATTGAGGAGAAGATCACTCAGCTGAAGAAGTCCTCTGAAGGTGAGCTGGAGAGGCAGAGGACCATCGTGGACGAGACGCTCAAGCAGCGGCGCATCATCGAGGAGGAGATCCGCATCCTCAAGATCAACTTTGAGAAGGCCTCTGTGGGGAAGACGGACCTGGAGCTGGAGCTGGGCAAGATCAAGCAGAACGCTGAGGAGGTCCAGCGCAGCAAGGAGCAGGCCGAGAATGAGGCTGAGAGGCTGCGGCAGCTGGCCCTGGAGGAGGAGAACCGCCGCCGGGAGGCTGAAGCCAAGGTCAAGCAGATCCTGGCTGCTGAGCAGGACGCAGCCCGTCAGCGCAAGGCAGCCCTGGAGGAGGTGGAGCGGCTGAAGGCGAAGGTGGAGGAGGCCAAGAGGCAGAAGGAGGTGGCGGAGAAGGAGTCTGAGAGGCAGATCCAGCTGGCCCAGGAGGCTGCCCAGAAAAGGATTGCGGCAGAAGAGAAGGCCCACTTGGCCACCGTGCAGCAGAAGGAGCAGGAGCTGCTGCAGAGCAGGCAGCAGGAGCAGAGCATCCTGGACAGGCTGAAGGAGGAGGCTCTGAGGGCCAAGAAGGCGGCCGAGGAAGCAGAGTTTGCGCGGGTCAAGGCGGAGCAGGACGCAGCCCTGTCCCGGCAGCTGGTGGAGGAAGCCGAGCACATGAAGCAGCGGGCGGAGGAGGAGGCCCAGGCCAAGGCCAAGGCCCAGGAGGATGCGGAGAAGCTCCGGAAGGAGGCTGAGCTGGAGGCGGCCAGGAGGGCCCAGGCGGAGCAGGCGGCCCTCAAGCAGAAGCAGCTGGCGGACGCCGAGATGGAGAAGCACAAGAAGTTTGCGGAGCAGACCCTGCGGCAGAAGGCCCAGGTGGAGCAGGAGCTGACCAAGGTCAAGCTTCGGCTGGAGGAGACGGACCACCAGAAGAACATCCTGGAGGAGGAGCAGCAGCGGCTGAAGAACGAGGTGACGGAGGCCATGAAGCAGAAGGCGCAGGTGGAGGAGGAGCTCTTCAAGGTGAAGATCCAGATGGAGGAGCTGGTCAAGCTGAAGCTGCGCATTGAGGAGGAGAACAAGATCCTCATTATGAAGGACAAGGACAACACCCAGAAGTTCCTGGCGGAGGAGGCGGAGAAGATGAAGCAGGTGGCGGAGGAGGCCGCCCGGCTGAGCGTGGAGGCGCAGGAGGCCGCGCGCATGCGCAAGCTGGCGGAGGAGGACCTGGCGCAGCAGCGGGCGCTGGCGGAGAAGATCCTGAAGGAGAAGATGCAGGCGGTGCAGGAGGCCACGCGGCTGAAGGCCGAGGCCGAGATGCTGCAGAAGCAGAAGGAGCTGGCCCAGGAGCAGGCCAAGAAGCTGCAGGAGGACAAGGAGCAGATGCAGATGCAGCTGGCCGAGGAGGCCGAGGGCTTCCAGAAGACCCTGGAGGCGGAGCGCCGCCGGCAGCTGGAGATCACGGCCGACGCCGAGCGCCTGAAGGTGCAGGTGACGGAGCTGAGCCTGGCCCAGGCCAAGGCCGAGGAGGAGGCCAAGCGCTTCAAGAAGCAGGCGGAGGAGATCAGCCGCAAGCTGCACGACACGGAGCTGGCCACCCGGGAGAAGGTGACCCTGGTGCAGACGCTGGAGATCCAGAGGCAGAAGAGCGACCAGGACGCCGAGGCGCTGCGGAAGGCCATCGCGGAGCTGGAGCAGGAGAAGGAGAGGCTGAAGCGCGAGGCGGAGCGGCTGCAGCAGCAGGCCGAGGAGGTACCCCTTTCCTTGTGCCCACAGGCCCCACCCCCAGGGCTCCCCCGGGGGAGGAAGGCACATGGAAGCTCCACCCACTCAGCAGCCCTGGGGCAGGGCAGGCTGTACCACTTCAGAGGGCAGGTGGGGGGGGGTGTCACATTTTTGCTCAGGCTTTTGTACATCTGGTAAGAGGGTTGTGTGCCTTTTATGAAAAAGTAGTCTAGATAGCAGATGATCCTCTGTGTAAACTATCTCTGCAAATCAAATGAACCTGGACTGCAAGGATAAAAGTCCGCTCCATGCTGTGATAGTTTATATTATTTTATTCTATTATTCATTTTGCATAGTGGAGCATTGAACAATGTGACCCCTCCCCACCTACGTTCTGACATGGTTTTACAGTCCACTCTGCCCCCTCCTTCTGATGCACCTGAGACCACCTATGAGTCAAAGGCGGGTGGGAGAGAGGAGTGGTAGCCAAATTCTGGCAGTTGTGCAGAGAAGGGCCGGGGTTCTGCTGTCGTTCCTCAGAACAGCTGAACTCAGGCTCCTTCAAGGAGAGGCTTGTCGAAAGGGAAAAGGCTGCCTTTGGGCAACTCCCATGTCTACTTTGTGGTGGCCCACCCAGCACCCCTGGACTACAGCCCCCCCCCATTCCTGGCCATTGTCTGTGCTGGGGCCCAAGAGCAGCTGGAGGCCAGCTGTGCACAAGACTCGCTTAACCCAGAGAGGGCACCATTTGCTCCAGCACATCCTGGTCCCACTTTCCAAGGAAGGGGTACAGTGTCCCTCTGTGCCCCCAACCCTTTCCCGCTGCTTGTTTACTCACATGGAAATTGTGGTAACTCCCTAACTTCCTCATGTGCTGCCTCTCAGGGCCAGCCAGGTTGACCCTTAACATGTGCCCCCCCTTCAGTGCTGGCTTTGAATGTAACCTGCTGTGTCGGCGTCTATTGACAGTTGACTGTTCTTTGGGCACTGTGTGCATATCGTGTGTAAGGCAACTGACCTCCCTTTTGTCTCCCTCCACCCCCAGATGCAGGTGGCCCAGAAGGAGCAGTTGCTCCAGGAGACGCAGATCCTCCAGCAGACTTTCCTGTCGGAGAAGGACATCCTCTTGCAGAAGGAGAGGTTCGTGGAGGAGGAGAAGGCCAAGCTGGAGAAGCTCTTCCAGGACGAGGTCAACAAGGCTCAGGGCCTAAAGGCGGAGCAGGAGCGCCAGCAGAAGCAGATGGAGCAGGAGAAGCAGCAGCTGGCGGCCACCCTGGAGGAGGCCAAGAAGAAGCAGGCGGAGGCCGAGGAGAATGTCCGCCGGAAGCAGGAGGAGCTCCAGCAGCTGGAAAAGCAGCGGAAGCAGCAGGAGAAGCTTCTTGCAGAGGAAAACCAGAAGCTGAGGGAGAAGCTGGAGAAGCTGCAGGAGGAGCAGCGGGTGGCCCTGGCTCAGACGAGGGAGATCATGATCCAGACCGATGACCTTCCCCAGGAGGTGGTTGTCCCATCCACGCAGGCACCTCAGTCGAAGGCTGTGCCCAACGGCCGAGACATGGTAGATGGCATCTCTCGGAACGGTGAGCCAGAACTGGCTTTCGATGGAATCCGTCAGAAAGTGCCTGCCAAGAAGCTGCTGGAGGCTGGCATCCTGAGCCAAAAGAACCTGGACAAGTTGACCAAAGGGAAGGTGACGGTGGAGGAGCTCTCCAAGAGGGATGACATCAGGAGGTACCTGCAAGGCACCAACAGCATCGCCGGCCTGGTGGTTAAGCCGACCAACGAGAAAGTGAGCATCTACCAGGCCATGAAGAAGCAGCTGCTCAGCCCAGGCACAGCCCTCATCCTGCTGGAGGCGCAGGCTGCCTCTGGCTTCATCATTGACCCCATAAAGAACAAGCGGATGTCCGTCAACGAGGCCGTGAAAGAGGGAGTTGTGGGGCCTGAACTGCACAATAAATTGCTGTCTGCTGAGAGAGCAGTGACCGGCTACAAAGACCCCTACACGGGGGAAAAGATCTCCCTCTTCCAAGCCATGACAAAAGATCTCATTGTGAAAGACCACGCGATCCGGCTCCTGGAAGCTCAGATTGCCACAGGAGGCATCATTGACCCCATCAATAGTCACCGCCTGCCCGTGGAAGTGGCCTACAAGCGAGGCTTCTTCGATGAAGAGATGCAGAAGATCCTCTCTGACCCCACGGATGACACCAAAGGCTTCTTTGACCCCAACACCCAGGAGAACCTGACTTACTTGCAGCTGATGGAGAGATGTGTGACCGACCCGGAGACTGGCCTCACTTTGCTGCCGCTGACAGACAAAGCAGCCAAAGGCAGAGAGCTGGTCTACACCGACCAAGAGGCAAAAGACGTCTTCAGGAAAGCCACAGTGTCCGCTCCCTTCGGCCAATTCAAGGGGAAGACCGTGACCATCTGGGAAATCATCAACTCTGAGTATTTCACTGAGGAGCAGAGGCGGGACCTTCTGCGCCAGTACAAGACTGGAAAGATCACCGTGGAGAAGATAATCCGGCTGGTCATCACAGTGGTGGAGGAGAGTGAGAAGAAGAGCCAGCTCTGTTTCGATGGGCTCCGGGCGCCTGTCCCAGCTGCCGAGCTGCTGGAGAGCAAAATCATTGACAAGGATCTTTACAACCAGTTGCACCAGGGGAAGAAGTCCGTGAAGGATGTCGCCAATGATGAGGCCATCAAGAAGTATCTGAAAGGCTCGAGTGCCATCGCAGGCATCTTGGTAGAGTCAACAGGCCAGAAGTTATTGCTCAATGATGCCTTGAAGAAAAACCTCCTCAAGCCAGAGGTGGTCCTGATGCTCCTGGAGGCCCAGGCTGGAAGTGGATACATCATTGACCCCGTGAGGAATGAGTATCTCCCTGTGGACGAAGCCGTCAAATCTGGAATTGTTGGCCCTGAGTTGCATGAGAAGCTGCTGTCTGCAGAGAAGGCTGTGACAGGCTACAAGGACCCTTACACGGGGCAGGTGGTCTCACTTTTCCAAGCACTGCAGAAAGGCCTCATTGCCAAGGAGACAGGGGTCCGTCTGCTGGACGCTCAGCTTGCCACCGGGGGCATCATTGACCCCGTGAACAGCCACCGCCTCCCCCTTGACGTTGCTTGCAAGCGAGGCTACTTCAGTGAAGAGATGCACAAGACGTTGTCTGCTCCAGCCGACGATGCCAAGCTGTACTATGACCCCAACGCCCAGGAGAAGGTCAGTTACGCTCAGCTGCAGAGGAAATGCCACGTTGACAAGCCAACGGGCCTTCGCCTGCTCTCCCTCTCTGACCAGGCCATCCGGCTTCAGCAGGAGGAGGTCTACTCTGATAGCCAGGCTAAGGAATCCTTTGGCAAGGCAGTGGTGGAAGTCCCAGCTGGCAGCTTGAAGGGCAAAACGGTCACAATCTGGGAGCTGATTCATTCTGAATATTTCACTGAAGAGCAGAGACGGGAGCTGATACGGCAGTTCAAATCCGGCAAAGTCACCATCGAGAGGGTCATCAAAATAATTGTCACCATCATTGAAGAGACTGAGACCAAAAAGCAAGAGAAGCTGACCTTCAGTGGCTTGCGTGCCCCTGTGCCTGCCAGCGAGCTCTGGGAGTCCAAGATTCTCAGCAAGGCCCAGTATGAGCAGCTGAAGGAAGGGAAGAAGACCGTGAAGGACCTTTCCGAGACGGGGGACGTGAAGAGGTACCTCCAAGGGAGCGACTGCATTGCTGGTGTGTATGTGGAAGAAACCAAGGAGAAGCTGAACATCTATGAGGCCATGAAGAAGAACCTGCTCCTGCCCAGCACAGCAGTTGTCCTCCTGGAGGCCCAGGCAGCCACAGGGTTCATGGTGGACCCAGTCAGGAACCAGAAGCTGTATGTCAATGAGGCGGTGAAGGCTGGCATTGTGGGACCAGAGCTCCATGAGAAACTGCTGTCCGCCGAGAAGGCTGTGACTGGGTACAAGGACCCTTACTCCGGGAACACCATCTCCCTCTTTGAGGCCATGAAGAAGGGGCTGATCCTCAGGGAACATGCCATCCGCCTGCTGGAGGCCCAGGTCGCTACCGGAGGCATCATCGACCCCGTGCACAGTCATCGTGTCCCCGTGGAGGTGGCTTACAAGCGAGGTTACTTTGATGAAGCACTGAACCGAACCCTCTTGGACCCCACAGATGACACCAAGGGCTTCTTTGACCCCAACACCAAGGAGAATCTCACTTACCTGCAGCTGAAGGAGAGGTGTATTGAAGACCCTGAGACCGGCCTCTATCTGCTGCCCTTGAAGCAACCTGAGAGACCCACTGTGGTGGAGACAACCCAGGTGTACACTGAGGCCGAGACCAAGCAGGTGTTTGAGGAGACCCAGGTTGACATTCCGGTGGGAGACAGGGCCGGCTCCTCCATGTCCTTGTGGGAGATCATGAACTCGGACCTGATCCCCGAGGAGCAACGCAATCGGCTGATGGATGAGTTCCGCTCCGGCAAGGTGACGAAGGAGCGCATGATCATCATTATCATCGAAATCATTGAGAAGACAGAGATCATCCGGCAGCAAGACCTCACCTCCTATGACTATGTCCGCCGCCGCATCACTGCTGAGGACCTCTATGAGGCCAGGATCATCTCCCTGGAAATATACAATGCACTGAAGCAGGGCTCCAAGACCATCCGCGAGATCCTGGAGATCGAGACCATCTGGAGGTACCTGTACGGCTCCGGCTGTGTTGCTGGGATCTACATTCCATCCAGCAAACAGAAGATCAGCATCTACCAAGCCCTGAAGAAGGGGCTGATCAGCCCAGAGGTGGCTCGGCCCTTGCTGGAAGCTCAGGCTGCCACTGGCTTCATTGTGGAGCCCATCAAAAATGACATGTTGACTGTTGATGAGGCCGTCAGGAAAGGGGTTGTGGGCCCAGAAATGCACGACCGTCTCCTGTCTGCCGAGAGAGCTGTGACCGGCTACCGTGACCCCTACAGCGAGCAGAAAATCTCTCTCTTCCAGGCCATGAAGAAGGATCTCATCCCTTCTGAGGAAGCCCTCAGGCTGCTTGATGCCCAGTTGGCCACTGGAGGCATAATAGACCCACACCTGGGCTTCCACCTGCCCTTAGAAATTGCCATTCAGCGTGGCTACTTAAACAGGGAGACACACGACCGGCTGTCTGAGCCCAGCGAGGTCCGCAGCTATGTGGATCCCTCCACCGATGACAAGCTCAGCTATGCACAGCTCCTCAAGCGATGCAGGAAGGACGAGAACAATGGCTGCCTGCTGTTGCCCCTCTGTGACACTCGCAAGCTGACCTTCAGGGGCCTGAGGAAGCAGATCTCGGTTGAAGAGCTGGTGCGCTCCAAAGTCATGGATGAAGCAACCGCCCAGCGCCTCCAGGAGGGCTTGACCTCTGTGGAAGAAGTCTCCAAAAACCTGCAGAGGTTCTTGGAGGGCACCAGCTGCATTGCTGGCGTCTACGTGGACTCCTCCAAGGAGAGGCTGTCTGTGTACCAGGCCATGAAGAAAGGCATCATCCGTCCCGGCACAGCCTTTGAGCTGCTGGAAGCCCAGGCAGCTACTGGGTATGTCATCGACCCCATCAAGAGCCTCAAGTTGACTGTGGAGGAAGCGGTGCGCATGGGCATCGTGGGTCCCGAGTTCAAGGACAAGCTGCTTTCGGCAGAGAGGGCTGTGACAGGCTACAAGGACCCCTACTCTGGCAAGATGATCTCCCTCTTCCAAGCCATGAAGAAAGGCCTGATCCTGAAAGACCACGGGATCCGTTTGCTAGAAGCTCAGATTGCCACAGGAGGCATCATTGATCCAGAGGAGAGCCATCGCCTGCCTGTGGAAATGGCATACAAGAGAGGCCTCTTTGACGAGGAAATGAATGAGATCCTCCTGGATCCCAGCGATGACACAAAGGGGTTCTTTGACCCAAACACTGAGGAAAACCTGACCTACCTGCAGCTGATGGAGAGGTGCATGACAGACCCTGAGACCGGGCTCTGCCTTCTGCCTTTGAAGGAGAAGAAGCGGGAGAGGAAGACCTCCTCCAAGTCCTCCGTCCGCAAGCGCAGGGTGGTGATCGTTGACCCAGAGACCGGGAAGGAGATGTCCGTGTACGAAGCCTACCGCAAAGGCCTCATTGACCACCAGACCTATTTGGAGCTCTCTGAGCAGGAGTGCGAATGGGAAGAGATCACAATTTCCTCCTCGGATGGGGTGGTCAAATCCATGATCATTGACCGGAGGTCAGGGAGGCAGTACGACATCGACGACGCCATTGCAAAGGGCCTGATTGACCAGTCTGCCCTGGACCAGTACCGCTCGGGCACTTTGTCCATCACAGAGTTTGCAGACATGTTGTCTGGCAACATGAGCGGGTTCCGATCCAGATCTTCCTCCGTCGGCTCCTCCTCTTCCTACCCCGTAAGCCCAGCCCATGGGAGAGCTCAGCTGGCCTCCTGGAGTGACCCCACAGAGGAGACCGGCCCAGTGGCTGGCATCCTGGACACAGACACCCTGGAGAAGGTCTCCATCACAGAGGCCATGCACCGCAACCTGGTGGATAACATCACTGGCCAGAGACTGCTGGAGGCTCAGGCCTGCACGGGAGGGATCATTGACCCGAGCTCCGGGGAGAAGTTCTCCGTCGCTGATGCTGTTAACAAAGGCCTAGTGGACAAGATCATGGTGGACAGGATCAACCTGGCCCAGAAGGCTTTCTACGGCTTTGAGGACCCCAGAACCAAGACCAAGATGTCCGCTGCGCAAGCCCTGAAGAAGGGCTGGCTGTACTATGAGGCCGGCCAGCGGTTCCTGGAGGTGCAGTATCTGACTGGAGGGCTGATTGAGCCGGAGGCGACTGGCCGGGTCCCCCTGGACGAGGCGCTGCAGAAGGGCACCATCGATGCCCGCACGGCCCAGAAGCTCCGGGACGTGAACACCTATTCCAAGTACTTGACCTGCCCCAAAACCAAGCTCAAGATCTCCTACAAGGATGCCATGGACAGGAGCATGACAGAGGAGGGCACCGGCCTGCGTCTCCTGGAAGCCTCTTCCCAGTCCAGCAAAGGCTATTACAGCCCCTACAATGTCAGCGGCTCCGGCTCCACCTCGGGGTCTCGATCCGGCTCACGAACGGGATCCCGGTCGGGCTCCAGGCGAGGGAGCTTCGACGCAACGGGCTCCGGCTTCTCCATGTCCTTCTCTTCCGCCTCTTACAGTTCTTCCAACTACGGCCGAAGATACACATCAGGTTCAAGTGGCGGCGGCAGCACAGAGGTCCCCCCCAGCCTTGCTGGCATCTCGGCCCCCCACAGCGTGAGCTGCGGAGGAGGAGGAGAAGGCGGCAGGAGATCTATTGGACTGCAGGGGCAGCCGCAGCTTCCCGTGGCCTAACGTGCTCCCAGCCCTCCTGCCTCCTTCAAGCCTGAGATAACGTTTGCATTTATCCTGCTCTGCATGTGGAAAAGCTGCTGGCTAACCTTCTCATTTTTATTATTATTATTTTGTAATGTTTAAAAACACAATCTCCTTCCAAAGCAGTGCCTAAAGTTTAACCAAAAAAGACTAGACTAATATATTAATATATATGATTGTTCTGACAGTATTTGTATATCGAGAGAAAAAGAGAGAGAGCGTTTCCGTCGTCATCCTCCACCATCCTTCCCCCGCCCTCAGTTTAGCCACCCGGGAGCTTGTTTCTCTTTGTACCATCTGCAGAGTAGAATAACCCCAGGCAGGGACCTGCGGATGCCGCCCTTTGGGCAGAAGCTGCACTCTGTCCTTCTCCTCACCAGCCAGCGCCTTCCTCCACGGAGCCCCACCAGCTCCCTCCGTCAAGGGAGAGGATGACCCTCGTGCCAAGGACCCTCTTGACCTCCTGCCTATGCAAGCTGCACCCTCCGCCTCCAGTCAGGAAGGAAGAGAGCCCCCACCGCCCCCTGGGCACCCCAGAGCCCCCCTCGGCTGCCACAAGCTTCCAACGCCATGCCTGGACTGCTCTTTCTCACGGGCCCTCGGCCGGACGACCAAGACCACTGCTGTCTGCACTCCACCGCGGCTGCTCTCTGGCTGGCTTCCCCTCCGCTGCCTGGACTCTGCGCTCAGACCGTAAGTGTGCCCTGGCGCTGCCGCCGCCTCCTCCCTCCTGCTGCTGCCGCCTTGCGGATGGGCCTGCCCGCCTCTCTCCACGCCTCCCCCTCTGCCCGTCTCTTCTCCCTGCCCACGCCTCCAACCTGCAGATCCTTCCTGGCGCTTTCTGTGGGGCTCTGCTTGCCGCGCTCAGCACATGGGGAGCTTTGCACTGCTGTGGGCTGCTCTTAGCTGGCTGTGACCTCTGCACGTCTGTCTGTCTATCTGTCTGTCTGGTTCTGTGTATCTGGGAAGCGCCCTGTACGAAAACATGGACAGGCAAAGGTTAGAACTGGACGGTCTCCCTTGAAGCCACAACAGCTCAGCGAGGTCTGTTCCCTGGCCTCTTGCTAAAAGCTGTCTCCCCTGGGGATGCTCACGGGTACCACCAAGGCTGTGTCTTCTCCTGGGTCTTATGCTTTCAGAGTCCCGCTTTTCCTTCTTATCGAGGGCAAATGGCAGGATGGGCGCTTACGGAAGCAGCCGCGCCCTGAAACGGGCACCGCCCTTGTGCTTTTTCTTCCCAGCTGCTTTGTGTTCCTTCGTAATAACATGCGCTCTTTCTCTCAGACGTTTTCTCCTAGTCCCACCAAAGAAGCCCCCCTGTCGCTGGGAGAACTCCTGAGCTGGTTTTCTGAGGTCAGCAAGTCCTGGAGGAGCTCGGCAGGAGGCCCTGAGGCGGCAGCAGATGCAGCAGCCTTCCCTCCGCTGCTCTCGCCCACAAAGGTAACTGCGGGGCTCGGAATCTCCTTCCGCTTTGGGCTGTGAGCTTCTTGCGCTGGCTTCCAGGGGCTGAGGTGGTGCTGAATGGAAGGCGGGCAGAGCTGCAGAGAGGGAGACCCAGGCAAGCTAGAAATAGAATACGCAAGTGCCAAGAGTGCTCCCCACGGATCCTGAGAATGAGAACAGTGGCCCCCTGTTCTGGGGAAGAGCCACCCCCTTTCCCACTGTTTCTCTCCTCCTGAACCTCTGGGGCTCTGAGGCTGATGGGCCATTGCTCCTCCCCTGGTCTCTGGCCGGCAGCCTCAGCCTCTCCTCCTCCTTGGAAGGGTGTTCAGGGTCCATCGTGGGCAGGGAGTGGCAGGCAGGCAGGCAGGCGGGGGTCGGAGGAGCCAGCGGGGCTGAGCATGGCAGTGGCTTCCTGGCTTGAAGTGATGGCATCATTGTCACGTGTGACTTCTTCTCTCTCATCCCATCCTGTTCTTTTTCTTCACTTTATTTAGCGTTGCTGGATGTCCATTTCAACTTCCTTCCCAGTTGCCGCGGATCTCGTCCCCCAGTGTTGGGGCAAGTGGGACAGCACTGAGGACCCAGGCAGACCCTTCCCCCTCCCTTTGCAGCCGCAGCGGAGCAGCTAGCAGGGGCCGCGGCTGGCGGTCAGGGGCCAGTGAGGCGGGGGCAGGGGTAGGGAGGCAGGGGCGGCCACAGAGAGCCCTCCTCCTAGGTGGCCTGGGCAAAGCTGGAGTGGTCCTCTGCCCATTGCAGATGAGCTGGTCCCCTGGCCCTTGGGGGGGGGCGAGGCTGAGAGCTGCTGTGCTGTGCTCTGGAGGAAGGCAGCCAGGCAGTTGTGGGCAGGGGAGCGAGGCCGTCGGAAAGCCACCCTGCCTGCTGCAGCTCAGAGGGGGCTGCCTCCCCCCACCTGCCCCCCCACCTCCAGCATAAGTAGGGTCAGGGGCACATCCTCCTCTGCCGGGGTGCTTTTCCTGGGCTCACACAGGGCGTATCTGCCCTCTTTTCAAAGCAATAAGAGATGCAAAGGCAGCAGTAGAGCAGAGGTGGTCTCAGTCCTGAGGGGGGTTGTTGCTGGAGCCACAGCCCGGCGGGGTGGGGGGTGTCCTTGGGCAGCCTCCCCAACTCCTGCCTGCGGAAGCCAAGAGGATGCTGTGCCCCCCCCCCCGGCATCGGAAGGTCCTTCTCCGCCAGCCCATCCTTATTTGCTCCATGTGAATCAAGCCATCCCATTCCTTGGCATTTGTTGATGTTCTATTCTTCTCTCATTATCCAGTTGGTTGGTTTTTTTTCTTGCTTTTGCATGATGTATTAACTCGAGCAAGCCTGTATCCATATTCTGTGTCGGCCATTGGCACAGGCCCTTCTCTCCCTCGCCCCCCCCCCCAGCTCCCCTGGCTCCCCTCCTGCCTCTTTCTGCTCAAAGCAGCGGAGGCGGCCCTCGTTCTTCTCAGACTAAACTGTTCAGGCTCATCTCTGTTTTTCGGGAGGCAGAACACTAAACCGCAACTTGTAAATACCATGAAGTGTTTGTAAAAACATGCAGTATGGAACCAGGCCCTCTGCACCGGGGGCAGTAAAGAAGATTCTATGAAACGGCTTCCGTGTGGTTTGTTTGCGACAACTCGCTCCTCTTCCAAGGACACTGAGCCCCTCCCTAGCGCCCCAAACTCCCTGCCCTCCTTGCTTCAAAGCCCTTGGGTGGGTCCCAGCCTGGGGGAGTTGGCTATGGGGTCTTTGTGGTGCTTCCAGAAGGAGCCTTCTCCACAAGAGCTTCCCGAAGTAGCTTCAGACCTCCGGTGAGTAACTGACCGGGTTGCCCACGTGGGCCTGGAGTCAGGGGCTGCTCTGCAAGAGTGACCCCGGAGAAGTCGCTGGTGTGAATTCCCCTCTTGGTTGGGTATGGAGAAGAGGCTCTGGTGCTTTCCATGCCTTCCTTACAACACGTCTTTGCAGCCTGGTGCTCTGGAACAAAGCAGTCCGTCTCAAAGTCACGCCAGGGTTGGAGCTGCAAGCCATGCAGAAGGAGTTGTGGCCTCTGCTGCTAAGGTCCCTTTGCCCCAGGCTCCCACCCCACGGTGCCTGCAGCCCGCAAGGGGGTCACAAGGCAACCCACCCTCTTCCCAAGACCTGTAGTTCACCTAACTTTGAGAGCTAGATCCCATCAGTATCCATAGAAGCTCATGAACTGTTACCAAGCATCTCTGCATGAATAATGCCAAAACTCTGGGAAAAAAGAGAGGGATTATGAAGCAGGTATGTTTTAATTCTAGGAACAGATCAGGCTGGAAGCTGCCTCTGGCTAGGATGGGTCTCAGTGGGGTTTTGGGAGCCTGAATATTCGTGTCAATGTTGCTGGAGCTGCCAGGCTCAGAACGCGGCAGGCCTGCCTCCCTCCTGCCCACCCCCTGGGTCCGTTCCTGTTTTGCTCTTTGTCCCAGGGCACATAAAAGGCGGCTCTATCCAGCTCCTCTGGAGCAGATGGCAGCAGGCCAGGTCCTGGCTCCTCGCATTGCCCCTTTCCAAAGGCAAGAGAAAGCAAAGAGGTTTTCCTTCCCTTGAGCAAACTACACTAATGTAGCTGTTTGGAAGCACAGCCGGGCCTCTTCGGTTTTAACGAGGAGCTTGGAGGCTCCGCTGCAGCTGGCAGCTCCTGGGCACTCAGGCTGGCAGGGATCCCTGGCACTGTGCCCACCTCATAGAGGTGGGTGGCATGCCTGAGGGTTGTTCTATGGTACTAGAAACCCATTCCTTAATTTGGGGGTCTTCAACTGGGGCACCTAAGTCATTTCATGAAAGAAGAAGGGTCGGCATCTAAGGTCAAACTTAGAAAAGGATAGCAAATACTGAGACATTTTTGGAAGAAGGAAAAAGTCCTTTCAATTCACTGTTTAAGAAATGCAAAGCCAAAATGTACTAAAGCCAGGCAAGGGTAGTAATACGCTGCCATCCAGAAGGGGTCTGTGATTCTTTCACCAGGTACCCATTCCTGGCAGGAACCGCAGGGGAACCTGACATGGGCCAAATCTGCCCCATCCATCTTCCCATTGCGTACCCTTTCCCCCAAGCTGTGCCCATATCCAGTGGTGGAGCTTCATGCTCTGGCACTGGGGGGGGGGGCGGAGAACAGGTGGGGGTGTGGCATGCCACCTGCAGGGGGGGCGTGGTGCCCAGCGTGGGGGGGGGGCAGCCACGATGGCACCCCACTGGGATTGCGCTGCCAGGGGCGGTGTGCTCCCCCCGCACTCCTCTTCTTCCTCCGCCAGTGCCCAAATCCTGCCCAAGTGAAGAGTGATGGGCACAGAATGGGCAGGGAGCTGACCCCTCCATTTTTTTTATTTAAGGCCCACCTAGTCCAGCACTGTAGGAAGTGTCAGACTAGATGTCCCAGAGGGAAGCCCATAATTCCAAGCTGAATGCAACCCTTGTGATTGCCAGAAAACGTAGCCATTGTGGCCTGTAGCCATTTAGATTCTTCTGCTGCTTTCATTTGTCAAATCCTCTTTTAAAGCTGTCTGAAGTTGGTGGCCATCCTGTGGCAATGAGTTCCACAGTTTAACTGTACCCTGGATGAAGAGGTACTTTATTTTCTCTGTCCTGAAGCTCTTGCCCTTCGGCTTCATCGCTCGACCACATTCATTTCAAGTTCTCCACACCTTGCAGGATTCCACACACTCTGGGAGCCTCGTCTCTCTTCTGAATGAAAGAGCCCCACCAGTTGTAACTCCTCCGAAAAGGGGACCAGCTTCCACCCCTGACTCATCGTGGCTGCCCTTTTCTGAGCTCTTTCCCACCATATTCCCAGTGTGGACACACCATGGAGTTGTGGAGCAGGAGTATAATGTCAGCAGGACCTGCCAATGCAGAGCCACACAGATACACTTCGATATCTAGGGAACCAGGATGGGGCCCCTGCTGTGCATCATTTCGCAGGTGCTTAAAACAAACTGCATTTGCCATTAAACTGCCCAATCGCGCCCTTTGGAGAGGTCCTCTTGGAACTCTTCCCAAACCTTTTTTCTTCCATCAACCCTGAATAATTGAGCCTCATCAAGTCGTAACTCTGGATCGTTTATGAACAAGGTAGAAAGCACACGTCCCAAAAACACGGGTCCTGAGGTGGGCTCCACAGTAACATGCACCATTATTTTAGATTCTTGTCCATCTAGAAATATAATTTGCCTCATTTGTGCCTCATCTCAGAAAAACAATTTCTGGTGCTGCCAGTGTTGGGCACCCCTTCCTTCCTTCCTTCCTTCCTTCCTTCCTTCCTTCCTTCCTTCCTTCCTTCCTTCCTTCCTTCCTTCCTTCCTCTAAAGTTTCAAGGCCTCCTGCCTCCATAAGCCTTCAGGGTTTCCTCTGGGCTTTTCTCCCCCAGCCTGCACGTGGTTCCCTCGGCTGCAGAGCCTTCCTCCCAGGCAGCCATTTTCCGCTGCCGCCCAACTGCCTTGCACCTTCCCAGGCCGAAGTGCCGTCCCTCCGTCCAGCTCTCCTCAGGCCACCCCCCTCCACGGCCACGTCTAATGGTTTCTTCTGAGCCTGGCTGCCATTTCCGGAGGTTTGGGAGCGCCAGAGGAGCATGAATGGGCTGCCCCCGCCCTTTTCTCCAGCAGCCATGAGGTCCAGGCGGATGGACCACAAAGAGCCACATTCTGCCTCAGTTCAGCTGGGGGGGGGCCCTCAGGGCAGCAGCACCCTGGGGTGGCACCCTCTGAATCACCCACTGCACTGCAAGGGCAGGAGAGTGAGAGAAATGCCAGCCTCTGTCCCCTTGTTGACTCTGCCATTCTCTGTCCTCTGAAGCAAAAGGATGAGCGCCAGGCCTTGTGAGCAGTGGCATGAGGGGCAGAGACACCCCTTTCTGTGGGGCTGGACTGAGACCCACAGCTGCCTCTCTCCCCTCCACCCTGACCCCTTGCAATGGCGCCTGGGAGTTTGGCTCATGGAGGGCAGCTCTTGTGCCCAGCAGCTTTGCAAGGAAGCTGCCCCTTTCCTTCAGCCACACAACTGCAGCGTCGTGCCAGCTCCCTTCCCACAATTTCTCCAAGTTTGTGGAAATGGACTTGGCAGGCCTTGGGCACGAATCTGGAGTGGAATTGCAGCTGAGGAGGGAGGCAGCCAGGCACACTTGCTCCGGGCCCTGGAGGATGAAGCTGCCCAGGGGCCCTGCCAGACAGGCCCTGCCCCTTGCAGGGACGCCCCGGGACTCAGAGCAGCTCTGCAGGGCTTGGAGGCAGCCCTGCTTGGGCAGCAGAGTTACCCCACGTGGTCCTGCCCTTTTGCTGAAAGGAGGGGAGAGGCCGGCATGAAGTGCAGCTCAGAACTGCTCACCTCATGTTTTGGGTGGTGGTGGTTTGGGGTTTTTTAAAGGGAGCAGCTGTGCAATTATTTAAGGGCTGGGGCAGGAGGGGGAAATGGAGGGTTTCAGCTGTGAATGGATGCCAGTCCCCCCACCCCTGCCCACAAATCTAGACAGGCAGCCGGTCTACCCACTGAGAACCAACCAAAGGGCAGGCCTGGGATGCCAGCTTCTCAGAGGCCAGAGTCGCCAGATCTGCTGGAAATGGGCAGCCTGATCTCTGCTGTGAGTTCTGTATCTTTATTCCTTGGGAGTGTTTACTTCCAATTCCACTGCCCCAAAAAATCCTGCAGGTGCCCATAGCTTAGTCCACCTGCCTTCTGGCCCTTCAAGCCCAGCTGGGATCAAAGCTTCATGCAGCCCTCAATCCGAGCTATTAAAAATGCATCTGGAGTGAATAATTTGGGGGTAGGACAAGGTTTTGTCTGGCAGGGCAAGAAGCCTCAAATAAAATTTAAGATATTAACGGATGCTAAAGAAAGAGGTGGATTTGCCCTGCCAGACCTTAATCTTTATTATGAATCAGCTGCTTTTTGCTGGCTGAGAGAGTGGCTGCTTCTTGAAAACACTGAAGTGTTGGATTTAGAAGGTTTTAACAATGTATTTGGGTGGCATGCATATCTGTGGTATGATAAGGTAAAAGCACATAAAGCATTCAAAAATCATATTGTTAGAAAAGCATTGTTTAATGTCTGGATAAGATATAAGGATTTGTTAGGGAAAAAACCCCCAAGATGGTTGTCACCAATGGAAGCAAAGGCACAGAAAAAACTCAATATGGAGGCCAAATGGCCGAAATATTGGGAAATTTTGGAACAAGATGGAGAGAGAATAAAATTGCAGAGCTTTGAAAAATTGAAAAACAAAGTGAGAGATTGGCTCCATTATTATCAAATAATGGAGGCATACAAATTGGACAAAAAAGTTGGTTTCCAGGTGGAAAAATCAAAATTGGAAACAGAATTGTTAGATCCAAAAACTAAGAATTTGTCAAGAATGACCAGGTGACCAGGAATTGGCTGAACTCCCCTTGGGCTTGCCTGCCCCTTGGGCATCAAATCAGGATATGAAGACGTTCAGCCCAAGAACCAAGAGTGTGTGGGTGACATGGGTGCAGGCATTGTAGCAGGTGACATGATTACAGCCACCGCTACAAAGGAAAAACCCTAAAGAGGTTCTAGACAGAGCACATCAGAATGGTGCCCAGTTCAACCCAGGGGAAATCCAGTTGCTGGTTGACAAGGTCAGGGACTTGGCACAAAAGACAGCCTTGAACCTGATGCAGGCAAAGTCCAAGTTGTGCCTCAGATGCCTCTGCTGGTGGACAAGAACATGTAGTATCTTTCTCTGCATGTCCCCGATGTGCCGGCCCTGAGGGTGCTGCAAGAGTCCACCTATGGAAAGATGCACAAGGGCAAAGGGACTCCAATCACCAGCAAACCTTGGTCAGCCTGAAGACAGCTGTCACAACAGCCCCCGTCTTAAGGTTCTTTGATCTTCAAGAGCAACTACAATTTCAAGCAGGTGCATCTAAAGGTCATGTCTCTTGTTGAAGAAGCAGCTAATTGCCTTTGCCTCTCGAGCCCCAAGTCAGGCTGGAAAAACCTATGCACACATTGACAAAGAATATCTCGCTTTCATTTGCCAATACTTGTTTGTCATGGCAGTGTTGGTCCACTCAGATCACAAACCCTTGGAAGTGATTTTTTACCAGGCCCAGTGAACAGGCCCCAGCAAGGCTGCAAAGACTCACAGAATCATAGAACAGTAGAGTTGGAAGGAATCCTGAGGTCATCTATATAGTCCAACCCCTACAATGCAGGAATCTTAACTAAAGCACCCAGGACACACGGCTGTCCAAAGAAGGAGAGTCCACTACCTTCTGAGGGAACCTGTTGCAATGTCCAACAGCTCTTACTGTCAGAAACTTCATTCTGATGTTTAGTCGGAATCTCCTTTATTGTAACTTGACTCCCTTGGATTGGGTCCTACCCTCCGGAGCAGGTGAAAACAAGCCAGCTGCATCTTCCCTGCGGCAATGCTTCAGATAGTGGATGAGGGCTATTTTATCTCCTCTCAGTCTCTTTTTCCAGGCTAAACAGACCCAACTCCCTCAACTGTTCCTCATAAGACTTGGTTTCCAGAACCTTTTATCATCTTGGTCACCCTCCTCTGCACACATTCCAGCTTGTCAACATCCTTCTTAAATTGTAGTGCCCAAATACTCCAGGTGTGGTCTGACCAGGGCAGAATAGATTGACTTCTGGACACTAGACCTCTGCAAATGCAGCCTAGAATACGTTGTCTATTTTTCTGAGTCATGCAGAGTGATGTAGCAGTTTCACCCTCAAGGCTCTAGTGAGGAAGTAAAGGTAAAGGACCCTGGTCCAGTCAAACTTGACTATGGGGTCTGGCACTCAGCTCGCTTTCTGGCCGAGGGAGCCGGCGTTTGTCCACAGACAGTTTTTTCCAGGTCATGTGCCCAGCAATGGTGCAATGGGACACCGTGACAGAAGCTGTTTACCTTCCCACCGCAGGGGTACCTATTTATCTACTTTACTGGTAGACTCCACACACAAGACTTTGAAGATGAATCTTTACTTGCAGGAAAGCAACTATTAATAAGTCATGTTATTTAGGCATTTCAAGTCCCGTACAATGCATTCCTCTCCCTTGAGCCCAAGAGAGGGTCTTCTTGCTTTCAAAAAACTTCTTAAGTTATCAGTCCATAGCTTTGTCTGTCCTCACAAACTCCTGAACGTAGTGTCTGCTTGAAGTTTCCACACTCAGCAAAACAACAGCAAAATGGCGAAACAACCAGCCAACCTCCATTCTGCCCCCTCTCCTATCACTACCTAAGACAGCCACAAGCTCACTCTGAAAGGGAGTTAACAAACCAACAAGGCAACGATTCAGCATTTCTGGGACCTTAATTGGAGTCACAAGATTTTGCAGCTGTTACATTGCATTATTACATTACGTTGGTTTCCTTTTCCCCAGTACAATTTATTCTTTGTAAAATACATTTTCTAACGAATACAGCACAGTGGTACCTCCGTTTACGAACTTAATTCATTCTGGAGGTCCGTTCTCAACCTGAGGCATGCTTTCACTAATGGGGCCTCCTGCTGCTGCTGCGTGACTTCCACTTGCATCCTGGGGCAAAGTTCGCTACTTCTGGGTTAGTGGAGCTCATAACCTGAAGCGTTCGTAAGGAGGACGGTACATAACACGAGGTTCCACTGTACAAATACTAACAAAATAGCATTAGCTACATCATTGACTCATATTAAGCTTGTGGTCTACTAAGACCCCTGGATCCTTTTCACGTGCTCCTGCAACTCCCATGATATGGCCTGCATATTGTCTATCTACACCAAGGGAAGGGGATGTTTATAGCCAGCACATTCTCAAATCCAATTCCATGCTGAACACTTGGTGAAAGAGTTATTTTTGGCTGTACAGAAAGAGACTCCATTAGTGACCAGGTGCTTCACCAGTTGTAGCAGACATTTTTAAACTCAGACACCGTTGATAATAGATTACTACTCAAAAGTTCTCCATTTCGCTGACAATTTAGCTGCCACAATAGTGGCAAATTAGTATTTGCCCGCCATGGGATTCCCAGGGAGATGGTGTCTGCCTATGTTCCATTTGCCAGAGAATTGGGCATCATTGTGGCTCCACTCAAGCCCAGCCGACTCTCAGTCCAACAGCCTGGCTGAACGCACAGTCCAGACCACACAAAAAATACTGGAAGAGGCACAAGAAGATAGTACAGGTCCAAGTGCAAAAGAGAGGGATGGGCCCCTGCCTCCACCAGGGATTATAGGAAGGGGAAAGGACTTACAAGAGACGTCTGAGGGAGTCTCAGGAGCATCCTGGAATCAGAGGAGATGCATCTAATGGAGAGTCCTCTGGAGTGGATGGAGAGCTGCTTCCCCAGGACTGTTCACAATGATCTGAGCCTCTAGAAGCATCCAGAGACCCTCAGGAGACAGTCACCAACTTGGGCAATCATAGAATCATAGAATCATAGAGTTGGAAGAGACCCCAAGGGCCATCGAGTCCAACCCCCTGCCAAGCAGGAAACACCATCAGAGCACTCCTGACATATGGTTGTCAAGCCTCTGCTTAAAGACCTCCAAAGTAGGAGACTCCACCACACTCCTTGGCAGCAAATTCCACTGTCGAACAGCTCTTACTGTCAGGAAGTTCTTCCTAATGTTTAGGTGGAATCTTTCTTGTAGTTTGGATCCATTGCTCCGTGTCTGCTTCTCTGGAGCAGCAGAAAACAACCTTTCTCCCTCCTCTATGTGACATCCTTTTATATATTTGAACATGGCTATCATATCACCCCTTAACCTCCTCTTCTCCAGGCTAAACATGCCCAGCTCCCTTAGCCGTTCCTCATAAGGCATCGTTTCCAGGCCTTTGACCATTTTGGTTGCCCTCCTCTGGACACGTTCCAGTTTGTCAGTGTCCTTCTTGAATTGTGGTGCCCAGAACTGGACACAGTACTCCAGGTGAGGTCTGACCAGAGCAGAATACAGTGGCACTATTACTTCCCTTGATCTAGATGCTATACTCCTATTGATGCAGCCCAGAATTGCATTGGCTTTTTTAGCTGCCGCGTCACACTGTTGGCTCATGTCAAGTTTGTGGTCAACCAAGACTCCTATATCCTTTTCACATGTACTGCTCTCAAGCCAGGTGTCACCCATCTTGTATATGTGCCTCTCATTTTTTTTGCCCAAGTGCAATACTTTACATTTCTCCCTGTTAAAGTTCATCTTGTTTGTTTTGGCCCAGTTCTCTAATCTGTCAAGGTCGTTTTGAAGTGTGATCCTGTCCTCTGGGGTGTTAGCCACCCCTCCCAGTTTGCTGTCATCTGCAAATTTGATCAGGATGCCCTTGAGTCCATCATCCAAGTCGTTGATAAAGATGTTGAATAAGACCGGGCCCAAGACAGAACCCTGTGGCACCCCACTAGTCACTCTTCTCCAGGATGAAGAGGAACCATTGATGAGCACCCTTTGGGTTCGGTCAGTCAGCCAGTTACAAATCCACTGAGTGGTAGCATAGTCAAGACCGCATTTTACCAGCTTCTTTACAAGAATATCATGGGGCACCTTGTCAAATGCCTTGCTGAAATCAAGGTAGGCTACATCCACTGTGTTCCCTTCATCTACCAGGCTTGTAATTCTGTCAAAAAACGAGATCAGGTTAGTCTGACATGACTTATTTTTCAGAAATCCATGCTGACTATTGGTGATCACAGCTGTTGTTGGGTCCGTTGGGTCTGTCAGATGTTGGAGGGTCTGTTGTAAATCTCTGTGTTTTTGAAAATGTTCCTTGAAATACTGATTCCAGGCATGAATATATGCATGAAGATTCAAAATGTCAATATCAAAACAAAGAACTAAAATCTAAACCTGAGAGGCAATGAACCAAAATATCAAGTAGATGAAGCAACACTATTTTAAAAGCCTGGAGAATTATTATTTTTTAAGAAAGGTTTTATTTGGCCCCAAAGTGAACAAAATGCCAGCCATAGTTCAGGAGGCCTTTCCACTTCCTTGTGGGTGAAGGATGCAGCTCTACGGCAGACAGAACCTAGAACAATACGGCTGTCAGAAGACCCTCTTTATAAATCAGTTTTAAAAGGAAAGACTGAATGTAAAACATGATGAACAACATATTTAAATATGGCCATGCCTGGTGCATTCCAGCTGCTTTCTGCAGGCAGGGTCTGTTGCTGCCGCATTGCTTGCTTCCCGTTCTTTCACAGAATTACAGGTCTGTAAGCTGGAAGGAACCCAAAGGGTCATCCAGTCCAACCCTTTGCAATGCAGAAAGCACAGCTGGGTGCAACTTTGGGCTCTTCCACACTTCCTACTCCTAGAAAGCTCAGGTCCAACTGGTTTTCTCCTTTCCCAGGGAAAACCTGCTCTTTAGCTCTAAATTGGAGCAAACGTCAATCCAGAGAAAACCGGAATTGCCATTTGCTCTGAATGAGCACTAAAGAGCGGTTTTCTCCAGGGGAAAAAGGAAATGTGAATAAGCCCTTAATCCCATCACAACTTCAGAGACATTCTCCATGAAGTGTCTGGAGGTGAAGTCTGAGGCAGAAATCTGCAGGAGAAAGGCAAGCCCAGGAATGTGTTTGGTTGGCTTGAGCTGTCCCCAAAGCCTCCTTCACTTCAGATTTGACCACCTGACCGTATCCATGTCCATCTCCCTGTGGTGTTTTCTCCTCTTCTGCAGACGTTTTTCATGGTGGATCCTGCTGGCCTCCCAGGAAGGAACTCGGACCCCCCAACTCCAGACGCAGAACAGGGATCAGAGAGGTATGAAGGGGTCCATCACTGAGATTTTGGAGACTGGAAACGTTTGGGCCGGGCTTGGATGTATGTGGAGCTTGTCAGAGTGCAAGAGGGCGGGTCCCTTCCCTCTAAAATGTGGCCCTGTAGGACATGGCAGAGGCCACAGGGAGCCAACAGGTGGTGCTTCCATTGTACCTGTTCAAGCTGAGGCCCAGGTGAACCAAGAGCTTTATGTGGAAGGTGGGTTTCTAGGAAGGGACTCAAGTCAGAGGTGGCATCACACAGGCGTTTTGGGAGCATTGGAGGTGGTAGCTGCACAGAAGAAGCAGCAGAAAAGGACGTGGACCTGTGCTTTGTAGGCATGGGGCAAGTGCAGGTGTGGCTGAGCCCTGAGTCAGACCTTTGGTCTCTGTAACTGATCATCATCTGCCCCGATTGGGAGCCGCTCTGCAGGGCTGCAAGTGGGGCATTCCCAACCCTGCCTGGAGGTGCCATTGGTGGGGGAGCCTGGAGTCTTCTGCATGCAGAGAGATGCTCTGTCCCTGAGCTGTGGCTCTTCCCCATCAGGCACTCCATCGCCCTGCTCTCACAGAGGCCAAGCAGGTGTCTAGGGGAGGCAGGTGTGTCCAAATCCAGGGCTCCATGGAAGACGTAACCAGGAATCTGGGAGAGACCCCGTGCTGGGCAGATGTGGGCGTCTTGGGGCTTGTGAGAGTGAAGCTGGTGCTGCTCCAGTGAGCGCTAGGGCTGTGCCATGAGCCGCCTGCTGTGGCATCTGGCGAGGGCACCCCCAGCCTGCTCCGAGAATGCCTTCAATGAAGTGGAAGCTGCCCTTTACATCAGATTAAAGCCCTGCCAGCGTGCCCTTGGCGTCCTTCCATGCCAAACAGCCGGGGGGGAAGGAAGGGGCTCCTGGCCGCTTGGTCGGTTTCCAGCCTCAAAGCCAAAGCAGAGCCTTTCCCCCAGAGGGACAAAGCCACCCTCTGGGCCCACATCCCCAGCCGAGGCGCTGGGAGCTCAGAGAGAAGTCGAGTAAGAGGCAACATCTCAGAAGGGTATAGAATTAGTCCTGGCCTGGAGAAAGAAACTGCCCGCCCTCTTTCATAACACTTGGGTGGTCGTCCAAGAAGGCTGGTGCTGGAGATACAGGACAGAGGAACAGAAGAGCTTCGTTAAGCAGGGCAGAGTTTAACCGCGGAACTCGCTGCCACAGTGATGGCCACCAACTTGGATGGTTTCTTACATTCTTCTGCAACTCGTCCTCCTTGTTAGCCTGCCTTTCCCATCCACTGCAAAGGCTTTTTCCGGCTGGCCTCTGTGCTGAGTCCACCTCAAGACCCCTTTGCCGGCTGTTGAATGTTTTCCTTTAATCTTCCCTTATGAGCAGAGCTTACAGGTTGACCCTGATTGCGCCAACATCCAAGCAGCCGTTTCGTGGAAAGCCACTGAGCGGATTGAGCCAGGTGTCACGTGGCGGGAGGGGCGTCCTAAAATGTCCCCAGGAAGCCAGAGAGCAGAGCCTGCTCATGTTTCTACTGTGCTCTGTCTCTGCTCCTCTCTCCCTCTTGCACTGCCCAGAAGGGATAGAACCTGCGGCCCTCCAGACGTCTTGGACTACAATTCCCATCATCCCTGACCCCTGGTCCTGTTAGCTAGGGATCATGGGAGTTGTAGGCCAAAACATCTGGAGGGCCGCAGGTTGGGGATGCCTGGGACAGAACTTCCGAAGAGCCAGTCTACAGGATCCGGCCAATGGCCCATCTAGGCCAGCCTCCTGTTCTTGCCCCCAAGGGAAGCTTGCAAGCAGCACCCAAGAGCCCCTTCCAGCAGCTGGGATTCAGAAGCATTGCTGACCCAACCGTGGAAGCCGAGCAGAGCCACCAGGGCTAGGAGCCATCGACTGCCCCTTCTCCTTCATGAATTTGCTCATCCTCTTTTAAAGCCATCCAGGTTGGTGGCCATCCCTGCCTCCTGTGGAAAGGAGTTCCACAGGTTAACTCTGTACTTCCTTTTTTCTGTCCTGAATCCTCCAGCATTGGATCCCCCCATGGGCCACGACCCAGCAAGCAGCATGGCTCCTCCCATCCCTGCACGATCCACTTGCTTCCCCTGGGATCCCCCTGAGGCTTAGTCCCTGAGACAGCCACAAACATTTTTATTAAGAAGACGGGGAGACACTCCCGGGTGAGCAGGCTGGCGCTTTAGGAAAATAAACGAAGTGGTGTCGTTCTCGCTGCTCGCCTGTCTGGAGGGAGGCTTCAGGGACATGGACTCAGCCAGTGGCCTCCTTGAGGAGGCATGTCAAAGGTGGGGCACATAGGGATAGAAGCACCATCTCAATATATACCGCATATAGTTTTTTTCGGCCAGGGGCCTGCTTGCCACAGTCAGAGTGCTGGGTGGCAGGTGGGACACTGCCCAGCCTTTTCCTGCCAGCCAGAATATCCCAAAGCTGAGCTTGGCCCCTTGCTCAGAGGTGGGGGCGACGTGCCTTGCCCGTGATGTCCCCTGGGCCATTGAGGAAGAGGTGAAGAGGAAGCTATGGCTGTCCCAGCTGCAAGTGCCCTCTGTGGCCGCGGGGCAGAAGGCGAGGCGGCCTCCTTGCCATGGTGGGGTCTGACTCTGCTTCTGCTCCCAGGGCCTGGCTGAGGGGCGACTGGAAGGAGCGCAGCCCAGACATGCGGGAGCAGCTGCTCTCCCTCTGCCACTGGCTGGATGCCCTGGAGAAGAGGCGGCCGGGCCTCCCTGAGCGGGACTCTGCCACAGAGGTAATGGGGATGGGGGGGGGCACGACTAGGCTTCTCAGCCCCACCAGAACAGGCTCTTCACCTTGAGGCAACAGCTTCCAGGTTGCCCCAGTCAGCACCAGCTCCTGCTTCTAGGCTTTCTGGTTTGGGTGAGCTCAGTTTCCAAGGAGCTGAGCTTGCGAGATCATATTATTATTATTATTATTATTATTATTATTATTATTATTATTATTATTATTATTATTAGAATTTATAGACCTCCCTATACCTGGAGGTCTCAGGGCGGTTCACAGAATAAAAATCAAAATACAAAACCACAAACTACATAATCAAAATAAAAACAACAACTCAATAACCGCCCCCCCAGCCCCCTCCATTTTAAAAGTGCATAGGACGTCCGATCACAGCTATGTACCTTGCAAAAGAGTCCTGCTCTTCTGCATTCTTGGCAAGATACCAGCTTGCATGGAAAGAAGGGAATTTGGGAAACCTGAACCACCAGCACTTAAGTTTCACATTCGTAAGAAGAGCCTGCAGGATCCGGCCAGGGGCCCCCCTAGTCCAGCCTCCTGTTCTCACAGGGACCAACCAGATGCTGAATCTCCTCGCTGAGCGCTCCCCCCACTGGGTGCCCCCCCTGCCTTCTGCAAGGACAGAGTGCATTTTGAAGCCAGGAATGAGCTGGCTCACGGCTGACTCACCTCGTCCTGCCCCACATGGTGAAAGTGCCAGCTGTGGAGGGCACAGCCCTGGTGGCCCACATCCCTGTGCAACTCAAGGTGTCTGAGGATGGCAAGTGTAGGATTTTTGGGGCAGGGGTAGAAGCTGCCCCTGTGTCACATCATGCCCCCAGTGTTTTATTGAGTGGCGCTCATGTCGTTCTGGGGTTGGCTCTGTGAGCTGGCCTGTGTTTCCACTTGGTGTGTGGCACATGATGCCCTCTGGCGCTTGTAGGCCCTTCCTTACACAGCCTGGCTCACCCCGGCCTTGAAAAGAGGCCTCAGCAACGTACAGGCAACTTGGGGGGGCCAGGAGGTGCCTCCCCCTTCCTTTGGCCTCCCCGTTTGTATCCCCGTGTGGGCAGCAGCGCAGCGTACAAGGGGTTAACGGGTGTGTGTGGCGGTGCACATGCGTGCGCACCCCCCAAGCCCTCCGTCTTGAGCCGCTGCCAGGCTGCTGAAAGGGTCCCCCCCCCCCCGCTGCCTTTTGTTCTGCTCCTGCTGGGCACATGGGCTCCCTCCGCTCCCCTGACGGCACAAACTGAAAGGCTCATTCATGCCGGACAAAGGGGGGCTCGGAGAGAGCCCACCGCCCGGCTCCCAGGATCTGAGGCTGCGCCAGGCTGCGGCCAGAGGGGCTGGGCTGGGGGCTCCTCTCTGCCAGAGGGGAGGGGTCCGGCTGGCGGGTGTGTGTGTGACCAAGCAGGGAGAGCAGGGCCACCCTCAGCTCATCCCACAGCACCCCCAGAGAATCATAGAACCACACAGAGCTGAGGCTCACCTAGTCCAGGCAGGAATACGCAGCTGTCCCTCTGGGGATCGAAATGGCAAGTATGGCATTCTCAGCCCCAGGCTCTCACCAGCTGAACCACGCAGGGCCATGCACTCTGCACGCACTCAGAGGCAGGGCCTTTATGATAATAATATCATAGAATCATAGAGTTGGAAGGGACCCTGAGGGTCACCCAGCCCCTGCAAGGCAGGGATCTCCGCTCAAGCATCCAGGACAGGGGGCCAGCCAACACCTGCCTTAAAACCTCCAAGGAAGGAGTCTGTTGTTACTCCTCCTCCTCCTCCTCCTCCTCCTCCTCCTCTATTACTTGTACTCCACCCATCTGACAGGGTTCCCCAGCCACCACTAGACTGACTCCTCTCTGCTGCTCTGTGGGCACTTTGAGCACCGTTGCTTTTTGGGAGGGGGGCTGCTCCTGTCTTGTGGTTTTATCTGCAGGGCTAGCAAGAGGCCCTTTCTTCCGGGGGGGGGGGAGGTGTCCTTGGAAGATGTTACCTTGATCAGAATCAGTCCTCTGAGCTGCACAGAGTTCCAGGACATCATCATCATCATCGTCACCATCATCTGTTATTTGTACCCCTCCCACCTGGCTGGGTTCCCCCAGCACTGAGCTCCTTTGCAGTTGCTGCTGTGGCCCCTCCAGGCGGCTGTCTTTTTGCAAGGGCATTTTGCAGCATTTCATGGCTTAAACGGACCTTCCGCGCTGTGAGTCGCGCTGTGCTGCTTCTCCTCGTTGCCGCCTGGAGGGGGCGCTCTTGCCCTGCCGTGCAGCAGAAGCCACACCATCCCAGGACACAGAGGTTGCCCTCCTGAGCTCAAATCACCCCAGATGCGCCACAAGGGGGCACCAGGTCAGCCTGGGGGGGGGGGGCTCCGGACCAGTTTTTAAAAGGTCTGGCGGAGTCTCGAATGAGGCTGCAGTTTGGGGCATTTTACTGATTTATTGATTGTGGTGGGAGGGGGGATTCCAGACCAAGCATGTGGAGGGGGGCAGTGTGGAGAGAGACAGAACCAGGGCCCGTCAGCCTGGTCGTTGCTTTGCAGGGCGACCCGTTTCCTTGAAAGTGTGCGCTGGTTCTTTGCCCTCTGGGCACGATGGGACTTGTGCCATGGGCGCCTGAGAGGCTGTGCAGAGAGACCCCCAAGACCCAACGATGCTCCTTTGGAGCAGCATCCCTGCTCCTCAGCTTAGCCTGGCTCTGGGCACCACACGCAGCCCCTTCCGTGGGTGGCCAAGGGGCATCATGCCCGCCAGTGGGCCTCCCTGCTGCAATGGCCCTGGCAGACTCTGGTGGAGGTGGGCAGCAGCAGCAGCAGCCATGGCACAGCCCTTGGAGAAGCTGGCAGAGCGGGCAGCAGTCCTGCCATCTCAATTTCCCACACAAAAGTAGTGGCACTCAAGAGCCTTGTGGGGAATGGGAATGCCAGCCGCCCCTGTGCCACAGAGGACACGGGAAGCTGGCCCAGGGCAGGTGCCAGCTGTGGGCCCCATGAGAGCGCTAGGAGCCTGGCAGCTGCCCACCCATGCATGCCAGGTGAGGATGCCAGTCCCGGTTACACCCACCCTCCCTCCCTGTGGCTCTGGGGGGCAACCAGGAAGGGGAAAGTGGGGCTTCCCTCCACCCCAAAGTGGGTTCCAAGCTGGGGGGGGGGCATTGGCAGCCAGGGCAGAAGCAGAGCTTTGTGCCACCTGCACCGCGGGGGAGATCAGTGCTACACCCCCCCCCCAGCTCGGAAGGAACCTCTCCCTTTCCTCCTGCTCTCCAGAGGGTTTGACCCCCCCCTTCTGTTCACACAGAGTTTCTCTTTCACTTGTGGGCTCCAGAGTCAGCCCACTGAGGTGTAGGGGGCTCATTTTGGAGGACGGAGGGGCTTCCTTCTTTCTCTTCCCCCAACTTTGCCGACTTGCCCTTGAGTTAAGCATCAAGCCTCAGGCCCACAAGCCAGGAGGGGTCCCAGGCCGGCCCCCCAGAGGACCAGCTGCCCAGGGCCCCTGAGCATCCCCCCAGGCTCTTGGGGCTGCGATGGCGACACTGGCTGGACCCGAGTGAGGGGGGGGGGGTCCTGCTGGTGGGGGGGCTGTTCCTCTGGGAAAAGCTCCTCTCTCCTCCTCCTCCTCCTCCTCCTCCTCCGTGGCAAAGGCGCCTGCCCCCTCCCCCACCGGCTCCGGGATAGTTGGGAGCCCTGTTGCGTTTCCCCAGTAACGGCGATTGTCTTGCAGCGAGCAAAGAGTTAATGCGAGAGGGCTTATTGTATTAGCCTGAGTGTGCTGAGGGGGTCAGCGGGGCAGAGGGTGGGGGGCAGCGAGGGAGGGTCTCTGCGCAGCCAGGCAGCCAGAGGGGCTCGCCTCCATTTCCCCAGGGCAGTCTGCCTCTGCTGGTGGGGCTCTTCTGGGCCCAGATCCACGGGGCTTCCTGGGAGGTGCCTTCTTCTCCCTCCTCCTTGGGAGGGCCTCCCCCCCCCCCCATCCATCCTGCAATCCCTCCATCCATCCTTCTTCTCCGGCCTGGACTGACAGCTACCAGGAGAGCCCTGGGAGAGGGGGCAAAGGGGGCTCCACGCTGCCGCCGGGCGACCGCCACGCTGCTCCAGAGAAGGCCTCCTCCCTGCACGACACACCGGACCCTGGGCCAGACACACCGGCAGCACCGGCCCTCCTCTCCCCATGGAACCTCAGCCCAAGTCCCTCCACCGCCGGGGGCTTCCGACGGCTCCTCTCCGTCCGCTCTCGGGGCAGCGGCCGAGGAGCCCCTGAAGGCAGAAGCGGAGGCAGCCGCCGTGCCCTTGGCCCGCCACCGACCGCGTGGCAGACCTGCCGCCAGCGTTGCAGGGAGCTTCTGTGCCACGCCATGAAGGTAACCATGCCAGCCCCGCGGGGCAGCCTGAGGGCCTGTCACTCATCCCTTCTTGCCCCACCGACAGGAAAGTTGGGGCCCAGACCAGAAAGAGGCCAAATGGAAGCAGGGTTTTTGAGGTGGAGGGCAGAGGAGCTGGTGGCACCTGGCGGGTGCGCTCAGCAGAAGAGCAGGGTTGGGGGAGCGAAGCTGTGGGCTCCCCCTCCTGCCCCTTGTCCCTCCCAGCCCCCACAACTCTGCTCCCCTTTACTCCAGTGGAGGAAGCAGGTAGAGGGGGTCCCGTCAGTGGCATGGCCGGGGGGGGGGCTGCTCTGCCATCATTCTGAGACTCCTCCAATGGCAGGTGGCCGGTGGGTGGGTGGGTGGGACTGGTGGCCCCAGGTGGCGCCTCTGCCAAGGACGCTCTCTCCTCCTGGCCAGCATGGCCTTGTCAGGCGGGGGGTGATGGGTGGGCTGTGGGCAGCCACCTGTCTGGGGCCGCTTGATGGATGTCTCCCCGGACGCCCTGCTTGTCCCTGGACCGCCCCCCTCTAGAGGCTTTTGTCAGGGGGGCTCTGCAGACAGATGGCTTCTCCTTCCGCTGGGCTCCAGCTTGCCCAGGTTTAAGTGCAGGGTCCCGGCAAGGAGGTGGCCGTTAGCAGCAGCTGCTGGTCCGTCTGTCTCGCTGGCTTCCCCCTCATTTGCATTGGGATGGAGCCCTGGCTCTGGGGAGGTCTGTGCCACAGAGGTGATGCTGAGCGGCCCCCTAAGGGCTCGGCTGCCTGGAGCAGCTCCTCCATCGCCAGCTTCCTTCCCTGCCACCCCAGGCCATCTGAGCGACTGAGTTTCAGCCCCAGTCACCCTTGGGTGCTTTGGGCAAACACCCTTCGGGCTCTGCCTCCCAGCCTGTGGCTTTTATTCTCTTTGGCACCCCAGAGGCCAAGCCTCCCTTGAGCCAGGAGGGCAGGGCTGCAGGCAGGATGGGTGCAGCCCCCCTGGGTGGAAGCCCCCTTCCGTGAGACCCTCACCAGGTGGAAGCCCCCTTCCGTGAGGGCAAGAACCACGTTCCTCTTCCCCAGCAAGTCCAGGGGTGGCTGACACCTTCTGGGCTCCTCCTAAACGCTGGGCTTCATTTCTGGCTGGGCTTAATACATAAGCGCTTAATCCCGTCAAGTGTTTCCTGGTTCCCAGAGATTAGGGAGGCGGTTTCTGTTTGTGGTATTGCAGCATTTGCACGTTTGACGCCCTGGGCTCCTTTGGAGGAAAGTTCGGGTGTAAATGTAGTGGAAGCACAGAACTGAAGAGTTGGAAGGGGACCCAAAGGGTCCTCTAGTCCAACCCCGACAATGTTTGAAGCAAGTATTTCCAAAATCCTCTGGTGGGATTTGATCCTATGGGAGAGGTCTGGCTATGGTCCCCCCTTCCGTTCGGCATCAGAGGTCCTGCTGGGCTTGGACTTCTGGCCTGGGTCTTTCTTCAGGGGGTCCAAAAATAGGCTTGAAATGATGCTTGCCTACTTTTGCCCATAGCAACAACTTTCCCCCCTAGCAACAGAGTTTCCTTAGCAACGGGCTACTTTATTAGACAGGCTGTGAAAGAGATGATGTCTGGCCATTACTCTGCCCAGATGGCTGGAGAGCAGAGAGGAGGAATGAACCTCATAGTTTTTCTTTAATTTCCTTAGACCTGTAGTTGGGTAAGTTGTAATGTTAATTCTTGAAGGAGAACTGGAGTGAGTGAGGGGCTTATGGGAATTCACCAACAGATTGAGCAGCACTGAGAAAGAAGATTCTGGAAGACTTTCTGGGTGGCTCTGTGGACTGAAAAAGGAACCCCCAATGATGGGCATGGGGCCTGCTGTGGGTGCCATCCTGGGCCTCCCACTCGCTCGCGGGCAGGCAAGGTGGCTTCTCCTACTCCTGCTCCTCCTCCTCCTCCTCTGTTTCAGGCAGGGCTCTGAGCACTCAGGTCTCCTCAGCCGCCAGCCATGGGCAACGCGGGGGGCAGACCCAGCTGCCTGGGGGAGAAAAACCAGAAGCCGGACGACTTCCTGAAGGACTCCTACCTCAAGGACCTGGGCCTGGCGTCCGGGCGCCCCTCCAGGAGGAACAACGCAGGGGGCCACGGGGGCCCCCCGGAGAAGCCTCCACTCAGCCCCCGGGTGATCGAGAATGGCTGGAGCGTGGCGACGCTGGGGGGGCCCAGCAAGAGCCAGCAGGGCAGCCCCCTCCCCAAGCAGAACAACATGGACGTCAAGGTGCAGAACGGGGGCGCCCTCAGCTGCAGCAACCCCCTCAAGGCCCAGCTGGAGGCGGCAGCGGCGGTGGCGGGGGCTGCCTGGAGTCCCCCCCGGGGGCTGGCGCACGGGAGCGGCTGGGCCTGGAAGCCCCTCACCACCACCGAGGTGACGGAGGTGACGGAGGTGACCGAGACCGTTGTGACTGAGATCGTGGAGGTGACCGAGTACCCCGGGGGCGACCGGAGCAAAGAGCCCACCGTCACCAGGCGGGTCAAGGTGCTCACGGAGTGCGCAGGAGGAGCCCTGCCAGAGGTTAATAGACGGGGCAGGGGGAGCCCAGGACGCCCCCATTCCTCCCCACGTACACATGCGTTTCTTTCACTCCCTTTGCTGCTCCACGTCTTGGCACTGGGGGGGGGGCTGGGAAAGTGGGATGGAAACTGGGAGGCCCCTAGTCCGGATCCCACTTTGGCCCCGGGAGGAATGGGGGGGGGCACCTGTGACACACAGAGAGGCGCCAGTGCTACCGAATCCCTGTTGCTGGAGACTGCAGGAGGGGAGAGGTCTCTCGCACTCAGATCCCACTAGCTGGCTTCCCATTGGGGCATCTGGTTGGCCACTGCAAGAACAGGATGCTGGGCTAGATGGGGCCTGATCCTGCAGATTCCACTTTGGTTCTTACGTTCATAGAATGAGGCTGGTCCGCCTTACAAGGTGGTTTTGTGGATAACAGAGATAAGATCATGTCTCTACAGCTGTTTTTTTACCAGTGAGGAAAATGAGCGGCTCAGCGTGGGGGTAAGTTGGAGCTGGTCGCTCTGCTGCCCAATAGGTTGGTGCCTGCGGTGAGGCCAGCTGATGGCAGCGTCAGTGCTGCCCACCCTGTTCTTCTGCCCCACACCCCTCCCAGGCGCACGCACTTTGGGGCCATTTCCCAATCTCTTGGTGAGGAGGCTCAGGTTGTCAGAAGCTGCCTGGGGTGCCTGGCCTGGGGGCAGCATTGGGCGGGGGGGGGGGGGCTCTGGGAGACGGTCTGTTGTATCAGCAGGAAGGCGGCTGGATCCACCTCCGCATGCAGAGCCACCCCAGGCGCCACGCACGTCTCCTTCCCTGTGTATCCAGAAGGCCACCCTCTGAGCCAGGCAGCCAAGGCCGTTCTGTGGAGGGAGAGACCCCCCATGCCAACGTGCTGGTGCCCTGAAGCTGAGCCCTCCTGGAAGTGCTGGCCTGAGCCTCCTGCTCCTCTGTGTGTGTGTGTGTGTGTGTGTGTGCTGCAGCCCCCTCCCTCCCTCCCTCCCTCCTGAGTCTGAGGGTGCAAAGCCTCTGCCCTGTGCCTGCTTTTCTCCCGCAGCTCCAGAACAGCCAGAGCTGGCCTGCCGGCCAGGGGGACCCCCTGGAGCCGTGGAGCAGCCCCAGCAGCAAGGTAAGGGCCTGCTCAGTCATGCTCTAGGGCAGGGTAGGGGGCTGGAGGAGGAGGAGGTGGGGCTGGGGTCATGCAAGTCTGCCTCCCCACCTCCATGCTTGCTCCCGCCAGGTGCCAGGAGGCTTTTGCTGTGGGACTGGGGCTGCTGGCCTCACTCTGAGCTCTCCCTCCTTCCCTCCCCCCCCAGGCAGCTGCAGCCTTCCTAGGAGAGGTGTGGGGCGCAGAGCAGGCCCAGCTGACTCTGAGGAAGCTTCTCTCTTGGGTCAGCGACATGGAGGAGCTCATGGCCAACCAGAAGCCCCCTTCCTCCGAAGCCAAAGTGGTGAAGGCGCAGCTGCAGGAGCAGAAGGTGAGCTTGCGCAGGCAGCGTGGGGGTGGGGGTGTCGCCACACACTGTGGGGTGCCAGGCCTTGGGGGGCAGAGGAGGGTTCCCATGATGATAAAGGGCCTGGAAACTGTAATAAATGAAAATCTGCCCTTATTCCCTTATGGGGGACACAAGAGCCCTTATAGAGTCCTTATGTAGGTTCCCTATTGGTAGGAGAAAATAACAGAGGCCAACCAGAGAATATTGAGAAGCAAAGCAGCTAGTAAGCCTGATCTTTATTGAACTGTTGCAACAGGGTGCCCCCTTCACACGCAGGAGAAGGAGGACCCAGAACCCAGGTATATTGACATTTTAAATTGCCCGCTTTGGAGTCCAAGACCACCCCCAGAACCATCATACCTACATCACAGAAAGGGGTGGTCTACAGCAGAAATCTGAGTGCGTTGTTTACCAGAAATCTGAGTTGTTTACCTCCTGTCTGGCAGGTTACCTGTTAATGCTTACTTGACTGGATACCCTGGGGAGCCTGGCCAGTCTTTTGTAATGATAAATACTTAGTTCCTGAGCCAGGTCACAGGCTCACCCTATTCACACCCTTAAGACAGGATTTGTGAAGGAAAAGACAATGGAGAGGCTTTTCCATTTGACTTTGCAGAGAAAACACCTGGTCAGTTTGGGAGTCAAAATGGCTTCATGTCTGCTCCTCTGCACTGCCCCAGACATGTGGTTTATATATTTATGTACGTTTTTGCTTGGCACATTTATGAACCTTTATTATATACGTAAGACCTTAATTTTTTTATTTCAAAATGAAGAATCATGAGGAGGGAGGGAGGGAGGGAGGGAGGGAGGGAGTTGGGCACAATTCAGCCTGAAGTGGAGAAGAGAGAAGGCTTATCCACACTTGCCTCGATTCCACACTTTCCAGGCTCAGGTCTGAGCTTTCCACTCCCGGGTCTGAGGGTTGTTGGGTTTTTGTTCTTGTTGTTGTTTTTTGGTCCCGCCGTTTCCCCCAGGAAAATTCACGTTTAACCCCTGAATCGGAGCAAACGGCAACATGCAGAAAACCTGCTTGCCACTTGCTCTGATTCTGCTGTGAAACCCCAGGGAAACCCTGGGCTTTGCTGGATGTTCGGTTCCCCTGTCAGTGCACGAAAAAGAGAGAGAAGAGAAGCAGGCAAAAAGCAAAGCAGGTCTTGTGCCTTTGATAGGTTATTTGTCGGGACAGAGAGTCAACACACAGGAAAGGAGGAACCCCCCCCCCCAGGGTGTTCTGTAATTTCCCACCCAGCAGTGAGAAACCCCACCCCTGAGATGCCAGTGGATCATGGACAAAACATCAAAGGTGCATCACAAAATTAGGAGGAGTTACAACTGGTCAAACAGGTCAAAATTACACCATGTCCACCGAGGCGTTTTGTGAATTGCTGGTCTCATACATTCTGCGTGAGAATTTACATTTGGCCTTGATATTTCAGTTTTGGCAAGTTCCAATCCGGTGGCAGTTTGGGAGACTGGCAGAAGGGACACCTTCTATTCACCAGGCAGCCTGGCAAACATCACAAGGGATCTTATCAGTTTCTGTGACTGAGACAGTTATTGTCTTGGAGAAACTCTGTTTGACACTTCCTGGGTGGAGTCCCTGCCTAAACCATCTCACTCTCCGGGGATTATGGCAGCAGTGTGCGATTTAGCAAGTTTATTTAACAGAATGAATCACTTACAAATCTTTTTACACTGCATTTCATTTTCTTAGCAAAACAGGGTCAGTTGATGCTGCTGCTGTGCAAGTTGTTACATTTGCCAACCGACAGCCCCACTCATAAAACAAGTGATATTGCCTGCTCTTTCCCAAGCCTGGCCATGAGGGGGCGCTGTGGTGCACCGATTTTGACATTGGGGGTTATGTCAGTTTGACCCCTTAAATCCGACATTTCTGCAAGGTGTGATGTTTATTAGGGGGTTCCCTGCATTCTTTTTGGGGTGGTGTATGTGATGTGGTGCTTTGTGGATTAGATGCCTCTAGATGCCTTTATGGGCGTGAAGGTGGGGGTCGTGGCTATGGTGGCATTGGTGTAACCATTTTAGCCAAGATCCCTGCATTGCTGGGGGTTGGCATAGAGGACCCTTGGGGGGGGGGGCTTCCTACATCACATTTCTATGACTCTGTGAAAAGCAGGGCACTTTTGTAAGTTGGCCTCAGCGTTTCCTCTGGGGCTGTGGAAAGAGAATAGAAAGCAAACCCCACCCCAGAGGAGCCTTTGGCTCTCTCTTTTCAATGAACAGCGCAAGTAGAAGCTTGTTCCCCTGCGTTTGGGGAGGAGGGGGCATGGCTGGCCTGGCAGTCTCTCTCCGCCCCCTGGGCACTTCCAGAGAGATAGGCATCACCTTCCCACATCTGACTTGGCCATCTTGGGAGCAGCCACACTTGGCAGCATGGGATTACCAGCCTCTGAGCTGCCCAGTCCCTGTGCCCAGTTTGGGGTCTGCTGCTGCCTGCCTTGTAAAGAGGAGGAGGGGGTCCCACGGGCAAAGTCTTCTGGGGGGCTCTGCACCCCTCTTGCCCTCTGCATTCTCACTGCAAGAAGCAAAGCTCAGAGAGAGGGGTCTACTTTTCTTATGTGATAAAACTGGAGAGGTTAGAATGTACAGTTTAATAATTAGTTATTACTTAAAAGTGTTGGAAGAGCTAACTGTAAAGCACAAGGGCTGTGCCACAAAATAATTGACAGAATTAAGTAAGTGTTGGGGGAAGCCTGTTCTCCGCAGCGGGATGCCAGAAGGGACACGGGGTCAGCCCCTGAGGCCCCCTCATGCCCTCCGGAGTTGCTGGTCATCACTGGACCTTGAAGGAGCAGATTCGGTCATGTGACTGTGCGGAGGGTGAAGGAGGACTTTCTTTTGTCTGTCCTGAATTCCCCACTATTCAGCTGCACTGGGTGACCCCCTTGAGGTCAAGTATTACACAAGAGCGAGAGAAACGTCTCTCCGTCCCACTTGCTGCCTTTCATCCCTCGCTGCTCCTGATGCCAAGAACCTCTTCCCCAAAGAGACCACCCTGGTGCCCCTGAATCTCTTCTCAAAACCAGCCTTTCCCATGGAAGCCAGGTGGAACTTCCCGTTCAGAGGCAGTCTTCCCCTAAATACCAGGCTGATGGAAACCAAGCAACATTGGCTTGATGGGTCTTCTTTGGACTGATGCGGGTTCTTATGAAATGAAAAAGTTCCTCCTGGCCCCCGGAGTGGAGCAGGCCAGCTTCTTTGGCCAGGGAGCTGCGCTGGGTGTTGCTGCACCCAAGGCGGTGCCAGACTCGGTTGTCCTCCCCCTTGGAGCGTGTCCTTGAGGGGAGCTTGGCATCACCCTCTGCCTTCTCTGACCCCAAACAGCTTCTGAGGCGCCTTCTGGACGAGCGCAGGCCCCATGTGGAGGGCCTCCTGCGGGAGAGACGGGCACCCTCTGAGCCCCCTGGCACCACAGACGGGCACGGAAGGGACGGAGGCCTTGCCAACCTCCAGGAGAAGTGGCAGACGCTAATCCAGGGGGCAGAAGCCAGGTGAGTCCCTAGAGGGGGAGGGGCCCTTGGTGGGGGCTCAGGGGTTGTGCCAAAGGCACCCTAGAAAATGTGGGTTTGGAGAAGAGATTTGAAGGAAGGGAGAGAGGCATTCAGGAAAGCAGTTCCGGGTCTGATGGGGAGGGCAGTGTGAAAGGGCAAAGCAGGGGCAACCCAAGGTGTTATACAAGGGGGGGGGGCATTGGTGCAATTCTCCCCTCACTCACAACATCACCTTGTCGGTCAGAGAAATGAACAAAAACAGAGGCAAGGCCACATAGTAGAAATCAAGGCTGGCTTTTCTTTTTTGTATTCAGGTTTTTATTAATGCTTTTCATTATACAGAAAGATACTGTATAGAAAACTAATGCAAATTTTTAAAACCAGAAACAAAAACAGCTATTGGGGGGGGGGGGAGAGAAAGAGAAGGAAGCCGGAAGAAGGAAAGGGAAAGGGAAAAAGAGAAAGCAAAAAAGAAAGATAAAAAGGAGTTCCAATTTTCCATCTGCTGGTTACATAAAATTAAATAACATTACAACATTCTCAAAATAAAAAAAATCCTTCCAGTAGCACCTTAAAGACCAACTAAGTTAGTTCTTAGTGCATGCACACGAAAGCTCATACCAAGAACTAACTTAGTTGGTCTTTAAGGTGCTACTGGAAGGAATTTTTTTATTTTGACTATGGCAGACCAACACGGCTACCTATCTGTAATTACAACATTCTGTTAAACAATATTTCTTTGAGGTCCAAGTTTTTTTTTAAATGATTCATTTCCTTTTCCCCCAAAAAGTCCAAGAGGGATTCCCAAATTATTGTTAGTAGTAGTAAATATCAACTTATGTTTTTTCTTTAAATATCAACTTTACCTCCAATAATTCCCACCAACAAACCTCCATATTAATAGTAAATTATTCCATCCTTGCCCATGATAAAGCCTCTCCACTGGGATCACATATTGAAATAATTTTTGGCAGTTATGCCAGAAAACAAGTATTTGAGGCCCTAAAATTTAATAGACAGATTTTTACACAACCAACTGTTCAGGACCTGCTGGCGGACAGCGATGATCAAACTACTTTAATAGCGGCTGAATTTTTAAGTGCTGTCCATGAAGAAAGAATGGGCCATGATAAAGAGACTTAGTGGTTTTTAATGGTGGGTGATGTTGCTGTGTTGTATTATATTATCTATGTACATCGATTTATTTCGTGGAGTTAAGAATAGGACTGAGATAAATTGTGTTCGCTGAGCCCGTATTTTATACAGTTTATATATGGTGTTTGTGTGCTAATATGTGGTGTACTATGCCTAATAAAGGATTTTGAACTGAATTGATATTGAAATAATATTCCATAATTCTTTTCTTGTTACATATCCTTAAATTCACACCCAGTTCAGTATACTCAATTTCCATTTCCTGTTGTGTTTACCATAGCATTCTTTTCCTCTAGGATTTTCCATTTACCTTTCTTCTTATGCTTTTTCCAGAGAGAGAACTATTAATTCAGTAGCATCATTCTCTGAATTCACTCCAAGTTGTATTCAGAATGCTTTCTTTCTGCTAGAACTGAAGAAGAGCCAGGACTGAAGGCTTTTCCCCTTCTGAGCTCCATCAATGCCAAATTCAGATCATTTTATCTTCCCCTTCTCCTCCCAAGTCCTTGTATCAAAGTCATTTCCATTTCACCATCTGCTTTCTCCAATTTTGTTTCAACATCATCCAGTCCTGCCAGCTTTTCATAGGTATTCTCCGTTTTTCACTTCATATCTCTCTGATTCATTTCTTTCTCCCTTTCATCAAATGCTGATTTGATCATTTTTAGTTGTTTGGCCATCAACTATTGAACAATACCAACAGTCACTGGGATATCCAAAGGTATCTTTGCCACACTGGATGCGTTTGATGTTATTAACAACTCAGCCTCTTTATAAGTCCCGACTCTAGCTTAAAATTTTTGCCTTAAGATCACAGTCACAACAATAATATTTTCCCACAGAGGAAATAATGGCTGAATTACTTTTAGTTTCCCAGCAACATTCATTTTCGAAAGAAGAAGAAAAAGACTTGTTTGTTTAATCTTTATTGCCAACCATAAATCATGCTTTTCACTCTGCTTTAGACACTTTAATGACCCATTTTCTTTCCCTTCTTAAAGACAGAAAGCAGCTCTTGCAAATTTTAGAATCAGCAGACAGAGAAATTTCTCTAAATTAACAGATGATCCCATTTTTTTTTTACAAAGAGAGGATGCAGATCTTATGCCCATAAAGGGTTCTTACATGGCGTTTGGACACAATGTCGGTTCCTCAACTCACCTTGACTCATTGTAGCCCCCATCTCAGTCCCCAAACACCAACATCAGAGAACAGCCTTGACCAGAGCATTTGCGGTTACTCCCTCAATCCCTCTTTATCCCAGAGTGATCTGATAGCCAGAACTTCAACCTGATTACCATCCATCACCACGTAATTATCTTCTGGCAGCAGAGAGCCAGCAGAAAGACGGTCAACCTGCCATTTCCTCTCCTGGAAATCCACAAGGCTGGTTTTTCTTTATTGGTCCATTTGCAAACAGAGTCTCTCCCCCCAACCAAATGCAAGGGAGTTGAGAAGCAAAGGTGTGTAGCATCTTTTAAAACCTCAGAAAGTATTCATCTCCCCTTTACAGAAAGACTACCCCCAAAAACGCCACAGATACATCACAAAATGGGTTGCAGATGTAAATCAGAGCTTGCTCAGAGTTCATGTTTTCCAATACTGACTCCAGAATCCGCTGACACAGACCTGCTTCACTCAGCGAAGATATCTGCTCCTCTGCTTGGAAACTTATCAATACTTGTTAAGCCAGTTTCACAGAGGGGAGGCTCAGGAAGGATGTCCTACTTTGGGAGAGGAGGGGTTTCTGAGGTCAGCTAAGGGCTAAACATGCCCTCAGTTTTGCTCTCTTGTGAGAGTCTTGTGGGCCTGGTGTGGGGCCCATGCACCCCTTGTGGGTGAGGGTGGGTGTGAAATTGCACAACAAAGGGGTGAGGCAGCTCTGGGGGCCGTTTGCTGCAAGTCAAAGCCTAGCGCCCCTTCCTTGTGCAAAGAGGTGAGGGAGGGCTCTCCCCTGGTGCTCAGCCCCCCCTCCCACTTTGTCTGGGAAGCGGACTGGAGTTAAACTTCTTATCCAAAGCAGCTTCACCTCTGAGCTCTTCCTTCCTGTCCTCAGCCAAGTCTCAGAAGTCCTTGGCACCTTCTGCCTCCCCACGTGGAGCCTTCCTGGAACACCACTGTTCCATCCTGCCCTGGCATTTGGCTCCCTTCTCTCTTTCTGCTGCCTTTCTCCCTGCAAAGAGGCTCCAATAGACTGCCTCTCTCTGTGCCACATTCCCTCAGCTGCTCTGGTCTCTGTGTGCCAGAAGCACAAGGAGGAGGCAGCTCAATCCGTCAGACCAGCCAGGCCACAAGGGCAGGGGGAGGCCTGCTTGCCACGAGCCCTGGACCTGCCTTTTCATGGCGCTGGTCCTCATGGCTCCTTGCTGCCTGCTGTGGCCGAAAGGCAGCCTTTGCGCAGGGCTGTGTGTCTTCCTGGGCCCCGTGAGCCTGGTGCTGGAGGTTGTTCCCGTCAACATCTTCCCACCCTGCCTCTTCTCTCTTCCAACAGGCACAGCTCCCTGGAGCGGATCCTTCCTGCAGCCCACACCTTCCAGGAGTCTGTCGATGTTTTCCAGGACTGGTTGGCCTCCACAGAGAGGAAGCTGGCTGAGCTGTGGAGAGCCAATGGGAGCCTCAGCCAGGCGCAGGGAGCCCTCCAGCAAGTCCAGGTACGGTGGCCTGGGAGGGGGAAGTGGCCTTGGGAGCCTCAAGAGAGAAGGAGACCCAAGTCAGGGTCTTTTCTTGATTGGTTTTTTATTGATTTTCCATAAAGCTATGGACAGACAAACCCACAATTAAAAATAAAAATAAAAATTATTTATTTATACCCTGCCCATCTGGCTGGGTTTCCCCAGCCACTCTCGGCGGCTCACAACAGAATAATAATAATAATAATAATAATAATAATAATAATAATAATAATAATGTGATAAAACATCAATCCTTAAAAACTTCCCTAAACAGGGCTGCCTTCAGATGTCTTCTAAAAGTCAGTTGTTTATTTCCTTGACATCTGATGGGAGGGTGTTCCACAGGGCAGGCACCACCACCAAGAAGGCCCTCTGCCTGGTTCCCTGTAACTTGGCTTCTTGCAAAGAGGGAACCGCCAGAAGGCCCTCAGCGCTGGACCTCCGTGTCCGGGCTGAACGATGGGGGTGGAGACGCTCCTTCAGGTATACTGGGCCGAGGCTGTTTACACAAACCATACACAGAGCATATTCAATACAAAAAACAAATTACAGAGAAGCCATTGCATGTAACCAAGGTTTTAAGGTGAGTCTATACAGCCCAGCCACAATGAGGAATCTGGAGAGGAGATTTATATCATCCAAAAAGGAGGCCAGTCTGTGTCAGAGCAGTGGGGTTTGGCGTTCCCCCAGAGTGCACGTCTGTGACAGGGTCCCAAGGAGACCCACAAACTCCCCTTTTGCAAACAGACACAGAAGCATTTCTGCAAGGATCCGGGCAGCAGCAAGATGTAAACTGGAGGTGGGTGGAGGAAGGCGTGGTGAGGACAGAAGCCCCCCACCCCAGTGTGGTGTAGTGGTTAAGAGCGGTAGTCACGTAATCTGGGAAACCGGGTTCGCGTCTCCGCTCCTCCACATGCAGCTGCTGGGTGACCTTGGGCCAGTCACACTTCTCTGAAGTCTCTCAGCCCCACTCACCTCACAGAGTGTTTGTTGTGGGGGAGGAAGGGAAAGGAGAATGTGAGCCGCTTTGAGACTCCTGAAGGGGAGTGAAAGGCGGGATATCAAATCCAAACTCTTCTTCTTCTTCTTCTTCTTCTTCTTCTTCTTGACCCCTGGAAGAGTGGCTTCCTCACCCCCTTCATGCCCACCCTGTTCCTGAGCCCTCTCCTTCCAAGTGCCCCACTGCAGTGGGCATGGGGAAGGCAGGAGGGACTTGTGCTCCAGGAGGCTGAGGCTCTCCAGACCTCACAGGACCAGCAGAGCCGCTTCAGTCGCCTCTTGGCCTCAGCTGGAGGGGGCAGTTTCCATGTGAAGGAGGGGGTCTCTCTGCACCAATTCCGCCTGCTTCTGTCTCCCTCCAGGAGCTCTGTGAGGAAATCCGGTGCAAGACGGCTGACCTGGAACGGGCACTGGAGCACGGGCAGCGGCTTCTGGAGATGGTGACAGGCAAGTGGGGGACGGCAGTGACTTTGGGGCTCCCCAGAAACACCCACCCTCAAGATCTGACCCTGTGGGGGAGCAGGGCTGGCAGGGCAGCTAGGGGGGCTGGCAGCATCAGAAGGAAAGCCCCCCACAAACAGTGCTCCGCCCAATGTTGGTCACACCAGTCTGGCTGCACCGAATGCCAGATATCCGAATAGACCAGCGGAGCTTCTTGGCCTGCTCTGCTGTGGGGCAGGAAACACTTTTTCTCCAGCAGCCCCAGTGGCTCCTCTGGCATCTCGGCTCCTCCAGGATTAGGTTCCTGGAAATGGGCCCTGGGCTCTCTGGTCTTGGGGCTGGGTGGGGGGTGCAGCTCCTGGGAATGAGCCGGTGCTGCTGTCCTCCCCCAGGAGAGGAAGCCCATCTGGCCCAGGAGAAGATGGACTCCCTGCGAATGAGGTTCCTCCTCGTGGGCCAGAGCAGCGCTGCCATCCTGCACCGCCTGGAGCAGACCCTGGAGGCCTCCTGCCGGCTGGGCCCCACCGAGGAGGATCTGGCCCTCTGGCTGGAGCGCTTGGAGAAGGAGCTGGCACCACAGGGGGGCCTGCCGGGGGGTGACGATGACGGGACCCGCCAGCTCAGTGCTGCAGACAGAGAGAAGGTAATGGGCACTTCGGGGAAGGAGTCATAGAACCGCAGAGTTGACCCCAAGGCTCATCCTGTCCAACTCCCTGCAATGCCATGTGAGGAGGTCACGGGCACAGAGGGCCTGTTGCCTTAAGGCAAGATATTTGGGGCAGGCCAGGAGAGCTTCCCCAGGGGGCACCTGACTTGCCCCCTCACTCTCTGCTGCTGAGCTGCCAGATCTTCCTTGGAGGAGGAGAAGGACTTCTGGAAGAGAAGAAGGACACGTCTCACCCAGTGACTTCTAGGCTGTGAAAACCCCCACTGTGGGCAGAGAAGGGAGCCACCTTGAGTCTTCTTGCCCTCTGTCCCTGCCCAGAGTGGTCTGTCTGGAATTGGAACACAAAAAAGGGAGGTATGAGGAGGTCAGGGAAACAAGGATATGAATATAAGGTATGGAAAGGTTGATTTATTATTTTTTCTTTTTTCCTTTTCTTTGTAAGTGTTTTTACTTTTTTATTCTGTATTTTTCTTGTATTTTTATTTTTGTCTTTTGTTTTTGTATTTCTTGTTTTTATGTAATTCTTTTTTCTGAAACTTTAATAAATATTATTAAAAAAAACCAAAACAGAGTGGTCTGTCTGCGCCCTCATCCTGAAGGCCCTCTCTTCTGTCTCAGTTTGAGCAGGTGCTGGGCTCCGAGATGGACAAGGTGTCCCACCTGAGCACACACCTGGAGGAGCTGGGCCAGGTGCACCTGGAAGCAGAGGCCATCCAGCAGCAGCTGGCCGATCTGAAGGTGGGTGTTTGGGGAGAGGGAGGGAGGGAGGGAGGGTTTGCTGGAAGGTCCTGCGGGGACCCTGCAGGGGCCCCCTTGGGTGCCTCTCCACAAGGCCAGCACCTATGGTGTTGTCACAATGCCTCTGGCCTTGGGAGCTGAGCAGGCCAGTGGAGCACTGGAGGGACTGAGCTCCTCATGCCCCAAACAGGCTCCTCCCCCTCCTCCCCATAGACTCTCCCTCCTTCCCTTCCTCCCTGTGGTCCCCAGCTGACTATAGAGTCAGGGGGTGGGGAGGGGTCTAACAGCCAAGCCCTCCGCCCCCATGCGGCAGCCGCTCAGGGCTTGGTGTCTCAACAAAAGAGGTTTAAAGACTGTCTCAAGGCAAATCTAAAAAAAAGTAGTACAAACACCAACAATTGGGAAACGCTGACCTGCGAGCGCTCCAAAAGGAGAATAGCCTTTACCAAAGGTGTCATGGACTTTGAAGACACTCAAACTCAGGACGCAAGGGAGAAATGTGCTAAGAGAAAGGTACGCTTGGCAAATCCACACCATGATCAACTCCCACTGTGGAAGGATGTGTGGATCCAGAATTGGCTTCCACAGTCACTTATGGATTCACTGTTAAAACCGTGTTTATGGGAGACAATCTTACTCGGCTATGAAGGAGCGCCAAAGAAGAAGAAGAAGGTGTCTCACCAGCAGTGGCCAGTCAGGGCAGGCACCTCCGCTGGGGATGGCGTCCAGGGGGAGGGAGAGGCCTGCCCTGCACACAGGAGCTCCGCCAGGCACCAAGGACCCCCCTGCTCTCCCCAGGGTCACTCTGGGGGCAGAGGGGCCTCGTGAGGCCCAGTCCTGATGGTGACTCTCCCCATCTCCCAGCTCCTGTCGGTGGAGATCTTGCACCACCACGGCCTCGTGGAACGGCTGGTGGCCATCGCTGACCCACTGCTCAGCCTCTGCCCCCCAGAAGTGCAACAGCAGCTCCAGGTGAGGCCAGTGGGGTGGGGAGGGGGAGGCTCTCTTGACGTGCAATACCCCTTTCAGCCACTGGGTGTCAGTGGAGGGGCTCCAACCCTTTTGCTTGCCTTCCAACGCCAATCCAAGGATTTTTGATACCTGCCCTTTTGCTTAAAAACAGAGGCCTGGCTAAGAGGCCTGCAAAGTCCACTTGCGTGGGGGCCTTTTTCCCTTCCCCCGGGGGCCCAAGAGCAGCACCCTCTGGCTGGCAGGTCCCTGTCACCCCCCCCCCATCAACAGGGCTGCAGAGCCTGTTCTGAGAAAGGACTGGCCATGCCCCAGGTGGGGGTGCCCTCCCTGTCCTCCAATCTGATCCCCCTTGACGCCTCGTGTGCCCCACAGCCCTTGGTCCGGCCCCTGCAGGAGCGCTCGGAGCACCTCCTGCGCCAGAGCCTGGCCTGCACCCTGCGCCTGGAGCGTGCCCAGTCTCTGCTGGCGCAGTTCACTGAAGCCCGTGAGGAGCTGTCCCCATGGCTGGAGGAGACTCAGCGGGCAGTGGAGCAGTTCTCCCCTGACGGCATCAGCTGCGAGGCCTTCCGGGAGCACCAGGAGCTGTTGCAGGTGAGGGGGGGGTTCGAGGGAGACTGGAGGGGGGCTGAGGGTGCCAGGGGAGGCCGAGGGTCCTCACCTGCTTCTCTCTCCCGGCCTGGCCAGGGTCTCCGAGAGGCCATTGCAGAGCACAAGCCCCTGATGTCCAAGCTGCAACGGCTGTCGGGGCAGCTGGCCGAGCTCAGTCCGCAGGAGGCTGCCCCCTTCCAGCAGGGCTGGCAGGCGGCGGAGGAGCAGTACGGAAGCATCCGGGAAAGGGTCCGCCAGGCGGCGGCTGTGCTGGAGGAGGCCATCCCGCGATACAGCCAGGTGAGCAGCCGGATGGTCTCTGGGGCAGCAGGCTGTTAGGATGCGTCCTGGGAGAGGGGGGCAATTGGCAGGCCCCCAGCTGGCTCCAGCCCACCAGCCGGCAGCCGGGCAAACTCTGGTTCTCGGAACAGCATCAAAACTGCGACTCAAGCCTCAGAGACCTTTAGAGACTGAGCGCGCAAGCTAGCAGAGATAAGAACTCTTTGCAACAGAAGTAGCGGACAGAGGCATATGTAAGCATATTTACAAGCATTTATTCAGCAGCAGGACAAAGGAAAAAACATGTCTTCTTCCCTTCGTGTCCAAGCAAATAGCACAGGGAAAAGCTATATACAACGGAAGTTCCCAGCAAACTGTGCTGGAAGTAAACAGGCATGTGACATACAACAACTCCACATGCCTGTTCTCAAGGTGGAATGGAACTATGCCCTAACACAGGCATGGCAGCGGTGGGGGGGTGGGAACAGACCTGGGCCAGCCACCTCCCTGCTGCTCCTGACTGGCCGGCACCTCTGGCCTCACACAGCAGCAACGTCCATCTCCGGCCAAGTGAGCACCCAAACCCAGGAAGCTGAGCTGTGAAAGTTTTTCGTTTGTTTGTTGCCTTTCCACCCCAAGGGGTCCACAGTGGGGCTTCGTGGCCAGGTGGGAGGATTCGAACCCTGCTCTGTCCCAGTCTGACACCGTCACCTCTCTCCCCCCCCCCCCAGCTAGCTTAGGTCACATTATACTTCTGAAGCAATGCAGATACAAAGGGTTTCCCCCTAAGCTAAAAAATCCACAGGGTGAGATGCGCTCGGCACAATCTCAGTCCAGTGTAAACGGACAAGTGAGTTATTTGGGCAGCAAATCGTGAGATGACTTGGATGGCTTCACCGCCTTCGTCTGCCTCCATGGTGTGCTTGGAGGGACACCCCCCCCACACACACAGGGGAGCCAGGCCTGGCATCTCTTCATGGCAGGGAGATGCCATCAACCAGCATCTCTAGTCTGGGCTGGATGAGGCCCGGAGAGGCTGGCTGGGGCTGCTACAGCCAGGCCAATGCTGTGACTCCCATTGGGACATTAGAGCGGACCCATTTTCAGCCACAAGGACCACAGGCATTCTCTTGACCCCCCTGGAGACCCACGGGTGCTCTGGGGCTGAAGGTGCTGCAGGGTCCAACTCCTGCAGGGCTCTCCCACGCATGTGCCTCAGTTTCCCCAGAGCCTCAGGTGCTGCCTGCCGGCTCCCTTCCAGCTGTGCACGGCCCAGACTTGGGGGCCCAGAACCCACTCTGGGTGGGTCAGTGGGAGGCCAGCCGGCTGCCTGTGGGGCTGGGCCAACCCTCTGCTGTGCCCCTGCTTGCAGCTGTCTGAGCGCATGGAGCTGATGGTGGAGAGCTTGGAGAGGCTGCAGAGCCGCACGAGGGACCCCCCTGCGGTGCGGGGAGACTCCGCCTGGCTCCGGGAGCAGATCCGGGAGAACGGCCTCCGGCTGGCCGAGCTGGAGAAGCTGGGAGTGGCTCTGGAGACCCTCCGCGGGCAGGGGGCTGAGCTGCTGGCCACCATGCAGGCGAGCGGAAACAGAGGTAGGCACGGCCCCTTCCCCAGCGCCAGGCGCAGAAACCCCTCTTCCAAGCAGCTGGTCCCATTGCTGTGGGGCTGGCCAGAGCCTCTGGGTCTCCTCCTTCCTGCTCCCCAGAGACCCACTGCTCACATTTAGAGGCCCTTGCCCTGAGCACCGCAGGATCGCTGTGGGTCACAAATCTGGGTGGCCTAGAGGGCATGAGTCCCTCTCCTGTTTGGGGTGGGGGAGGCCGGTTTCCTGCTGAGCCCGCCCCCAGGACCCCTCTCTTTTGGCCTTCCCCCTTCCTGCGGACAGGGATCCAGGAGCGTGTGGAGCAGCTGCTGAGCCAGTGGAAGGCGCTTTGGGAGCAGAGCGAGGAGAGGGAGGACTGGCTGCAGGGGCTGCTGGTGCTGGCTGACCGCTTCTGGCAGGGCCTCTCGGAGCTGGCCGCCACCCTGGGAGACATCCAGCAGGTGGTGCTGGAGCCGGAGGAGGCTGCCTCAGACCCCAGGGCCATCCAGGCCAGGCTCGGGGCCATGCAGGTACCAGGACATTGCTCAGCTGCTTATCCCTGAGGGATCCTGGGAACTGCTGGCAGGGGAGGCGTTCCCGTGGCCCCCGCCCACCTGCCCCGTTGGCTTTGCCCTGCGTCCGGCTCCCAGCCCCCGCCGGCAGTGATTCAGCTTTTGCCGTGCTGCAGCTTCTGTGTGCGAGGAGGCCTCCTGGGTCTGGTTTCAGAGGTGGGACCTTGACCCCATCTCCCATTCTCCCTCCAGGCCCTGCGAGAAGAGATCGACTCCCTGCAGAGCGAGCTGGACTCCCTGGGCGTCCTGGGCATGGAGCTGATGTCGTCCTGTGGAGATCTGGACAAACCAGACGTCACCAAGAGCCTAGATGATGTGAGCTGGGGAGGGACCTATCTAAGGCAGGGAAACCCCACAGGGTACAGGCAGTGTGGGCCATTTGCCAAGGGGCAGCCCCATTGCCCCAGTGTTGGCCTAGGCACATAGAAAGCTTCCTCCTCCTGAAGAGGTCCCACTGGTCCATTTCCCTCTGTGTTGCGTGCACTGACTGGCAGCTTCCCCCCAGCAAGAACTGACCCTGTGCACTCCTGAAGGGCTGCCAAGAGCAGCCTGGATGGATGAGAGAGCAAAGCTGAGCTGGACATGTGGTGGCCGCTGTAGGAGATTGCCCCCCCCCCTTCCGTAACAAGATGGATTGAGGATTAAATCTGTAGATTAGAATTTAAACCTCCTGTCCCACAGGTGTGGGAGAAATACAAAAGGTGAGCAGGCTGTGGGGCCTTTTTAGCAAAGTAAGAACCATTACATATTTTACAGCTTACTAAAATTTAGGAATTAGGAATCCCCTTTTATTGGTGGTCTGCAGTCCTTCCCCTCTTCAACCCCATTGCACGTTATGAACCACACCTTTTTAGTAAGCTAAACAGAATATTTTTTTTTTACTTACATTTCAACGCAGGCAGCAAATACAGCAAAGTAGTATGCCGAAAAATACTTCTAAGTTACAATACAGGCAACTCCCCATTTACACAAATATGGACATGACCACATATATGTGCATTGCGCTGAACCTCAAACGTCACAAAAAATGTCACAAAAAGGGGCGGAATGGGGTGTTTGCAGGCTTTTTCAATGGGTGTTCCGATGGGTGTTCTGATTATATGCAATTACATGTAAGCGTGTGGTGCCTTGGAACGGAGCCCCCATGCAAATGAGGAGTTGTGTGTAAAAGAAAGTTGATAGTCTCACAATAGGGTGTCTGGAGCCCCCAGACACACGTCTGCTTAGCAGAGAGAGAGAGAGAGAGAGAGTCTCCTCAGAGGTGGAAGGAAGAGTAAGGAATTAACTCCTTTGTTACAGAATTCCCACCCAGAGGAGGCAAAAGAGCCCGTCACACGCAGAGGGTCCTCTCTAGGAAGTTTAAGAACTCTCTGTGTACTTGCCCTCTGCTTGTCTACCAAAACATGCACTTGTCATTTGGCTGTAAAATCTACAGCCACCTCTGTACCAAATCCCAGGGGATGGGGGGGCATATTGTACCCCAGGGGTGCGAACACACAGGGCACAAGCACAAGTGGGTGCCCTTTATGGGGGGATGCATTTGGGCACAGAGTGCCAGCCTGGCATGGGGTCCCTGTGTGATGCTGGCCCACAGAATGTGAAAGAGCCTAGAGGGGCTGGCCTCCCCATACCCTGCAGCTTAACCCCCCCCCCCAAATTTCTCTCCCTCCTCTGCAGCTCTACTCTTCTTGGAACAGCCTGAGCAAGGTGTGGGGCGAACGCCAGACCCGCCTGGAGGAGCAGCTGCAGGCCTCACTCAGCTACCAGCAGACCATGGAGGTGAGGAGGGTCTTGGGCACAGGCCATGTGGTGGACCCCTGGGACAAAAACACCCACAGCCTTAATGAGGGGGATGGGGAGCAACCTGTGAGCTGGAGAGTATTCCTGACCCCCTTCCTTTGCCCCCCCCCACTGGTCTTTGAAATAACTCCTTTGGGGCAAAGGCTTTGGCCCTCACCCCATAAGCTTCTCCCCTGGCCAAGAGTCAGGTCAACAGGCTCCCTGGCTGGGCTGTTCCCACAGACTGAGGCAGAGTCGGTCTCTGGCAGGCAGCAGCTCACACCCCTCCTGGCCCAGGCAGGTGTCCTGGGGGGGGGGGACTCAGTCACCCACAGACTCAGCCACCCACAGAGGGGCTTCCGCTTGGCCCTGGAGCACCTTCATGCACACACTGCTGCTTCTGCTGTGGCTGCCAGACCTTATTCCTCTTTGGGACCCCCCGCCCCTTTCCGCACTTCCCTAGAGGCTCCTGAGCTGGCTGGAGGCGGCTGAGTTGAAGATTGCAGAGGAGTTTCTGGTCGGGGGGGACCTGGAGCTGGTCAAGCGGCAGCTTTCGGAGCTCAAGGTACGGGAGAGTGGGCTGTGTGCTCTGGACTCCTTGGTTGGAGTGTGGCAAGGCCACCTGGAAGAGTTTTACCTTTATGTTTTCTATATAACCATGTATCCTAATGATGCTTAAATCACTAAGGCTTCATTAAGGCTAGAAGTGCCTAAAATCTCAGGAGTCCAGAGTTTCTCTCTGCCCTGCTATTGTGCTTGCAGGAAACAATAAGTTTGATGTGTTGGCATTTTTTCTATAGGGAACATTCCCCAGACTGTTTCTCATGCTAGGCCAAAAATGGGGAAACGGGAAGGCGAATGCCTGCCACATAATGTAATGTTCTAGCCTGATAACAGAAAGGGGGTGTTCGGTCTTCAGCTGCCAAAGAGGTTTCTTTTCCTCTTTATTGATGAAAATTAGGGCAAAGGCCGTCGGTGATTTCTTATGCACATATATGGGGAAAGCAGAAGTCTTCTTTACGTGGGCATAGGAAGGGCTCTTGCCCCTGCTCATTGGTTTGATTTTGCTGCAGTATATGAATATGTAACGCTTAATGCTGTTTGTAATCAGGTATATATAAAGCCAAAGCCCTAGGGGCTCAGGTATCCAGGCTCTGGAAAATATTCCACTGGGTCTTGATTGCTCAGCAATAAATTTTGCTTTCTTTTTCTCCACTGCTGCGTCTGTTGATTCTTGAACACATTTTGAATGGGCAACAGGTATTCCTTATATGCTTGCAACAGTAGCTATGGGGCAGGGTGTACAGTGGGGCAGGCAGTGGAACCCTTCCCTGCACTCCATGAGCTCCCCCTTTTAAGCAGAGAGTGATTCAGGACTAGAAGGAAAATCCATCCCTGGCCAGGGCGGAGACCTGGACCGATCATCTCTTTCTCACCTGATGCTGCTGCAAAAGATGTGCTGGGCAAGTGCCCAGGGACCACCTGGGACGGTTCTCTTGAATGGATGCAGATGAGTAGGAGAGGATATATTATTTATTCATTAACCTTCCTCTTCTTGTGTGAAAATGCAAATATCTATTTCAGCTGCATTCTTAATCACCTTCCATGTGCAACTTATCTCTAGAAGCTATTAGGACAAGGCTGCCTCACCTTCTAGAACAATGATACCCAAGGATGCTTTAGGCAGACTTGGATTATCATCTCCCTGTTTTATGTTTCCCTCTTAACAAAGGAGCCAGACTGTTAAGTAAACAAGAAAATACAATGTCTACTCACATCAACTTCTTGCCAGGGGCCATCAATTTCAGTTATGGAAATCAGACATGCAATAACCCTTAAGTGTTACAAATATTCATAGTCCAGTTCAAAATGGAGATTGATCTCTGGAGGAGAGCAGAAATAAATAAATTGCTCTGTCCCCTCCCCCCCCCCCCAGGATTTCAAGCGAGAGCTATACCAGGTCAAGGTGGATGTAGAAAGCCTGCGGCACCCTGCGAGCCCCAGGGGGGCCAACATCAAGGGGCCCCCCAGCGCTCTCTGCAGCTTCCGCGACCGCTGGAACTGGCTGGAGGAGGAAATTGTGAAGCGACAGGTGAGACGGCTGGACTAGGGTGCCCAGGGGCTGAGAGATCGTTTCAGGAGAGAAACCTCCTGTGGCTGGTGGGTGGAGTTGCCCCTTTGCTTGGTCAGGTCTGGGTCTGAGAAATTGAGCAGTGGCCCAGTGGGGAACAGCTTTCCTTTCTCTCTGGTGTGCAGCTTGGCTGTCGATCTTTCCCCTCTGCTCCTGACCAAGGGCAACCTGTGCCAAGCCCAGGCCAGCCTCTGCCCCTGATGGAGGCTGCCCTGCCCCTCTCTCGTCTCCTCCTCAGCATCGCCTGGAAGCCGCCCTCCTGGGTCTGGGTCAGTTCCAGAACCAGCTGGAGGAGCTCCTGCAGTGGCTCCTTCGCACCACAGAGCAGCTGGAGGCCCCCACCGCCCTCAGCCTGGACCTGCAGAGCTGTGAGATTGAGCTGGCAAAGCACAAGGTCAGGAGGGGGCAGGGGAAGCGAGGGAGGGGGCACGGGTCCCTGACACCTTCCTGGGCAAAGCCCACTGAGCCGGCCTTCTGCACCCGGGCAGGTGCTGCGGAACGATGTCGTCTCTCGCACCCGGACCGTCCAGTCTGTGAGGGAGGCCGGGGAGGCCCTGGTGCTCTCTGGGGCAGGAGACCCAGTGGAGGGGCTCCAGGGCAGCCTCCAGCAGCTGGGCCAGCGCTGGGACTTCCTCCTGGGTGAGACGGAGAGTCGGCAGCTGGAGTTGGAGAACAACCTCAGCCAGGTAGTTCCACAGGGGAGGGGGCAGGATGCCTAGAGCTCTCTTTGCACCCGCCCTCCAGGAATGGGGGCTTTGGGGGAGAAATGTGGTCATGGTGGTCTATTTCTGTGTTTGTGTTTCCCTACCCTCTGGGTGGCGCTGTGGGTTAAACCACAGAGCCTAGGACTTGCCGATCAGAAGGTCGGCGGTTCGAATCCCTGTGATGGAGTGAGCTCCCGTCGCTTGGTCCCTGCTCCTGCCAACCTAGCAGTTCGAAAGCACGTCAAAGTGCAAATAGATAAATAGGTACCGCTCCAGCGGGAAGGTAAACGGCGTTTCCATGCACTGCTCTGGTTTGCCAGAAGCGGCTTAGTCATGCTGGCCACATGACCCGGAAGCTGTACGCCGGCTCCCTCGGCCAGTAAAGCGAGATGAGCGCCGCAACCCCAGAGTCATCTGCGACTGGACCTAATGGTCAGGGGTTCCTTTACCTTTACCCTCTGCTGTTTTTTTGGGGGGTGTCATCCCAAATCCCCTAAGGGAGACACAGGGGAAAGGGAACCCCCCCCCCAGTCTCCCCATCACTGGGCTGTGGGGACTCTGCCTTTCCAAAGGTCCACCCAGCGGGGTTTGGAGTCTTCCTCCAATAAGGAAGACTCAGTCTCTGTGACAGGAGAACCACCCTCTGAGGGGCTCAGCTTGGCTTGCTCAGGGCTTCTTCCGCCTGCAGGTGCAGGATCTGACCTTGGAGATCACAGAGCTTCTCCGGTGGCTGGAACACGTGGAGCTCCAGCTCTTTTTCTCCAAGCCCGGCTGGGATCACCCAGAGACCACCAAGGACAAGCTGGCAGCACATCTGGTGAGTCCCTTCTGTAATACTACCACTACTATTTATTTAAATTCCGCCTATCTGACTGGGTTTCCCCAGCCACTCTGGACGGTTTACAGCGTATATAAAAACACAATTAAACATCAAACATTATGTAGGAGATGGATTGAGAGTTATATCTGTATATTACAATTTAAACCTCCTATTACAGGTGTGTGGGAGAAATGCAAAGAGTAAGTGGCTTGCAAAGCCTATTTAGCAGAGTAAAACACATATATTTCACAGGAACAAGGCAGTTGCACCTTTTTATCCCTTTTCCTTGTGGTCTCCTGCCCTGCCACCGCAGATACTCACCCCCCCCACACGCCCCACATGCCCAGCCCCTCACATCTGCCCTTCCCTTCTGGCAGGAGTTGTGCCGAGAGATGGAGTCCAAGCAGCAGACGTACCACAGCGTCCGGGAGCAGCTCCAGCGCCTGCTGGCCACTAGCCACCCCCCGCGGGCTTCCAGCATGGAGCACAGCCTGAGCATCCTAGAGCAGAAGTGGGCCAGCGTTGCCAGCCTGGTGCAGGAGCGGAAGGTGAGTGGCGCTGGGATGAGGCCCAGGGCTGGTTGGCTCCTGGATTTTGTTGCAATACTCTTTTAATTTGTATGCTGCCTTTCAAATTGGGCCAAATTCAGTTTGCTGGTTTTGACCTCTAAAGCATTAAGTGACCGAAGACCGCAGTTCCTCAGGGACCACCTCTTCCCACATGAACCGATCCTGACCCTGCAGTCATCATTGGAGGCCCTTTTTTTGTGTGTTCCTCTGCTTGAGGTCTGTAGGGTGGCAACAGGAGAAGGGGCCTTTTCAGCAGTGACCCCCCCCCCCCGCCTGTGGGATGCTCTCCCAGGGGCCTCGCCTGGCAGCTTCATTGCCTGTCTTTAGGTGCCAGGCAAAAACATTCCTCTTCGCCCAGGCCTTTCTCTAATTCAGCCTTTCTCCACCTGTGGGTCCCCAGATGTTGTTGGACTACAACTCCCATCACCCCCAGCTAGCAAGGCCAGAGTTCAGGGATGATGGGAGTTGTAGTCCAACAACATCTGGGGACCCACAGGTGGAGAACCGCTGCGTCAAATCAAACAGTCTATGGCCTTTTGAACTGGGGGGGGGGATTGTTTTTGTTTGTTGCTCTGGTCTGCATTTTTTTGTTTTTGTATTGCAAACTGCCTTGTGATCCTGCCTTGTGATCCTCAGTTAAAGGGGGGCATAGAAATTTAATAAATAATACATTGCTACACACGAGGCTGTGTACCAGCAGGGGAAAAAACAAAATATGCAACAAAGATCACATGTCCTGTAACAATCTGATCCAATGAAAGAAAGTCATAATAAAAAAATGTGGCTTTAAACTAAACCGCGTGCATCCAATAAAGTAATGTTCAACAATCCATTGGAACACAATTACATTCACTCTCAAAATAGCAGCAAATAAGCTTTGTGCAGTGGCAGTAGCGTAGCCAATGAGGTTAATCCGAGGCGCGATTATTGCTAATTATAATAATAAAAAAAATAGCAGCAAATAATAATTAAACAGAAATTCGCTCTCAACAATTATGATAAACCATTCCTAAGGTAGATAAATAACGGCAAGCCACAATACATAAAAAGCCACGTAAAAGTATAGAGTCGAGCAGAACTTGCGGCATGTTTTCTTGAGCAACTAGTCCTCGCCCCCAGGAGCAGCTCAGCGAAGGGCTGACGGTCAGCACCGAGTTCCACTCCACGGCCCAGGAGCTGCTGCAGTGGGTGGGGAGGACGGAAGAGGCCCTGGCGGGGCTGCCCCCTCCCAGCTACGTCCTGGAAACCCTCACCAGCCAGATCCAGGAGCAGAAGGTGAGCTGGCCTGAGACCCCGGGGCGGGCAGTCCGGGTGGGAGGCGCCCTCTCCTCTGGGCGCAGGGCCAGGGTGCCCAGCTGCCCCACTTCCCCCCTCCTCCCCCCGCAGGCCCTGGCCAAGGAGACCCAGGCGCAGAGCGAGAAGCTGGCCGGCCTGGAGGCGGTGGCCATGCGCATGAAGGGCTTCAGCCGGAAGCAGGACTGCGGCCTCATCCACAGCCTGGTGCTGACCGCCAAGGAGCGGCTGGCCAAGGTGGCGCAGCAAGTAGGCGAGAGGGGCGGCCAGCTGGAGGAGGCACGCAAGCGCACCAAGCAGGTATGGCGCCCTTTGCGGAGCCTCCTGTCTCTCTGGGGGGGGCAGAGGGGGGAAGCCCCAGCCCGGGCGCTGCTGAGATGCAGGCGGGTGGGAGGGTGGGCTCCTGGGGGGGGGTGCATGAGGGGGACTTGACCGCAGCCCCCTCCCCCCCTGGCCTGCAGTTCAGCGAGTCTTGGCAGCTGCTCCTGGACTGGCTGGAAGAGGTGCAGCCTGACCTGGAGGGGACCAGCAATGCCGCCGTCAGCCAGGAAGAGATCAAGAGCCTCCTGGAGGAACACAAGGTGAGCAAGGGGTGTGGGTGTGGGTGTCCCTTGGAGGCCTCTCGGGATCCTCCTGACCACAGAGTTGGGAGGGACCCCTAAGGGTCATCTAGGCCAACCCCCTGCAGTGCAGGGATCACAACTACTGGCAGCTCCCCGTCTGTGCAGGGGTTGCATTCCGGGTCATTGTGAACTTGCATGAAATCTCATAGCTTTGGATCACCCATTTTTCAATATGATTGGAAAAGCCTGCAAACACCCTGTTCTGCCCCCATCCTGCCCCCTTTTGTGACTTTTTGGCTCACTTTAGAGTCGCACACATATCCCTGCTTATAAAGCTTCCCTGGCAGGTAGCCCCCCCCCCAACCTCTGCTTGATTCCCCGGGTCTTGGGCTGCCCCCCCCCCTTCGCTGCCCAGCCAGACGCTCGTTGCCTCTCCCCTTTTGGCTACAAAATGTAGGCCAGGGTGGCGGCTGTGCATCATGGCTGCCCCACACCAAGGGCGCAATCATTGCCTCTTGGCTCAGGCAGGGGGTTCCCCTTGCCCGGCGTCCTGGGCTCCTGTCGGGAGGAGGGCTGGGCGATGTCAGGTTTCCAAACATTGTGACCTGGCGATACATTGCGTTGTTCAAGACTCTGCTTCCCACCACAGCACTGTGAGGCGTTGGGGTCCTCACCACGCCAGGGAGGAAGCAGCTCTGCCCTCCCCAGCTAAGGGGCCCCCAATGCTTCTTTGGCTTGCGCACGAGCAGCAGACGGATTGGGGGTGCTCAGCTGGGGAGCATGAAGCTTCCTGCCTCCCCGCTAAGGGAGCTCCGATGCCTCTCTGGTTTGCAAGGGAGCTGGAGAAGCATTGGGGCTCCCTCAGCTGAGGGCAGGAGGACTTTTACGGAGCCCCCGCCCCCCCTGCTGGCTCACACAAGACAGCCATGGGCTGGAGGCTCCCTTAACTGCTTGGCTGACAGGAGCAGCAACCGTGCGCCCCTCAGCAGAGCCGTTTTATGGAGCCCCCACCCGGCCGCCAGCTCATGCAAGCCATTGGCAGTTTGGAGGCTCCTTAAAGCTGCCTGGCTGAGACAAGGGCAGCCATGCGCTCCTCCGCCAAGCTGCTTAAAGAAGCAGAGGGAGGAACAAGCTATCTTGGCGCCTCCCGGGTGCAGCCTGCTTGTGCCAGGATGAGGGCAGAGTGGGGTGGCGGCTTCACTCAGCAGGACAGTGGTACCTCGGGTTAAGTACTTAATTCGTTCTGGAGGTCCGTTCTTAACCTGAAACTGTTCTTAACCTGAAGCACCACTTTAGCTAATGGGGCCTCCTGCTGCCGCTGCGCCGCTGGAGCACGATTTCTGTTCTTATCCTGAAGCAAAGTTCTTAACCTGAAGCACTATTTCTGGGTTAGCAGAGTCTGTAACCTGAAGCATATGTAACCCGAGGTACCACTGTATATCACTGGTGAAACTGCTGCCACTCCTGAGTCCCTCTGCCACCAGTGGCCACTGGAAAGGAATCAAGAGCGGTGGCGCTTTCACCCAAGAGTGAAGCCCCCATCACGGTCTGCCCCTCAGACCTGTCCTGGGCGATATAGTGATACATTGCCCAGGCCTAGTCAGGAGCGGGAAGGGAGCCTGGCCGGACTCATGTCAAAACCCACCTTGGCCCCAACTGTCCTTGGGAGCAGTTGTGGTCCACCTCGCAGGAGTGGACTCATGAAGCCATATCTACTCTCCTGGTCAAGGAGTTACCTTCCCATTGGCATTTCAAGGAGCAACAAGGGGTCTTTTTCAAGGAGGGGTGTGCTCTGTGTCCCTCCCTGCTCTCCTGACTGGGCCCTTTGCCCTCCCTTGCCCCCCTGCAGGAGTTCCAGAAGGGGCTGCGTGCCAAGCGCCCGGTCTACGAGGCCACCTTGCGGAGTGGGCGCCTTCTCCGGGAGAAGGCCCTCCTGCCTGACGACACCCAAACCCTGGAGGAGATGCTGGGGGAGCTGAGGGGCCAGTGGGAGGCCGTCTGTGGCCGGGCGGCTGAGAGGTGGGTATGCATTTGGGGGTGGAGGTGGGGCTTTGGGCCAGACAGAGGAGCAGTTATGATGGCCAAGGATGCTTTAGGCAGACTTGGATTATCTTCTCCTTGTTTTATGTTTCCCTCTAAACAAAGAAATCACTTTCACACGGTTTAGTAAAGGAGAAAACACAAGCTTTACTCACATCAAAAGCCTTGCCAGGTTCAACGCTTACAGTGATGAAAATCAGGCAGACAATGATCCTTAAAAGTTATGAAAGTCCACAGTCCAATTCTAAATGGTGTTCTTTGTCTGGTGGAGAGCTTACTGATATCCTACCCCATCGCAGGCAAGAAGAAGAGTGAGCTGTGACAGGAAGATTACATTCTCTGTTGTTCTCTCTCCCACCACAAACGTTAGAGGCTATGACATCATACAGTCCCCTTCTTGTGAATCTCCTGCAATCATGCATTTGTGATTGGGCTGCTGATCAAACCTCCCATGTTAAATGACTGGTTCATCTCGCTCAGTATTGTTGGCGCTGGCAGGCAGCCATAGCTCTCCAGGTTTTGAGTCTGGGGTCTCTCCAAGCCCTACATGGAGCTGCTCCCATTGGAAATGGAACCTGAGGCCTTCTGCATGGAAAGTGGTGGGGGGCCTCCCCTCACCCACCCCCTTCCCACTGGCCAGAATCTGCTGGCCCCTTGACCTGGGGCCGCCTTTCTCTTTTCCAGGCAGCACAAGCTGGAGGAAGGTCTGCTCTTCTCAGGCCGCTTCACAGACGCCCTGCAGACCCTCATGGACTGGCTGTACCGGGCTGAGCCCCAGCTGGCCGAGGAGACCCCCGTGGGTGGGGACAGGGACCTGGTCAGTGCCCTCATGGACAAGCACAAGGTCTGTGGAGGGTCTGCAGCGGAGTCGCTCCACTTTGGGCCGGGGGCACAGGCATGCCTAGACCCCTTGGTGGGGTGGTGGGCTTGCAGTGTCCAGGAGCAGCCGCTGGATGTGCCTGCCCCACGCTCCCTCCGCAGGTCTTCCAGAAGGAGCTGGGCCAGAGAGCCAGTTGCATCAAGGCACTGAGGCGCTCCCTGCGGGATCTGATGCGCAGCAGCAGCAGCGGTGGCGCCGGAGACTCCCAGTGGCTCCAGAGCCAGGTGGAGGAGCTCAGCCACCGCTGGGAGATCGTCTGCCAACTCTCCGTCTCCAAGCAGGACCGGCTGGAGGCTGCCCTGCGGCAGGCAAGTGGGGCGAGCTGAGGGGGCAAGAGGAGGACGAGGGGGGCTCTGGTGAGCCATGAAGCCATGGCAGGCGGGCAGGAGATGGGCAAAGTGGGTCCTGGGCTGCTGCCTCAGGCCCAGGCTGCTTGGCGTGGGCTGGGTTGTTCCCCAAGGTCAGGAGCAGGCTACCTGGGCCCACACCAAGCCCCCTTACTCTGGAGGGTGTGGGCTGCTGGCTCAGAGCTGCTCTCGCTTAGCCACCTTTCAAGAGCAGGGAGGGAAGGAGCTCTTGGGGTTGTGAGACCTGGCAAAGGATTCTGGGCAAGGCGAGGTCTCTGCCTCCCTGGGGCTCCGTCTTGCTCAGGCAGCCCAATCGCTCTCCGGCCGGCCTCTGGTTCAGACCAGCCAGGATCGAAGGCTCAGGGAGGGCCAGGATCCGCAGAGTCTCAGAGGCTGGTAGGCACTTGCATGGCAGAGAAGGTTTTTTTGTTGACAAAACAAAGCAGAAACACAGAAATTTGAGAAAAACAAAGCTACAGCTGAGAATGAACTGGACATTGGTTTTGTGGGAGAATTGGTTCTCAGGACCCTCAGATGTAAAGCGCTTGGAAGGGGCCACTGAGGGAGGGGTACTGGAGAAGCCGCAGCTTCAGAGTCCTCCCCCTGGTCAGGCCTGGGAAGCCACCCCAGGATCTTTTGGGGAAGGGGGTGGTGAACCCTTCTCTGCTCTCAGTCACCATTCTGGCTGCTCCCAATGGCTCCCCCCTTGCTTCTCTACTGCCCCATGCACCCCTGCCTTTGCTGGGACACCCACTCCTCTATGCAGGCATGGTGGCTGGGTGGGGCTGGAGGAGCTTTTCCTGGGGGGGGGGCACCAGCCCTGCCCAGGTGGGTCTCCCCGCTGTGATGCCAACCTCTTCTTCATTCCAGGCCGAGGAGTTCCATGCCCTGGTGAACTCCTTCCTGGGGCGCCTGACGGAGCTGGAGAAGTCCATCAAGTTTGGTGCCCTTCCGTCAGAGGAGGCCGCTGTGCAGGAGTGCCAGAGCCAGCTGCAGGTGGGCAGCCCGGGGGGGGGGAGACAGCCCCTTCCCCACCCCTTTTCCTTGGATGGAATTGGATGAATAGGAGGGAATATTTATTAGTAACAATCCTTCCTCTTGAGAAAGCAAACATCGATTTCAGCACTATCCGTGCACAGTTTATCTCTAGAAGCTGTTGGGACAAGGCTGCATAACCTTCTAGAGCAATTATGTTACCCAAGGATGCTTTAGGCAGATTTGGATTATTTTCTCCCCGTTTTATGTTTCCCTCTTAACAAAGAAATCACCCTCAGACTGTTTAATAAATAAGAAAATACATTTACTCACATCAAAGTCTTGCCAGGATTCTACAGATTTACTTACATCAAAGTCTTGCCAGGATTCTGCGGGTACAGTGATGAAAATCAGGCAGGCAATAATCCTTAAATGCTACAAAAAAAACCATAGTCTGGTTCAAAATGGAGAGAGCAAAGAAACGTCTTCCCCCATTGCAGATAGAAAAAAGAATGTGTAGCGCCAGGAAGAAGCAAAGATTAAGTCTCCATTGTTCTCCTTCCCACTACAAAGGTTTAGAGGATTTGACATCACAGAGTTCCCTGTTTGTGACTCTCCAGCCATCATTCAATCTGTGATTTGGCTGCAGAGCCTCCCACAGAAACAGGCCCCGTCCCTCCATGCCCAGAGGAGGAGCCTGTGCCAGGTTGCACCCACCCGCTGGCTGGATGGCGCTGAGCGCCCCTCCCCTCTGCTTGCAGGATCTGAGGCAGAGCCTCCAGTGCCAGCAGCTGCAGCTGGAGTGCATCAGCTCCCTGGGGGAGGAGATCCTCAGCACCTCCCACCCGGACTCCGTCATCACCATCCGGTCGTGGGTCACCGTGGCCAGGAGTCGCTTCGAGGAGGTGAGGGTGGTGCCCGCAGGGCGAGGGCAGAGGGGGTGTGCGAGCCAATGTGATGCAGTGGTTGGAGTGTCAGACTAGGACCTGGGAGAGACCGGGGCTCAAATTCTCCCACTCGGTCATTAAGCTGTCACTGGGTGTGACCTTGGGGGACAGTGCATACCCCTCACTCTCCCTTACCTGCCTCACAGGGTCATTGTGAGAATTAAATGTTGGCCGGGGGGGGGGTGGAACCATGTAGTTCACCTTCCGCTCCTGGGAGAAAAAGGTGCCAGTCAAAAGCAATGAATGAATGAGATAAGGGTAGAGGAGGGGTGGCAGCTTCCAGCCGCAGCACTGAATTGGGGCAGAAAGAGGCAGCCTTGGGGCTACGGACATGCAACCAGTCCCAGCTGCTGGGGGGCAGGGGGTGTCTCTTCAAAACCTCCCTGAAAGGGGGCCTGGCTTGCGCTGTGCCACCTCCCAGGGGAGGAGAGGGGAGGCTAAGGGAGGCAGGCCCAGGCTGAGTGCCAGTCCCCCCCTGCCTGCCCCGGGACCCCCTGGCGCCAGCCCCTCTGTGTCCCGCAGGTGCTGAGCTGGGCCCAGCAGCAGGAGGAGCGGCTGCAGGTGCAGGCGGCCTCTCTGGCCACGGAGCGGGAGGAAGTGGCGCGGCTCATGGACTGGATCACGGCCGCTGAGGAGGCCCTGAGCCTCCGGGACGAGGAGCCCCTCCCAGAGGATGCGGAGCAGCTGGAGGAGCTCAGCGCCCAGCATGGGGTAACTGGCCCGCCTTGGCTTTGTGGCCTTGAATGCCTGTGGGCATCACTGGCTGGGAATCCCTGAGGGAGATGGAATGAGGATGAGCCTGGCAAATTAAAATTTAAACCTCCTGTCCCATGTGTGGGTGAGAAGAATGAGAGTAAACAGGTTGTGAAGCCCTTTTTTGGCAGAGTAAAAACTCTTTTGCCACTTACTGGAAGCTAGGAATTAGTCGATTATACCTTTTATCCCAATATATTTGTGGTCTGCCTACCTTTCCCCTCTGTCTCCGCTGTGAAGAACGACCCACACATTTGAGTACAAACAAAAAGGTTTACTTACATTTCAATGCAGGCAGCAAATACTTTAAAGTAGGTAGCAGGTAAAATACGTCTTAGTTACAAAATGCAAAATCCGTTTCTGAAATGAGCCCAGGCGTGTGCGGCTGCTCACATCGCTTGCTTGAGGGAAGAGGGAGACTGAGGCAAAGAGGAAGCGGAAAAGACGGAAATCCTTTGTCCCATTTCCTGTCACAGGGTGTAGGGCGTGTGACGTCACACAGACCTGTCTTCTCTAGGAATATAGGAACTCTTTGAGGCTCATATGGCAAATGTAATTGTCATTTGGACTGTCGATTTCCCCACCATCTCAGGGGGAGGGGGCTAACTCCACCCCCACTCCTGCAGGAGGGAGACACAAAGAACTGAGGCAGCTGGATGTGGAACCAGCCTCCCTGTGGCCCCACCTTGCAGGGAGGAGCAGCTGCCCTTTCCCTCCCCTCTCTCGTTCTCCCCCCCCAGGTGTTCATGGAGGAGCTGACCCACAAGCAGCCAGATGTGGAGAGGGTCACCAAGAGCTGCAAGCGCAAGACCGCCCCTGAGGCGGGGGGGATGGCCCCTGGCTCCCGCAAGCTGCCTTCCCGTAAGTGCCCCTCCCTCAAAGCCAATGGGTGTCCCTGGAAAGAGGCTTGCATGCTGCCTCCTCCACAAATTGGCCCAATGCTCTTTTCAAGGCATCCAAGGGAGTGGCCATTGCTGCTTCCTGCAGGGAGTTCCACAGATTAACGCTGATCAGTGCGAATAAGTCCTTCCTTTTATGTTCACTGAGTCTTCCAACACTCAGCTCCACTGGATGGAAGAGAGGGAGGAAGAGAATTTGGGGGCTGGGCTGAGGGCTGGGGGGGTCACTGCTCCACCGCCAGGCACACTCCTCTCTTGCAGGGCGGCGCAGCGCCAGGAAGCTCTCCCCCAGGGCTCGGCCTGTGCCCCTCGAGGACCTGGTGCCCCAGAGCCCCCTCCTGGCCCAGCTGGTGCAGCGCTGGCAGCAGCTCTGGCTCTTAGCCCTCGACCGCCAGTACCGGCTCCAGAACGCCCAGCAGCGCCAGCGAGAGGTAAGGGGTGGGGGCACTGGAATGAGGGGCAGCGGGGAGCCCACGGTCCTGGCTCCGCGTGGCCGGGAGAGAAAGAGGCAGTCGAGGGTGGGCCTTGAGTAGGGCGGATGTCTGGGGGGTGCTCTCCAATGAACCCCTTGATGTGGGCCCCTGGAGAAATGAGGGGGTCCCTCTAGCACCTTGAACCCTAAGCCCCAGCCTGAAGCCCCTTGCAGGGTAAGAGGCCTCCTACCCTCCTGACCTCACCTGGGTTGGGCAGCTGCTTAGGGGCCCCTCATGGGGGGGAAGCTGGGTGAGATGGGCCCCTTTGGACAGGATCCAGCTGCAGCCAGGCCCATCCTCTGCTGCTGTCCCCCTCCTTCCCATGGGTGGGGACATGGATGGGGAGCGGGGGGCCTGGCCCCATCCCAGCAGCCCCATCTTTCTCTCTCTCAGCTGGAGGAGTTTGCCCACTTTGACTTCTCGGTCTGGCGAAAGCGGTACATGCAGTGGATCAGCCAGATGAAATCTCGCATCCTGGACGTCTTCCGGGGCATTGACCGGGACCAGGACGGGCGCATCACCCAGCAGGAGTTCATCGAGAGCGTCCTCTCCTCCAGTGAGTGCAGCAGGGCCAGGTGCCCAGGAAGGGGCAGGAGTGGGGGCTCCCCAGTGTCATGGACCGGCTGGATGCATAGGAGTGGGGCGAGGTGCCAGCTGGGGAACGCCCAGGGGAAGAAGGCTCAGAGCCCGGGAATTGGTGGTGGGACAAGGATGCCTGGTCAGAGGGAGCAGACTGGGAGCAGGAGGCGTTGGAGGCTGAAGAGGGAACAGGGCTTAGTGAGCAGGAAGAGGCTGTGGCAGAGAGCAGTCCAGAAGCAGAGGCAGGAGAGGAGGGGAGACCGGCTGCTGAAGAGTCCAGGGGGTCCCTCCCTCCTGCTGCAACCAGCTCCCCTCTCCGCTGGTCTCCCAGAACATGCAGAGAAACGGAAAGGGCAGAAGAGCTGCCACGGTCTCCGCTTGGAGAGGAGGGGACTTTGGCAGCTGTGGGAAGGCGGGGGTCCTCAGTCCTTGCAACTGCCTTATTGGGGCAAGGCCTGCTGGGGAAAGTTGCTGGGATCACTGGGCCTGAGCTGTTTTGGTTCCTTTGAATAAAGAGTTAACTGCACTGGTACCTGACCCCCAACTGCTTTGGGACCATTCACTTTGCCAGACCCCCAACTCAGCACACTTGGGGACATGGCAGGACTAGGAGGGGGATGTGGAGAGGAGACCCCTCCTCTCTGGCAGCAGCTGCTCTTTCTGATCCACCTCCTTCCTTAGCCAGATGTGCCCTGTGGGCTGCCCTCCACATTCCAGGCTCGCCATGCTTTCTTGGTGGCAGTTCCCTGGCTTGTGGGGCTCTCCGTGTGGCAGGTGGGGCCCAAGTGCCCGACTAGCCCCCAGCCCCACCCTCTCTTTCCCTCCCCAGAATTCCCCACCAACCCACTGGAGATGAGCGCTGTGGCCAACATCTTTGACCTGAACAGAGATGGCTTCATTGACTACTATGAATTTGTGAGCGCTCTGCACCCCAGTCGGGACATCCTGCGCAGGGCGGCTGATGCGGACCAGATCCAGGACGAGGTACGGCCTCGGAAGCAGCACCCGCCACTCGGTTGCAAAAAAGCATTAAGATGCAACTGTCAGAGGACGTTGCAAAGAGGAATCTTATCTGAGGGCAGGGGGTTGGGTGTCCCCCAGCCAGGGAGGCAGATGCAACCCCCCCCCACTCGGCCTGCCCTTAGGCCTGTCCCCCCTAGCCAGCCCCTGACCCTCACCTCCTCCTTCTCTGAAAAGACACCCTCCCCCCACCGCTTCCATTTGTTTCCCAGGTGAACAGGCAGGTGGCTCAGTGCAACTGTGAGAAGCGTTTCCAGGTGGAACAGATCAGTGCCAACCGGTACAGAGTAAGTGCTTGGCCACGAGCCCCCTAGCCCCCCCTGGACAGGGGCCTGCTGGGCTTCTGGAGAGCAGGGGTCACTGTGCACTGCTGCATTGCAGGGGGCTGGACTAGAAGCCCCCTGGGGTTCTGTGGCTCTAGGATTCTCCATCCAGCACCCAGAGGAGTGGGCGCCCACCAGGTAGCCTCCAGCAAAGTCCCGCCAGGCCTGGGAGCAGCCAGGCAGAGGGACTCGGATGGTTGGGGCTGAAAGCTGAACCGCTTGTCAGAAGGAAACCCCCCAAGGAAACCCCTCCTTGATGGAGAGGGGTCTTTCTCTCCTCTGGCACCTCTAGCTCACTGCTCCCCCCCCCATTGCAGTTTGGGGAGTCACAGCAGCTGCGCATGGTCCGCATCCTGCGGAGCACCCTGATGGTGCGCGTGGGCGGAGGCTGGATCGCCCTGGATGAGTTCCTGGTGAAGAACGACCCTTGCAGAGGTGAGGGGCTGGGGGTGGCAGTGGGAGGGGGGCCTTTCTTCCATGGGCACCTCCTGGGCCTTCTAGGCAGGCTCAGTTGGGGGGGGCAATAGGGGGCTCTGCTTCTCCCTCTGTGGGTCAGCAGGAGGCAGAGGAGGCATGTGGGAAATGGATTGTGTCGATTAAAATGTAAATCCATTTGTGTGGGCGACATACAAAAAGTAGGGGGCTGCCAAGCCTTTTTAGCAACATAAAAGGCTTATACATTCTGCAGCTTACTAAGGAATGAGGCAGTTACACCTTTTTATCCCTTTTATTTGTGGTCTCCTGGCCTCCCGCTCTTCACCTCCGTTGCAGAGAATGAACCACATGTTTTTAGTAAGATAAACAAAGAAAGGTTTACTTACATTTCAATGCAGGCAGCATATACAATACAGGAAAGAAAACTTCTCAGGTACAAAATACAAAAATTGCCTTCGATTTAGGCTGTGGGTGTCCAGAGTCCCCAGACACACATCTGGTCAGTTTGGAAGCATGATGGAGAGAGAGTCTCCTCAAAGGCAGCAGGAAGTATAAAAGTTTATCTCCTTTGTTACAGAATTTCTGCCCAGAGGAGGCAAGAAGTGGCCACCCAGAGGGTCCTCTCTAGGAAGTCTAAGAACCCTCTGTGTGCTCACCTGGGCTTGTCTGCCAAAACATGCATTTGTGATTTGGCTGCGAACCCAACAGCTTTCAGGGACGATGTGGACACCCCACCTTGTTTAGGGTGCTACCTCTGGGCCCTGAGGGTGGAGGAGCCCCTCTCACGGTGGTGTCATGTGGGAGCTCCCTGGGCGCAGAGACCCGGCCCTGGACACTGTGCGCCTCATCCTGCTGGAGCTGGGGACCAGCTGAGCACCCAGCTGGCCCCTCTTTGCCATCCTTGGCCTGGAAGCGGCACCCTCCCCGCGCTCACCTCTTCTCCTCTCCCAGTGAAGGGAAGGACGAACCTCAAGATCAACGAGAAATACCTGACGCCGGGCCCTGCGGGGGGCAAAGGGAGCAGCTCTCAGTCTGTAGCCCCCGCCTCCAAGGCGCTGTCTCCCCCCAGCCGCTCCAATTCCAGTCTCAGCCTCTACAGCAGTGCTTCAGCCCCCAGCAGCCCCCTCACCAGGAAGGTAAGGGGGGAGAACCTCAGGGTGGGATAGAGGAGGGGGGAATATTGCACCAAATCCTCTAGCCTGTCCCCACAAACACCTGGCTGGGGGGCATCCTTCCTCCCTCCCTTGTCAGGCTGGAGGCGCTTTGCTCTGGGGAGTCAGAGAGTGGCACCTCCGTCCCCGCCCTGCTCTCCTGGAAAGGCTCCCTTGTCTGGGGCTGACACCCCCAGAGGGCAGAGGGGCTGCCCCAGCACCTGCCCTCACTGTCTCCCCCCCCCTTGCAGTCTGTCCTGCGCAGGACACGCTCCGGGGATCGGTGCCTCCACTCCCGCAGCTCTCTGGTGATGGACGGGGCGGAGCTGACCTTTGCTAGAGGAGGAGGAGCCTCTGAGGATGGAGGAGGAGCCTCTGAGGATGGAGGAGGAGCCTCTGAGGATGGGGGAGGAGCCAGGGCAGAGCCTGAGGCTGAGCCCCCTCCAGGTGAGGAAGGAGGGCGAGGGGGGCAGGGTCTTCTCTCTAGACTAGAGGAAGCTGTTGAGCAACCCCGTCACCCCCGTCACCTGGGGTAACTCAGAGGAGGCCCACTCCCCGAGGGGCAGGTTGACCCAGTTGCTCCCCCTCCACAAACTGAATTTAGCCCCACACCTGAATGCCGTGCCCCCTACTCCCCCCCCCGTCTCCCATTCCAAGGGCTGGGTGTACAGGGGCCTTTGCTCTGGGCGGCTGGGTGCAGTTGCCCTGGAGGATTTCTGGGAAGGGGTCTCCAAGGGCCATCTAGTCTAACCCCTTGCGATGCAGGAGTCACCACTGAAGTGTCCCTGACAGAGCTTTCCTCTTTGCCTCTCCTCCTCAGAGCCCCCTGGAGGCCCCCCGCCCTGAAGGACGCAGCCTCTGCGGAAAAGACGGGCCGTCCGTCCTAACCACTGTGGCGCCCGGAGCCAGTCGGGGCAGGGCCCCCCCACGGGAGACGGGCTCAGAGGCTCCACCAAGCAGCTCTGCCGCTCCCACCCCCAGAGGGCGCAAACTGGTGGCCAGCATCAACCCGCTTGGCCAGGCTGGAGGCTGAGCAGGTGGCAGAGCCCACCTCACCCCATGCCCACCCCCTCCTTCAGTGCCCGGCTCCTTTACCCCCATCCATCCTCCAGAGCAAGGCACCCAGATCCCCCCCAATTATATGCAAATGCCTTTGTGGGAGGGGGCCTTCCCCAGTCCTTCCCCACCCCTTGCCCTGTTCCCTGCAACCCCCCCCTCCAGACAGCCTCACCCTTGGCCCTCCCTGCTCCTCACCTGGTTCTTCAGCACCCACCTCAGTCCCTGTGGGGGGGGCAGCCCTGCCCCAGGTGGGATGTTTGGCATCTGCTCTGCCCACCTGCAGTGCCCAGGTGGGCACCCCCCGGATGGTCCCACAGCAGGTTCTTGGGGTGAGGAAGGCCTCCTCCCTGTGGTGCTAAGCCCGTCTCCTGCCAGCCCTGGGGGGGGGGTTCCTTGCCTGGAGTGCCCCCCCTTCCCTCCCTCCCTCCCTCCCTCCCTCTTCCCCTGGAGCATGCCTGCTTGCCAGGCTGAATATTCGCCTGTCATGGTTGTGGATGTGCTCAGCGAGGGACAATAAAGACCAGGGTTTCTCTAGACGCCTCTCGTTCGCTCCGGTGCTGGCTCTGACTGCCTGCCAAAAGAGGCTCTGCTTGCCTTTGGGGCAGTGGGGGTGGCCGGGGGCTCCTTGGGATTGAAAACAGGGGGCGGGGGAAGGGAAAGCTCCCCGCCTTTTGAAAACGGAAAAATGGACTGGTCCAGATGGGGCCCAGCTGAGAGTCCGTGGAGAACACAGACCACAGAATTGTAGAGTTGCATGGGACCCCCAAGGGCCATCCAGTCCACCCCTGCAATTCAGGAATGGCTGAGAGATCATCATCCAGCCTCTGTTGAAAAACCTCCCATGAAGGAGATTCTGCCACCTTCCTCCAAGGTCACTCATTCCACCGCTGAGCAGCACCGACCCTCAGGAAGTTCTTCCTAATGTTTAGTCAGAATCTTGGACTTGGACTTGGAATTGATCAATAAGTTGAACCTATTTCTCTGTCACTTTTCATTCAAATGAGCCCCAAAGTGACTTACAAACAACAAATAGCAATAGCAGGATAGAACATCACCACAAACACAGCATAAATCATATAGGATAATTAACAAATCATCAGGAAAACATTTGCAATCTATAAAACACTGTTATAACAGCAACTTCTGAAGAAAGCATCACAATTAAAGCAAAAATAATAGTATATGATTAACAAATTAGGGACAGATGGGGCTCGTCCACCTGGGAAGAGAGCCCACCTAGGAGAAGGAAAACTCGGATCCCAAACCTCCGCTGCCTTGTGGGATTTCTTGGGGAGAAGAAAAAACTCAGGAGTAGACCCTGCGCAAATGCGGAGCGGATCTCACCTCTTGCTCCTCCTTCCTGCAGCCCAGCTGGTGCCAAGCGTCTCGCTCTGCTTTCCTTTGGGCCCCACCAGAGAGGCCCCCCTTGTGGTCTGAGCATCCCACCGCCTCCCTGCGCTCTGACCAGCCTTCACCCCAGGGAGCAAACTTGGGTGCTGCTAACACAGCGGTTTGTCCTTTTCCCCAGAGGCACACTCCGCTGTCAACAACATTAACAGAATAGCAGTCAAAAGATAAAAGCAAGCACCGTTAAGTTCATGCGCACACTCTCCTAACCCCGTGACTCCTGATATTCCACTTTGCTCAGCCCATGAAAAGGCCCGTCCACTCAAGGCCCATGGCAGCAACTCCCTTCTGAAGGTTCCTTGGGCTGGAGGTTGGGTGGCCACAGGTGACCCCCCCCTGCCCCCGGCTACCAGAGTCTCTCTCCCCTCACAACTCCTAGTTCTGGGGGTGGGGGGCATCTCTCTTCTGCTGGTGAGCCGATAAAAACACAGTTTGTCCCTAAGATCAGCCTTAGTACCTGAGAACTGGAAACTGGCTAAAAGAAAACCCATTTTTGGAATAGGGGTCTGTGCAGTTGCAGCCCAGTTTGCTTCATATCTGTTCCAGGGAAACCTCTGTGAAGCCTCATGAAAGGTAGAGTGGACAGGTATGCGGAAGAACAAGTCCTGCTGAGGCGCAGTCAGCCTGGCTTCTGCAGAGCTAAGTCCTCTCTCAGGCTGTGTGCGCATTGCAGTCTTTGAAGTGCTGTGGTTTTCTGTTTTCAAGAAGTCCTGTTGCAGACTTCACTCTGCGGGTGCCTGTAGCTGCATGCTGGGCAGACAGCAGGTGTCATAGTTAAATCATTAAGCTTCCACACATGGAGGGTGTCCCCTGCTGCTGGCACACACTTGACTCCCTCTCCATTCAAGGCTCATATTATTTTCAAAAAATTCCTGTGGGTTTATTAATATTCTAAAAGTCTTAGTAGCACAGGTGCAGTTGGTGTCATTGCACTCAGTGTATGCCCAGAGATTTCCTTCCTTTGTATCATGCAGACAATTTCATGGCTGCTGGGGGGACACTCCGAATTGTATCTAACAAACATCTACTCAGAGTATGTCTAGTCTCTTCTTTTGACAAGGCACTCTGAGTATGCTCAGAGCCTCCTTGCCCTGGCACCAGGCACTCAGGGAACATCCTGCAGCCTGATTGATTGAACGAAGACTGCAGGAAAAGGCACTTTAAGCTTCTGATAGCTCTTCTCCTGTTGGCCAATTAGCACCAGTGGAGTCAAGGTGGTTTCTTAAAGGGCAAAGCACAGCTGGGTTTTGCTAAAGGGTGATGGGCAAAATAGTTCTTTCTCAGTTCTATCAAAGTCCCACCATAAGCACTCAGGCAATGTGGTTCTTGGTTGTGGCACAGCATGAGTGGGGTTGCAGGGACAGCTGCCCTGGGAACAAAATTATTTGTTAGGGTGCAAAATTTCAACACCTGGTGCTGCCTCAGTACAGCTAGGCACTTCTGTCTCTGGGCTCTGCTGAAAACTGCTGCTCCATGCGAACCAGGAAGTGATCTCACCAGACAATGGAACGGATCTTCTTTTCATATCTCTGTGGCTGCAATCTCCTGGGGAACACACATGCCTTAGGCCAGAGGTTTTCAGCCTTTATGAGTCCCCTGCTCCTGGCCAGCCCCACAGGCACCATTCACCTGGGGAGCTTGTAGCCAGGGCTGCTGCAACAAACAGCTGTGCAAGCCTTGGGGAGATAGAGACAAGAGAGGGCATGGGGGTGTGAGGTGAAAGGGGTGGAGACCAGTGTTGCCCACAGCACCCCTGACCCTTCAAGGCACCCAGGGGCCACAGCACACTGGCTGAAAACCACTGGACTAGGCACTTGAATGTGCATGTGCACTCTGTGTGTACGCATGTGTACTCTGTCCATTTCCCTTTAGGCCCCAGACCAAAACCACACTGGCATGGCCTGGGGACCTGGAAGAGCTGGCCTGTTCATGGGGGGGGGGGTTTGCTCCCTAATGGAGGCCGCTGTCTCATTCTGCCCCCTCCCAAGCCGAGGCAGGCTTGGCTCTCTGGTCTTAAACAAACAGGAAGCGGTTGTGAGGCAGAATCAAAGTGAGCTATTTGCCTGCACACCTTGGCTGCCGGCGCTGCCCAAACCCGTCCCTCGCCTGCTCTCGTCTGTGGGATCTTTGGCGCATTGCCTGTTTTGCCAGGCCAAGGGAGTCCCTGGACCTTGAGAAACCTCCTCCTCTGTTTCTTGGGTCCCCACAGGCCACCTCCGCAAGGCTCCCCTGGAGAGGGCTGGGCAGCCAGTTCTTCCTCCTTGGTGGCCCAGGCAGCCTCCGCTGGGAGCTTCCATCTGGCTCTACTGGGGTTCTCAGTCTGCCTGTACAGGTTGGACGACTTTTGGGCAAGAGCGCATGTGCCTTCCTCCCCCTGCATTAACACCCTTTGACTGGTCTGGGGTGGCTGAGCCAGATCAGGCCCCATCCCTCCTCCTGGCTTGGAGCGAAAGTCCCACCCCCTCAGCCCACCCACCAACTCTCCCACCTGCAGCAGGTGGCATGAGAGCTCCGTGCCCTCTGGCTTTGACCTTGCCAGACTTCCAGCAGGCCTCTTACACTGAGATCCAAAGGCTCCTGAATGTTCCATTGTCCTCCCGCCCCACGGAAGCTAAGCTCTGCCTCGTGGCCCCTGCAGCCTTCCCCAGCTTAGGGGTGCTTATGGGAGCCAGTCTGGCGCTGGGTTTCAGGGCTCCTGGGCAGGGCGAGAGGCTCTGCAGCATGGATGACTATTGGCGCCCACAAGTGTGCCAGCACTGCCAGGCGATGTTTACAGAAAGCTCAGAGCCTGGCAAAGCGACAGGGGGGCTGGCTCAGAAATCAACACACACACACACCTGCCTGTTCACACAGACACATTTGCTTTGTGCCAGCAGAGGCTTAAGCTCAGCCTGGCAGCTGCTCCTGTGCTACGCAGCCGGCCTCTCCCGGGACACGGGACTCCCAATCCCCTGTTGGCTTTGCTGCCAGTCTTGCCATCTGCCCTCGGGGAAGCAGGCGAGGCTCTAACCACTTAACCTGCTGGTTTGGTTTCAACTTGAATTCCTCCTCTAGCACTGCCTGGGATCACTGCCAACCTGTGCGCACTCACGGCTCTGTTTGTCCTCGGTCCGAATGACCCTCTTTGCCATTTTGGGGGTGGTGGGGTGGAGGAAATCTCCCTTGACCTTTTAGAAAAGTGAGAAATACTCCTCTCTCCCTCCCTCCCTCCCATTTCCAGCCCTATAGTAATGGGGTGCTGCTGCGTTCCTTTTCTGCCCTGAATGGGGGGGGCTTCCCTTTGGGAAGTGGGGTGCGGGACTAGATGGACCCATTCAGCTGGCAGCTTTAGTCTGGCGCCCCCAAGGGGTGGGGCTGGGAAGCACCATCCATCCACCCAGCCTGCCCAGCCCCTCTTGCCTGGGGCGTGAGGGGCGACGGCGACGCGCAGGCGGCAAGGCGGGAGCTTTGCCCCTTTTTGTTCCTTTCGGTTTTTCTCCAGGAAGTTCGCTGCGCTCTCCGGGCGCCTTCCGTGCGAAGGAACAAGCTCTCACCTGGTGTGTCATTTGCTGCTGCGAATACCTACGCAGTGGATCATCCTTTGACGCCGGCAGGCCTCTCCCTCCCAAGGAGCCCACAGCACCCTTCACCCCCCGGGAAGGCATTCAGACGTTGGCGGGGAGGTGTCCACTCCAGGCAAGCTCCCCAAAGTCGGGGGGGAGCAGCGCGGCCCCTTCTGCAGCCACTCACCCGCTGAGAGAGAAGAGCCACGCTTGGCTCACTCACTGGGCATCTGCATCAAGGCCTCCTCCTCTCATGTCCCCCCCCCCGCAGAAAATTTTGCTTTCTTTGTACAGAGCGGCCCTGCCATTTTCCCCTCTCGAGGAACCTTCGTCTCGCCTCCCTACGAATCGGCCCCAGCCCTTTAACCATTTCCTTTCCAAGAGCCAGTGCAGCGTGATGGGAGTGCAGTGAGAAGGGAGGGAGGGAGGGAGGATTTAACAGTTTCCCCACCCACCATGGTCCCAATGAAAATTGCAGCCACCCACCATTTGGGAAGGGACAAGCAGGGGCTGATCGCTCGGCCAGAGAATGTCATTTGGATTTCAGAGTCTGGTTTGCTGGACCAGCTTCAAGCAGAGCGGCAGCCCGAGGGGGCAGCTGATTCGTCCATGTCTGGCGGGGGGGGAGGGGGGGTCCCCGGAATCCTTAGGGTGGATGATGGTGGGCAAGGCTGGCCCCATCCACCCTGCGCGCTGCCGAACAAGACGCCTCATGCCGCTGAGGAAGCCCTTCCCAAGTTCTGCCCCACTCCTGGCGTTTTGCCCCCGTCCCCACGTCATTGGCTTTGACGCCTTTGCAGAAACTGCCAAATAATTTTTTCCGCCTGTCCCACCCGCATTTGCTCCGGGATGGAATCTGAGGCATCCTCCGGGCGCTCTTGGGCTGCGCCTCGTGCAGAGACGGGCCAAGTTGCCCAGGTGATTCACCCTTTCCGGATAGGAGCATCCTTGGGATGAAGGCAGGTCACAGCCTCCTCCTCCTCCTCTTGATGTCTGATGTCCCGGGAGAAGACCATTCTGGGGCTCACAAGAGAGCTCTTTCCCCATACTCCCACCCCACAATTGAGGCCTTTTTGCCTCCGCTAGGACAGGAACACTGTTCCCTTTTCACAGTATTCACACGTAGCGCAGAGATTTTTAAAAGCTGTGGGGAGGAGACATGAGGTCATTCATCTATGCCTATGTTGGGGAGCAGGGAGGGGGGAGCCAGCCTCCACTTCCAACAGCAAGCTTACGCCGGCTTGCGGGGGGGGGGCGTGTTAAGGAGAGGAAGCTCAGACGGGCCCTTTCCTGCCCCATCATATTTTGGCTTCTCCCCCAGCAGCTGCAAACGTGTCTCCCGTACCGGCCTCTACAGCCACAGCAGGCGCTGTAACTCTCCAGCGGTTTGACTTCACGCGCTCTCCTCCATTGTCTCCCGAGACAGACGGATACCAGCAATTCTTAGAGCCCCTTTCAGCCCCCCTCCCACAGGGCCCAGGACGGGCTTGAACAGCCCCCCCTGGAGCAGAGACAGGTGCCTCATTCTGGACAGGAGCCCCAATCCTGCCCTAGTGCTCACGGGACTTCCCCCAGGACTTGGCTCTGCACGTGAGCAGCTTCCTCCTCCCTTGTAGCAACTCAGTCTGTGTCATGGATCTGTCCCGTTGGGTGGGAACAGTGCTCAGCTGGCCCCCTTCTTGCTCCCCCACCGGCCTGTGAAGCCCTCTGCTGGTGAGTTTAGTTGCGGGTTGATCCGTGGGTGCGCCCATGGTGCTCAGCCCTGGGGTGAGGGAGGCAGCTCAGCCCCTTACTGCGGATCTGGGAGCCCCACGCGGGACCCTTTTGCTTCCTGGTTCCTCTGCTGCCGAAGCGGAGCGCGGCCTGGCTGCCAGGCTGCCAAGGGAGGGGCGAGGCGGATTCCTCGGAGGCCTTTCATGTCTAGCGGTGCTGAAGCCGCTGCCTGCCCTGCCACTGCCCTGCCGAGCCTGAGGCGCTGAGGGAGTGCTGAGCCCCCGCTGCAGGAGGCCTAATCCTGAACCCAGCAGCCTCCACTGGGCCCTCCATGCCCATGTCTGGGGATGCGGCCTCCTGGCCAGGCCCCTTCTCAGGAGCGCAAGGGGCAGAGCCACCCCTCGACATTTGAAACATGAGGCTCTCCCTCCAGGGTCCTGGGAACCGTAGTTCGTTAAGGGTGCTGGAAATGGCAGCCCCGGGAAGGGAAAAGTTATGCCCCCAGCCGTGCCCCTTAGCGACTGGCCTGCTTCTGATCCAGGAGACAGACTCAGCAGCCATCATGACTAGCAGTAGCCGCGGCCGCCTTATCCTTTTCCGTGGAACTGACAAGTCGTCCTTTGAGCCCCCCCCCCCCCCGCCAGCTGGCGGCCCTCCCGGCAGTTGCCACCCGCGAGCGCATCAGGACATGCCTGGATCGGAGGAGGGCAGCGAGCGGGCTCTGCCAAGGCTCTGCCTGCTTTGCGAATGCCAAGATCAATAGGCACACCCCAGGATGACAAGGCGGCCAAGAAGGGGGGGGGAGCCCTCTGCCCTCCACCTGGGTGCTGAGAAAGCCCTCCTTCTGCTGGTGCCCAAGGCTGGGCTGGCGCCTCCGCGCCTTCCTTCCTGATCTGGGGGCTACGGGACCCCTCCCTGTTCACATGCAGGGACTCACCTGTGCATCTTCATTTGCAGACATTTGCAAATATTTTCATATGCAAATTCGGTGCGCAAGTCTTTATGACACCCTTGTTTGTGGAGCTGACCCGTTATCTCAAACAAAGCAGCCGGGAAGATAAGCCACATGCAAATGCCGCTGCCACGGCCTTCCTGAGAAAGCAGCCTCCGCTGCCCAACCACTGCGCTACACAGGACTGGCGAACCTGCCGGGGTCCTTTAGCTGGGGCCGGGGCCATTTATTCATTTATCTCATGATGTTTATATACCGCCTGATTGGTTTTTTAAAAAAGAAAAATGCCTTTATCTGTTTAGAGAACAGATAAAACAATAAAGTCATTGCTAATAAAAATGTACAGCATTATTTTAAAACTTCCAAAAGTTAAATGCTAAAGCAGATTAGAATCGCTTAACTATCTAAGCATTTGGGTAAACAAGATGTCTAAACAGGAATGCAGGCACCGAAAAGAGTACCGTGAAGGCACCTGCTCAGCATCAATTGGCAGGGAGTTCCAAAGAGCCACACTAGGGTCTTACAAACGTGCAACCAGGTCTAGCCCCGGCAGCTGCAGCTGCCATTCCACGTGTTGGGAAGTTGCTGCGCCGGCTGCCAGGCTAGGAAATTTGCACAAGATGGTTTCACAGGAGTGGTTCCCACAGTGGGTGGTCGTGTCCCCTTGGGGTGGATTACCTGGGGGGGTGCTAAGAGGCAAGGGGGTGGCAACAGGGAGGCGCTGGAGGTGTAAAGGAGTCTCAGACTTTGAAAAGCTGGAATCATTGGATCCGAGGGCCTTCTGGCGGTTCCCTCGCTGCGAGAAGTGAGGTTACAGGGAACCAGGCAGGGGGCCTTCTTGGTGGTGGCGCCCGCCCTGTGGAACGCCCTCCCATCAGATGTCAAGGCAATAAGCAACTATTTTACTTTTAAAAGAAAACTGAAGGCGGCCCTGTTTAGGGAAGTTTTTAATGTCTGACGCTGTATTGTTTTTAATATTCTGTTGGAAGCCGCCCAGAGTGGCTGGGGAAGCCCAGCCAGATGGATAGGGTATATCATCATCATTATTATTATTATTATTATTATTATTATTATTATTATTATTTTATCAAGCTCATCAGTTTTGTTCAATTATTTAAACTACATAGTTTCAACTGCACTTCGAATGAATGGGCGATTAATTGGTCCTGTTTTGGATTTTATTGTGTTCTTATCTTCCCCGGTGGGCCATGGGGCCTTGGGGATGAGTTTGGGAACCACCACCCGGAGCCCTATTTTGCCTGCAACCCTGTGGCCCCTGCGGAGAGAGGGAGGGCCTGGCCCTCTTGCACGGGGCCCACGAGGGACAGCCAACCGGCCTGACGCCTTCCCCGCGTTCCAGTTTGGAGACGGGTCTGGCTCCTTCGCTTCCTGGAAGCCTGCCTGCCTGCCTGCCTCGCCCCAGGCCCCAGGCCGCCTCTGCCTCCGAGGTTTTTGTCCTCTCCTTGGCAAGGCTGGAGCTCAAGACAAACACCAAATACACCCCGATTACTGGAGGGCCGAACACGACAGGAAGACAATGCGCACATCCAGGTGGCAGGTGATGGCAATCAGCTCTGGGTGGCAGGAGCCGCCCGGCCGCCTCCCTCGAGCCGTGAGAAGCTGTGGCGGAGTCTCGGCAGTGGCGCATTCCTTCCTTCTCAGGCGACAGGCGGTGGCTTTGGCCGGCTCCTTCCGAGGAGGTGGCTGGCGCTTCCGCGTCTTTGAACTGTGTCATCGGCTCCTGGCCAGGGACGCTCCCCAGCTCAAGGAATGCGCGTGGCACAAACTTAACTCTGTATTGTCAACACGTGGTAACATGCTAGAAGTGTATAAAGTCACGCCTGACCTGGAGAAGGAGGAGAGAGAAAAGTTTTCTCCCTCTCTCTTAGAAGAGGAGAACTCGCAGGCATTCAAGGAAGGCGAAGGCTGGGACATCTGGAACCAAAGAACATACGTTTTTTATTTAACCAGCAACTGGAGAGACATGTATGGCATCTTAGACCCCGCCCTGGAGTGCACGAAGCACAGCTGGAACATCTGTGGCAGAAGGACCTCCTGGCATGAAGAAGAGCCTCTCACCTTCTGACACGGAACTGCTTGTGCACACAGTGAGTGCAACGTGGAACGAGGGCATTTGCTACAAGAAGCAGAGGTGGCCCCCGGTTTGTGTGGCGTTGAAAGGAGATTGTAGGCATGAATGGACAGGGCTCTCGATGCTCCTGGCCAGGATGGCGATATTCCAGCTCCGCTGTGGGAGGCAGTCTGCCTCTGAATGCCCAATGCGGGGAACTGCAGGAGGGGACGATGGCTGCTGCTTGTGGGCTTCTTCCCTTTGAGGCATCTGGTTAGCCACCGTCAGAACAAGGGGCGGGACTGGCTGGGCCCCTTTGGCCTGATCCAGCTCCTACAGGGCTCTTTGGATAGACTTATACGGGTTGCGCACTGGTGGAGACACAACTGACTTCCAACATGTGCAGTGCCAGATTTACACAAGCTATAGCTTAGGGTCCCACTCTCTTGGGAGCCCCCCAAAAAATTAAAGAAAAAAATCTGGATGTACATTTCCAAAATATAAGATAAAAAGATAAAAACACATAGGCTCCTGTGATGTAAGTCATGGGCCCCGCCTGCTAACCTGCTCCCTAAAATATCACATATAAAGGGCCCCATTACCTTCAGTAGCCTAAACCTAAATCCGGCCCTGAACTTGTGTCCCAGATGTCTAGGGCTGGGCCCACAGTGTTTCTCAAACTTGGGTCTCCTGCTGTTGTTTGACCACAGTTCCCACCATCCCTGACCACTGGTCCTGCTAGCTAAGGTTAATGGGAGTTGCAGTCCAAGAGCAGAGGGAGATCCAAGTTTGAGAAGCCCCGGCACTATGGAGCTCTTGCAGAGAGCATCTCGGCACTCTGCGCAGTTTTCCCAGTCCCAGCTCCGCTCTCCCCCAAGTCGATGCCATTGAAATGGTGTGTGTGCACTGAATCTCGTGATCAATTATGTGGGGTGGGGCGTACCTGCCCCCCGCCCAATATCTGTTTCAAGTTGGCACCTCTTCCTGCATCTTCTCCTTCTCTGTACCAAGCCAGGTCCACAGGAGCCAAAAGCCACAGCGAGAAAGGAGACGCGGCTGGCTGAGCTGCCTTGCGCTAAACTTTGAGCAGGTTGAGCTGCCTCCTCCTCCTCCTCCTCCTCTTCCTCTTCCTCTGGCAAGGATGGTTCTGGGAGACTAAACAGCCCCACACAGCAAGCTGCTCTCCTTGCTCTCCCAGCCTGGTTACTCTTCCCACTGGGCCGCCCAGCCCAGCTCTGCAGGCAAGACGGAGGCTGAGGCCATGGGACTGGGGGGGGGGGGCAGCGAAGGAAATGCAGAGGAGCGGGCGATGCAGAGCAGAGTGCTGGCAACTCATCTGATGGGGCTGGATCCACGTCATGTAGCAGACCAGCGGGGTAGGCAAGGGCAGGGTGGGCTGGAGGGTCTTCTTCTGCCCTGTCCAGAGGGGGCTGGGGCTGGCATTTAAACCAGGAGAAGCTTTGCCTTGTGATCAACGCTGATGAAAAAAATCGACCCCCACCCCCCAGTTGGGCTGGCGTTGGGTAGTTGCTGCTCGTCTGGATTGTTCTGCCTGCTGAGTGCAGCGTGCTTCTTCTGGCAAGCCCCCCCCCCCCCAGGGCTCTCCCCACTGGTGATGCTTTGCAACCAGCCTTCAGAGGTGGAACACTAAGAAAGGAGGTGGAACACAACTATCTTGGCTAGTAGCCACAAAAGGCCTTGTCCTTCACGAATTTGCGCCGCCCTCTTTCCAAGCCATCCAGGCTGATGGCCATTACTGGCTCCTCCGGCGGTGAGTTCCACAGATTAACATTTCCTCAATCTGCCCCGACCCTTCCAACATTCAGCTTCGCAGGTGGCCCCTCTGGTTCAGAGGAAGGGAGAGCTGCTTTCCTCTCTCTGCTCTCTCCACCCACGCTGCTCCCAGCCCGACTTGCACAACGCGGCCCGGCCCGTTCCCAGGAAGCCGCGCTCGCCAATCTCGCTTTCTCTGCTGCGGCAGCAGGACGGGGAAAGCCCCGAAGGGCAGATCAGGCGGCAGGAATTCCGTTGCAGACACACCTGGGCAAGGATTAGGATTGACAAGCTGGCGAGGAACCAAAACCGCCTCCAAGCTGCTCGTGTCACCTGAGAGCCCGGACCCCGCCAAAGGGTCTTCTCGTCTCCCCTCTGCCCCAGCGACACTCTTCTTGCCCATCCCAGGCAGCTCCTGACAAACCACCAGGAGCCTTGCACAAATCCCTGTGTGTCTGCACACTGCCTTTTGAACACCATCCCCTCCCTCCGGTTTGGGCAAAACCAGTGCCTGCGCGAAGTGAAGAGGCAGGTGTATGGCAGGAGCGCTCCCTCCCTCCCTCCCTCCCTCCCCCCTCCCCGTGTTTGCACCACTTGGGTTGGGCCAGTGTGTCATCCCAGGGCGGGGACATAAAAGCAAGGTTGCGCTCAGGCCGTCCCACCTTGGCACAGTTGGAAAGAGCAGCAGGAGGCGGCGGCGGCAAGAGCAGAGGACCCACAGGTAGGACTGAGGAAAGCCTGGTTGGGGGCCATCAGCTGGGGAACGGGGGCGAGTGGGGGGCTCTGCTCCCCTTGGCAAGGCTACTGGGAGTGCTGGGCGCTGGTGCCCTTGGCAGGGGCAGGCATGTGGGAGTGAGAAGCAGCGCCATGGGGCTGGGTTGCCTGTGGCAGGCAGGTGCCTCCCGTGTTGCTGGCAGCCAGTGCAGGCCTTCTTGTCAGGGGAAGCAGCCTCAGGGGCAGACCCCCCCTTCCATGCGTGCCCTCAGGCTTCTCTGCCCAGGTGGCTCCTCTTGCCTGCAGTGCTTGCGAGCCCACCACCCAGGGCTCCCCTTTGGGTCTCCTCTTCCTGGGCGTGCCTAGGGATTGGTTAGGTATGGGGGCGAAAAATCACACCTCCCCATGCCAAGGGTTCAAGGGAGCCTAGGTCTGCCTCTGCTCCTGTTTGCTCCCTGCCACCTTGCCACCAGCCGCTCTGCCTTCCCTTGGTGCCCACGCTGCTCCCTGGGCATCTCTGGTGAAGGCTGGCAGGACCAGGAGCAAGGCGGCAGCAGTGGCAGCAGGATGCCCTCTAGGCCCATACCCCCTCTCTGTGTGCCAGTCAGAGGTGAGGCATCGGGGGGGGGGGGAGAGAAAATGCCTCAGGAGGGCTCAAGGTGCTTCCCAGGCGCAGTGAGGAGGAGGAGGAGGAGGTCTTTGCTCCAGGCACCTCCAGCGGCTCGTGGGCCTTTCCAGTGGTGGCCCCTTCCAAGCGACACGCCCTTTGCACCTTCATGGTCTTTTCTCAGGCACCGGGTGAAGCCAGACCTGCTGGCCTCCTCATCACAAGGGACGCCTTTGCAGGCACCACTGGCTAGTCAGGCATTTGATTTTATCCATGTGGAGTTTTCATCTTCATTTGTTAGGGGCATTTTCACTTTTCTAATAGGAAAGGCAAAGCCTTCCGAAGAAACACAGCCTCTTGGCAAGTAGCTGATATGAAGAAAGGCTTTAAAGTGAGGTTGGGTGTCCATTTGTTCAGCTGTGATTCCTGCTTTGCAGGGGGTTGGACCTTTGGGGTCCCTTCCATGAGAGTGCCCCCCACATGTGCGTGTCTGTGGTTTATCCAGAGCCTCATGAGCATCCAGAGCCCAGCTATGGGGCTGCCAAGGCTCTTGGATTTGTGGGCCCCACTAGCGCTGCCTGAAGGGTCTTTGGGCAAGCCCCCAGCCTGCACCGGTCTGGTAAATCTTGTGCTAACTCCCCATTCCTTCACAGGAGCAGGATAAGCTCTGGAAGGCAGGCTTAGAAGTGAGACGCGCAGTCTAGAAAGGCAGCTGGCAGTGACCGGAAAGGGCAGGATCAGGTCCAGATGCAGGACAGAAAGGGGGGCTTCCTTACTGACCTCTTAGGTGGGACAGGCAGGGGGCACAAGCCCCTGGGTCGTCTCTGCTAGAGCTCCCCCCCCCATTTCTGGACTCTTTTCTCCTTTTCTAATCTTTTTAATTCACACCATACATCTGAAGCCCATTTAAATCACATGGCATTTCCCCCCAAGGAATCCTTGGTTGTTCTTGGTGCTCTGTGGTGGGTAAACTACACTCCCAGGCTTATTTGGGGGAAGCTCTGTGGTGCTTTAATCTCATGGTGTGGGTGTGTTTTTAATCTTTATTATTATTATTATTTATTTCATTTATATGGGATACCGCTCCTCATCCAAAGATCACAGAGCAGTTCACAACACAAAAATACAAAATGTGCGCTTCACTTACAGAAGTAGTGACCAAAGGTGCTGCAGATCACAGTCCTGATGAGACCCCTGGGACCACCCGGCATCCTCATTTGTCCAGAGGCAAATTCAGCAAGAGCCCAAATTTAGGTCCTCCCCAGCTGCTCTGCAAGTCAGCCTAAATTTGCCTATGAATTAGCAGGTGCAGGTTTGTGCTATGGGTCTGTGCCCCTCGCCCTGCCCCTGTCTGCAGCCCTGAGAGTGCCCTCCCCGTCACATGGGGGCAGCAGGGGGAACTACTTTTCCAGATGGGGCACAGAGCACCCCCTCAGGAGAAGAGTGCCAACTGAGTGACTGGCATGCTTTTTGATTCTTTAGAAAAAAGGATGTTAAGGGGACAGTGAACAAGGGGACCAAAAAATCAAGAAAACAGTTTATGCTGTAACTAGAAAGTTGCAAACCAGTTTTATCCAAAATTTTGCTTTAATCTTGTATCCCACGAGCAATACAATAAACACACAATCTGGGTTTAGAAGCAGAGCAAGCGCCCTTCCTGTGCAGCCCTGGTCAGGCAGTTGGGGGGTGGGGTGGGGAGGGGGCGAGTACCGCAGGCACACCTTTTTGGATAAAGCCAGTGAGAGGGAGCTTCAGACTTAGAATAATGCTTTCCTTTACAAATTCTTCAGAAAACCAAAGACCGGTTCCATAGGATGTATGCTGATATAAGTTGTGGTGCATGTATGGGAATGTAGGTTTTCAGAGTGTATTGTTTTTGGGGGGGTCTTAAGCATTTGGGGAAATACTTAAAGGGGGGGATGCTTTCAGAGGGGTACATTCACAGTGCAAAAAGCAGCCCATCCTTCTCAGCCCGGGGGGGCGGGGGGCAGAGCGGAGTTTGACTCCATCTCTGCAAACAGAGGTCCAGCATTTAAATCTGCAAAGGCTCTCTGGTTACCAGGCAGGCTGCCTTAAGCAATTCTTGAGTGACAGGAGCGGTCCTGCAAAATCCACCTTCAGTCAGGGAAGGGGAGCAGGCTTGGCCGGTGGGGTGGGGTCTTCCAGAAGAGACTTTCGCTGTGCCTTTGCTCTCTAGAATCATAGAATTGTAAAGTTGGAAGGGACCCCAAGGATCAAGAAGTCCTGCCTTATTCACCACTTTTTTTCAGGGGCTCCTGTTCTTAAATTGTTCGTGTTATAAAAGCAAGGTGGCATCCTTTACATGGAAGCTGTCACTGTCTGTCATGACAAAAATTCAAAAGACAATTTTCCACTCACACAAAATTCTGGAGGAGGGAGCAAAGCACAGCTCCTGGACAAGGCCCCCTGGCTGGGACCCCAGAAAGCTGCTATGAAACATCTTCACATCTCCATGTCTGGAGTGCCTCTTGGTTTCAGGAACTTCTGCTCCCTTCCTGCAGGCATGGGCCAGCCCCCAAGTCAGCCACAGGGCTGCCAAACTGCGCTGTGGGTCTCCTTGCCCATTGCCCCCCCCAGCAGCTTCCCTCCCCGGCTGTGTGTTGCACCAGGAAAAGGGCTTATTATTGGTCTTGCAAAACAAGCAAGTATTTAGACTTCCCCCCTCCTACCTGATCCCTGAATGCTCAGGAAGGCGGATGGCGAACATTTGAAAATGACAAGACTGCAGTTTCAGAAAAAAATGTGTTTTGAAAGTGTAAAAGAAGAACCCCTCCCTAACTCCTGGCCAGCTCTAAACTGCTTCTGGGGCTCCCGGAGGATGTTGTGGCAGGCAGGCAGGCAGGCAGGACACAGCAGTCCTTGAAATTATGCTCTGGCAATGATCTGGGCACCTGCCAGGATGTTCCTTGGGCTGCACCTCTGGCAGACTGAGAGGTTCCAGGGGGCTCTGAGGGTCAGCGGGGGCTCTCCCTCGTGTGAAAGGGGCCCTGCTGCCTGCAGCAGGTGGGGATCATGTCCTGTGTGGTGCTGGTGCCACTCAGGCCTTCATCCAAGGCGTCTTTGGTCTTCCTGCCCTTGGGAGCACTGCTGCTCCAGGCTCCCTCCCAGCCCCAATGCGCCCCCCCTTCCTCCCTCGCATCTCCTGAGCTGCTTGGGTGGCCAGAGTGGGTCATCATCTCCTGGTACCTCTTGCCCCCAACCAACTACCTGTGCCAGAGGCTCCTTTGCGCCAATCCACTCTTCATAAACAGCAATTCTCCACATAATTACATTTGGATTAGGCTGAAACCACATAATTGCAGAATAATTGCCTGCTGAAAGGTGTGACTTGCCAGCCTGTCGTGGCGCAATGTTAAAGGCGGTTTTTATCATTCCTCCATCCGTGGGTCTCTATGGATGCTATAAAAGCACCTGGGAATTAGAGACACCCCCCCCCACCCCAAGCAAGCAGAGTGTCTGGAGTGCCACTACTTCAAAGGTGGGATATTGAGTGCGTTCATCAGGCTCCTTCCTTGTGATAATGTGAGGGTGGGGGCCTATGTACAACCATGTACATAGGGTCTACTCATGAGGCTGCAGCTGTGACCTTGTTTGTGGAACTAGTTCTGGCTGCCATTCTGCCTCTGGGCCACGTTCAAGGCTTTGGAATTAATAGCTCAGGCCCAATGCAGCTCAGGCCCAGGGAACTTGAGAGAGACCCTGATCCCTGACGTGGCCCCTAGCCGGTCACTCTGGCCTGCAGAAGAGTTCCTTCTTCAAATCCCCCCAGATCTCAAGAGCCCCCTCCACAGTAACTCGGGGCAGGCCATTGAGGGTCACTCGTCTTCCATGGACAGCATCCCTCCTGAGTCCCAGCAAGGCACCCAGGATTGTCACTTCCCATAAACAACCAGGGACAGATTTGACTTGGGAAAAAATTCTAGCTGAGTGAAAAGGTCTCTCTGCCTTTGGTTCTGTGTTGTTTTGTTTTTTTATAAGATATTTATTAAGATTTTCAAAAAAATTACAAAATAAAAAGAAAAAAGAAAAATACAAAATAAAAATAGTTAAAAAAACAGTTCAATCTTTCCATCATATGTTTTTCATTTGCTTATTTCCCGGACCTCCTCACGCCTTCCTTTTCTGTATTCCAGTTCCAATTGTTAATTCAGCAAATCCCTCCCCTCTTCATTCATCTTAATCTTCAATTTTTAAATATTATAACATTAATTTATTTTGACCTATTAATAACCATTTTCACATATTCCCTTATAGCATTACAGCAAAAGACCACTTAGTTTCTATCCAACATCATTCTAACATTCATTAATTTTACAGTGTTTCTGTAAATAATCTTTGAACTTTTTCCAATCTTCTTCCACTGACTCTTCTCCCTGGTCTCGGATTCTGCCAGTCATTTCTGCCAGTTCCATATAGTCCATCACCTTCATCTGCCATTCTTCCAGGGTGGGTAGATCTTGTGTCTTCCAGTACTTTGCGATGAGTATTCTTGCTGCTGTTGTGGCATACATAAAGAAGATTCTATCCTTCTTTAGCACCAATTGGCTGACCATGCCCAGGAGAAAGGCCTCTGGTTTCTTCTGGTTCTGTGTTGTTTTGGAACACATCTTTAATTGTTGTTTTGTACTTTATTATTTTCAGCATTTTTTATGGTATGCCTGTAAAAATGCCTTGAGACTCACGTGGAAGGCGACGCATAGATTAATAAATGAATAACCACACATGAACTTGTGGAGCCTGAGGCAGAGCTGGCCCAGGAACCGAGGGCGCCTGGAGCGGAGCAAGAGGCAAGAGGGCAAGAGGCTCTGGTCCCCAGAGAACCCCAAAAAGGAAGTGGGGTTCAATCAAAAAGCTCACCACTTGCTTCCCTTTCATGCTATCCCAGGTCAGCTGCTTGAGACAGTCTGAGCTGCTCTCCCTTCCCTTTAGAGCAGGGGGCAGCAACCTTTTTCAGCAGGGGGCCGTCCACTGTCCCTCAGACCTTGTGGGGGGCCGGACTATTTTTTTTTGGGGGGGGAGAAATGAGTGAATTCCTATGCCCCATAAATAACCCTGAGATGCATTTTAAATAAAAGTGCACATTCTACTCATGTAAAAACAAGCTGATTCCTGGACCGTCCGCGGGCCGGATTCAGAAGGCAATTGGGCCGGATCTGGCCCCCGGGCCTTAGTTTGCCTACCCATGCTTTAGAGCTAAATTAGTGAATTTACAAGTGCACACATTTTGTTTTTGTTACTAAATCATGTATATTGTGCAATAAGAATTACAGTGCTCTCTAGTATACTGGTCTGTGTGTTGCTTGTATTGTTTGTTGTGTTAAGTTTGCAACACAGGGGTTTGTTGTTCTGTATTAGAGCTCACCTCCATCAGAATGCAATTAGCCTTCAGCAAAGGACCTCCAGTGCCTGGGATTTCCTTCTCTGCCTTCAGCCTGCACCCAGGGGGTGGAAGTGGGCGGGTGGGTGCAAAGGGTGACAAGAGCAACTTCCGGGCTGTGTTCCCATGAAGTAGCTCCACATGGGCTTCAAAGCAGCCAGACACGGATCTGCTCGTGAGTCCAGGCCCACGGCAGCCCAGGGACAGAGCTGTTGCTGCTGCAGGTCCAGTTCCCAATGTCAGCCCCCCCCCCAGGTGGGGCTGGGAACGTCCCTTGTCTGAAAGCCTTCGAGAGCCACGGCTGCCCTTGGGAGCAGGCAGCACTGACAGGGGGTGGCCGAGGGTCTGGCTGGGTGTGACTCCCTAATAAGGGACCAGGGCAGGGGATGGGAGTCTCTATAAAGGAGGGTCAGATTGGGCAGTGCTGGGTTTGCCCCCCTCCCTGCCAAGTCCTGCCGTGTGCGCAGGCTCTGCTGGGTGTGGTGGGGACCAGTTTCTGTGTGTGTGTTCCCATGAGACGCTGCAGCTGTGCAAACAAGGCGGTGTTGGTGTTGCACGTGTGATGTGTGACTGTTGTTGCTGCCATGTGTGTGGACAAGCCCAGGGAGCTGTGCCAAGCCTGGCACTGCCCCAGCCCACGTCTAAGGCCAGACCTGGGTCCAAGCAGGCAACAGTCAATTCAGGAGGAGGAGGAGTGTCCCCCTCGTTGGCCAGCCAGAAAATCTCCCCCTTCTGCAGAAAGGCAGGTGAGGCAATTTCCAGGCAAGACAACGCCCTTTAATTTGCAGGGAGCAGAACCTTCTCCCAACCGGCCCAGCAGCTTTTATCACTGGGAATCTGGGGTGTCAACGCTACGCAGATCCCGGGCCTCCTGATCCAACAAGCATGTGCAGGTGCTTCCCAGGGAAGAGGCTTCTTCCAGGCCCAGCAGGAGCCTCCGCCTGCCTCCTTCCCCTGCCAGGGCTGGGAGCAAAAGTCTCGCACCCCAGCCGCCTCCTGCAAAGGGTCCTGTGCGTCGAATAGCTGCAGAAGCACCTGGCATTGGCCCGAGGATGAACCTTTTCCTGGCATGTGGATGCTGTGAGGGGAAGCTTCACCTGGGACCTTCTGCATGCAAAGCAGCTGCACTGGGGCTGAGCTAAGACGGCCTCTTCCCATTTGTGACATTAGAGTCCTGCAAGATTGCTGCTTGCTGGCTGTGACGGTGGGTTCACCTTGAAGCCGGGCTGGATCACTCTGGGAAAAGGAAAAGGAAAAGCTCCAAATGGTAGAAACATAGAATTGTAGACCTGGAAGGAACCACAAGGGTCATCTAACCCAAAACAGGAAGGAGAAACTGACCTTTTCGCGTCATCGGCCCAGTCCTGTGGAACTCCCTGCCACTAGAGATTCAGCAGGCACCTTCTGTGCCAATTTTTAAATGCCTGCTGAATACTTTCATATCCTGCCAGGCCTATGCATGCAGCCCTCCACAATCGTCTACTGATGCCTGTTTTTAATTTATTTTTGCTTTTAACTTTTTAAAACTTCTCTGGCAGGTGGCTATCCAACCTCCATTGCAGGCCAGTCCACCGCCTTCCAAGGTGGCCTGTTCTACTGTCAAACAGAAAGTTCTTCCTAATGTTTAGTCAAAATCTCCTTCCTTGTTACTTGAATCCATTGGTTCGGGGCTTCCCCTCTGGAGCAGCATAAGACAAGCTGGCTCTGTCTTCCATGGGGCAGCCCTTGAGATATTTGAAGATGGCTGTCCTGTCGCCTCTCAGCCGCCTCTTCTCCAGGCTAATATCTCCAACTCCATTAACCATTTCTCATAAATAGGGCTTTCTTTCTTCAGCATCTTGCTTGTCCTCCTCTGCACATGTTCCAGCTTGTCGATATCCTCCTTAAACTGGGGTGCCCAGAACATTGGGGACACGGCATTCTGGGTGGGATTTGACAAAGGCAGAATATGACTTTTGATCAGGACACTCAACTTAGGTTGACACTGTCTAGTTAGTATAGCATGAGCTTTTTTTGCTGCTTTGAAAAAACAACTGCCTCATGACTCCTTAATGGCTCAGAATGACTCTTTAATGGGAGCTAATTGTTAGAAGATGCTTACTTGATAAAGAAATCTCTCTGGAATGTTCTGGGTAGAGAAACCCATCTAATTAGGTAAGGGGATGCCCTAATAGGGCAGGGGGGGGAGCTACTAGATGCTGTTGGGCTCCATCTCCAATGGCCAGGGATGGTGGGCAGTCATAGTCCACCAGCTTCTCAAGGGCTGCAGAGTCTCTATCCCAGTGTTAACGGGGCAGGGGAGGAAGCCATTAAATCAGCTGGCACTTTTGAAATGCTTGGCAACCCCTCCCTCATCTCCAAATCCTGGAGGCTTCCAAATAAGTTGACTGGAGTTCTTCTTCTTCTTTAGCAATCCTTCATAGCTGTGTAAGATTGTGTTCCATAAACACAATTTGAACGATGAGTCCATAAGTGACTGTGGAGGTCAATTCTGGATCCACGCATCCTTCCACAGTGGGGACATAGGTCTCCGGGCAGGAGTTGATCACGGTGAGGGTTTGCCAAGCGTGAGCAATGGATGTCAGTTTTACAAATGGGCTCAGGCAGTGTCAGTAGAGGAACGTGGGTTTTTGGGTACTGCTTCTGTGTTTGGCGATTCTACCTTCTCAAGAACAAGAGCAAGTTGTTGGCTTCTGCAAAGTAGATCACATTTGATTCCTTGCACAGGGACTGGGTTCTGCCGTGTCTGTTCTCCAACAGGACTAAGGGCTCATCCACTCTTAGCTTTGCTCCACATTGTAGGCATGGGTCCGGGCTTTCCAGGTTTGTGTCTGAGTGGTTTCCCCCTTCTGTTTTTTGCCCTGGCACTTTCTCCGCAAAACCCCCCTCTTGACCACTGACTCTAGGCAGCCACCTGCAGAAAACCCAAATTGCCCTTGGTTCCAATTCAGCTTTAAAGAGTGTGTTTTCCTGGGGGGAGCATCTGGTGGTAGGTTAGGGGTGGAAGCGCCTGGACACAAGCTGGGAAACAGTGGGGCAAAAAATAAGTGTGGAGGACGAGGCCTGATGCTAGAAGCTCTCTCTTTGCTCTTCTGGAGCTAAATGGCAGAGATTTCACACTGAATTGCACTGATTCTTTAAAAATGCTTATAACCTCTCTTAGCTTGGAAATATGAAGTGGCAATTTTTTCCAGGAATTAAATTCTGACCAAGGGTTGGAAAAGGGTGTTCTGTCTTCCCATTAGCGGTTCTGCTGGACTATATCTAGTTGCTATCAACAGAGTTGACCTGTAGCTTACAAGAGCAAACAGGTGGGACGGCCTGTCTCAATATTTTCTTGGCAGTCTGTGCTGCTCTCTCTGCCTCATTATTTCATTGGGGGTAATTTGAGCTGGTGGCAATATGGCAAAAGTTGCAAGATGCCAGAAATGACTGGAATACTGCTACTGTAAATGAGTTTGCGTTGTGGGTCATGTTGATCAGGCGTGCCAAAGCAAACAGACATATTCTTCAGTGCTCAGGCAAGGGAAGTATCTCAATAGACCTTGAAAAGGAGGACCTGAGAACCAAGCCAGGTCAGCCTTACAGTTCACAAAGGTCAGCTGCTCACCTTTCCTAAGGTCTATCATGTGATTAAAGGATCCTTCCTTTGTGCTGATCCAGTTCTTCTGGATTAGAAGTCACAGCATGAGATTTTGTTCTTTCTGCCCCTTCCAGAACCTGGCCATCACACTGTCCACTTGGATCACTTACAGCAGCCCATGGTTAGACCTTGACATCCTTGGTGGGTGGATGAGTTCTGGTCTAGATAAGTTCTAGATCTAGGATCTCTTTCCTCATTTGTTGTGCTGCAACAATGCGCTTCCCTTTTGTGATTAGGCCTTCCGGTTCACAGTCTGCAAAGTTCTTCCAACTCACCTCTGAAGAACTGCAAAAGTCTTTAGGCCATCCTGATCCAACATAGCATAAGACTTCTTGAAGTTCTGGATCTCCATGAATGGCATTTGGGGTTGGAGTTTTGTGGATCCTGGCCACCATTCCAAGAGGCTTCCTCGCTACTTTCACTCATCTGATGGGGAGTGGCTTTCTACAGAGTTGCGTTATGGCACCTCCCAAGAGCTCCCCGTTGCGTTGATGAACAGTGCCTTTCTCCTTGTTCAGCTTGTGGCTGGATTCATGGAAGAAGCAGCAGCAGCAGGGATCATACAGATTGACCTCCAGCCACCGTGATCAAGGGGTGGGAGAGCTGCACGTGGTGTGTTGGTTGGGGGCCTGTGGAACTGCCCAGTGTCTGCTTTCAACTGGATCACAGCACCAAAGAATGGTGGAGACTAGTGTCTGGTGCCGTCCATCTTTGCTCCCTGGGTGGCCATTGGTGGTAAAAGGAAGACCCTGCTATGGCCAGGACAGTGTTTTTCACCCTGGCAGAGTCTGCCATTCCCAGCCTCAGAGGCTCATATCAGGACCCATTAGGAGCACGCCATCAATTAGGTGAATTATACATTACCTTTACGGTTCACAAATGATGAGATCACACCCGCATTTTAAAGCGTGCAATTAGTCTTCATCTGTCTCCACCCAATATTAACAGCATGTGTTTCAGCTCAATTACAGGTTTCTGTCCCTTGCCTCCACATTCCCATCCTTTTCAGGATTGTGGCTGTGTACACATCACACATTTAAAGTACATTTCCACCCCTAAAAATACTGGGAATTGTTGCTTACCCCAGAGCTGTAATTCCTAGCACCCTTAACAAATGACAGTTCCTAGGAATTATTATTATTATTATTATTATTATTATTATTATTATTTTACAACTAAACATAGTTATTTAAAAGTGCAACACACCAGAAGCACAGGCTGATTTCATTTTTCTTCCCTCAGAATTTCCAGAGAGATGTGAGAGGCAGCTCTTTCTAGACTGTGCTGTGCTGAACAGTGATATGTTAAGGGACTTGGTGCCGAGCTTGCTCTGTGCATGGCGGTGTTAAAGATGCTTCGTGCAAAACTCTCTTCCCTCTAACTTGAAAAAGGCATGAGCCTATTTTGGGGAGTGGAAGGAGCTCATGCAAATATCTGAGGTGCCTCAGCCCCATTTTGCAGTGGAGTTACAGCTGGACAGGAACTCTTCAGTTCTGCATTTCCTTGAAGTTCTGACTTTGTGCCTTTGCTCTGGTCTGAGGGGGCTGGCTGCAATCCTGCCTTGCCAAGGGCAGCTCAGGCCACCCTCAGCCCCTTGGGGCGATCCCAGCAAAGCCCACTGCTGCCCACACTGGGTGAACTGTTTATATATTAGAAGTATTTGTTACCGGGACTTCTGTGCTGCCTTTCAGGGTCAAAACCCTCCCAAAGTGGCTCACATGCAAAATGCAAATAAAGCCAATCAATAAAGGTTAATGACTGGAGGGTTCTGAACTTGCTTAACACCCCGGGGGGGGGGGGGAGTGAGCCGGGCCCCCACTTGGCTGGGAGGAGGCAAGGGGTCTGGCTCTCTCGTTCTTCCTGTGACGCCTCTTGCTGCTTGGAAGTCCAATCCTCTGCCTGCACACCAGATCCCTTTGAAGCAGCTGCAGAGCACATTTCCCCCTCAAAGCATCCTGGGCTCTGCAGTTTGCCCCTCACAGCCACTCTCTTTGAAGGCCACAGCCCATCCACAGCCAAGGCTGCTATTTGTGGGGAGGCACTGTGGGCACAACATCTGTTTCATGCATTTTTAAAATGAGGCTGCATTTTAAATTGCATTTTAACCTGTATTTTAAATTGGGTTTTTTCTTTTCTTTTCCCTATTATACTTTTACTGTGATTTTATTGGTGTTAGCCGCCCTGAGTTCGGCTCTGGCTGGGGAGGGTGGGTATAAATAAAATTTATTATTATTTCATTTATAGTTGCTAATGTGATTTATTGCACTTTCTTATTGCGCTTGTGTCTGATTCTCATTTGCAGTGTTTGAAATTTCACAAATTATTTAAGATAGGTTGTAAACCACATCAAGGTTCCATTGAGATTGTGAGGTGGTATGGAAATCATAGGTTCATAGAATCATAAAACTGTAGGGTTGTAAGGCACCCCCAGGGGTCATCTAGTCCAACCCCCTGCAATGCCTGAACCGCAGCTGGAGATGTCTGGAGTCCAGGGTGCTCCGGGGTCCCACTGTGGAAAAGTGAGCTGCAAATGGCTGTTGACAGGATGGCTCCCAAGTCCCTGTAGAGCCCAGGCAGTTCTCTGGTGCACTCAGGAACTGCGGGGCAAGGAAGGAAGCAGGAGGGGGCCAAGCCACATTCTCAAGGCCATTTGCACCCCTGAGAAGCAGCCATCTCGAGGGAAGCAGGAAGCATCAGGAAGGCATTCTTTCATTCCTTTAAGACCAAAACTTTCCTTTCTCTCTGGAAAGCCCACCGTGGAGCCAGGCAGCAGCTGGCTGCAGCTGCCCCCCTGCCATGCTCAGTCCCTGAGAGGGAGGGGCACTCCTGGAGAAACTGGGTGGTGGGAGCTGGCTTCTTCAGGAAAGAAAAAGGGATGCTGTGACAAGGGGCATCAGCCCTGACGTGCCCACGCTGGGCACTGATGCTCTGCCAGGCGGCCACTGTCACCTACTGCCTGCTCCTAGTGGGTGTTTTCTCCCCACCCCTAGGTTGTGGGGCCCCAGGCTTGGACTATGAAGTCTAGCCCTGAGGGCACCACATCCTAAATACCCCCCCCCATTTACAGGGGCCTCCCCTGCCATGCCTTCCACTGCAGCTGCCACCAAAGAGCATTTTGCTGTGGAGGCAGGGAGGGCCTCCCTTGCACCGCTCTAACCGCTAGGCTTCAGGACCTCTAAAGCCACCAGCTTCAGCAGCAACTGCTTAAGTTTTACACATTAGTTCTACTTTTTGTAGAACGCACAGGCAAGCTGGCCCCGCGCAGGAGTCCTGAGATCAAGACCGGAGAGCCTCTCGCTTGGCTAGGCTCCGGCTGCCCTCAAGGCCTGGCCTGCCACCAGTTTCTCTCTTTTTCCCATGACGTTGGGCTGCTCCCTGGGCTAGTGTGGGCTGCACCCGTGGCGGCCGGCAGCCTCAGAGGTCCCCCCTTCTCTGGGTGCCCCCCTCCCTGACCCCTCCTGCATTCCAGGCTCCGTGCAAGCAAGCGCAGATGGGGATTATCTGCCACCAAGAGGAACAGGGCTGGGCTGGGGAGGGGAGAGGCAAGTGGGTCGCCTGGGCTTGTCTCCCTCCTTTGTTGCTCAACCTTGGCAAATGCTCAGCATGTAAGAGGAGCGGGGAGGTTGAAAGAGGCTGGGGCTGGGCTCAGGAGGAGGCCAAACCTGTCTGGGCTTCCTTCACCACTCTGCTGCTTCCCACCCCAGCCAGGCTGAAAGGGGACAGAGATCTCATGAAGCAACAGGGGGTGAGATAATACGCTGTGGCTGATCATTATTCCGCTTGGCCTTGACAAGGGCTCAGTTCCAGCTTTATTTGAGGGCAGGTTTCTGGTGCAGTGACTCCGTGTACCCAAGGAAGATCTCACCTGTCAAATCCTCCAGAGGGGCTGGCCCAGCCCAAAGCGCAGAGGGCCTCCCCAGGCCAGCTTCCTATTACCAGACTGTGTGGGTTCTGCACACGCCACATGGGCCCCTCCTGCAATTTCTGCCTTTTTATTCCTGCTTTCTCTTTTATTACCAGGGTTTTGGTTTTCATGCCCAGCTTTTGCTTGTGGTGTGTTGTAACATTGCTCCATTATCGCTCGTAATTGCTGGGAGTGTCCTTACAACCGGAAAAGCAGACGTGCGCAGTTGTGAGGAACCACTTTTAAAATCTGTTTCTTTCTCTCCTCAATTATCAGGGAGTATTTTGGAGGTTTCCCCTTGTGTCTCCCCCGTGGGAATGTGCATGAAGGTAGAAGGCGCATTCCAAGGACACCTTGCAGGTGCCATTCAGGTTTCAGGTTGCATCAAGAGTGGAATTCCATGCCAGCAATCCCTAGGAAAGGAATTGAAAATAAAACTGCCAGTCTCATAATGCCATTATACAAATCTATGAGGCAACCACATTTGGAGTACCATGTGCAAGTCTGGTCACCGCATCATGAAAAGGATATTGTAGAGTTGGAAAAGGTTCAGAAATGGGCCACCAAAATGATTGAGTTTTAGCGACTCCTCTGTGAAGAAGGTTTGCAGCATTGGGGACTTACTAGTTTAGAGAAAAGAAGTTTAGAGCAAGAAGTGGCACAACAGACGTTTATAAGATGATGCCTAGCATGGGGAAAGTGAAAGAGAAAAGGTTTCTGCTCCTTTCTGCTCTTCATGACAACTGACTGTTTCCTTTCTTTCCTCTCTTTGCAGAGACCCACTTGCCACCCGCAAAGGGAGCAGAAGAGTTGCCTGCTTGCGCCAGGAGCGGGAGACTCAGAACAACTGCACAAACAGAATGGAGGCCAGGGGCCCAGGGACCTGGGGGCCAGCAGGGTCAGCAGCCATGCCAGGGGCCTACATCTCCCCCAGCAACACCTCAGCAGCACCCAAGGCAGACCCACACATCAAGAGCATCGCCGGAGTCTACGTGGAGGCCGCTTCTGGCAAGACGATGAGCCTTAATGAAGCTGTCCAGCATCACTTGCTGCAGCCTGACGTTGCATCAGCTCTCTTGGAGGCCCAGGCAGCCACTGGTGGCATCGTTGACCTTGCGGGAAAGCGGCTGGTCTCTGTGGCAGAGGCCCTGGAGATGGGACTGGCAGGGCTGGAGATGAAGGAGAAGCTGCTCTGCGCAGAGCGAGCAGCAAAGGGCTTCACAGACCCTTATACAGAGGAAAAGATCTCCCTCTACCAAGCCTTGCAGAAAGAGCTCCTTGGAAGGGAACAGGGCCTGTACCTGCTGGAGGCCCAGTTAGCCACTGGGGGCACCATTGAGCCAGCCACAGGCCACCGCATCCCTCCGCAAGAGGCTTATGAGAAGGGCTACCTTGATGAGAAACTAAGCAGCTTCCTCTCTGACCCTGAGAACGAGGAGGCCAAGGGCTTCTTGGACCCAAACAACAACCAGAAGGTCACCTACACGGAGCTGATGAGAAGGTGCATTTGTGACCACACCAGAGGCCTGCTCTTGCTGCCACTGAAAATCTCCTTTCCTGGGCTGAGAGGGTCTGTGTGCAGCCATGAGCTCCTGGATGCTGGAATCATTGACTCAGACATGTTCAAAGCCCTCCATGACGGGGAACTCACGGCGCAGGAAGTGGCGGAGATGGACTCTGTTCAGGGGTACCTCTCTGGGACAAAGAGCATTGCCGGTGTGGCGCTGCTGCACACCAATGAATGCAAGAGTCTGTACCAGGCCTTAGCGGAGCACCTCCTAGTGCCAGGCACAGCTGTGATTCTCCTGCAGGCTCAGGCTGCCACAGGGTGCTTGATAGACCCTGTAAGGAACGAGAAGTTCACGGCCGATGCTGCCATCCGCGCAGGAGTTGTTGGGCCAGAGCTCCATCAGAAACTGTCTTCAGCAGAGAAAGCAGTCACAGGGTACAAAGACCCCTTCACTGGCGAGACGGTCTCTCTGTTTCAAGCCATGAAGAAGGGCCTTGTGCCCAGGGACCCTGGCATTTTCCTGCTGGATGCCCAGTTTGCCACTGGAGGCATCGTCGACCCCCACACGCATCACCGGCTTCCTGTGGAGATGGCCTGTCAGCGGGGCCACTTAGACAAGGACACAGAGAGCCTCCTCTGCAATCCCACAGATGAGATCCGTGGGTTCTTTGAGCCCAACTCCAGGGAGAAATTGTCCTATGCAGAACTGCTCTTGAGATGCGTCACAGATCCAGACACAGGTCTCTGCCTCTTGCCTCTCTCAGGAGGCCATGGAAGGGAGCACTCCTTCATTAACCACAACACAAAGTCTGCTCTGGAGAACATGGCTGTGTCTGTGACCTGTGGGAAATTCAAGGGGAAGCACGTTTCACTCTGGAAGCTCCTCTTCTCAGACTACTTTACAGGAGAGCAGAGGACAGCCCTCATCCAGCAGTACCGCTCTAGGCACCTTTCCGCTCAGCAACTGGCTGACAAAGTCTCTCACACCATCCAGCAAGCCGTTGCCAACTCCAGAGTCAGCTTTGAGGGCTTGAGGGACAAGGTGACGCCCGCCCAGCTTCTGAGCTCAGAGATCATCAACAAGAATTTGTTTGAGAAGCTGACCCAAGGGGAGACCTTGGCCAAAGATGTTGTCAGCATGGGCACAGTGAAGAAGTATCTGGAAGGGACGGGCAGCATCAGTGGGCTTCTCCTGCCCGACTCCCAGGAGAAGATCAGCATCTACCAAGCAAAGAGGAAAGGCTTCTTGCGGCCAGGGACCTCCCTCATCCTCCTGGAGGCTCAGGCTGCCACAGGCTACATCATTGACCCTGCAGCCAACAAGAAATACTCTGTGGATGAGGCCCTGAAGGCCAACGTAATTGGCCCAGATGTTTACGACAAGCTCCTGACTGCCGAGAAAGCAGTCACTGGCTACAGGGATCCTTACACAGGAGAAAAGATCTCCCTCTTCCAGGCTATGATGAAGGATCTGATCATCAGGGACCATGCCATCCGCCTGCTGGAAGCACAGATAGCGACGGGGGGCATCATCGACCCTATCAACAGCCACCGCCTGCCTGTGGAAGTTGCCTACAAACGGGGCTACTTTGACAAAAAGATGAACCTGATTCTCTCGGACCCCAGTGATGACACCAAGGGCTTCTTTGACCCAAACACCCATGAGAACCTGACCTACCTGCAGCTGAAGGAGAAGTGCATCATAGAGCCCTCAACCTCCCTCTGCCTCCTGCCGCTGAACAGCAAGAAGCCGCGGTTCATTGACGACACCACCAAGCAAGCGTTCAGGGGCTCCTCGGTCTTTGTGAAATACGGGCGCTTCCAAGGGCAGCGGGTCTCCCTGTGGGATTTGCTGAACTCCGAGTACTTCAGCGAGGGCAAGAGGAGGGAAATATTCAACCATTACTGCCTGCAGAAGGTCACCCTGGAGAAAATCCGACTCATGTTGGAGGAGGAGATGAAGAAATGGGCCTGCATCCAGTTCCCAGCCATAAGGGGCCGCGTCACTGCCCACCACCTGATGGAGATGGGCATAATCGACAGGACCCTCTTTGAAAGGTTGCTGGAGGGAGCTGTGAGCCCAGAGGAGGTTCTGCGCATGGGCTCTGTCCGGAAATACCTCTATGGCACTGGAAGCATCGGAGGCATCGTGCTGCAGCCCTCCAACGAACGAGTGAGTCTCTACGAAGCCATGAAGAGGAACATTGTGGTGCCAGGGGTAGCCGTGCCCTTACTTGAGGCACAGGCAGCCACTGGCTTCATCGTTGACCCAGTGAAGAATAAAAAAGTGGGCCTGGATGAGGCTGTGAAGGAAGGCCTTGTTGGCCCCGAGCTCTATGAGAAACTCCAACGGGCAGAAGAGGCTGTCACTGGCTACAAGGATCCTTTCACAGGCGAGAAGATCTCCCTCTTCCAAGCCATGAAGAAGGGCCTCGTGGCTGACAAACAAGCCAGGCAGCTGATGGATGCCCAGCTGTCAACGGGGGGCGTCATTGATCCGCACTGCGGACATTATGTCCCAGTAGAATTTGCCCAGAAAAAAGGTTACTTGGATGAGGACTTCAGCAAAACACTTTCCAACCCAAGCAGTGGTGCCAAAACTTTCAGCACTCTGGACAGAAAGGAGATGGTGACCTACAGCCAGCTGATAGATCAGTGTCAGAAGGATGAAGCCTCTGGCGTCCACCTGCTACCTCTGCCGCAAGCAGCTTCTCCTGCCACCACAGATGAGCAGATCAAGCAGCTCTTCAGGGAGACCTATGTGCAGGGCAAAAGGGTCTCCCTCTGGGAGCTCCTGAACTCTGGCTACTTCACGGAGGAGCAGAGAAGGGACTTCCTGGAGAAGTATCGGTCTGAGGCAATATCACTACAGGAGCTGGTCACCCTTGTCCAGGAACTCATCAAGGAAATGGAACTGAAGGCTCAAAGCCAGGTCACGTTCCAAGGCCTGAGAGGTGCAGTTCCCGCAGTCTGGCTTTTGGATACTGGCATCATTTCGGAAAAGATATTCAGAGAGCTGGCTCAGGGCAGGAGGACCGCCAGAGAAGTGTCTGAGATGGACAGCGTGAAGAAATACTTGCAGGGCACTGGAAGCATCGCTGGGGTCTTCATTCAGGCCTCCAATGAGAAAATGAGCATTTACCAAGCTATGCAGAAGAGCCTCCTTCTCCCAGGCACAGGGGCAAGGCTTCTGGAAGCCCAGGCAGCGACAGGATCCATCATGGACCCCGTGACCAACCAGAGGCTTGGAGCAGAAGAGGCCATCAAAGCTGGCATTGTGGGTGAGGAACTTGTGGAGCAGCTACTGCAGGCTGAGAGGGCCCTGACAGGCTATCCTGACCCCTACTCCGGGAAGCCCATCTCAGTGTATCAGGCAATCCGGAAGGAGCTGATCTCCACCACGGCTGGCATCCCCTTGCTTGAGGCACAGCTGGCCACTGGAGGGGTCATCGATCCCATCCACCACCTCCACCTTCCTCTCCAAGCGGCCTGCAAGCACAACTTCTACGATGAGGAAATGCACAAGACCCTTTCTCAGCAGAGTGACGACACCTGCGTCTTCTTTGACCCCAACACACAGGAAAGCCTGACCTACCAGCAGCTGAAGGAGAGGTGCGTCCGGGATGCCGAGACAGGACACTTGCTGCTTCCTCTCTCGGAAGAGGCCACTTTCTATGCGGATCAGCAGACCATGGAAGTGCTGAAATCTGTGACTGTCGGTGTCAACATTGGGCGGTTTCAAGGCCAAGAGGCTTCTCTCTGGGACTTACTCCACTCTGAGTACATCACCCACAGCAAGCGGAGAGAGCTGGTGGCAGCCTACAAAGAGGGGAACGCTGCGACCCTTGATGAGATTGCAGTGGCTGCCTCCAAGGTCATCGAAGACACAGAGAAGCAGAGCAAGAGGTTCACTTTCAAGGGCCTGCGCAAGCAGGTGTCAGCCAGCGACCTCTTCCAGTCGGAGCTCATAGACAAGGAAACTCTGGACGAACTGAGAGAGGGGAAGAAAACTGTCCAGGAAGTCACCAAGATGGATTCAGTCAGCCGATACCTTGAGGGCTGCAACTTCATCGCTGGAGTCCTTCTACAGCCAAGCCAGGAGAGGCTGAGCATCTACCAGGCCATGAGGCAGAGTCTCCTCCGGCCAGGGGCAGCTCTGGTGCTGCTGGAAGCCCAGGCTGCCACTGGCTTCCTCCTTGACCCAGTGAGAAACAAGAAGTTGTCAGTAGACGAAGCGCTGGCAGGCGGGCTGATTGGAAGAGAGATTTACGAGAAGCTGCTGAGTGCAGAAAAAGCTGTGACAGGATACACACACCCCTACACAAAAGAACAGATCTCCCTCTTTGAGGCCATGAACGAAGGGCTCATTGTGAAAAGCCATGGCATTCGTCTCCTTGAGGCCCAGATAGCCACTGGGGGCATCATTGACCCTGTTCACAGCCACCGCATCCCCGTAGAAGTAGCTTACAAACGAGGTTACTTTGATGAAAAACTGAACCAGATCCTCTTGGACCCCACAGATGATACCAAAGGCTTTTTTGACCCCAACACCCACGAGAATCTCACCTACTTGCAGCTTCTAGAACGATGCACCCAAGATCCAGAGACTGGACTGTACATGCTGCAAATAGTCAAAAGGGGTGGAAGGTACTTCTACATCAACGAGGCAACCAAACAGTTCCTGAAAGCACAACCGATGCAGATGCACATTGGCAGGTACAAAGGCCAAACCGTCTCCATGTGGGACCTCCTTTGCTCCCCATACATCCAAGAGCAGAGAAGGAAAGAGCTGGTGCGCCAGTACAAGTTTGAGGGTCTGACCCTGGAACAACTCAGCAAAGCCATCACTGCTATCATCGAGGAAACGGAGCAGCAGATGCAGGCCCTCAAGTTGAAGGGACCAAGGGGGGACGTGTCAGCGGCAGAGCTGTTCAACTCCGAGATCATTGATAAGAAGACCTTGGATGGGCTTCAGCAGGGGCCTGGTGCTCTTCAGCAACTTGCCCAGAAGGACTCAGTGAAGCGATACCTGGAGGGAACAGGCTGCATCGCCGGAGTCTTAGTAGCCAAAGGGCAGAAGATGACCATCTATGAAGCCATGAAGAAAGGGGTCCTGTCCCCAGAACATGGTCTGATGTTGCTGGAAGCACAGGCTGCCACCGGATTCATCATCGACCCATTGAAGAAGAAGACATTCTCCGTTGACCAAGCGATCTCTGTGAGGCTTGTGGGTGAAGACCTTCGAGAGAAACTTCTTTCTGCAGAGAAAGCCGTTACTGGCTACACTGACCCTTCCACAGGGAACAAAATATCTCTCTTCCAAGCCATGAAAAAAAGCATCGTAGAGAAAGGACTTGCTCTCAGGCTTCTGGAGGCCCAGATTGCCACTGGCGGCATCATTGACCCTGTGCATGGTCACCGCATCCCTGTGGAGGTGGCTTACAAACGGGAGTGTTTGGATGAGGGCACTTACCTCCGGCTTTCTGATCCAAAATATGCTACCAAAGGATTTGTGGATCCCAACACCCAGGAAAGGATTACCTACGCCCAACTATTGCACAGGTGCACCAAAGAGACAGGGATGTACCTCCTACAGCTGCTGAGCAAGAGGGACTATTTCTATGAAGATGAAATAACAAAAAATATACTTTCATCCACCAAAGTAAATGTAACACTTGGGAAATTCAGGGGCCAGATTGTGTCTCTGTGGGACCTTCTTACTTCAAGCTACTTCACAGAAGAGAAGAGGAACGAGCTGATTAAAAAATACAAACTGGAATCTTCTGCTGTTCTGCAGCACATCACGGATGAAATTCTGAACATAATAAAAGAAAAAGAAGAAAATAGAAGAGACATATGGTTCCAAGGGCTACGGAAACAAGTCACAGCTTCGGAACTACTGAAAGCAGAAATAATAGGTAAAGAGACGCTGAAGAGCCTGGAGGAAGGAAAGCAGACAGCAAAAGACGTGGCAAAGATCGACTCGGTGAAACGCTACCTGGAAGGCACCAGCTGCATTGCCGGAGTGCTTGTGCCATCCAAGACAGATCCTTCCAAGACCGAGAAGATGAGCATCTACCAGGCCATGTGGAAGAATGTCTTGAGGCCAGGAACTGCTCTGGTGCTGCTGGAAGCACAAGCTGCCACTGGGTTCATCATTGACCCCCTGAAGAATGAGAGACTGTCTGTCGATGAGGCCATCTCTGCCAGGCTGGTGGGTGGAGAAATTCACAACAAGCTCCTTTGTGCTGAGAAAGCTGTCACTGGATATACTGATCCAAACACAGGGAAAAAGATATCTCTTTTCCAGGCCATGAAGAAAGATCTGATCATCAAAGAGCACGGCATCCGCCTGCTAGAAGCCCAGATTGCTACAGGGGGCATAATTGACCCAGTCAACAGCCATCGTGTCCCTGTTGAGGTGGCCTACAAACGGGGCTATTTTGATGAGAAAATGAACCAAATTCTCTTAGACCCCACGGATGACACCAAGGGCTTCTTCGACCCCAACACCCATGAGAACCTCACGTATATGCAGTTGCTTAAGAGATGTGTTCATGACACAGAAACTGGACTAATGATGCTTCAAATACAGGATCAGACCTCAATTGCCTTCAATGTGGAGGAAAATATAAAGAAGACTTTGAGGTCTACGACAACAAGAGTAAATGTGGGTGATTTCCAAGGACAGGTAGTTTCCCTTTGGGATCTCCTCTTCTCTAATTGATTGAAATCAACAGCAAGCAGCTCATAAGACTGTACAAATC